>NC_053497.1:125138736-125738736 GCF_905171775.1 Rana temporaria
GGTAAAATTAGGTGTCTCGGCTTATACTCGAGTATATACGGTATTAGAAAGGGATTGTCCAAGCAGGGAAAAGCAACAAGTCTGCTTAATGCCCTACTCTCCAGAAGAACATACTTTCCTTTAATCCCTGTTCCATACAGCCATGAACAAGGAAAAAAAGCCAAGATTAAATATTTATCATCTAGCACCAACAGAATAGCCCCTGAAATCAATTTAACACTGTAGCCTCAACCTAATTTGTACACCTAGCCCCTATACTCTACCCTTAACATTCATAAACCACAAAACATTCTGAAAGGGAACCTGCGCTTTGCCTATAGAGGCCAAGGTACTTTTAATTATTAATTATTACACTTTACTGTCAGCATAAGAACAGCATGGTGAAGAAGTAACTAGAAGGTATGTCTTCTAGTTACTTCTTCACCATGCTGTTCTTATGCTGACAGTAAAGTGTAATAATTAATAATTAAAAGTATGGGGAGTCTGACTCAATCCTGTTCCCCCATCATGACAGTGCTGGTGCTTGGCGACTAGGCATTCACGTATCCAAAACGGGGTAAGAGCCCTTAGCACTGGGTAAGCTCCAAAACTTTGAGCTCACAGAGAGCTTACTCTACTCCAGGCAGCAGAACTGAGCATTGACGGAGTAAAAGGAAGGTATATGTATCTGGGGTGGTTGGAAATGAAACTATAACTAAAGAAAAAACTTTATTTTATTTTTATTTTTTTGCATTGAGTAGAGGTAGAGATCCACATCCTCCGTTTGTCCTGTTGAACATTTTCTCCAAAATGGAAAGTGGAAGAAATGTCCAATTTGTAGGTTGTCCCTAGAACAGAAATAGAATGAAAAGCTTCAAATGGGGACACAAGTTCTGCTGACAACCAGGGATTCCCACACTTTGGAGGGATTTCCTTGTACTTCCTGTTGTGGCTATGGGACAGGAGGTGAAGGGAAATCTCCCCAATGGGACACAGATGGCAAAAAATAACCCGACAAGTTGTTGGGTTACACAACAGTACTCAAGGGGTTAAATCTGCTGCAGACTTTTGTTTCCCTTCTGCTGCGTCAGGTCAGTCCCACAAACTCGGGATAATGAGAAGACACAAGACCCAGGTGTGATGTGTCAAAAACGTATGTGAATTAGATATTTGTATAAATCAACGGAAGGCAATGGCTACAACAAAATACAGCTTAGCAGTTTGCATACATAGTGAGAAGGAAACTAGCCGATAATACACTTTGCAGATTTCGAAAAAAGGATTTGCCTTTAGTTCCTGTTTACTCAACCTGTTGTGTTTTTCCTCGGCATGTGAATCCAATACAGAATTGTGCACATGACCCCACATTAAAGTAAGTAAGAGGGGCACTTTAGGTGTGTACTCAAGAATCCAGCCATAACCATTGCATTCTAAACAGAATGATTCTAAACAGATTCTTAAAAGATTCAAAGTTACCATTAGGTGCTGTAGGCCTCTGTCCTATGGGAGTCAGAGGTAGCTTTTTCTTGCATATTCATCATCTACTACTCTATGATCAATTGTCTTCTTATACAAGCTAATTTACATCACAATATTCTAAGCCAGCTCAGGCCCCCATAAAACAAGAAAACATTGTTCTGTAAATAGTGATCATAGCAGAGGGGTTCCTTCAGGCACCAAAGGTTGTGGGTCTAAAGGCCAATCTTGAGCCAATTCCAATATTATATTCTACTATATAGTAAGTCCTTTGCTGAATTTCTAAAAGTAAAAAAAAAAAAAAAAAAAAACTAAGCCTACTAGGCCCCGTCACAATAGTGATCCTGCCACTTGTGACAACTCACCAGCCACAGGATCACTAGAGAGGGCTTCCTCACTGGCCAGAAGAGTGACAACTCATGGTTCCATCACTGGCCAGAAGAGTGACAACTCATGGTTCCATCCCTGGCCAGAAGAGTGACAACTCAGGGTTCCATCACTGGCCAGAAGAGTGACATGAGTGACATGGTTCCATCACTGGCCAGAAGAGTGACAACTCATGGTTCCATCACTGGCCAGATTGGTTCCATCACTTGCCAGAAGAGTGACAACTCATGGTTCCATCACTGGCCAGATTGGTTCCATCACTGGCCAGAAGAGTGAAAACTCATGGTTCCATCACTGGCCAGAAGAGTGACAATTCATGGTTCCATCACTGGCCAGAAAAGTGACAACTCATGGTTCCATCACTGGCCAGAAGAGTGACAAATCATGGTTCCATCACTGGCCAGAAGAGTGACAACTCATGGTTCCATCACTGGCCAGAAGAGTGACAACTCATGGTTCCATCACTGGCCAGAAGAGTGACAACTCATGGTTCCATCACTGGCCAGAAGAGTGACAACTCATGGTTCCATCACTGGCCAGAAGAGTGACAACTCATGGTTCCATCACTGGCCAGATTGGTTCCATCACTGGCCAGAAGAGTGACAACTTATGGTTCCATCACTGGCCAGAAGAGTGAAAACTCATGGTTCCATCACTGGCCAGAAGAGCGAGAGTGAGTATACCTCACTCTTCTGATCTGCCACAGAAACATGCCCATGAGTTGTCACTTGTATGTCATGGGTCTTATTCTGCATCATGAAAGTCAGCTCATTACAAACCAGTAAAAACTTTGTGTGCAGCTTTTCCTCCTCCCTCGCTGCATTATGGCAGAGGAAAGAACTCCGCTCTTGTAATTCTGGTGAACAGCAGCACACAGCAGTGGTGACAGACGATATAACATTTTCTCCTGTTCGTTTATGAGACCCAAGTCTTCCTCACTGCATTGTGTATGGCTGCCTAATTGGCATGGAAACTCCAATCACAATGAATGCACACTGTCAAAGTTTCTAAAGGGAAGTGATGTTTATGGGGCAATCCTTTTAGCCAAATACAAACAAGGAGGTCTCTGTGGTTAGCGATTACCTATTCTATGTAGCTTCTGACACAAAAGCTTGTGATACAAGCACATCTGATGTCATCTGTGACAAAACGCGTTGGGTGGGGCCTTTGGGAGTGATGTCTCCATGAGGGATTGGTTGAGCGGGACGGATCTCTATGCATCTGTACTGCATTGTTACACATTGTGAAGCCTAGTCTGGTCCTTGGACATTGTAAGTGTGTAGATTTTATGTACAATAAATAATTTTTAATATGGTTTTACACTATGGGGGTGCTTCTTGCCTTTTGTCCCTGAGAATTATTGTACTGATTGTCCGGAGCAGAGGTGATTAATTGGCTGGGGGATAGCCTTAATAACCCTGAAAGCGCCGCTTGACCATTTGCTGTAATAGTGATAGTCATGGTTATCTGATAAGCAGCTGACTTTTCTGGTCTTTACCCACAGGTGCATTTGGATTGGTCTGAATTCTGGAACTACGATATTGTGTGTTTGTTTGAGGACTCACATTTCTTTACACCTGCACTTTGGACATCTTTTTTCCTGTAGGATTTATGGCCATTTATTATTTACGAAATTTATGATTATCTTTTTTTTGGACACTTTTTTTGTATACACTGATGATTTTTAAAGTGTAACTTCACTCTCTCAATCAACATTGACTATTTTTAATCCCTACACTGCTATTTAGCATTAGTAAATAGATAGGAAAGTATATATTTACTTGTTTTAAGCTTTTAAGAGATACTTCATAATTATTATTCAGCTGCTGCACTTGCAGGGTTCTAATAAAGGGAACGTAGCAGAAAATTCTAGCATTGCAGATTGAAAACAAAGTATAATTTTTATTAACATTCAATTACAATATGACTTGTTTAGGCAATTGGATTATTTTTTATTATTAGCCACCCCCCCCCCCCCACAAGAGAGGAGTTACCCTTTATTAGGGATTTCCTGAGCAAGATTTCCCCACCAAACTTCCCCAGCTGTGTCACCTCTGCCAAGGTGCCCCCCTCCTCCTCTGCCCCAGGGGAGTATCACTCCTCCTGCTGAACTCTCTGTAATGTAACAAATGAAAAATCAATTAGAGCCTTGTAATGGCCACAGCAGGTGTACAGAGATGAGAACTCAGGTGCTGGAATCTTGCCATTAGAATCTCGAGGGATAGAAGTAGGTGGGTGATTTAACTCGCCAGAATCCACACAAAATCAAAAAAATTAGTCGCTGGTAAACGCTGGCCAAACACTGATGGACATTTAAAGTGATTGTAAAGTCTCTTTTTTCTTCCTATAAAAATAATAAACATGTTATACTTACCTCCTCTGTTGCAGTAGATTTGCACAGAACAGCCCGATCCCCTCTTCTCTGGTCCCATTTCTATGCTCCTGGCCCCTCCCTCCTTTTCAGTGCCCCCACAGCAAGCAGCTTACTATGGGGGCACCCGAGCCGAGTCAAAGCTCCGTGTCCAGTCAGACACGGAGCCCTGCCCCCTCTCTCCCCTGATTGGCTAGCTGACTTTGATTGACAGCAGTGGCAGCCAATGGCCCACTGCTGTGTCTCAGCTAATCAGGAGGGAGAATATCAGGCGGCTGAGACACTCATGGACCATTCTGGACATAAAAGGGACCTCCGGTAAGTATTAGGGGGGCTGGTGAACACAGAAGGCTTTTTATCTTAATGCATAGAATGCATTAAGATAAAAAAAACTTTCTGCCTTTACAACCACTTAAAAGTATATGTAAACCCTCAACTTGTAATGCAACCCATTCAGTTTAAAATAGAACCAAAATCGAAAAACATTTGTATGTATGTATGTATATATATATATATATATATATATATATATATATATATTATATTATATATATATATATATATATATATATTATATTATATATATATATATATATATATATATATATATATATATATATATATATATATATATATATATATATATTTTACAATCTTTTTTCCCAGCTACATAAGGGACTAGAGAGGTGGGATTGGAGAAACAGCAGCACACTGTCCAAATGCTTACAATAACGCCACCATGCATCATACCAATGTCCCTGATCACCACCATACCAACATCCTAATCACTGCCATACCTCATACCAACATCCTGATCACTGCCATACATCATACCAGCACCCTTATCACCGCCATATGCCATACCAGCATCCTGATCACCGCCAAAGCTCATACCAACATCCTGATCTCCGCCATATCTTATACCAACATCCTGATCTCCGCCATATCTTATACCAACATCCTGATCTCCGCTAAATCTCATACCAACATCCTGATCACCGCCATACCTCATACCAACATCCTGTTCACCGCCATACCCCATACCAGCATCCTAATTACCGCCATACCAGCCTCCTAATCACTGCCATATGTCATACCCCATAACAGCGTCCTGATTACCGCCATACACTATACCAGAGTCCCGATCACCACCATGCCCCATACCAGCCTCCTGATCACCCCACAACAGTATCCTGATCACCGCCATACTAGCATCCTGATCACTGCCATACGTCATACCAGTGTACGGCATTTTAGGGTCTCAACTGATCTATTTTCAAACATATATCCCATAGTTTGTATAACTTTTACACAGACTAAATAATATATACTGTTTTGGGTTATTTTTACCCAAAGAATGTAGCAGAATACATTTTGGCCTACATTCATGAAAAAATAATATATTTATTAGCAACATTTTATAACAAAAACTTTTTGTTTTTTACATTTTGTGTATCTTTTCATTTATACAGTAAAAAAAAAAAAAAAAAGGTGAAAGTGTCCAAACTTGAAGTGGTTAAAGCGGAGGTTCACCCTAAAACAATTATATACCATTACATCCAGCATACTTCCGACATCTACAGTATGCTGTTTTTTTTTTTGCCGTACATACCGTTTTATTGTTATTTTCCCCCCGGCTTCTGGCTCATGCGGGACCGGGCGTTTCTATCCAGAGGTTAGATGATTGACGTCTGGTGAAAAACTTCCCCTGGCGCATAAGGCGCGTCACCAGTTTTCCGTAACTAGCTGACCTGCGAGTCGGCTCTATATGGCGCCTGCGCAGTCAGCTCTACACAGCGGGCGCAGGCGCCGAATAGAGCCGACTCGCAGGTTGGCTAGTTACTGAAAACTGGTGACGCGCCTTATGCGCCAGGGGAAGTTTTTCACCAGACGTCAATCATCTAACCTCTGAATAGGAACGCCCAGTCCTGCCGGAGCCTGAACCCAGAGGGAAAATAACAATAAAACGGTATGTACGGCAAAAAAAAACCCGGCATACTGTAGATGTCGGAAGTATGCTGGATGTAATGGTATATAGATGTTTTTTAGGGTGAACCTCCACTTTAAATCAACGTGACCATCCCTGCTCAACAGAAAACAATCGTTTGATTGACATCTGTCGAAGCTGGAATGTGCATCCAGCAGGTAAAGTCACAATGCAGTCATAACATCTGATCTGCATTCATGTCCGAGGTCAAAGACCTGAGACGTGAAAGTGAGAGGATCAGAATGACAGCCATCAAACTAGCTTTTCCTAGAAGGAGATCAGAGAAGTCAAGCATTGTATTTGTCTTGTAGCATGCTTCCTTGAAAGCTAGCTAATGATATAAAAGAGAAAATGATCTATAGAGGCGGTACTAGTCACAAGCGTGTTTACAGAGTGTACAGCCAGAGCTGCAGCATCAGCATGGGGTGAATCACGAAGCTGACATTCCGCTCATCCAATCCCAGACTGCAGCAGTATTTAGTGCAGCCACCTTGCCCAACGCTGGCAGGGCGCCCATCTATAGCTCATCTTTACCGTGGGTGTGGAAAGGAGGGGGGCAAGATGCAAAAAGGTCATTTAGAAAATGTTTTACTGTTTACTCAGCCAGGCTAACTCATGTTGCCATATTCTGGCACCTTCAGCCAAGTGCCTTGGCCTCCCTTAGCTCGCCTCAGCCTGACTTTATTACGCAGCCCAATCTGTCGCCGTAACGGCGGGGGACGCCTCCCCGCTGGTGGCTCTCCGCGTTCAGCAATAATGACTTTTGGCAGGACGGAAAGGGCGAGACGGCTGCCTGGATTTCTCTGGCGGAGGCTCCGAGGCCCCCGTTCGCCTCGCTAGCTGCCATACTTGGTGAGCTTCGGCGGCAAATAAATGAGTCATTTTAATCCGGCTGACAGGCGGGCACCAGAGCAAGCTGACTTCCATCTGCACCATCCGGGGTTGACGGAGGAAGCTCAAGCGAGCGGAACTAAATCTGAAACGTCAAGACGAGTCAAAGTCGTAACGGTGCCTGCAATTTCAAGCGGAATCTGGCTGAGAAGCGATCGCCGCCAATATCTGAATCCGAAGTGTTTATAAGCATAATTTGGCCATTACTTCAACAATGTCACGGCCAGACACTGTGCCAATCCCATTTGGGCACAAGGCAATTTTGATTAAAGGTAAACTCCAGCTAGGATACAAGTCTACTATAAAACACTGTTTCTATCGGATTTTGAGTCGGGGTAGTAAAGACGCAATGATAACGATTTTTGATCAATTTCCAGCATCAGAAATTAAAGGAAACTTAAAGGTTGACAGACATTGTTACTTCACCCACCACTCCTTGAAAGTCCTTGACCAGAAAACACTGCTGTGTGATCCCACAGTGGATTGGTTATGTGAGCCAATACCTAGGCATTTGGTCATGTTATCTCTTAATGAGTTCAGATTGGCTAATCCTCCCTGTCATGTGATCAAATGCTTAGACATTTGGATATCTGACCTCTCTTGAAAAGCAGGTAGGAAAGGTCATATGATCTCTGGAAAGGATATAGCTGGTCATTCTTTTCCAGTAAGTTTTCTGGCGAGAGATTAGATTATACGAGAATGGCCATAATCGCTTGATGTTCGATCCATCTATGGCCAACTTAGGAATTGTAATTGGCTGATTTCTCCCATTCAGCATAGGCATATGATCATGGCAGCGGCTGCTGTGGGCTCCTGGAGCAGCACCGTCTGCTGTATTTCAGGCCATTGATCACCCTTAGTTTCAAGTTCAGGATAAACAGGGTGGTTGGGAATAATAAATCTCAGATTTTTGACAGGGTGGGATTTGCTGCAGGATAAAATTGCATAGTGTGTGATGCCTATTATACAATAAAACAGAACATCCTGCTGCAGGCAAAACATTTTCTGCTGTGTTATTCTACCAAATGGTTAAGCTATAAAAAAATTAGGAGACAGGTAAATGCGATATTCCTGGATTTTCTGCTTAGCTTAGAAAACGCAAAGGGCAAAGACGAGCCCTAGCAGCCTCCTCCGTGGCACTGAAGAGGTTAAGCATCGCTCCGCCTCTCTTTCTGCAGTCGGCTAAGCTGTTTTTTCGGCACTAATTACTCCAGATAGCTGTAATTTACAAGTTGGTGGTGGGTCGGAAGGCTCCAAGCTTCACACGTCCTCCGATCAACAGCTGCCACTATTAGAAAGCTAATTGTGCAGCCTTCTGTAGCATGCAGCAGGCTGGCTGCCTGTGCGATGGAGGCCACAAACTGGCTGCTGCTGAAGAGTGCCAGAGCCGCGGAGAAGCGGCATCAAACTCCACCGTCTCCTGCCAGTGGAGGGGAGATGAAGGACATTCAAGGACCGGGCAGAGTAAGAAGTCAGTGCTTGAAGGAAGAACTTCAGTAAGCATGGCTTCTATCTAAGATGGCAGCACAATGCCATAGTGGATCGGACATTAAAATTCACACAAAATAAATGTGCGTGCACCAGAAATACCAATCAATTTATTTTTATTTTTTTGAGTGGAAAAGGTACATCTTCTGGCCATAAATACAAAACAGCTATTTCCAAGTAGGGGTGAGCTCAGGAGTGTTTTAAACATAGTCTGGACCTATCTGATTGAACCTGCCCAGAGGTTGTCACTGTACTGGGCCAATCATAAGTGGCAAAGGAATTTGACGCCCCAAAGCCACACATATGCACACCCCTTATGCGGTTGCGAGGTGGGGAATGCCATAGCCGCAGATGATTGGTCCAGTACAGCGACGGCTTCCTAGTGGGTCTAGACTAGGATCCAAACATGCATGAGTTTATCCATACTGCCAGGCTCTGTTATATGAGCTAAAGTCTAGGCAGCTTAGCTTAGAAGTGTGGTCTCCTATGTTGTAGACATGTGGCCTAAAGCCAATGCAGCCCAGATCTCTGTGGTCTCCTATGTTGTAGACATGTGGCCTAAAGCCAATGCAGCCCAGATCTCTGTGGCCTCCTATGTTGTAGACATGTGGCCTAAAGCAAATGCAGCCCAGATCTCTGCGGTCTCCTATGTTGTAGACATGTGGCCTAAAGCCAATGCAGCCTAGATCTCCGCGGTTTTCTATGTTGTAGACATGTGGCCTAGAGCCAATGCAGCCTAGATCTCCGCGGTTTCCCATGTTGTAGACATGTGGCCTAAAGCCAATGCAGCCTAGATCTCCGTGGTCTCCTATGTTGTAGACATGTGGCCTAAAGCCAATGCAGCCTAGATCTCCGTGGTCTCCTATGTTGTAGACATGTGGCCTAGAGCCAATGCAGCCTAGATCTCCGTGGTCTCCTATGTTGTAGACATGTGGCCTAAAGCCAATGCAGCCTAGATCTCCGCGGTCTCCTATGTTGTAGACATGTGGCCTAGAGCCAATGCAGCCTAGATCTCCGTGGTTTCCCATGTTGTAGACATGTGGCCTAGAGCCAATGCAGCCTAGATCTCCGTGGTCTCCTATGTTGTAGACATGTGGCCTAAAGCCAATGCAGCCTAGATCTCTGCGGTCTCCTATGTTGTAGACATGTGGCCTAAAGTCAATGTGTGATCGCCGCTGGAGTCCCGCGATCGGTCCCCGGGGGCTGAAGAACGAGGAGAGGTGTGTGTAAACACAGCTTCCCCGTTCTTCACTGTGGCGCTGTCATTGATCGTGTGTTCCCTGATATAGGGAAGCATGATCAATGACGTCACACGTCCAGCCCCACCCCCCTACAGTTAGAAACACATATGAGGTCACACTTAACCCGTTCAGCGCCCCTAGTGGTTACCTTCCATACTGAAATTGTAATTTTCACGGTAAACAATGCATTTTTATAGCATTTTTTGCTGTGAAAATAACAATTGTCCCAAAAATGTGTCAAAATTGTCCGAAGTGTCCGCCATAATGTCGCAGTCACGAAAAAAATCGCTGATCGCCGCCATTAGTAGTAAAAAAAAAAAAATATTAATAAAAAACAATCAATAAACGCTTATTGCGTTTTTTTTTACCAAAAATAGAGAGAAGAATACTTATCGGCCTAAACTGAGGAAAAAAACTTTTTTTATATATATTTTTGGGGGATATTTATTATAGCAAAAAGGAAAAAATATTGCATTTTTTTCAAAATTGCCGCTCTATTTTTGTTTATAGCGCAAAAAATAAAAACCGCAGAGGTGATCAAATACCACCAAAAGAAAGCTCTATTTGTGAGGAAAAAAGGACACCATTTTGTTTGGGAGCCACGTCGCACGACCACGCAATTGTCAGTTAAAGCGGGTCCGGGAAGTGGTTAGGATTTGAAAATGAAAGGTAGAAGCCGATTGGTTGCCTTGTACATCTGCCCCAGTTTTGATAAAGGAGGATTATACAGTTCAGCTACTCACCGTGCACAGTAATATCCCAGCTTTAGCTTCAGTGAAATGTTGGAAAACTTCTGTCCTTTCCTAAAAAGAAAAAGAAAAACTGAATAATTAGTCAACATGTGCGATTTAATGTAGCCCGAAAGGGATGGACATGGTCAGCAACAATACCCGGGTAGGTCGTGGCATTTAAACGATGGTACTAAGGGGCCAAGAAAATCTCCCGCACACAATTACACCACCAGGCTGAACCATTGATACAAGACAGGATGGATCCATGCTCTCATGTGGTTTACACCAAATTCTGACCCTTCCATCTGAATTTCGCAGCTGAAATCGAGACTCTTCAGACTAGGCAATGTTTTTCCAATCTTCTATTGTCCAATTTTGGTGAGTCTGTGCGAATTGTAGCCTTAGCTTTCTGTTCTTAGCTGACAGGAGTGGCACCTGGTGTGGTCTTCTGCTGCTGTAGCCCATATGCTTCAAGGTTCAATGTGTTGTGTGTTCAGAGACGGTATTCTGCATACCAAGTGGTTATTTGAGTTACTGTTGCCTTTCTATCAGCTCCACCCAGTCTGCCCTTTCTTTTGACCTCCGACATCAACAAGGCATTTTCTGGGTTTTTAACCACTTGCACATATACGTCGGCAGAATGGCACGGCTGGGCACAAGCACGTACAGGTACGTCCTCTTTAAGTGCCCAGCCGTGGGCGCGCCCCTGCGGCGCACTCCCGTAACCCGGTCCGAAGCTCCGTGACCGTGGGACCCGATCGCAGCTGTAGTCCCGCGATCGGTCCCCGGAGCCGAAGAACGGGGAGAGCCGTGTGTAAACTCCTGTTTCTCCTGTTCTTTACTGTGGCGCGGTCATTGATCGTGTGTTCCCTTATATAGGGAATCACAATTAATGACGTCACACCTACAGCCACACCCCCTACAGTTAGAAACACATATGAGGACACACATAACCCCTTCAGCGCCCCCTTGTGGTTAACTCCCAAACTGCAATTGCCATTTTCACAGTAAACAATGCATTTTAAATGCATTTTTTGCTGTGAAAATGACAATGGTCCCAAAAATGTGTCAAAATTGTCCGATGTGTCCGCCATAATGTTTGCAGTCACGAAAAAAATCGCTGATCGCCGCCATTAGTAGTAAAAAAATAAAAATGAATAAAAATGCAATAAAACTATCCCCTATATTGTAAACGCTATAAATTTTGCGCAAACCAACCGATAAACGCTTATTGCGATTTTTTTTTACCAAAAATAGGTAGAAGAATACGTATCGGCCTAAACTGAGGAAAACATTTTTGTTTATATATATTTTTGGGGGATATTTATTACAGCAAAAAGTAAAAAATATTGCATTTTTTTCAAAATTGTCGCTCTATTTTTGTTTATAGCGCAAAAAATAAAAACCGCAGAGGTGATCAAATACCACAAAAAGAAAGCTCTATTTGTGGGGAAAAAAGGACGCCACGTCGCACAACCTCGCAATTGTCAGTTAAAGCGACGCAGTGCCAAATCTCAAAAACTGGCCGGGTCCTTTAGCTGCCTAAAGGTCCGGGTCTTAAGTGGTTAATTTTTTGTTAAACAAACAAAAAAAAAAGACTGCAAATGGTGGGCAGCACTGATAAGTGGCACTGATGAGAAGGCACTGGTAGGTGACACTGTGTGGAGGCACTGGTGGGCAGCACTGATGGGCACTGGTAGGTGACCCTGATGAGAAAGCACTGATGGGCACCGATAGGTGGGCACTGGTAGGTGATACTGATGATTGGCTCTTTAACTCAAACTGTGATCAGCAGTGTCCTCTGCGCACTGTGATCACAGAGCACGCCGCCCACGCCCAGCGGTAGGCCGCCATAAAACGGCCTCCCAGAACTGGCCGTCTGCGCTCTAGCCGTCATTTGACCGGCAAGTGGTTAATAGGAAAGCAGAGGAACTGGCAGAAACACCAGGGATTGCACATAAAGGAAACAATACAAAGATAACAGAATACTTTCTAGCTAAGATATGACGGCCTGCGCCGTTGTATCTTAGCTTTCTACTTAGGCCGGCCGCTAGGGGCGTGAACGCTGATTTATGCATAGAATGCGTAAATCAGCGAGATACGCCTATTCACGAACGTACGCTTGCCCGTCACAGTAAAGATACGCCGTTTACGTAAGACATATGCCGGCGTAAAGATAAAGCTGCTCCCTAGGTGGCGCAGCCCATGCAAGGTATGGACGTCGGAACAAGCGTATCTTTTTACGTCGTTTGCGTAAGTCGTACGCGAATAGGGCTGTGCGTAAGTTACGTTCACGTCATAGGCAGTGTTCGACGTATCTTAGGCATTCTATCCGACGCACTGGGATATGTCCACGGACGGCGCATTCGCCGTTCCTTAAAAACGTCAATCACGTCGGGTCACGAATCATTAACATAAAACACGCCCCTGTTCCTCATTTAAATTAGGCGCGCTTAGGCCGGCCCATTTATGCTACGCCGCCGTAACTTAGGAGGCACCGCTGTAAGTCAGAGCACTTGCCTCTCTGACTTACAGCGGTGTAGCGTAAATACGATACGCTACACCGGCTGAAACATACGCCGCCCTACGTGAATCCAGCTAATAGACGTTTTGTATCACTTTAATGAAAGATGAAAAATAACAGGCTTACTGGCTAGGTCACCAGGGGAAAATAAAAAGGAAAAAGTTTAAAAGAAGAAAACTAATGCAGCCACCACATCTAAGATTTGGTAAGCTGCAATAAAATAAAAAATAAATGTCTTGAATTTTATTCCACTTTAAGGAGAACAGGGGAGCATCCTCAATCATTAATTTTTTTAAGTGAACCTGCAGAGATTTAATGTTAATGGCGGCAATGTTAGGGTTAACCAAAAATAAATAAAGTGTCCCTTGCGCTGCCTTATCCCCAGCAACAAAGAGGTAAAAATGTTCAAAGACTTGTGGGCGAGTAACCCAACAACTAGCGCCTGCAAAGTTTTAGTCTAACGTGTGCCGCTCACCGCCCCCTGCTGGGAAGATTAAATAGATTGGGTTACAGGGATGAGTTGTGCTTTTGTCCCTGGCAGTGACGGAAGGAGTGGCAGGCGAGGGAGGGAGGAGGGGAGCTTCCTAAAATAACAGAGGAGGAAGGAGGATACTATTAATTTGTTTCAAGCATGAGGAGGAGGAGTGCCACCATCTGGGAGTCCCTGTTTAGTCCTATTAATGCTCCTAATGCGAGGACATCAGGAACTAATTGCCCCCTCCCAATCCTTGCCCTCCCTCGCCAAGCCCCTCTTGTCGCCGTTAGCAGCTGGCCGGGAGAGGATTAGCACAAACAAACACTCTCAGGTGGAGGGGAGAGAGGAGCGCAATGTACAGCTCACACAAACCACTGGGACCGAGTCTGGTGCTTGGTGATACGGGCTACTCCTCCTGAGTACAAGGCCCGGCCTTATTAAAGAGTACCTGGAGTAAGAACAGAGTAAAGCCTAGTACACACTATTCGTTTCCAGCGGGCTGAACCATTGGCTGAGAGCGCTGATCAATGCTGATCGGCGGACCTTTCTCTGTCATGCCCCTTCAACAGAAGCTGCCCGTTTCGGCTGGCAAAAGTCAGACCAGCTGCCGTACACATGGGCCAAATGTGGGCCAGAGCCGATACCGCCCAATATTCAGCCCATGTGTACAGCTCTACGGCAAAATGATACCTGGTTCTTCCAATGATGTATGTACTACAATGTTTTAAAGTGCCAAGTCTAAAGCTTACTTGTGTTTAACATTCATAAATGGGGTGCCCCAAGTGCATCCCCCCTTCCCCACATCACCAAAGGGCCCAACATAAAATTCAGTTAATATTAGACAGCAGACACACACAAGGATCTAGTGAAAGGCAATGAGCATGATACAAGAAATGGTCAGAGATGGCGGACATGATACAAGAGATGGTCAGAGATGGCGGACATGATACAAGAGATGGTCAGAGATGGCGGACATGCTACAAGAGATGGTCAGAAACTGAAGACATGAGACAAGAGATGGTCAGAAACTGCAGACATGAGACAAGAGATGGTCAGAAACTGCAGACATGAGACAAGAGATGGTCAGAAACTGCAGACATGAGACAAGAGATGGTCAGAAACTGCAGACATGATACAAGAGATGGTCAGAGACTGCAGACATGATACAAGAGATGGTCAGAAACTGCAGACATGAGACAAGAGATGGTCAGAGACTGCAGACATGATACAAGAGATGGTCAGAGATGGCAGACATGATACAAGAGATGGTCAGAGACTGCAGACATGATACAAGAGATGGTCAGAAACTGCAGACATGAGACAAGAGATGGTCAGAGACTGCAGACATGATACAAGAGATGGTCAAATATGGCGGACATGATACAAGAGATGGTCAGAAACTGCAGACATGAGATAAGAGATGGTCAGAAACTGCAGACATGATACAAGAGATTGTCAGAGATGGCAGACATGATACAAAGGATGGTCAGAGATGGCGGACATAATACAAGAGATGGTCAGAAACTGCAGACATGATACAAGAGATGGTCAGAAACTGCAGACATGATACAAGAGATGGTCAGAAGTGGCAGACATGATACAAGAGATGGTCAGAGATGGCAGACATGATACAAGAGACGGTCAGAAACTGCAGACATGATACAAGAGATGGTCAGAAATGGCGGACATGATACAAGAGATGGTCAGAAATGGCAGACATGATACAAGAGATGGTCAGAAACTGCAGACATGATACAAGAGATGGTCAGAGACTGTACATAATTACAAGAGATGGTCAGAGCTTGTAGACATGATACAATAGATGGTCAGAGACTGCAGACATGATAAAAGAGATGATCAGAGATGCTAGTCGTGATACAAAAGATGGGCAGAGATGGCAGGTAAAAACCATTACATCCATATGTAGGGGGTGGGTCCACTGATGATATAAGGGACTGACAATACTTTTTAAAAGATAAGCATTTTCCTTAGTGTTTAGCACTTGTAGAACCAAGATCAATGGTTTGGATCCCAACCACGACACTGCCTGCATGGAGTTTGTATGTTCTCTCTGGGCTTCCATGGGTTTCTTCTAGGTACTCTAATCCCCCCCCCCCCCACACTCCAAAGACATGCTGGTAGGTTAATTGGTGCCTGTTTAAATTGGCCCTAAAATGCATATGCATGAATGTGAGTTAGGGATCTTAGATTGTAAACAAGGGCAGGGACAGGATGTGAATGTACAAAGCGCTATGTAAATTGTTTGCACTATTTAAATACCTGTAATAAGTAATAATCAACTTTATTTAAAACCAACAAAGTGTCTGTATCTAATAACGAGAGAAAAAAAATAAATGACGTGGACTCACCCCTTGTTCCATGTTCCCATGAAGCTGAAGGAAGGTCCTGGAATCAGGTTTGCTGCCCCCTATAGGTAGTACACTGCTAAGCAATTTATAATAGAACCCCACAAGATCGCAGCTTGGGAAGAATATGATCATCTTCGGTTTCTTATCACACTGCAGAAAAAACAAGAAAAATACCATGAGCTGCCACCAGCAATGTATAAAAGCAGAGGCAGATTGTAATAGGGGCAAAATGTGATCAAATAATAATAAAAAAAAAATCATTAAACGGACAGAACTATCATTGAAACGTACATATCATATCAATTAATAGGTCGCATGTCCCCATGATCAAAACAAATTATTATTTCAGAGCAAAGAAGTACCTGCCAGACTTAAAAATAAAAAACTGCTTCCTGCCTAGGCAGCCTAGATCACACGGGCTTTAGTTACCAATTATTATTATGTTTGTTGTGTCCATCCACAAAGATTTTCTCACACTTACAGAGAAATAAAATAATTGGCATGACACAATAGGAGCAGAGTCTACATAGGGAATGAGCAACAATGGCTGCCCTCTTGTACACACACACACATATATATATATATATACAAATTATACAAAAAACAAGCTTATTAATACATTAACACCCTTTGACAAACAAACAGAATGCATAAATGCTTTATAACTGTTTGGTATAACCCATCTGCACCATATCTTTAAAGCGAAGTTCCAGCCACCGGTGTCACATTTGGCACCTTTCAGGGGGAGGGGGGTGCAGATGCCTGTCTAAGATATTTGCACCCACTTCCGGACATAGACTCCTGTCACGCCACTCCACCCCCCCCCCCCCCCCCACTGTCTCCTGGGAAGCACACTGCTCCCAGGAGAGAGCAGTGACCAGTGAGGACGGTCCACGCCGCTCGCGCATGCGCAGTAGGGAACCGGACAGTGAAGCTGCACCACTTCACTTCCTGATTCCCTCACCGAGGATGGCGGCGGGGGCAGCCGGGAGACGAACGATTGCTCGGCCTCGGCTGCCGACATCGCGGGGGTGCCACACACACACATAACTACAGGCCTATGGGCGTACATCATAAAATATATATGTATTTGCGGCACCCCGAACCCCCAGCTGGAGCATAAATCTGCCCATAGTCCTGTACTGAATGCCCACTAGGAAACTATGGCATTTGCGTTTACATGGGAACATATTTAATGCCCAGAATGCAAACTTCCATGTTCATGATCCATTAACCCAGGCATAGATAATGGTAACTACGCCACTTATATCATGTGACCACTTCATGGCGACATCTTACCTTCCATGCGCAGTAGGGAACCGGACAGTGAAGCTGCACCGCTTCACTTCCTGATTCCCTCACCGAGGATGGCGGCGGGGGCAGCCGAGAGAAGAACGATTGCTCGGCCTTGGCTGCCGACATCGCGGGGGTGCCGGACAGGCAAGTGTCCCTTTTTACCGCCACCGCACTACCCGCCCCAGTGTGAAAGGGGCCTTACAGAGCAGTATGAGGTGAGGTGTGGTAATGAGACCAGAGAGCAGTGTGCATTGAATGGTCTCCCTTATTGGGAGGCGCTAACTAAAAATATTTGGCATTAAAAATAATGAAATCATCAGACTGGAGTCTGATACCATTGCAGGTGCCCCTCTTTTACCTTCAGGGCTCGCGCACACACACATAACTACAGGCCTATGGGCGTACGGCATAAAATATATATATGTATTTGCGGCACCCCAAAGCCCCAGCTGGAGCATAAATCTGCCCATAGTCCTGTACTGAATGCCCACTAGGAAACGTTGGCATTTGCGTTTACATGCGAACATATATAATGCCCAGAATGCAAACTTCCATGTTCATGATCCATTAGCCCAGGCATAGATAATGGTAACTACGCCACTTATATCATGTGACCACTTCATGGCGACATCTTACCTTCCATTTCCCCAGAATAAATGCAGACAATGTGACCAGCTTTAACTTGCTGGGAACTACTACAATGTGCTGGTGGAGATTCTCTGGCAAAGCAAAGCTGGCGCTGTCATCACCAGCCTCTGTGGATTTGGGTTTTGCTGCCTCTTTAACACCAGCAGGTGAATCTTCTGTGACCGTCACATTCACTGGGTTTTGCAGACTTATGTCGGCCAGCCGGGCCACACCTAAAGGCAGAGAAGACAAGCTATGGTAAATTATTCACTACAAGTGAAGATGACTGATGGAGTTACAAGAGACAATTAATAAACCAAAGCACAGCGCTATGCAAAAGAGGAAGCCATATTTGCCGATTTAAAATACATGCTGTGCATACAGATTACTAAGCACAATGCAAATGAATCAGCCAGTTCAGGTGGCTTTTAAATTAGACAACTTCTAGCTTCTGGCTTATTCTGTAATTGGTTCGCTCTCAGTGTTAAAAAAAAAAAACAATTAAAAAATAAATAAAAACTGCCGTAAAAAAAAATAAAAAAATAAATAAATCTGCGTGCAGAAAAACAAATCTAAAATCTACAACCCAAGAGCTGCCAATACCAATTGTGAGTCACACATAGAAAGATCATATATATAAAAATAATGTGCAGCACTCAAATATTCCCTAACTAAATCTATCTATCTATCTATATCTATATCTATATATATATATATATATCTATATATATATATATATATATATATATATATATATATATATATATATATATATATATATATATATATATATATATATATATATATATATATATATATATATATATATAAAAGAACCCCTCAGCAAATATTTCATAATGCCATAAATAACAAAACTGTGATCAATACATCAAACCCCAATAATGATTAACACAATTAATAATTCCAGTGTGGCACATTCAAATTATATATTATATTATATAAATTATATATAAGCAATCTGGCCTTCCCAAGGGCCAAAATATAGAAAAAAGAGATGGAATTACTGCACATAAAAATATAAATTGACATCAAAGATGCACGGTATATATGTTAATGCATTTTATATTTTCAATAAATAGTTTTATGTGCAGCAATCCCATCTCTATATATATATATATATTTATTTTTATTTTTTTTTCTTTGGGTGAAGACTTAGCACAGTGGATGGAATGATTATAAGGGAAAATTAAATGTTAAAGGATTGAATGCGGATACAGTGGACTTTCTATATTTTTTTCGATATATGATGCTTTTTCACTATATGTGGATTGTTATGTATGGAATTTTTGCGTTACATAGAGGATATTAATTATGTTGATCACAATTGGGGGATTATATATATATATGTTTGACGCATTGATGACAGTTTTTGGTATTTATGACATTTTGAGATATTTGCATAGGGGTTCCTATTTTTACATTATTAACCACTTGGGATCCGCCTGCCGTCAATTGGCGGCTACAGCGCGGATCCCAAAAGCCAACAGGACGTCAGAGCGCGCAGCGGGGAAAATCTGTGTTGGACGTGTCCCTTGGACACAGCCAATTACAGATCGCCGCGAACGGCCAATCAGAGTGGCCGTTTGCGATGCGATCTGTGCGGCCAATGAGAGATGATCTCATATGTAAACATATGAGATCATCTCTCATTGCCGTTTTACACAGAGACAGCGGTGCTGTCTCTGGAGGGGAGACCGATCTGTGTCTCTTGTACATAGAGACACAGATCGGTCACCTCCCCCAGTCACCCCCCCTCCACCTACAGTTAGAACACTTTATAGGAAACATATTTAACCCCTTCCTCACCCCCTAGTGTTCAATGCCAGTCACATTTATACTGTAATTAGTGCATATTTATAGCACTGATCGCAGTATAATTGTGAATGGCGCCAAAAATGTGTCCGATGTGTCCGCCATAACGTCGCAGTCCCAATAAAAATCGCAGATCGCCGCCATTTCTAGTAAAAAAAAAAAAATAATAAAAAATAATAATTCTGTCCCCTGTTTTGTAAGCGCTATAACTTTTGCGCAAACCAGTCGCTTATTGCGATTTTTTTTTTTTTTTACCAAAAATATGTAGAATAATACGTATCGGCCTAAACTGAGAAAAAAAATGTGGTTTTTTTTTTTCAAATTGGGATATTTATTATAGCAAGAAGTAAAAAATATTGTATTTTTTTCAAAATTGTCGCACTTTTTTGTTTATAGCGCAAAAAATAAAAACCGCACAGGCGATCAAATACCACCAAATCAAAGCTCTACTTGTGGGGCAAAAAGGACGTCAATTTTGTTTGGGAGCCACGTCGCACGACCGCGCAATTGTTAGTTAAAGCGACGCAGTGCCGAAAGCTGAAATTTCACCTGGGCAGGAGGGGGGTATATGTGCCCAGTAAGCAAGTGGTTAAGTAGCATTAGCATTATTTGTATATATACGCTCTCAGTATTTGCTTAGCAAGGGCTCTCATTTCACAGGTTTGACATACGGGGGTCTATCAGCCTGGTCTGGAAAACAGAAGCGTCTGCCTAGATAGCCATCGATTGCTTTTATACCTTTTCTGTTTTTGTATTAAAATAGATTTGTGCAGATTAACCACTAGAGGGCACACTCTGTAGCTTAATAGAATTCCTTTGCTTTTGCTTAACAACTGCTGAAATAAGATATCAAGTACACAGGGAGTGCATTGTTTTTAATCAGCTAGGTGCTCCATTTCACATTTAGGCCCCTTTCACACTGGGGCGGGAGGTGTGGTGGCTGTAAAGCGCCGCTATTTTTAGGAATTGCGGCGGTATTCGGCCGCTAGCGGTGCGGTTTTACTCCCCACTAGCGGCCGAAAAAGGGTTAATACCGCCGGCAATGCGCCTTTGCAGAGGCGCATTGCCGGCGGTATAGCCGCAGTTTCCCATTGCTTTCAATAGGAAGAAGCGGTGGAGGAGCAGTAAACACACCGCTCCTTCACCACTTCAAAGATGTGGCTAGCAGGACTTTTGGAGCGGTCCTGCTAGCGCACCGCTCCAGTGTGAAAGCCCTCGGTTTCAGATCGGTTTGCAGGTGCTATTTTTAGCGCAATAGCGCCTGCAAACCGCTCCAGTGTGAAAGGGGTCTAAAAGTCTGAGTCACACAGTGACCCACTTCAGCAGGAAGCCAAGCCCACCTTATGCAGTAAACAAATATGGCTTTGCTCATAGGCTGTACATAATACCTACAATTAGAGATTATACAAAGAATCAGAATCTGGTGCAGCTGTGCATAGTAACCAATCAGCATCTAACGTCAGCTTGTTCAGTTACACTTTGACAATAAAACTCGGAAAGCTGATTGGCTACCATGCACAGCTCTACCAGATTCTCATGTATATCTTAAAGCACAATTAACCCATTCCTGCCTGAGCCTTTTTCTGACATTTGTTGCTTACAAATTAAAATCCGTATTTTTTGCTAGAAAGAGACCCTAGAAAAAAAATGGCGATTGTTGCAATACTTTATTTCACACTGTATTTGCGCAGCGGTTTTTAAAATGCAATTGTTTGGGGAAGAAATGCACTTTCTTGAATTAGAAAAAAAAAAAAACAGTAAAATAAGCCCAATTTTTTTTGTATAATGTGAAAGTTGATGTTATGCCGAGTAAATAGATACCGAACATGTCATGCTTTAAAATTGCGCACAAGAGTGGAATGCCAACAAACTACGGTACTTAAAGATCTCCATAGGCGATTTCTACAGGTTACTAGTTTAGAGTTACAGAGGAGGTCTGGGGCTAGAATTATTGCTCTCGCTCTAATGCACGCGGCAATACCTCACATGTGTGGTTTGTGCACTGTTTAGGCCCCTTTCACACTTTTAGATCTTGCCCTGCGACTTGGGACTGCAAAGTTGCATGACAAGTCGTACTACATGAGTTTCAATGAGTACCATTAATATCTGTGCAACTTCAAAGTAGTCCCTGCACTACTTTGGTCTGACCTTGAGGTGACTTGAGGTCCCTAGACCTCAAAATTACACAGGCATTGCTTCAAGTCGCGTCAAAATCGCTGCCAAATCCCTCCTTAGCACTTAAAAGCATTAAAAATGCCAAGTTTGGCAGATTTAAATACTGAAATTTCTTTCAATTTGGCACCTTTAAGTCTTTTGTAAACCTGAAGTGATGTCGGGAAATCGCTTCCAGGTTACTAGATCCGAGACACGATCAAAGCCGATTCTGGCTTCGTTCAGGTCTCCAGCCAGCCGGCAGAAGTTCCAGCTGGTCGCTCGGGCCTCCTGGTGGGACAGGAGAGTCCGGGTGAGCCGTGGAAGGCCACTCCCCCTGCTTGTGATAACAACTGAGTGGCTTCGTAGCCAAATCGGTTGTTACCACAAGAAAGCCGACCATCGGCTCTAAAAAAACGGGTGAGCAGCTGCATGCATCACCCCGGTACAACCCCTTCAAGCCGAAGGCCACATATTTACGTTTTGTCGGTGTGAAGGGGTTAAAAGCCTACACATTTCCTTTAAGGCCTCCATAGGCACAGGACTACAGTCACTCAATCCAGGCCGACTTAACTAGATCTAGCAACAATCTCATGTCTATTAGCTAGATTCAGGTAGCTTTACGCCGGCGTATCAGTAGATACGCCGACGTAACTCTGAATCTGCGTCGTCCTAAATTTAAGCGTATTCTGGAAACCAGATACGCTTAAATTAGGCAAAGATACGAGCGGCGTAAGTCTCCTACGCCGTCGTATCTTAGGGTGCAATATTTACGCTGGCCGCTAGGTGGCGCTTCCGTTGAGTTCGGCGTAGAATATGCAAATGACTAGATACACCGATTCACGAACGTACGCTTGCCCGTCACAGTAAAGATACGCCGTTTTCGTAAGAGGTACGCCGGCGTAAAGATAAAGCTGCCCCCTAGGTGGCCTAGTCAATGTTAAGTATGGCCGTCGTTTCCCGTGTCAAAATTTGAAATGTTTACGTTGTTTGCGTAAGTCGTCCGTGAATGAGGCTGGACGTAATTTACGCTCACGTCGAAACCAATACGTCCTTGCGGCGTACTTTGGAGCAATGCACACTGGGAGATATACACGGACGGACGTCAATCACGTCGAGTCACCAATCATTTACATAAAACACGCCCCCCTCATCCTCATTTGAATTAGGCGCGCTTACGCCGGCCCCATTTACGCTACGCCGCCGTAACTTAGGAGGCAAGTGCTTTGTGAATACAGCACTTGCCTCTCTGACTTACGGCGGCGTAGCGTAAATACGATACGCTACACCGCCTCAAAGATGCGCCCGGCTACCTGAATCTAGCTATATGAGTGCCCACAAATGCCTCCGGTCTACTGTCATTGGATGAAAAGAAAGGTCATACACATAAGTGTGCGTAGCCTACTGAATTAGTCTGCATTTACACTACAGCGTTTTGAATCACGATAAAACAAGAAAACATGCTACAATCGCGGCAAACCACACAGCTCCTTTTTGGGCGACTTTGAGGCACCATGCGTCCCGCGATGCCGTGACTGCAGCACGTTTTATCGCCAGACAATCGCACCGCGATTTGAGATGTCATTGAAATGAATGGCATCTCAAATGTGAGGACCGCATTTTGTCATTCACACATCAGCGCTGTCAAATCGCGGGCAGATCTGCCCACGATTAAAAAAGCTGTAGTACGAATGCTGCCTTAAGGTGTACACCGAAAGCTCAAAATACACATGCCTTTCTCGGGACAGTGAATGAATGGGAAGTGCTCTGTGCTGAGCGGTTTCCCCTTCATTCATAAACTGAAGCATAGTAAACACTGTTTACTATGCTTCGGTTTAAATTGAACACAGTGGAGTCACACAGGGGGAAGCCCGGGCTGTAGTGGTAATCATGTAGTGATTAGGGTGTGCCCATGCATACCTGGCACACCTATGGTCAGACATGTTAGTCAACTCTTCAGTATTGTTTCCCTTTGATAAGTCAACGCTTACACTATCCTCTCTCCCCCTGCAATGAAAATCTGTGCTCTCCAGATCTGCTAGCCCTAAGGGCAAGTTGGACTGTGTCTCCACTTTCAAACCTCTCTAAAAATCTGTGGTCAGCTATATAAAGAGCTCTTGGTTTTAATTTTACCCCTAAGCGTGCCAAAGATCGGCGAGTTTTTTTCATTCAAACAGTGGGTTGAATTAAGAAAAACTGACCCGATACCCCCCACGCACATACTTGAGGTAGATGGGGGAATCCACCCCCCATTGTGTCACAGCAGGGAGACTTCCCCACCATCAGAATACGCAGATCAATGCTGCAGAAGAGGAAAATTATCAGCAGGACAATTGTACAGAAGGTGAAAGGGAGATCAACTTCTGTACAACCACAGTGCCCATACATGGATTAAAATCACCCATCTGAACATGAACAATACCCCTATAAACGTGGGAGACCAAAAATGGCTGAAACCTTGGCTCAGGGTGGCGGAGAGCAACACGTTCTGTCGTTGTTGGCTCTGAGAGTTGAGGGCGTTCAAAATGGTGGTGACGTCTTTCTGAAATCCCAGGTCCAGGATTCTGCAAAAAGTATGAGGGTCATTAAAATGTCATGCATAGCATCTTCCTGGAGAAACACAATTCAACAAAAAAAAATGGTAGTAGGCAACCGATCAAGACCATATATAAAGCCAATTTCTTTGTTCGTTAAAGACGTCATTTACGTGGGGTCATGCTTTATTTACATAAAACACGCCCACCTCTTCTCAATTTGAATTCGGCGTGCTTACACCGGCTGATTTACGCTACGCCTCCGCAACTTACGGAGCAAGTGCTTTGTGAATACTGCACTTGCCCGTCTAAGTTGCGGAGGCGTAGCGTAAATAGCACAAAATTACGTCCCCCTACCTGAATCTAGCCGTTTTTTGTTTTTTTTCCTAAATAGCTTCCTTTACCTTAGTGCAGTCCTCCTTCACTTACCTCATCCTTCCATTTTGCTTTAAAAAGTCCTTATTTCTTCTGAGAAATGCTCACTTCCTGTTCTTCTGTCTGTAACTCCACACAGTAATACGAGGCTTTCTCCCTGGTGTGGAGTGTTGTGCTCGCCCCCTCCCTTGGACTACAGGAGAGTCAGGACGCTCTCTACGTTGCAGATAGAGAAAGGAGCTGTGTGTTAGTTGGCGTCCTGAATCTCCTAAAGTCCAAAGGGAGGGGGCGAGCACAACACTCCACACCAGGGAGAAAGCCTCGCATTACTGTGTTTAGTTACAGACAGAAGAACAGGAAGTGAAAATTTCTCAGAAGAAATAAGGACTAGGGTTGTCCTGATACCGATACTAGTATCGGTATCGGGACCGATACCAAGCATTTGCCAGAGTACTTGTACTCGGGCAAATGCTCCCGATACTTTTTACAGTCATCGGTGATCAGTGCGTGGGGAAGTTACAAGCACCGATTACCACTGTATAGATTTAAAATTTGTTTCTCCGCTTCTCTCTTCACCCCCCCCCCCCTGGCTTTCAGCTGCTTTAAATCAGCGGTGATCGGTGCTTGTAACTCCCCCACACACGATCACCGCTGACTGTCCCGTGTCCTCCTCCAGCCCCCCTCCATTTTGCTGCAGTCTCTCTCCCTCCGTGTTCCCCTCTGTGTTTGCGTCTCCCTCCGTGTCCCCCTCGGTGTTTGCGTCTCCCTCCGTGTTCCCCTCGGTGTTTGCGTCTCCCTCCGTGTCCCCCTCGGTGTTTGCGTCTCCCTCCGTGTTTCCCTCTGTGTTTGCGTCTCCCTCCGTGTCCCCCTCGGTGTTTGCATCTCCCTCCGTGTTTCCCTCTGTGTTTCTCTCCCCCTCCGTACTCCTCCACCCCCTGGAACTGTCAGGATGGAGAGCGATGGTAGGAGCCGGTAAATCCGGCTCCTTACTGTTTCGAATTAACAGTCAGTGATCACTGACTCTGTCCATTCACATAACTGAAACTGGCGATTCAGTTCGCATGTGCTGCACTATATACGTTTTTCACTCACTCATCGTAAACTGTGATTACAATGTTTCAGTTTATGAATGAAGAGAAGCAGCTGTCTTCTCTCCATTCATTTTCAGCGCAGCTGAGGCTGCTGAGAAAGGGACAGGGGAATCTGTATCCCTAGTCCCTTTCTCTGTCTTAAAGGGGGAAATGTCAGACCCCTGATATCACACCAAAGCCCCCCAACAGGGCTGATTAAAATAAATTGCAATAAATAATTAAAAAAATAAAATGTAAATAATAATATAAAAAAAAAAAAAAAAAAAACACTGACACCCACACACCCCCCCCCCCCAAAAAAAAATATATCACTGTAAAAAATAAAAATATATAGTAAAAAATAAATAAAAATCACTGTAAAAAAAAAAAAAAAAAGCCACTGTCACATGACATTAAAAAAAAGTATCGGTATTCGGTATCGGCGAGTAGGACATTTAAAAGCAAAATCGAAGGATGAGGCAAGTGAAGGAGGACTGCACTAAGGTAAAGGAAGCTATTTAGGGAAAATATATTGTACCTTTACAACCCCTTTAAGGATGATAATAGAAGGAAACTGTTATTTTTATAAAGATAAAGCAATGACCAATCACCTGTCAGCTTCATCCACTATGAGCCATCGGACGAGAGTAAAATGAATGCTCTTAGTTGACTTGATATGATCGACGAGCCTCCCCGGAGTAGAGATCAGGATGTTTATCCCCTTTCGTAACCTAAAAAAAATAACACAGTAATATAAATGGCTCTGTTTGTCCTCCTAACTTGATGGTGATATAGGAAATGTATTTCCTCTCTAATGCCAGCCATGAAACCAGCATGTATAGACATAAAGTACCAGACTGCACCTGGTATTGTGACTGGCACCAGAGGGAGGGCAGAGCAGCAATACCCTCAGGTACCAACTATTGTATCTGCACAATGGGGCAGGACAGTCATGATGGATTAAGTGCAATAGTATAGGGGTGCAGGGTACCAGCAAATATACACTTGAAATGCCCGTTCAAAGCTTGTTACCTGGCCTTTTCTGATTTCCTCTTCTCTCCTCCCATTAAAACTCCCGGTACAATCCAGCTGAATGGCTAAAAACGGCAAAAAACAAAAGGTTTTGACAACGCATTCAAGTCATCGCGTAAAAAGTCAATAGATTGTGTCCAAAAATGGCTGGATGTGTTTCTAAACATTTACAGCATCAACAACTACTAGTGTTTATAAGAAATAACATTTTTTCATATTTTTGAAAGAAGTAATGTTATCAGCTGTACTCTACTCTTCAGTACTCTTGCCGTATTTATTAGTAGTCCACAAAATGACTGCATACAACAATGTCTCCACCAGGGCACCAACCTTCCTTGACGCGTTTCGCTCCTGGCTTGGATTAGTTCCTGGCTCACTTATAAAGGCCGTTTGGCACCATTTCCGGTCGGCTGTGTATCACAGTGCATTTGTGCATGCCAGCATGTATTCATTGGGCTATGTACAGTGAGGCAAAAAAGTATTTGATCCCCTGCTGATTTTGGACGTTTGCCCACTGACAAAGAAATGATCAGTCTATAATTTTATTGGTAGGTTTATTTTAACCACTTCCTGACGGCCATACGACTTTATACGGCCGCAGTGTGGATCTAAATTTCCGTGAGTCCATCTATATACGGCCTCTGGTCACTGGGGGGAGCGCGACGCGCCCGCTGCATCACTGAGATGCCGATGCGCGTGCCTGGCGGCCGCGATGTCCGCCAGGCACCCGCGATCAGCGGTTACACAGACAAGGACGTGGATCTGAGTGTGTAAACACACAGATCCACGTCCTGTCAGGGAGAGAGGAGACCGATCGGTGTCCCTTGTACATAGGGACACAGATCGGTCACCTCCCCCAGTCAGTCCCCTTCCCCCACAGTTAGAAACACTATGCAGGGTACACATTTAACCCCTTCCTCACCCCCTAGTGTTAACCCCTTCCCTGCCAGTCACATTTATACAGTAGTTAGTGCATATTTATAGCACTGTTCGCTGTATAAATGTGAATGGTGCCAAAAATGTGTCAAAAGTGTCCGATGTGTCCGCCATAATATCGCAGTCCCAATAAAAAAATCGCAGATCGCTGCCATTACTAGTAAAAAAAATAATAATAAAAAATAATAATTCTGTCCCCTATTTTGTAGGCGCTATAACTTTTGCGCAAACCAGTCGCTTATTGCGATTTTTTTTTACCAAAAATATGTAGAAGAATACGTATCGGCCTAAACTGAGATTTTTTTTTTTTTAATTGAGCTATTTATTATAGCAGTAAGTAAAAAATATTGAATTTTTTTTTCAAAATTGTCGCTTTTTTTTGTTTATAGTACAAAAAATAAAAACCGCAGAGGTGATAAAATACCACCAAAAGAAAGCTCTACTTGTGGGGGAAAAAAAAGCGTAAATTTTGTTTGGGAGCCACGTCGCACGACCACGCAATTGTCAGTTAAAGCGACACAGTGCCGGAAGCTGAAATTTCACCTGGGCAGGAGGGGGGTATATGTGCTACATGCTGGGTGTTTGGTGTGCTCTTGTACCTTTAAGGAGGGGTGGCTCCCCTTCAGTCCACCTGCCCCTATCTATCCATTAAAATGTATGTGCCACCACTGTGGGGACGCTCATTGTTTAGTGTTAGGACCACAGATTACAGGGTGCCTTGGCGCGGCTCTGTGGCTCACGCATGCGTTTGCAAATGCGTGCGGACAAATCCCCTGTTTTTAACGCATACTGTAGACAGGTTAATTGGTTGTTCTGCTAGCTGGTCGGTAAGTAGGCTTGGTTTTTCCCTGGGCATTCCCCAGGTTTTTTTGTTATTTGGGGGGTATATGTGCCCAGTAAGCAAGTGGTTAACAGTGAGAGACAGAATAACAACAAAAATATCCAAAAAAATCCAGCCGCCATTAGTAGTAAAAAAAAAAAAATTAATAAAAATGCAATAAAACTATCCCCTATTTTGTAAACGCTATAAATTTTGCACAAACCAATCGATAAACGCTTATTGCGATTTTTTTTTACCAAAAATAGGTGGAAGAATACGTATCGGCCTAAACTGAGAAAAAAAAGTTTTTTTATACATTTTTGGCGGATATTTATTATAGCAAAAAGTAAAAAATATTGCATTTTTTTCAAAATTGTCGCTCTATTTTTGTTTATAGCGCAAAAAATAAAAACCGCAGAGGTGATCAAATACCACCAAAAGAAAGCTCTATTTGTGGGGAAAAAAAGGTCGCCAATTTTGTTTGGGAGCCACGTCGCATTACCGCGCAATTGTCAGTTAAAGCGACGCAGTGCCGAATCGCAAAAACTGGCCAGGTCCTTTACCTGCATAAAGGTCCGGGTCTTAAGTGGTTAATGGGTTAGCTTAATGCTAAACTCCATGCAGATATAAAAGACACAAACTAATACAACTCTGTATTCATTAATTGACTGTTCAATGTATTTTTTTATATATGCAAATGTAAGTACCTGAATTTGACCCGTCATCAGCCTACCCTGTACAGCAAAGCTTAGGCTTCATTTCCATGGACGGTTTTACAGCCACTTTTTTTAGTCTTTTTTACAGCTTAAAAACGCCTGTCCATGTTTTTTTTGAGCTGGAGCTCAAAAACGCAGCGGTTTTTAGCGTTTTTGCGCGGTTTTTAGCGTTTTTGCGCGTTTAATGTCTGGCGTTTTTACAGCTCTAAGGCTGGAGCTTCAGAACGCACTGGTCCTGTTTTTTTTGTTGCAGTTTAAAAACGGCTCAGCCATCTACAGCTCAAAAAAGTCATGGTGGGCATGAAGCCATAGACTAACATGGAGAGCCGTTTTTTAAGCTGCAAAAAAAGCTCAGAAAAGTGGCTTTAAAAACGTCCATGGAAATGAAGCCTAAGAATGAGGGAGGGAGAAGCAGCCCAAGCAGGCATTAGTTGTGCTGCAGTGCTCAAAGAAACATGCTGATAGAAGGGGAGAGCAAAGTGACAGCGAGGTGAGCTCATCAGTCTGTTTCCCGTTTCACTGTCCAGTCGCCAGTGACCTTTAAGGCCAATGTCACAACCACACATAATAACCTTAATTCTCTGTTGATGCCAATGAATTTTGCCATAAAGTCCCAATTTTGCAGGAATATTCTTATTTCACGATAATAATGGGAAAGTTCAAAAAACGCTCAATTTCAATTATCTCGGTTTTTCTAAGTGGATTCGATCTAATGGGACTCAGTCCATGTTTGTACAGCTCAAGCAGAGCTTTGTATATCATACAATCTGATTGTACAGGTAGCAGTCAGATTAGAGGAGATGTAAATGGACACGGAGTATACTGACCTTAAGCAGCTTCTGAATGGTGGTGAAACTCTGCAGAGCCAGCTATGAAGCAGAAAAATGACAAAACAAAACCAATTCAGCTTTCCAGCTGTCATTACGGGGCATTCAGCCACAGAAACATTTATAAATTAATGCAATATGCAATATTAAAGAGCCTGCTATTTGTACGCTCTACCCAGAATGCACCTCACCACGGTCAAACCCCCAAGCCATAAAGAAACCTCTCCTTACCTCTCTTGTGGGGACTAAAACAAGGGCATAAGGTCCGTCGCTGCGCTGTTACAGAGGAAGTAAAAAAACATTAGCAGTTTTCTAGAATATAATCTTAATCTATAATACAGGATTCTAATACAAAAAAAAGTCTTAAAACAAAAAACTCATTATATAATAATTTTTTAGTAGTCTTTTAACAAATACCACTTTTGCCCACATTTTAAAATGTACATTTTAGGCCTGAAGATTAGATAAACCTTCCAAAGAGTACCGTATTTTTTGGCGTATAACGTGCACTTTTTTCCCCTTAAAATCAGGCGAAAATCATGGGTGCGCGATATACGCCGATCCCCGCTGTCTCTGAGCGCCGCAGCCTAGAGCCGAGTGTACTGCGCACTCGGCCACGCTTGGCTCCGCCCGCCGCAGCCTAGAGCCGAGCCGAGTGTACTGCAATGGGGCATACACACGGTCGGAATTTCCAATGGAAAAAGTCCGTCTGACTTTTTCCATCGGAAATTCTGATCGTGTGTACGAGGTCTAAGAGATTTATCAGTTTACAGTTATTTATTAAAAATGGCTCTAGAATTATTGCTTTTTCGCTGATGTTCGCTGCGATATGCAACAAGTAGCGCAATCATCTTTATTGTATGTAGGTGCATCAGCTGGATGCGTTTATGTTCTTATGTGTGTGTATTTTATTTTATATATATATATATATATATATATATATATATACACACACATACATACACACATACATATTTACACACACACACATATATATATAACATACATATATATATATATATATATATATATATATATATATATATACTGTATTTTCTGGCGCATAAGACTAACTTTTACACTTAAAAAAAACTGGCCAAAAAGCAGGGGGCGTCTTATACGCCGGGTCATCTGCTCGGATGCCTGCTGGATGTGCGTTAATACTGTATATAGCTTTGGCTACATACAGTATATACCGATTAGCCAATCCCGGTGAGCGATGTATTCAAATGAATAGAGCCTGCTCGGATTGGGGTAACAACCTCTGCCAATCCGAGTGCCTACATACAGTAGCCGCTCGGATTGGCTTTGAGAGTCAGAGAGGCGTGGGCTGATGATGTTACAGCCTCTGCCAATCCAAGCAGGCTTTGTATTCATTAGTAGAATACATCACTTGCAGTGATTGGCTTCAGCTTCAGCAAGAATGAAGAAGAATATGGCTCCAGAAGAAAGAAATATGAAGCATCGGAAGGGGGGGTCGGCTTATACGGTGAATACAGGGAAATAATCTTTAAAAAACTGTAAAATTACGAATTAGGGGGTCGCCTTATATGCCCGAAAATACGGGTATATATATATTTTACAGCTCTATTTCTGTATTGCTATCACACCGTATGTGATGGAATTTTGCTGATTCAGGTTTTTTTTATTGAGACATCAGGGGTCTATTAGACCCTTGATGTCTCCCCTGCCTTCCGCTGAAGCCAATGTAGCATGCTCCATTAGCTTCTTCCTTGGCCACAGCAGCTGGGGAAAGTGACGGAGTGACGTACTACACATTGTTCCGTGTTCATTCACCAGAAAAAATGGGTGGTCAATCACAGCCAGTGGGCCATAGACAAGAGAGAATGGAGTGGGGCCAAGCCAAGGCTGTTTGTAAATGGACACGCAGAGAAGCGGCTCAGGAGTGAGTCTTCTTGGGTGCCCCCATAGCAAGCGGTTTGCTCTGGGGGCAGGAGGGAGGGGCCAGGACTGCCAGTGGGGGACCCGAGAAGAGGAGGATCCAGACTGCTCTGTGCACAACCACTGCACAGAGGAGGCAAGTATAACATGTTTGTTATTTAAAAAAAAATTTTTTTGCCTTTAATGAACACTTGATCGGTGTACTCCCTAGCTGTAAACTTCATAGAACATTTTTTTACATTTTTTTATATAATTATAGGGGCTTTGTTCAGAATACACTTACCTGTATTTTAGTGGTTGCTGCTTGAAGTGACTGTACAAGTGGAACACCATAAGCTAAAGTCTTCCCTATGAAGAAAATCCATATATATATTTTTAGCCATGCTGTTTCCATTAAAGTGTACCTGTCTTTTATACATAATTTGCACTAAAAGTTACTAAATTTTTGTTTGATGAGCGACTGTTACAAGTAAATATTAAAGCGGGAGGTTCACCCAAAAAAAAACATTTTGGACAAAAAGGCACCCGAAAAAAATGTGTGAAAAAAAAATGAAACAAGGAAATACATTTTTATACTTACCAGAAATGGCTGTTGCTAGGCAGATCCTCCTAATATGCCACTTCTTATTCCGCAGTAGTCTTCATTCTTCTCCTCCTCGAGTTGTCTTCTGGGACATTTGGGTGCGCATGTGTGTATCGCAGAAGACAGCTGGGCCATTCACAAAGCGCCGCGCGACTCACACATGCGTAGTAGGAAATGGGCAGTGAAGCCCGTTTCCCTTACTTCGAATGTCGGTGCCGGGACCCGATCCGATGGTTTGATCGGCCTTGGGCTGCCGACATCGCGGGCACCATGGACAGGTAAGTGTGCTTATTAAAGTCAGCAGCTACAGTGTTTGTAGCTGCTGACTTAAAAAAAATAATGAATTTCAGCTGGACCTCCGCTTTAAAGACCAGTTTCAAGCAAGTGAAAACAATCAATGAGCTGCTAACACTATATAGCAAAGAATCCAGAAAAGCTTTATCAATTCCTGATACAGTAAAACCTTGGTTTGAGAGTAACTTGGTTTGAGAGCGTTTTGCAAATGCAAAGATCGATTATTACGATTTTTTTACAAAAAATATGTAGAAGAATACGTATCAGCCTAAACTGAGAAAAAAATGTTTATATCTTTTTTGGGGATATTTATTATAGCAAAAAGTAAAAAATATTGAATTTTTTTCCAAATTATCACTCTATTTTTGTTTATAGTGCAAAAAGAAAAAAAAAAAACGCAGAGGTGATCAAATACCACCAAACGAAAGCTCTATTTGTGTGAAAAAAAGGACGTCAATTTTGTTTGGGAGCCACGTCGCACGACCGCGCAATTGTAAGTTAAAGCGACGCAGTGCCAAATTGCAAAAAGTGGCCCGGTCATTTAGCAACAACATGGTTCGGGGCTTAAGTGTTTAAGGACTAAACTATACGTTTTCTAATTGATCAGGAGCATAAGATCAATTGAAATTGAACTCCACTTGGCTAAAAATAAGAAATTACACATGTAATCGCTACACAAATTATTTTGCTCTAAAACGTCATTAAAAACAACCTTTCCATTTCAATCTGCAGCCGCTAAGATTTTCTAAAACTGCTAAAAAGTTCATATATTAATTTCTTCCCAACTGTGTCACTCCTTATGTATATGTTACGACTTACCAGATCCTGTCTGCGACCTCACCAGGGCATCTCTACCAGACAAGAGGGCCGGGATGGTCATTTTCTGGACACTGACAAAATAAAGATGGAAAAAAAAAATAGATTTATATTTTTACTGATATCTCAGAAGCTGTACATACATCTGTCTCTGCCCACACTGTTAGGCACTCCTTACTTCCTGTGTGCACACCAAGACAGGAAGTGAGGTGAAATCTCTTTGACAAGGATACAAACTGCAATAAAAACCTGAGTTCCTCCCTATTTTAACCAAAATCAAATAATAAGTTTGTGCTAGAGTTGGACTGGATATGGGAAACCTACTTACTATTACAGGTATTTGTACTGTATGTTTAGAATTTTCAACTGCAATTTATGCAGCACTTTACATACTGTGGGGCAGATCCACAAAGAATTTACGCTGACGCATCTACTGATACGCCGGTGAAATTTAAAAATTCCTGCGTCGTATCTTTGTTTTGAATCCTCAAAACAAGATACGACGGCATCTGGGTTAGATCCGTCAGGCGTACGTCTTTGTACGCCGTCGGATCTAAGATGCAATTTTTCGACGTCCGCTAGGTGGCGTTCCTGTCGTAATCCACGTCGAGTACGCAAATGAGCTATTTCCGACGATCCACGAACGTACGCGCGGCCGTTGCATTTTTTTACGTCGTTTCCGTTCGACTTTTTCCGGCGTATAGTTAAAGCTGCTATCTGGTGGCGTACTCAATGTTAAGTATGGCCGTCGTTCCCGCGTCTAATTTTGAAAATTTTACATCGTTTGCGTAAGTCGTCCGTGAATGGGGCTGGACGCCATTTACGTTCACGTCAAAACCAATGACGTCCTTGCGACGTCATTTAGCGCAATGCACGGCGGGAAATTTTAGGGACGGCGCATGCGCAGTTCGTTAGGCGCGGGGACGCGCTTCATTTAAATGAAACACGCCCCCTACCCGCTGCATTTGAATTCCGCGCCCTTACGTCGCGAGAGATACACTACGCCGCCGTAACTTACGTCGCAAATTCGTTGAGGATTTAAACCAAAGCCAAGTAAGTTACGGCGGCGTAGCGTATCTTAGATACGCTGCGCCCGTGCAGATCTTTGTGGATCTGCCCCTGTATATCTGCTATCAAGGAGTTTACAATCTAACATCCCTATCACAACATGCATACATACACACAAATACATGCTAGGGCCAGTTTGGAAAGGAGCCAATTAACCTACAGCCATGTCTGTGAATTGTGGAAAGAAATTGGAGTACCTAGGGGAAACTCACACAAGGATGGAAACACCATGCAGATAGTGTCCTCACCAGGATTCAAACTGAGCCACTCTGCTGCCCTATTGAGGACACATAGAGGCTGCCATTACTTTCCTATCTTTGTAAAAAGATTTCTTCCTTACTGTCATCCTGATCCAAGGGTTTCACTACTTTTGTCAGTCACTGACATGAAACAAGCATTCCAGAGTTTTGATTTCCCTTTGACTTTCCCGATCTCCTTGTTCCAGGTCAGAGTCTGACAAATAATTAAAGCCAACTAACATGCATCAGATTTTCTTGGCTTGGTGAGGACATTTTAATAGGAAACACTAACCTGGTCATCTGGGTTATATTCAGGACATTTGAGATAGTTGCGACCTGGAACAAGAAAACAAAGTCCTGATTATACATCATGATGATTACATTTTTAATGCAAGTCACAGGGTATTACACCCAGGAGCAAATACCTAAGGAGGAGCAACATAATGCCCTGACCTACAGATAAATGTGCACATATACCCACTCTAAGATCAGTTTGGTCACACGTATAAGAATGTTTTTTCAAGGGAACCCCAAAAAAAAAAAAAACAATTGAAACAGTGTTCCTGGCTGGACTCTTTATGGCAGGACTGCTCCCCACATAGTCATCATGTTGGAAGAGTAGATTCTCATGATGGGATCCTGATATCTTTCCATGAAGTATGCAGGACTACTGTAAGGGTCACAAGGGAGGGTCGGTTTTAAAGTTAAAGGACAGGTTACAAATAGGTTAGTGTTGGTGTTATGTGAAATGTTAGTGTCAAGTGTACAAGGAGGGACGGCTTGATGCAGCTTAGGGTAGGGCATTGCACTCAGTGCTGAAGCTCTAAACCAGTGGTTCTCAACCTGGGGGTCGGGACCCCCTCGGGGGTCAAATGATGATTTGCCAGGGGTCACAGAATCCTGGGCTGTTCCTGAAGCCCACACTGCTCTCCCAGCCTTTTCACGGCCACCCAGCAGGGCTGCCCCTGGAGCCCACAGCTGCCCACTCAGCCTCTTCGCAGCCACCCATTCAGTTTACGGCATGGCTGGGGGGCAGAGACTAGAGGTCAGCTGACTGGTGAAGAATGTGAAGTGGGAGGAGCTGGAGGAGACCCTATCTCCTGATTTCGGCACAGGGGTCACTGCTACGAGACACCAAAAAGGAGACACAGTAAAGCCGGAGACACAGTGAGTGACACTACCTGTGATCATAGTTGCCATTAAAAGTCCCCACTACAGTTCTAAGTTGGCTGATAAGAACACTCCCCCCACCAGCATTGCCACTCATCCCATCCCCCCACCAGCACTGCCACTTAACCCAGCTCCCTGCCACTCATCCTACCCCCCCACCCCCACCAAGGAGTAAGAGAAGGAATTAAAATAGAGAATACATGGAAGGGAGAGTAAAAGAGGGGGAGGAAAAAAGAAAAAGGGAGAGAAATAAGAGAAAGAACAAGAAAGACAGCTAGAGAGAGGGTTCGGGGAAAATAAATTAGCATAGAAAGAGATAAAAGGGAAAGAAAGGAGAACAAAGAGAAATAGTGGTACATCCTAAAATGTAAAATAAGGGGTTTTAATAACGTACGAGTGGAAGGGACTCAGGAAGCGCTAAATGTCCGTGGGTTAGGGGTGCAAATTACTTGTCTTACCCCGGGTGCTGACAACCCACGCTATGAACATAATTTTACTGTTAGGGGTCCCCACAACTTGGGAAATTTTAGGGGTCACGGCACTTGAAAGGTTGAAAACCACTGCTGAAAGCTACTGTACTATTATATCCTTACAAGCCAACCTACATTTCCATCTTTATATTAAAAAATATGTTAACAGTAAATTCACTTAAAATGTGACCTACCAGATTTCTAAAACTATAGAACAAATGGTTGGGGTCTCCAGGTCTGCTCTGAGTTGAGAAAGATGTGTAATCATACCCAGATAACGATTCTAAGAGTCCAAAATAACCAACCGCTGAATCAATTCAACACACGTTACTCATGTTGACCTGGTTTTCCAAGCTGCTTTGTGGAACATCCGAAAATATAGATGAGGCCTTATGCCTCGTACACACGATCGGAATTTCCGCTGAAAAAGTCAGAAGGACTTTTTCCATCGGAAATTCCAACCGTGTGTATGCCCATCTGAGTTTTTCCATTGGAAATTCAGAGGATTTCCATTGGAGTTCACAAAGAGAACATGTTCTCTTTTCCTCCGATGGAATTCCGCCGTGATTCCGATGTGGGTTTGGTCAGGCAAAAGCCTGATTGTGTGTACGAGGCATTACAAGATTATTAAACTCAGAAGAGGAATGACATGGCATGCTAAAAGTTCTCTAGACCAGTGGTGGGCAACCTTTCAGGGGTTGAGATCTACCTGGAAGGAATCAAGGATCCCCAGAGGGGCGGTGCCTTTTTAATAAAATATATAAATAAGTAACTATCAATCCCTCAATAAAACAATGGCACGAAGAACACATGGTGTGTAACAGCAGTGCCCTCTTCCCCCCCCCCCCTTCACATCACTCCTCTTCCCAGTCCCACACCAGTGTCCTCTGCCCCCTCCACAGTAATGTCCTCTGCACCCCTATAGCGGGAGTCCTCTGCCCTCTTCACATCATCACCCCCAGGCATTGTAGCGTCCTCTGTTCCTCTGCAACCCCCCCCCCCCCGATAGCAGTGGCCTCTGCCCCCTTTTCATCACCACCCACTCTGTGGTGTTCTCTGCCCCCCACCCGCGTCCTTTGACCCCTTCACATGATCCCCCTGACACAAACACACAGAAGCTTGTGGGTAGCACTCTCTGACCTTACAACAGGTGTACTGCAGAGCGGAGGGTGGGAGGCAGCACATTACTGGATGCAGGGCAGGATTGGGAGCTGCCGGTGTTAACTTTTCATATTAACAATTTGGTGATTAGTTGCTAGGACCTGCCGACATCCTAGCAACCAATCACCTGCTGGTTAACTTGAGAGGTTAACTGAGGCAGCTCCCGCCCTCTGTTCTGCTGTGAAAATGAGAGCGGTGGAGGCTAAGGTGAAAGACCAGCAAATAAGCAACGTGTTCACAATTTACCCATCGGCTGCCTGCGGTTGATGGGTTGATCACAATTTATGGGTTGCCGGCCCCCACTCTGGACAAGTGCATGGAACAATGAACTATGAATATAGTATCATCCATTAGGTTTTTTGACAGCGTTTTTAATGTGGAAGTGTGGATGAAACCTACTGATTGTTACAGATCTTACAGCTTTCTTGTACAAAAAACGAGGATGGTTGGAAGGGGAAGATGGGGAATGCTTGTACATTTATGTACTGGAAAAAGCTTCAATACAAACACAACTGAATAATTTAAAAAAGAGACACCTACCAGATGTGGGTGCAGCTCCAGCTCAGAAAATGAATCGGTAGAGAAGACGTTTTCTTGTAACTGTTTTACTTTTGACCTGGTAAAAAACAAAGAAGAAGAAGAGATGGTCACACACCGAAGTCAACAGAATGTTTGATGAAGAAAGTCTTTATTGTCGTATGCCAGACAATCATGCAGGGTTACAGTTGACGCGTTTCACACACGTGTACCATGCTTGTTCAAAACAAGCCATGAAAATAAAAATCAACAAAGCAAGAAAAAAATAAAAAAAACAGATACAGACGTTGTTTCTCTATCCCCTTTCACACTTGTGCGACTTTTCTTGCGACTTCGGAAATCAGATTCGCATGACAAGTCGTACCCCATGATTCCCAATGATAACCATTCATATATGTGCGACTTCAAGTCACACCGACTTCAAAGTAGTGCCTGCACTAATTTGGTTCAACTTTGATGCGAGTTCAGGTCCATATACCTCAAGTTTACACAGGCATTCCCTGAAATCGCTGAAAAATCGCACAACTTTCAAGTCGCAGCAGTGTGAAAGGGGCCTGATGTTCAGTTCAAACTGATGCGATATAGGAGCTGACTGGTGGGATCCCAAGTCGGATGACATGTGAAATTCAATGTTTCCCTATGAGAGCTGTCTTAAATGATACTACACAAGTTTGTCTGACTTTAGAAAAGGTTCCTGCACTACTTTGGTTTGACTTTAATAAGACTTCAATGCCACAGAGCGCAAAAAGTCGGACTCCATAGTTGCACTGAAAGTCGCGTACTTTGGAGTCTGGCTAGTGTGGACCGATCCTTATTACCAAATAAAAACAAACCTCTCTATTTCCGGAACCTCAGGGTTGTTTTTGAAGAGGGAGGATGTTTTGACAGCAGCCCTTCCCTTTGTGCCATCTTCTTTCTTCTCTCCTTTTTTAGGTGTGGAATCGCTTTTTAATTTTTTGTTGGGTTTGGATTTGGTGTCCTTGGACTCGATATCTGCAGAAGCTGAAGGAGCTGAACGCTTGGAGGAGGGACCTTCACTGGCATCTTGAGACTTTCTTTTCTGAGCTTTCGATTTCTGTCAGTAAAAGAAATAACAGAATTAGTGCAGAGAAAGCTAAATTCTTACCCCACAAAACTAGAAATATATATATATATATATATATATATATATATATATATATATATATATATATATATATATATATATATTTTAAATGCGACAGGTGTGAATATTAGAATCTGTTTAGAGATCAACCTCCTGTAATCCCCTGTACAGAGCACCAAGACTTGGAGATGGTGGGCAATACTCTTCTGCATTGTACATATGCCAACGAAAAAAAAAAAAATTAGCAAAGTGATGACCTTATCAGTAAACTGCTGTTATTTCATTGACCAATCAGCAGCCTGGGGTGTGTTTTGACCAAGCTATGCTGCTGTAAACGACGGCAAATATCCTGATAATGAACTTTACTTTTTGTTCCCTTTTCATCTGATAAATATACCATTGATTACAGTTTGCTATACCTGTTCGACTTGATAAGGCCAAAAAAGTACAAGTTGATCCTGTCAGAAATCCAGTGCTGTACACCACGTGCACGATGTATTTAGGTTTTGTGCTGCCCTAGGCCTGACTAAACTCGTGCACCCCCTAATTTAAATATGACCCACCCCTTCCTGTTAAGGCCACACCCCTTGCGGTTTAAGACCCACCCTGAAATTTTCAAGTGGGGACACTAGTTCTGATGGCCTGGGGGGGGTGGCCAATGGATTCTCTTAATTTGCATAGATTTCCTCTCACTTCCTGTTTGGCTATGGGACAGAAAGTGAAGGGAAATCTGTGCAATGGAACAGGGATGGTAAAAAATTTGAAGCAACACCCCCCCACAGTTGCAGAATGCCAACTGCCCACATACTGGAAGCAGTGCGGCCGATTTATTGGGGCGCTAAACTAATTTTCCTAACAGTGTAGCGCAAGTTGGCAGGGACACTGTCCGTGCTCCCCCCCTGCAAAGCTGCAAAGTGCTGCCCTAGGCCTGTGCCTTGTTGGCCTAGGCCAGGAAACAGCATTGCGTGCACGTGCACTCTGCAATGTCAACTCAATCAGTCTTACCAATTCTGCTCAGTTTAGCTATGTGAAGTACAGAACACTTCACCTCCCACAATATGAAGAAAAGGCGAGGGGAATGTTCTGTAGTCCTAATAAACCTCCTGTCCTTGGGTGGCAATGCTGTTCTTACTGTGAGAATGTCTTGTCACTAAGGACAAGAAGTGTTCGCAAACCGCACGTGCAGAGCGCTAATCACAGGCAGGGAGACATTGTCCCAATGCGCGTCTGCAGAGATCGGGAAATGTCTCCCTGCCTGTGATTACCGCTGTGCAGTGCTGACTTCCTGGTGGGCTTTGCACGTGCGATTTACGAACACGCCTGAGCTCATCCTTAGTTGTCACCAAAGGAGAGGTAGTGTGCCACTGTCAGAATCAACAGGTGACAACAAGAGAAAACACCTAAAAAAATAAATAAAAAAAAATGCCAGTAACTACATCTAAGAATTGGAAAGCTGCAATAAATTACATTTTAGTTCTTAAAGCGGAGTTCCACCCAAAAAATGGAACTTCCGCTTAATCCACTCCTTGCCCCCTTACATGCCACATTTGGCATGTAATTTTTTTTGGGTGGGGGGGAGTGGGGGCTTCAGGAGGAGTGGGACTTCCTGTCCCACTTCCTTCTTCCGCCGAGGGGCTGGTAAGGCGAATAGCTTAATCGCCTTATTGCAGCCCCTCCCTGTAGGCGAGCGCTTGTCCAATTGGACGGCGCCGCTCGCACATGCGCAGTGGGTGCCCGGCCGTGAAGCCGAAAACTGTCACTGCCGGGTTCCCACACTAGGAATGAGGGGGGGGCGAGGAGCAGAGCCCCGGCCGGCGCGTCGCTGGAACCGTGGAGCAGGTAAGCGTCTGTTTATTAAAAGCCAGCAGCTACACTTTTTGTAGCTGCTGACTTTTAATAAACTTAAAAAAAGGCTGGAATACCCCTTTCAGAGAATATGAATAACACAAACCTTTTTTTTTTTCACTCACGGTTAGTGTTTGGCTGAAGCCATTTATTATCAATCAACTGTGTTTACTCTTTTTAAATCATAATGACACAGGAACTACCCAAATGACCCTTCTCAAAAGTTTACATACCCTGGTGATTTTGGCCTGATAACATGCACACAAGTTGACACAAAGGGGTTTGAATGGCTATTAAAGGTAACCATCCTCCCCTGTGATCTGTTTGCTTGTAATTGGTGTATGTGTATAAAAGGTCAGTGATTTTCTGGACTCCTGACAGACCCTTGCATCTTTCATCCAGTGCTGCACTGACGTTTCTGGATTTTGAGTCATGGGGAAAGGAAAATAATTGCCAAAGGATCTGCGGGAAAAGGTAGTTGAACTGTATAAAACAGGAAAGGGATATAAAAAGATATCCAAGGAATTGAGAATGCCAATCAGCAGTGTTCAAACTCTAATCAAGAAGTGGAAAATGAGGGGTTCTGTTTAAACCAAACAACGGTCAGGTAGACCAACTAAAATTTCAGCCACAACTAGCAGGAAAATTGTTCAGGATGCAAAGAAAAACCGACAAATAACTTCAGGTGAAATACAGGACTTTCTGAAAACATGTGGTGTGGCTGTTTCCAGATGCACAATACGAAGGCACTTGAAGAAAGATGGGCTGCATGGTCGAGTCACCAGAAAAAAGTAATTACTATGCAAATGCCACAAAGTATCCCATTTACAATAAAAACAGCACAAAGACAACCCTTAAACCTTCTGGCACAAAGTCATTTGGAGTGATGAGACCAACTTTGAGCTTTGTGGCCACAACCATAAACACTACATTTGGAGGGGAGTCAACAAGGCCTATGATGAAAGGTACACCATTCCTACTGTGAAACACGGAGGTGGATCGCTGATGTTTTGGGGATGTGTGAGCTACAAAGGCACAGGAAATTTGGTCACAATTGTTGACAAGATAAATGCAGTATGTTATCAAAGAATAAAGGAGGGACATTTGTATTCATCCGCCAGGAAGCTGCGCATGGGACCTACTTGGACATTCCAACATGACAAAGATCCAAAACACAAGGCCAAGTCGACCTGTCATTGGCTACAGCAGAAAAAAGTGAAGGTTCTGGAGTGGCCATCTCAGTCTCCTGACCTCAATATCATTGAGCCACTCAAATCTCAAAACGTGCCGTTCATACAAGACAGCCCAAAAATGTACAGGAACTGGAGGCTTTTTGCCAAGAGGAATGATAAATACCATCTGAGAAGATAAAGAGCCTCATCCACAAATACCACAAAAGACTTCAAGCTGTCGTTGATGTTAAAGGGGGCAATACACGGTATTAACTGGGGTATGTAAACTTTTGATCAGGGTAATTTGGGTAATTTCTGTTGCCATTATGATTTAAAAAGAGTAAACACAGTTGATTGATAATAAATGGCTTCAGCCGAACACTAATCATGAGTGAAAGAAAAGTTTTTGTGTTATTCATATTCTCTGAAAAATGGCCAAGGAATCATAAATTCTGCCAGGGTATGTAAACTTATGAGCACAGCTGTTGGCATGGAGTTGAACTCTAAGATGGCAGACAGATTCCTATTCTGATTACATTCATGTGTTATATTTCTGCCTCTTTTTCGGCCCCGGTACCTTGGGTTACAACCAGATCCTTACCCCTGATTGAGGATTCGCACCCTCCTCAACGGCACACCAGAAGGGAACGGTAAGGGAGATCCATAGGTGTTTGAATTAATATGATGTGGGTGTAACATGTTGATAATTATTCCCCCGGATATGATCCCCCAAGTGTGTGTATCTCTGAGTAATGCCACGTACACACGATCGGACATTCCCACAACAAAACCGTGGATTTTTTTTCCCGACGGAATGTTCGCTCAAACTTGTGTTGCATACACACCGTCACACAAATGTTGTCGGAAATTCCGAACGTCAAGAACGCGGTGACGTACAACACTACGACGAGCCAAAAAAAAATTAAGTTTGTGCGTCGGAGTTGCATACAGACGATCGGAATTTCCGACAAGAACTTTTGTTGTTGGAAAAAATGAGAACAAGCTCTCAAACATTTGTTGTCGGAAATTTCAGACAGCAAATGTCTGATGGAGCATACACACCGTCGGAATTTCTGACAACAAATGTTCCATGTGAGCTTGTTGTCGGAAATTCCAATCGTGTGTACGTGCCATAACTATTTTTATGAATATATGAACCCGAAGGAGGGCTCCGGTGGTGTCTTTTCTACCTATACGCTTTGTTTTATGTCTATTTGTATGTTGTTATAGGAAAATGTTTTGAAAATAAAGATTACATATATAAAAAAAAAAAAAATAAATGACAGATAGGTTCACTTTAACCACTACCTGACGGCCGTACGACTTTATACGGCCGCAAGGTGGTTCTGAATCTCTAACTGGCCGTGTTTTTACGGCCTGCGCGTGCAGTCAGCGGCGCGCGCTCGCCGCATCGCTGAGATGCTGATGCAAGTGCCTGGCGGTCGTGATGTCCGCCAAGCACTCGGGATCGGCGGCTACAGGGACAAGACGTGGAGCTCTGTGTGTAAACACAGAGATCCATGTCCTGTCAGAGAGAGAGGAGACCGATCTGTGTCCCTTGTACATAGGGACATAGATCGGTCACCTCCCGCAGTCACCCCCCCTCCACACACAGTTAGAACACAATTTAGGGAAACACATTTAACCCCTTCCCCGCTCCCTAGTGTTAACCCCTTCAATGCCAGTCACATTTATACAGTAATTAGTGCATATTTATAGCACTGATCGCTGTATAAATGTGAATGGCGCCAAAAATGTGTCAAAAGTGTCCGATGTGTCCGCCATAATGTCACAGTCACGAAAAAATTGCTGATCGCCGCCATTAGTAGTAAAAAAAAATAATACAAAATAATAATAATTCTGTCCCCTATTTTGTAAGCGCAATAACTTTTGCGCAAACCAGACGTTTCTTGCGATTTTTTTAATTTTATTTTTTTTACCAAAAATATGTAGAAGAATACGTATCGCCTAGACTGAGAAAAAATATTTTTTTAAAAAAAATTGGGCTATTTATTACAGCAACAAGTAAAAAATATTGTTTTTTTTTTCAAAATTGTCGCTCTATTTTTGTTCATAGCTCAAAAAATAAAAACCGCAGAGGCGATCAAATACCACCAAAAGAAAGCTCTATTTGTGGGAAAAAAAGGACGCCAATTTTGTTTGGGAGCCACGTCACACGACCGCGCAATTGTCAGTTAAAATGACGCAGTGCCACAAGCTGAAATTTCACCTGGTCAGGAAGGGATATATGTGCCCAGTAAGGAAGTGGTTAAGACCTCCGGCGTAGTCAGGCTCCAAGACTGTACCGGCTTCACAGACAAATCATAATACATATATAAATACCACTTTACACAAGTTCAGGAAACTTACCCAGCTCCCTCTTTTTTCTGGCTTGGGGAAGTGTTTGGCACCTTTGTAAGATAGAACTGGACCATCTGTAATATTGAGGATTAATCCCTGATCTCCCATGACTCACAACCCCCAAAACATCAGCTACAGCCAGCCCCCCACAATGATCTCTGTATTGTACTAGTAACAAACAGATCTACCCACTACAGATATCTGCACTGCACTAATGATCCTACAATCTCCCTTCACCGATCCCTGTGCAATGATCAGATCTACAATCACCCTCTTCACAGATCTCTGCACTGTACTAATGATCAGATCTACAAGCCCCCTCTATAGATCTCTGCACTGTACTAGTAATAATCAGATCTACAATCCCCCTCCGCCGATCTCTGGGGTACAGTACTAGTAATGATCAGCTCTACAGCCCCCCCTTCCACGGATCTCTATACAGTACAAGTAATGATCAGCTCTGCAAACACATGTGGGACACACACTGGCCAGGAAGGACCCAACTAGAGCTGCCCAAGAAGCGCCTGACTAAAACAACTTTACTGTACTTTTATTAATGATGTAAAATTCTATATAGGCGTCATTAGGCACTCCATAAACATCACACATCTGTATACATTCATGTTACAAATTTTATAAGCTAAAATCACAGAACCGGAGCTAGCCCAGATCACAATACAGACATGCCTGCTGTTGGAAAGAGTTGGTCTTCGACAAAATGGCTGCTGTAGCAAATCTCAGTTCATAGAAAAGTCCATACAGTGTGTGTGTGATTCACAAGTGTTTGTTAGCTAGAGGTGTAGTGGCAGTGATCATAAAAAGAAGATAGGAATAATAAACAAAATAGGAAACATTATTTGATCCCCAACTTTAGACAAAATAACTATTATACATGACACAGTGTATAAATTAAAACAATATTATATTATTACATTATATTAGTTTTTAGGGAAAATAGTTATACGAATAAAGCACTCTTGTATGTTATTCTTGGTAATAACATGTTTTATTATTGTTATACTGTATTGTATACTGTTAATACATGTTTTTTTATTTTTATTGAGATTTTATAGTTTTTATTCTTGTGGGTTTCTAAACTGAAAATCTCAATAAATACCTGTAATTAAATTAAATGGCATCCATTACAATGTAAGGAAGTAATAATAATAATACTAATACATAGTAATAATAATAAAAAATAGTAATGACATGGCATCCATTACAGTGTAAGGAAGTAATAATAATAATACTAATACATAGTAATAATAATAAAAAATAATAATACATTTTACTGATGTATTAGTATTGATAACATAATTTATTATTATTTTGGTTCTTATTATTATTATTATTATTATTATTATTACTAGTACTACAGGGTAAGCAGCAGAATAACATGGATTTCCCGCAGGCACTGTGAAGGACAGCCGGGGTCCTCTCGCTTTCTCTCCTGCGGTCGCGCACTGATGACGTCGCTGTGACGGTCTCCGGGGTGTACCGGGATGTCGGAGTCCTGTGAGGAGCGGCGGCCGCCGAATTTCCGCCTATCGGCGTGTAAACGGGAGCCGGTGGTGAAGTTGTTGCAGGCGGTGACCGGCTTGGAGCCGCTCTCCTGGTCGGAGGACCACCGGCTGTCCGTGTGTACCAGCAGCAATGTGTCCGTCCTGGAGCAGCTGTGTGACATCCATGGCAGCAGCCCGGAGCTCACCCTCCACCGCACCTGTGTGCCCGCCTCGCCCAAGACCTGCTTCCTCCGGGTAAGGCCGAGGGTTGCTGCCTATAGGGGGGCTCTGTCTATGCATGGCATGTACCCCTATAGGTGGGCTCTGTTATCTATGGCATGTACCCCTATGGGGGGGCTCTGTTATCCATGGCATGTACCCCTATAGGGGGGGCTCTGTTATCCATGGCATGTACCCCTATAGGGGGGGCTCTGTTATCCATGGCATGTACCCCTATAGGGGGGGCTCTGTTATCCATGGCATGTACCCCTATAGGGGTGCTCTGTTATCCATGACATGTACCCCTATAGGGGGGGCTCTGTTATCCATGGCATGTACCCCTATAGGGGTGCTCTGTTATCCATGACATGTACCCCTATAGGGGGGCTCTGTTATCCATGGCATGTACCCCTATAGGGGGGGCTCTGTTATCCATGACATGTACCCCTATAGGGGGGCTCTGTTATCCATGGCATGTACCCCTATAGGGGTGCTCTGTTATCCATGACATGTACCCCTATAGGGGGGGCTCTGTTATCCATGACATGTACCCCTATAGGGGGGGCTCTGTTATCCATGGCATGTACCCCTATAAGGGGGGCTCTGTTATCCATGACATGTACCCCTATAAGGGGGGCTCTGTTATCCATGACATGTACACCTATAGGCGGCTGACAATGTACACAGCACTATGTATACTCTGTTTAGAAAATTGGAAAGTTTTGAGAACATATCAAATCTCAATGGGGACAAATCTCATGCTGGATGTCATTAATGATATGGACTGGGTAATGTGTTAGGAATGAAAGGACGGCACATCGTTACATCGCTACAGAGGGCTGAATTCAAAGACACCCCGAAAATCAAAGTAAAAAATTATGTGGTAGACGAGTCCATTTTGCTGAAACTTCATTACAGCAACTACAAATGTTCCTCAGTAGTTTGTATGGCCCTCACCTGCTTGTATATCTCTGACAACATCGGAGCATGTTCCTCACGAGACGAAGGATGGTGTCCTGGGGTAATTCCTCCCAGATCTGGACCAGAGCATCACTGAGCTCCTGAACAGATTAAGGTGTAACATGGTGGCCTGGATGAACACATGAGAGGTGTTCTATTGAATTTTGGTCAGGCAAGCGTGGGGGCAATTCAATGTAGAGGTCGACCGATATATCGGCCGATATTTGTCCGTTTTGGAGAAATCAGCATTGGCTGATTTTTATCCAAATTAGGCCGATATTTTACATGGCTGCTAGTGGTGCCATGGATCCAGAGCTAGGCCCACAGAGGAGGAGGGGCCCATGCTCGTGGGACACACACCGCTCTCTGGTGTCTGTAGCAGGGGGGGGGGTGTCTATACTGGAGGGAGAGGGGGTCTGTACTGAGGCGGGGTGACACTTTTTTTTTTTTTTGCGCCAGTCCCAATTAGTGCCACTTGCCATCCAGTGCCATCTGCCAGTGCCACCATCCAGTGCCAATTAGTGCCACCTTCCATCCAGTGCCATCTGCCAATGCCACCTGCCAGTGCCAATTAGTGCCACCTTCCATCCAGTGTCACCTGCCAGTGCCAACTAAAGTCATCAGTGCCACTTGCCAATGCCGACCAGTGTTAACTATTGCCAATCAGTGCCACCTGCCAATCAGTGCCACCTGCCAGTGTCCATCAGTGCCACCTGCCAGTGTCCATCAGTGCCACCTGCCAATCAGTGCCAATGAGTGCCTTCTGCTAGTGCCATCTTCCAGTGCCACGAGTCAGTGCTACCCAAAAAAATAAAAAAATTGGCCGCAAAAATCGTCATCATATTTCGGCCGCCCAGATTTCTAAATATCGGCCAGAGAAAACCCATATCGGCCGACCTCTAATTCAATGGTATCAATTGCTTCATCAACTGGCTGCATACCCTGTCCACATGAAGGCGGGCGCTGTCATGCACCAGGAGGAATCCAGGACCCATTGCACCAGGGTAGGGTCTGACAATGGGTCCAAGGATTTCATCCTAATACCTAATGATAATCAGAGTGCCATTGTCGAGCCTGTAGAGGTCTGTGTATCCCTCCATGGATATGCCTCCCCAGACCATTACTGACCACCAAACCGGTCATGCTGAACGATGTTACAGGCAGCATAACATTCTCCACGGCTTCTCAAGATCATTTCACATCTGTCACACATGCTCAGTAAGGATGGGCTGAGGCATGTTCGCAGCTCCACGTGCCCTCCAGGAAGCTGACACTCCGCAACACTAATCATGGGTAGTGAGAGATTTCCTGAACTGTGCAGCCACTCATCGGGAAATGTCTTACTGCCTGTGATTAGCGATGTGGAGTGTCAGCTTCCTGGCGGGCATGTGGAGTTGCGAACACAACTGTGCTAAGGTAAACCTGCTTTCATCTGTGGAAAGCACAGGGCAAGTGGCGAACCTGCCAATTCTGGTGATCAATGACAAATGCCAATTGAGCTCCACAGTGCACGTTTGTTTAGAGATATTCACACCAGTGGCCTGCTGGAGGTCATTTTGCAGGGCTCTGGCAGTGTTCATCCTGTTCCTCTTTGCTGATGGGTTAAAGTGGAGTTCCACTTGTTTTTCTGTTCATTACGTCAGCAGCTACAAAAAGTGTAGCTGCTGACTTTTAATAAACACGCACATACCTGTATCACGGTCCAGCGATCTCTCCCTCTCTCCCCTGCACAGACATCACTAGTGTGGGTTCCTGGCTGTGACAGCTTGCAGCTTCACAGCCAGGTGCGTCCTGAATGGCCGAGCAGTCTTCTGGAACACGTCTCAGAATATTGCAGGGAGAGGAGGAAGTCACCTAGGCAGCACAAGCAGAAGTGGGAGCTGGGTACCGGTCAAAACTATGTACCCACTCCCCCCCCCCCCCCCTAAAAAAAAAAAGACATGCCAAAAATGTGTCTAAAGTGTCTGATCTGTCCACCGTAATGTTGCAGTCCCGATAAAAATCACAGATCACCGCCATTACTAGTAAAAAAAAAATGCCATAAATCTTTCCCCTATTTTGTAGACGTTATAACATTTGCGCAAACCAATCAATATACGTTTATTGCGATTTATTATTATTTATTTTTTTTACCAAAAATATGTAGAAGAATACATATCGGCCTAAACTGAGGAAAAATGTTTCTTTATTTTAAAAAAATTGTCGCTCCTTTTTTTCTTTATTGCGCAAAAAATTAAAACCGCAGAGATGATCAAATACCACCAAAAGAAAGCTCTATTTGTGGAGAAAAAAAGGATGTAAATTTTTAGTACAGCGTCGCATGACCGTGCAATTGTCAGTTAAAGTGACGCAGTGCCGTATCGCAAAAATGGCCTGGTCATTGAGCCGCCAAATCTTCCGGGGCTGAATTGGTTAAAGCGGAAGTGCCACTTTTGGGTTGAACTCTGCTTTGAGGACCTTCTACGGCCCTGTCCAGCTCTGAGGCCTTGTACTCACGGCAGGACATGTCCGATGAAAACGGTCTGCAGACCGTTTCCATCGGACATGTCTGGCCGGGGACTGCCCGGGGACTTCTGTTCGATGGCTATACACACCATCGAACAGAAGTCCGCGCGTAAACAATACGCGGGGCGTGTCCGCGGTGTCGACGCGTTGATGACGCGGTGTCGCCGCGACAATGACGCGGCGACGTGGGCGGCCCGCCTTTAAAATGCTTCCACGCATGCGTCGAAGTCATTCGACGCATGCGAGGGATGGCGGGCGGCAGGACATGTACGGTAGGTCTGTACAGACGACCGTACATGTCGGGGGGACAGGTTTCCAGCGGACTGTTTTAAAGCAAGTCCAGGAAACAGTTGTCCGCTGGAAACCTGTCCGATCCGCCCGAAAATGGTCCGCTCGGGCCAACACACGGCCAAACATGTCTGCTGAAACTGGTCTGCGGACCAGTTTCAGCAGACATGTTTGGTCGTGAGTACGGGGCCTGAGAGTAACTGCCTGTCTCCTGGAATCTCCTCCATGCTCTTAAGACTGTGCTGGGAGACATGGCAAACCTTCTGAGAATGACACGTTCTGATGTGCCATCCTGGAGAAGTTGGACTGCCTGTGCAAACTTTATAGGGTCCAAGTATCGCTTCACGCTACCAGTAATGACACTGAACCTAACCACATGCAAAACTAGTGAAAAAAAGATGAGTATTTTCAGGGTGTCTTTGAATTCAGCCCTCTGATAGGTTGATCATTTTCATTTCCATCAAACCATGTGATATCCTTTCGTTCCCAAGGCTGGATTCACACCTATGCAGTTTTAGTGTATTTTGCAGATTTGCACTATAGTCCATTTAACATGGTTTCCAATGGAACACGTTCTGTAGTACAGGTATGCAAAAAGCACTAAAAATGCACAGGTGTGAATCCAGCCTTACACATTACCCAGTCCATATCTGTATCTAGCATGATATTTTGCCCCATTGAGTGTCCCTTTAATTTATTTGAGCCGTGTATGTTGTACAATCTAAGGTCCTATCGCACATACTAGGACAGGAGCCAAGTAACCTGTAGTGTGGGAGGAAACCAGTGTACCCCTTTCACTTCCTGTCCTGGAGACGCAACATAAAGTTAGAGTAAAATGTCCCAAAGCAAAAGCAACTCCCCTGGTAGACAGTTGTCCCTATTAAAAGCTTTCCCCACAGCTCTTGTTTCTTGTTCAGGGGACAACTTTAACATTTTGGGTTTCCACTCACTTGTTTCTAGATGGCAGTACAAATAGAGGGTCAGTATACACAGTGGGGACACAGACTGCAATACAAACTCAACCCGTCCTTACTGTAGTCAAAGCAAAAGATCAACCAAAAAACAGAAATATATTTTAAAGCTGAATTTGTATTCTATTTTGCCTTCTCTGGTTCCAGCACTCTATCCATCATCAACCTTTCTGTGCTTCTCTAAGCAATGCACACAGATGGTGGCTGGTGGGAGGAGCTCACAGGGCCCTGTACATGGCATCTTGAAACGCATCACAGCAAATGGCCACACTACTCTCCAGAGCTCTCAGTCCTGCAGAGCCAATGAGGGGCAGGTGTCAGTCTGGAGGATTTGGCGTTCTGTGCAGGCAGTATTTGCATGCAAACCACCCTGGGGTCCCACTCACATAAGCCTTCATTAGTGTAAGAACTAAATAAAAGAGGCAGGCTGGGGAGGAAACTGCTAGATGATGCTGGAGACCTTCATCCAGCAAATGAGAGCTTTATCTGACTTCCTGCAGCTTCTAAGGTACACGGGTGTGCAGTGAAATTGGAGTAAGCAGTTTCAGTACAGAAGAGGCGCTTATACGACTGAACAAGGCCAGAGTTCCTATTTTACCACGTGGCGACTGTGGCAGAGCACCCTCACTGTGCTGAATCACATACGTGTACGTGATCTGCTTCTTCTGGGTCAGGGCATGCCTGCACACCCTGACTGTGCTGCCTTTCACTCTAGCACAAGCTAATCAGCAGGTCCCAGACAATGATTTATGGCCAGGACCGCCAATTGGTTGACTGTGTTGGTAAACAGCACAGAGCCCTCTATGGAGAGCAGCAATGTGACTTGTTTTCTCTCTGCAAAAAGGGGAGTAAAAACTGGCACATTGCTTGATAAAACACACACTACACATTGTTAGGCACACAGTTAACCCTTTGATTGCCCCTAGATTTTAACCCCTTCCCAGTCAGTGTCATTAGTACAGTGACAGTATTATCACTGTATTGGTGTCACTGGAGATGTCAATGGCAGTAAGTCCGTCTCCCCCCCAGCATCAGTTAGTGTTAGATTGTCCGTCGCACTTTCCCACTATAAGCTTCTGATCACCACTATTTGTAGTATTAAAAAAATAAAAAAAAATAGTGTATATATATCGTAGTTTGTAGACACTTTAGCTTTCACGCAAACCAATAATTGTACATTTATTGGGATTTATTTTTTCCAATGACATGTAGCAGAGTACATTTTGCCCTAAACTTATGACAACATTTGAATATTTTTATACTGGACATGTTTTATATCAGAAAATAAAAAATATTATTATTTTTCAAAATTTTCTGTCTTTTTTGTTTGATTTTTTGTTTACATTGTAAAAAATAAAAAGCCTGTGATGAAATACCACCAAAAGAAAGCTCTATTTGTGTGAAAAACAATATATAAATGTCATGTGTACAGTGTTGCATGCCTGCGCAATTGCCAGGTAAAGTAGAGCAGTGCTAAATAGTAAAACGTGTCCTGGTCATGAAGGGGGTAAAACCTGCCGGAGCTGAAGTGGTTAATGCTTGTGCAGCTGGTTTCAGTGTCCCCCAGTTGGTGATTTAGTGCTGCAGATGTGTACCAGACCCTTCTGACCGTGGCAAAGTATTCCTCCCACCGCAGGTAGCATTCTGGTACCCCATAGTAATAGACTGCAGCTTCCTATGGCACTCCAGCCTAGTAATGGGATCAGTGCTGTCACCCTGTTTTGGCATTCATATTCTGCCACCCCAAACGGGCTTCTTTCAGTGCTGAGACTTTGGTTGTGCTTAGATGAGAGCAGCAATGTGGCTGTTTTTTTCTTTTCTTTCCCCTCTCCCTGCAAAGCAGGGATAAAAAACAGTCACATCGTTTAGTAAGAGCAGCACACTGTACATACTTCTTAAGCACACAGTGAACCATTTGATTGCCCCTAGAACTTAACCCCTTCCCAGCCAGTGTCATTAGTACAGTGACAGTGTATAGTATTGGCACTGATAATAGTATTGGTGTCACTGGTGATGTCATTTCCCACCCAGTGTCAGAGTGCCTGCTCCACTATAAGTCACTGATTACTGCCATTAGTAGTATAAAAAAAAAAATTCCAATATACATATATTCCATAGACACTATAACGCAAACCAATCTATATACACTAGAGGTCGACCGATATATCGGCAGGCCGATATTTGGCCGTTTTGGAGAAATCGGCATTGGCCGATTTTTATCCAAATCGGGCCGATATTTTACAATTCCCGCTAGCGATGCCACGACTCCGGGGCTAGGCCGGAGCCGCGGCCTTTCCTGATGCTGTGACCGCATCAGGAAAGACCGCGGCTTCAGCCTAGCTCCGGAGCGGCGTCCCTCCTCTGTTAACGCCCACAGAGGAGGTGGGGCCCGCGCTCGTGGGACACACACCGCTCTGGTGTCTGTACTACTGGGGGGCAGGGGGGGGTGTCTATACTGGAGGGAGAGGGGGTCTGTACTGAGGGGGGGTGACACCATTTTTTTTGAACCAGTGCCACCTGCCAGTGCCACTTGCCATCTGCCAGTAACAATACCAGCGCCACAATCCAGTGCCAATGCCACCTGCCAGTGCCACCATCCAGTGCCAATACCAGTGCCACCTTCCATCAGTGCCAATGACACCTGCCAGTGCCACCATCCAGTGCCAATTAGTGCCACCTTCCATCAGTGCCATCCGCCAATGCCACCTACCAGTGCCACCATCCAGTGCCAATTAGTGCCACCTTCCATCCAGTTCCATCCGCCAATGCCACCTGCCAGTGCCAATACCAGTGGCACCATCCAGTGCCAGTAAGTCCCACCTTCCATCCAGTGCCACCTGCCAGTGCGATCCAGTGCCACCTACCAGTGCCAACTAAAGCCATAAGTGTCACCTGCCAATGCCAACCAGTGCTAACTATTGCCACCCAGTGCCATCAACCAGTGCCATCTGCCAATCAGTGCCACCTGCTAGTACCATCTTTCAGTGCCATCCAGTGCAACCTGCCAGTGCCAATAAGTGCCTTCTGCTAGTGCCATCTTCCTTCCAGTGCCAATTAGTGCCACGAGCCAGTGCCACCAATAAAAAATAAAAATCGTCCTAAAATATCTGCCGCAAAAATCGGCATCATATATCGGCCATCGGCCGCCCAGATTTCTAAATATCAGCATCGGCCAGAGAAAAATCCATATCGGTCTACCTCTAATATACACTTATTGGGATTTTTTTTTTTTTTTTAACCAAAGGCATGTAGCAGAATATATTTTACACGTTTATGAATATATACACATATAAAAATGAAAAACCCAGTGGTGATCAAAATACCACCAAAAGAAATGTATCCACTCGTTTTACGACGACTGTTTGAAGAGGAATACAGTTATGGTAGCAGCTAGTTACCATAACCCCTGTATCCTCTTCTTTAGCGGGAGGTCCGCTACAAGATAAGTGGTCTCTGCGGCGGATACGCCGCAAGATCACTTTTATCGGCGGCAGGAGAGGCGCTTATCAGAGCCGTGGCGGAGGCGATCCAGTCCTCTCTGTTGCTGTGTATGGAGAATTACATAATTTTATGTATTTTTATTATTTTTTTTATTGCATTTTAGTTCAAATATAAGATCTGAGGTCTTTTTGACGCCAGATCTCATATTTAAGAGGACCTGTCATGCTTTTTTCTATTACAAGGGATGTTTACATTCTTTTTAAAGTCTTAAAAATAAATAAAATAAAGTAAAATAAGAGAAAAATATATATATATATATATATATATATATATATATATATATATATATATATATATATATATATATATATATATATATATATATATATATATATATATATATATATATATATATATATATATATATATATATATATATATATATATATATATATATATATATATATATATAATATTTTTTTTTTTTTTTTTTAAAGCGCCCCGACGGGCTTGCGCGCAGAAGTGAATGTATACGTGAGCAGCGCACACATATGAAAACGGTGTTAAAACCACACATGTGAGGTATCGCCACGATTGTTAGGGCGAGAGCAATAATTCTAGCCCTAGATCGCATCTGTAACTTAAAACGTGCAAATTGTAGAATTTTTTTTTTTAACGCCGCCTATGGAGATTTTCACAGGGATAAAACTTGTCGCCATTCCACGAATGAATGAAAAAACTTATATAGCGCGGCAGATGCGAACTGAATCGCTTCTGGGCGCTTGATGTTTCGTGTCTCATGACATCAAAAGAGCAGAGTTTTGATCTGTCTTCTGAAAGTCAGGTGGTTTTCCTCCAACCGAATGCTGGTTGGTAAAGCGTTCCATAGTCTCGGACCTTGAAAAGCAAACCTTCTTTCTCCTTTGGACTTGTATTTGGTTTTTGGCACCTTGACCAGATTTTGGTCAGTGGATCGCAGAACGCGATTACGAGTTGAATTGAGCGGGCACAATTTTGAAGCGTGACATGTTGGGTATCAATTTACTCGGCGTAACATTATATTTCACAATATAAAAAAAAATTGGGCTAACTTTACTGTTGTCTTATTTTTTTTTAAAAAAAAAAGTGGGTTTCCCCCCCCCCCCCCCAAAAAAAGTGCTCTTTTAAGACTGCTGCGCAAAATACGGTGTGACAAAAAGTATTGCAAAGACCGCCATTTTATTCTCTAGGGTGTTAGAAATAAATATATAATGTTCTTTTGTTTAACTTACTTGCATAGTACCGATATAGTCCACCCGCCCCTATCTACCGCTTTGGATTCTTTGGACCTCTGGGGTCCCAATGAACCCTATCTCTATTCAAATTTACGCTAGGATGAAGGTACTTTAATTTCATGTTATCTTTTCTACTGAGAGGTCTCCATATAAATCTAAAGTAGCGCAGTGCTGAATAGCAAAAAATGGTCTGGTCATGAAGGGGGTAACATTTTCTGAAGCTGAAGGTGGTAAAGCTTATATGAAATGATGGTTTTGCCTTAACGCCCATTCCCCCCCCCCCCCCCTCATTCAGTTCAACTGCCAAGAAAACAGCAGATATTTATGGGCATGGAGGAGTGAGGTGAGGTCTGTGGGGAATTTAGAGGTAAAGGAAAGGGACATTACATCTGTTGCTTTTCCTGTCATGGACAATAGTTCTATCCACTCATCTTGATATTGAAACGTTTCTTTCATCTTGCAGATCGGTTCCTCAAAGGAAGTGGAGCAGTGCAGAGCAAAGTTTGCCCGGTCAAGTGACCCAACAGTCAGCCAAAAGTTTATGCTGGACAGAGTTTTTAACCCTGAAGGGAAAGGTTTGCCACCCTTGCAAGGATACAAATATGCCTGCTGGTCTCCTGTGGGTTGCGATGCCAATGGGCGATGCCTTTTAGCCGCACTTGCTTTGGATAACCGATTGACTGTTAGTGCAAATGTTGACAGACTGCAGTGGAAGCAACTGGCAGACCTAACAGAAATGTATGGTGAACGTTTAACTCAGAACAACTACACCATGACTGAGAATGCCACCTATTCACAACTGGAAGATTTTCCTGAGTACCAGAGGCGGCACAGCATGCAGACCCCCGTACGTATGGAGTGGTCCAGCATATGCACTACCCAGGAGATCATGGAAAACAACACTTGCCGAGATGTTGGTACCGTTCTGTTGGCAGTACTCTTTGAAAACGGAGATGTTGCCATTTGGCAATTTCAGCTTCCCATAAAAGACCACAGCTCCATTATTTCCTGCAACACCATTGTGTCCGGTGTGGAGTCACCAAGCGTCTTGGCATGGTGGGAGTATGAACACAGCAATCGTAAAATGAGTGGGCTGATTGTAGGTAGCAGTCTTGGCCCCATCAAAATTATCCCAGTGAATTTGAAGGCTGTCAAAGGATACTTCACATTACGGCAGCCGGTGATCCTTTGGCGAGAGGTTGATCGTTTGCCAGTCAACAGTATTAAATGTATAGCTCTCTATCACCCTTACCAAAAGTGCAGCTGCAGTCTTATCGTTGCTGCCCGTGGTTGCTATGTATTTTGGTGTTTGTTGTTGATATCAAAAGCAGGACTCAATGTTCACAATTCCCATGTCACTGGACTTCACTCCTTGCCTATCATTTCTTTGTCTGTGGACAGGCAGAATGGGACCATTTATTCCTGTTCTGTTGATGGAAAAGTTCAGCAGTTGATTCCTATTTTCACAAACCTTGCTTTAAAGTTTGAACATCAGCTCATTAATCTGTCAGACATGTTTGGGTCAGTGAAATCTCACGGCATTGCTGTAAGTCCCTTCGGGGCATATCTTGCTTGCATCACCTCTGAAGGCATGAACAACTGGATTCATCCAGTAAACAAGAACTTTCAGGTGAACTTTGTGTGCCTCAAGACTTTTGAGGAAGCAGCAGCTCAGCTTCTTGAGAGCTCCAGTCAGAACCTCTTCCGGCAGATGGATCTCACCGACATTGTGCGCTGGAAGATCCTGAAAGATAAGGTCATCCCTCCGTTTTTGATTGATGCCTTGGAAAAAAAGGCAGATGGAGGTCCATTGTACTGTTGGAGGTTCCGACTTTTCCTTCTGAGAATTTGGTACCAGTCTTTTAAAAAAGCGACTTATGAAGCAATGCAGAAACTACCTTACCAAGAATCCAAGGTATGCAAGAAGGAAGAGCCCCCTGTGGAGGCCAGCATTTCTGAGGAAGAGAAGGATCAGGATGAGAGTAGACATGACGATGATGATGATGGTGATGATGATGAGCATGGCTCTGGTAAAACATTAAGAGACAGTGCAGAGCCGGAGTCTTCTCCTTCAGCTGATGAAAGTCTTTTGGATATCCAACAGAAAATTGATGCAGTAGAGGCACATTTGACCAAGGAACAGATGAAACGTGTTCTGGGAGAAGTCTATCTACACACCGGCATCACAGAATATACCAGTATTCCGACCCGTGGTGTCTGTGCTTATCTGATGGCTAACAGGGACGACGATGACAGGACAGCCCAGGTGCACCACCTACCTTTTTTCTTTGTTGCTGTTCAATCATTTGCCTTTTGCCCAACATTCCCTGTGTTCATGTTGCAGTGACATACTACAAAGCTGTTTACATACAGTCACTTCTGGCTTTTCCTGCTGATGAGAACCTGCTGAGAACTTCAGTGTCCCTGTCACAGTCATATAAACATAGTCTAGATCTAATCATGTAAGAAAATAATTAACCTCCCTGTGTGTTTCATGGATTGGGGAGGGTGACCATGCAGAGAATTCGACCCCAATTCTCCAAACCAGTAGCTCCCATATCTGAGATCAGTTACCTTGAGGGACACCATTGGAATTGTCTGCCTTTGCCTGCATGTTTCCTCCCTGTTTTTTTTTTTGGTTTCTTTAAAGTGATATTAAAGGCAAATCTTTTTTTTTTTTTTTTTGTAATGGACATTACCAGCTTTGTGCAATGATTTTGCACAGAGTAGCCCCGCTCCTCCTCTTCTCTGGTCCCCCGCCATTGCTCCTGGCCTTTTCCTCTTGCCAAGTGCCTCAAGAGCAAACGGCGTGCTATTGTGGCACCCAAGCAGGTTCACTCCCGCGCTGCTGTTCTGTGTGTCCATTTACACACGGTGCCACGGCTTGCCCACCCCCCCCCCCCTTTTATTGGTTTTATTGGTTCGCTTGCTGTGATTGTCTCAGCCAATGAGGAGGGAGAGTCCCTGGAGAGCCGGGGCACTCGTGCACATCACTGGATCGCCGTTGGGCTTAGGTAAGCATTAGGGGGCTGGGGGGATGCTGCACAGAGAAGGTTGAATGCTGGCAGGTAAAAAAAACCTTGAGTCTGTAGAACCACTTTAAAAACATACTAGCAGGTTAATTATCATTGTATGACTTTCAGCATGTAAGAAAGTGTAACCTCGTCTTCAATGGGGTCTAATGCAGAACATGAAAGTGTTGAAAATGTCTGCTTTACTTTTTTCTCAGAGCTCTAGCTATTTGCCACTTGGGCACTGGGCTTCTAATCCAGGGCTGCCATGGAGGTGCGAGTTAAAGTGATTCTAAAGGCTGTAGGTTTTTTACCTTCATGCATTCTTTGCATGAAGGTAAATAACCTGCATGCAGCTCCCCTCCCCATTTACTTACCTGAGCCCGATCTCTATTTAGCAATGTGCACAAAAGCAGCTGCTTTCTCCCTCCTCATTGGCTCAGAGACAACAGCGGGAGCCATTGGCTCCTGCTGCTGTCAATCACAGCCAATGAGGAGGGGATGTCTTGTGGACTCGGGAGCAAGCACAGACCAGTGCCCCCATAGCAAGCAGCAGGGGAGAGGAGCAAGGAGTGACAGCAGGGGAGGAATGGGGCTTTTCTGTGCAAAACCATTACACAGAGCAGGTAAATATAACATTAATATTTAAAAATATTTACCGTTTGTCTGACAGATAACAGCCAGAATGAAAGGTTACATTTTTTTAAAGCTCTAGGGGCTTTGTGTTGCAGCAATGAGTAAATAATAATGAAAATGGAATTTGTAAATAAGTATACATTTTATTTAGTGGCATAACAATGATCATATAAGATGGGAAAACGCCATTTAAAAAACTCAGGACATGAGCTTCCAAGAACATCGATAAAACTGGTACATGCACACCCACGTACATGCGTGTGGCACATACGTGTGCATGATCCTCACATGTGTGTGTGTGTGTGTAAAGTCATCATTGATAGAGGCTGTAAACTACTTACCATGGTAGGTGTCGGAAAACAGAACCCAAGGTCAGCCGGTGAACCACACCGCCAGGAGCAAACCCTCCTTGGGGTTCAGACGGGAGAGAGGTCAGATGGAATAGTGGACCAAAAGTAGGAGCAAAAAACGTGTGGCCCTCTTTTGCAACAACCTCCATTTTATTCTCTAGGGTGTTCTGCAGGCCTCAGCTTCCTTCTGTGAAGGCCGCAAAGCCGCGGCCTGAATTACCGCCGGGCGCGGGCCCGCCGCGGTCGCGCCCCGTGCCGGCTGGTAATTGAAGCCGCGACTTTACGGCCTTCTGCAGCCCTAAGCTTCCCCAGGCGCCAGGTCACAATTTCTTGTCGCAATTGCGATCGGGTGCCCGGATTTTGTCGAGGCCTGTTATATGATCATTGTTGTTCCACTAAATAACATTTTTAGACTTTTTTACAAATTCCATTTTCATTATTATTTACTCATTGCTGCAACACATTTTTCCAAGTTCATTTAGGGGTGTGCAGCACCTTTATCCACAGTTGGTACCGCTTTTCCTTTGCAAACCTTTTTTTAATGTGCCCCCTCTTGTCTAGAGAAGCATTCCATGTGTGTGTGTTTTCTTTTGTTTCCAGTCTTTCATCTCTTGCAGAGCTACAGCCATTCAACTCTTTACTTCTACTTTCTGGTATGCTGGATGCCTGTGACACCCCCGGCTGATATGTAACTGCAAGGAAATGCTGATGATGACGACTTGCCCAGAGGTGAAGACACGGCATGCTGCGGGGAGACACAGGCATCTGAGACACCCAGAAGTGTTGGACGCTGGAAATTCTTTTGATGGCTGTAGCTGTTCAGGAGAACAAATCTTGTAGGCAATAAGATGGTATTGTAACTGTATTTTACAATGCTGTGTACTGGTGTCTCCATTAATGCTTCAGGATATTTTTTAAGATTGATAGTTCAACTGTCTCCTGAATGTTTTAAGCCTTGCCTGTTTTTCTGTGAGCTCTGCCCATTTTATGGATGGGTGCTGTAAGGAGCTTAGGGTGTGGAAAGGTTTTTGTTACCTGCAGAGATGTCCTGAGGTGCTGAATGACCGCTGAGTCTGTCACACCTCTTATTACATACTCATGCATGTTTCTGTAAACACTTTTTTTTTTCTTTTTTTTTTTTTTATGACTTTGTTCATTAAAGGGGTTGTAAAGGTTCATGTTTTTTCACCTTAATGCATTCTATGCATTACGGTTAAAAAACACCCGACAATGACGAGTCTCCCAGCCCCCCCCCCCCCGTTTTTACTTGCCTGAGCCTGGTCACATGCTCGGCTCATCCCCGGCTTCCTGTTCTCCACAGAGTTTCGGCGTTAATTGGATAGATTGATAGCAGCGCAGTCATTGGCTCGGGCTGCTGTCAATCAAATCCAATTACGTGGCCGCCGGGGGGGCAGGATCGAGAAATACACTCTGTGTCTATGGACGCCGAGTGTATGAGACAGGAGCACGCCTGCAAGGTAACCCCCCTCGGGAGAGTGCTTCCCGAGGGGGTTAGCAATTGCGGGGAGGAGCTGAGACAGCCGCCGTGGGACCCCAGAAGAGGAGGATCGGGGCCAGTCTGTGCAAAACGAACTTCACAGTGGAGGTAAGTATGATTTTTTTTTTTTTTTTTGAATAAAATAAAAAATTAAGCTTTAAAACCCTTTAATTATGAAAAATGGTTAGAAACCTTGTGAAGAGGCATTGTACATAGTGTAGATTTTTCAAAATCTTGTTGCATGTGTGAATTTACCATTTATTTCAGTGGGCCTGCAAAACGCAATAAATGCACAGAACGGCTGCATGTCCATTTCTTCAACATGTTAAAGTGATTCTAAAGCAGGGGTCTCAAACTGGTGGCTCTCCAGCTGTTGCGAAACTACAAGTCCCATAAGGCATTGCAAGGCTGACAGTTACAAGCATGACTTCCACAGGCAAAGGCATGATGGGACTTGTAGTTTCGCAACAGCTGGAGGGCCATCAGTTTGAGACCCCTGTTCTAAAGGATTTTTTTTTTTTTTACCTAAAATTAATAAATATGGTATACTTACCTTCTTGCTGTGTAATGGTTTTGCACGGAGCAGTCTCGATCCTCTTGCTATGGGGGCACTCGGGCAGGCTCACTCCCGATCGACGCTTCTGTGAATGGACATTGTCCATTCACACACCGATTGTGGATCAGCCCCACTGCCTCTCCTCATTGGCTCACTGGCTGTGATTGGCAGCAGCGGGAACCAATAGCTCCCACTGCTATGTGAGCCAATAAGGAGAGCGAGAGATCCGGGAGAGCCGCTGCTCTCAAGCACATTGCTGGATTGAGTTCGGGCTCAGGAAAGTATAAGGGGGGCTGGTGGTGGGAGGAGTGGCACACAGACGGCTCTTCATCTTAATGCATTTAGGTAAAAAACCTGCCTTTACTACCACTTTTAAAGCATTTGTTACTCCAACATTTTATATTCCTGATGTGTGCCTGCTGTACCATGTACTTTTATTAGAAAATATCCTGTTCTCTCTGTATCGATTCCTTTATGTGATATCTCTGGTGTTCCTGCCAGTCCCTCTTCCTATTCCGTCCTATTCAGTCCGTTCCTATTAAAAACTAAGCAGGAGAGCATAACATGATTAGTTCTCTAGCTGTGCTGGGAACTCAGACTGCTCTCCCCAATGATCAGACTTGTCCTAACACTCCCCGGCTGCACAGCCGCTCAGTGTGCCGCTGCTTCTCTTCCCCCTCAGCTCTTATGCAGCGGAGAACAGGGGGAATGTGATCACTTAAAAATAAAAGGGGGAAAAAAATTATTTATCTTCTTCTTTTTTCTTTTTTTTTTTTTTTTTAATATATCTATATACACACACACATGTTTTGCCTTTTAATTTCTATTTTAAACTGAATGGGTGGTTTTGTAAGGTGATCGTTTACAATAAACGTGCACTTTGCCTTACATGGGCATAGCAATGGGTTTTATTGTCCCCATCCCTAGCTGCAAATCTAACCTTTCCTTAGCTTCCCTGCTGCCCTACTGAGCTTCATGGATGCCCACTAATCATTTAGGAATTTCTATTCTAAATGCATTTTCTTGCAGTATTATTGCTTTTGTTTTATGGCATGAAAAGAGACCATGGTGACCAAATCCCCGACTCTTCCACAGGCTAAGCCGGCAGATCTACAATTGCAGCCAGGCAGTGTGGAGGGCCCAGGATCTGAGTATGCCTTCAACTTGACACATGACGCTTATGAAATACACAGAAACATTGATACATGGACAAACCACATAATGTGTCTGCCTGGCCCTTTTTTTCCTATTTCACTTTGAGGAGAATTTACTAAAACTGAAGCAGGCAGAATCTGCAGCAGCTGTGGATGGCAACCAACCGGCTTCTAACGTTTTTTTTTTTTTAAAGCGAAATTGAACAAACAAAAAATAAGATTTGCTTGATTACAATAAAATGAATTCTGTCTGCTCCAATTTTATTAAAGTGGAGGTTCACCCGGAAATGACAATTTTTAAGATTAGATTGAGGCTCATTTTGTCTAGGGGAATCGGGTAGTTTTTTTTTTAAATCAAAGCCGTACTTACCGTTTTAGAGAGCGATCTTCTCCGCCGCTTCCGGGGATGGAGTGCGGGACTGGGCATTCCTTCTTGATTGACAGTCTTCCGACGATCGCATCTATCGCGTCACGATTTTCCGAAAGTAGCCGAACGTCGGTGCGCAGGCGCCGTATAGAGCCGCACCGACGTTCGGCTACTCGTGACGCGATAGATGCGACCGTCGGAAGCCTGTCGAAAGACTGTCAATCAAAATAGGAACGCCCAGTCCCGAAGAACATACCCGGAAGCGGCGAAGAAGATCGTTCTCTAAAACGGTAAGTACAGCTTCGTTTTTAAAAAAAACTAGCCGATTCCCCTAGACAAAATGAGCATCAATCTAATCTTAAAGGAGTTCTCTGAGCTAAAACTTTTAACCCCCGCTGTGCCCGGGCTGTAAAACTATACAAAATAAACCTTCACTTACCTGCCTACAATCCCCCGTTGTTCCGATATCGCCGTCCCGGTCTCTTCCACTTCCTGGGGGTCGGTGACTCACAGTGCGCTCAGCCTATCAGCGGCCGCAGCAATGTCCCGTCGCGGCTGCTGATAGGCTGAGCGCACTATGAGTCACCGACACACAGGAAGCGGAAGAGACCGGGACCGGAGAACGGGACGGCGATATCGGAACAACGGGGGATCGTAGGCAGGTAAGTGAAAGTTTATTTTGTATAGTTTTACAGCCCGGGCACAGCGGGGGTTAAAAGTTTTAGCTCAGAGAACTCCTTTAAAAAAATTTTTTAGGGTGAACTCCCGCTTTAACTTCCAGCCATTATGTTTATTATTTTAAAAGTTTTTGCTCTTTTTAAAGAAAAGTCCATTGTAGTCACCTGGTAACTCCATTTCTGTATTGGCATCATGCAGGTGCTCATCGGTCATGTTGAAAAGAAGATGAACAAGCAAATGTTCCCAGAGTACTGCACTTTGTGTAAGGAAGTTCTTCCATTCACTGATTGTAAAAAGGCTCTCTGCCCTAATGGACATCTCTGGCGCAGGTAGGCCTCCTTAAAGTGGACTTGTCATTTTTTTAAATGTTTGCTTTTAGCAATTTATTTTTTTAGGACCGCGTACGAGTACCAATACTTTTTTCAAGTTCTCGCCGATACCGTTCAATAATTCTTCTTCTTCTTTTTCTTTTTTTTTTTTTAATGTTGCAATTTTTTTTTGTTTTACAATTGATATATTTGTGTGTGTGTGTGTGTGTGTGTGTGTGTGTGTTTGTTTTTTTTTTTGTTTTTTTTACAATGTTTTCTTTTTTTGAGGGGGAGTTGATGGTGTCAGTTTTTATTTACAATTTAACCTTTTTATTTTTTATTTATCAGCCCTGTTGGGTAGCTTTGGTGAGATATCAGGGGTCTAAACAGATCCCTGACATCTCCCCTTTGAGACAAGAAAAGAGACTGAGGACATATTCCCCAGTCCCTTTTCCTGCAGCCTCAGCTGTGCTGAAAATGAATGGACAGGAGACAGAGGCTCCTCTCCATTCATAAACTGAAGCATTGTAAACACAGTTTACAGCAATCACAGACTCTGCTCATTCAGAAAAGGAAGTAGACGGTAAATTACATATTTACCAGCTCCTTCCTCTGCTCTCCATCCTGACAGATCCAGGAGGGGTCCGGAGGGAGGAGGAGGACATCGGAAGTGCAAGGGAGCCAGAGGAGGACACAAGGGACAGTCAGGGGTGATCTGTGCGTGGTGGGGGCAGTTAGTAGCACCAATCCCCCCTCCCCCCCCCCCCCGTATAGCCTTTCAATAAAGCAGCTAAAAAGCTGCGGGAGGTAGAATAGGAGGAGAAGCGGTTGTCAGCAGCTTTATTGAAAGGCTATACAGGGGGATTGGTGCTCGTTACTACCCCCACCGCCGCACTGATCATCCTGTGAGGCTTCCCAGCCCCCCCCGCTACAATGAAGATGCCTAAACCAGATACAACAGGTATCGGAGCATTTGCACGAGTACCGATACTCATGCAAATGCTTGGCATCGGTGCAACCCTAAATTTAATGCAAATGGCTACTTTTGTTTCAACCTGCAGTGGGCCTGATTCTCAGCTGAAATATGGCCTACATCGTCTGTCTCAAGAAAACAACTTGCCTAGCCTTGTTTTTCACCAGTTTTCTTTCTTGCAGATCTATTTTTATTGGGGGGGGGGGGGGGGGGGGAATGGCAATAATACAAACATGTCAATATTGCAAAGAAACATGAAACAAATATAATGGATAATCTATACAAACATCTATACAAACATCTACACAATGGGGTATTCAATAATAGATTGTATTGAAAGAAAAAATGTCTGTTGCTGTGATATTCTATTAATTAAAACGAGTACATTTATACCATAATCTACCTCCACATAGCCCCATGCCATCTGTTCCACTCTTGCTCTGCTTGCCATCCTTTTATTCATGATTAGTGGAAAGGTTGGGCAAAGAGGATCTGTAAAATAGGGGATCCACCATTGCCTTAGATGGGAGAGTCCCCATGCTTGCCATTATTTAATTGCTGGTTGAGAAAGCGAGCTTGGACAAGCATGTGAATATTAGGTGCTGGGACACATACTTCATAACAGCCCAAAAAAATGAACACAAAAAAAACACTAACTATTGCAGTAAATCATTATATTTATTAAAACAACCTTGCTGTTGTAACTAGTGAAAATTTTTTAGAATTTGACTTGATTTCAGTCTATTGTAGCTCCTGGCTAAACAAGTACTCTGGGAGAGGGAGGGACAGCACTTGGGGCCAGTCAGGTCAGCTGCATGTACTGACCAGAGAGCAGAACAATGACCTCATAAGTCTTTTGCTATTTCTTCAAATTGTATTCATAGTCTGGGGACAGGGAGGTGACCTGCCAAAGAATAAAAGTACAATTGCCCACCCAGCCTAGTCCTGCTGACCTTAACCTACAGATCCTTACTTGAGTGGGTAGCTGCTACTTGTGCCCTTTTTTATATCCTTCAGCCAAAATCTTCCCTGCTGCTCTCTGTGCCTACACAGTGAGCCCCCAAAAGCCTGTATAGGGCAAACTACCGAGCATCTTCCGTTTTGGAATTTTGAACTTCAAATCTCTTTTTTTTTTTCTGGGAAGATGGACCACAACTAGACATAAATTGTCGATTGTGTTGTTGCAGGTGTTCCTTGACATACCAGGCCTGTCAGTCTCTGGAATATCGGAAGTGCCTATTGCATGACAGTATTGCAAGACATTCAATTCCAGAAGGTAAATATGTTATTGTATGTAGAGGATACTGCACAACCTCTTCAACACCAGATTGAGATCAGACAAAGTCTTCTGCCTAGTTACTAATGGTTCTTTATATAGATCAAGTAAACTAGAATTCTGTGTTCACCTTGACGTTGCATAAATACCTTGTGCCATGCTGGCCCAAACTAAAGCTGGCCATACACTATACAATTTTTATTCAATTTCCTTTCAACTATGTAGTGCAAGGCCTTGCCTGATTGCATACGAATTGGGTTTAGGTTTGACCTCTTTATTATATGGCTTTGGTAAACCTAAAGGAACATTGTACAAGAAAATTTTATAATGTATGGCCAGCCTAACTATATCCATTACTAATTGAAACAGCTGCTCCGTGTGTTGTAATATACTGTAGTAGCAATAGCTACACACAGTGTGCAGCGCTTTGTTCTATAGCAGTACAGATGACTTCTCATCTGCTGTCGGACACAAAACCGAGTTGATCTGACTGCTTCTCCGCCATTCACAAGAACCGTTTTCATGCTCTTCTCTTGCTGCAGCAGTCTGCATTGGATATGTCTGTCTAGGAATAAATTATCATTTGACCCTCAACTAAATAAAATAGGAACAGTTACTTGTCCTGGCTGTAATGCGCCATTTATGTGAACAAGGCACTATCCCTGACCAGTAAGGCCTCATTCATATGATAAATATGTACCCAATGTAAGATTGGGGGTTGTTGATTCTCGTGGTATGCGTTTTTTCAGTGATTCACACCAGTCAGGAACTATGTTTTAAGGGCATAGTAGCCCATTTTTATTAAAAAGGCAAAAATAAAAGGTTCAATAAAAGGTTTCCAAAGCAGGGGGGTTCTTCTCCATCAAATGCAAACAGAAAATACTAGCCCACCTGGATCTCTGTAGCAGTACTTCTGCACGTTATCCTGGTCACCCAGACCAGCGGACTCCTCAACATACACAGCTTCCCTTGAGCGTCTATAGCTGTGCCTCTTGCAGTTACCAACTTTCTGTCTGTCTCCTACAGCCTCTCTGATTTCTGGAGTCTCTTACAGGAGCTGTCTCCAACTGGGAGCCATGAGGTCTTAGCACACTCTCATTATAAGGGCTGTTCTCACCTGAGCACACACCCCGCTGGTAATCACAAAGTCTGGATACAGAGTTGGAGATTCCGTCCCACCCCAGACACTGTGGAATCTCCAAACTACAGAGCCTCATGACAAAGTACCAAAAACCTGGAGAAAGCTGCACCAGCAGTCTTCTCCAGTCCACATCAACGCTCTGTAGAGTTGCACCCAGCAAATGTGCATACCATGTGTCCATTTTAACACTATTTTTTTATTGGGACAGAGCCTCGCTCTGCCACACCGAGTAAAAGTATATTGTACTAAAACAGTGCAGTTCACATGGTTAATGATTTCTATGTGCAACATTTTAACCTGCGTTTTAAATTTGTTGGAAATGCATGGTGAACACTGTTAACACATTTTACAGTGTTTTTTTGGTTTCTGCTCCTTTTTTTTTTTTTTTTTAAGATGCAGCTTTCACAATACAGATACCACTTTACCCGCTTGCTGACTGCATCACTTAGATGTACAGTGGCAAAGTGGCTTTTCTGTGCCAGATCATGTACCTAGTACGTGATATTGCACCTCCGGGTAGTTGGTGCTGTGATTTTTTTTTTGCAGCAATTCATTGTGAAAGTACACAGAATGGAGCTATGTAAACAAGGCAGAGCTCCTTTCTAAAAGGGGGGGAAATTATGGATTTTTTTTTTCTGCAAATAAAATGAATCTCCTCCCTTAGCAAAAGCACCACACAAAGTAAACCCCTTCCCAGCCAGTGTCATTAGTACAGTGACCGTGCATATTTAACAACCGAAAATTGCTGCAGAATTTTGTGTATATTTCAGTTGTCAGTGAGAGAATCCTGCTGACAACTGAAAGAACCGAGCCAGCAGGTTTAAGTACAGTGCATTTGCACGAGTACCTAAACTCGTGCAAATGCTTAGTATTGGCACCAATATCGGTATTGGTGTAACCCTAAAATGCAAAAGAAAAGCTCTATTTGTGGGGGAAAAATACATACATTTCAATTGGGTACAGCGTTGCATGACCGCTCAATTTGTCGGTTAAAGTATCGCAGTGCCAAAAAGCAAAAAATGACCTGGTCATGAAGGGGGGTAAATCTTCTGGCCAAGTGGTTAATAAACACAAAATTATATAATACTGCGGGGGGGAATTTTTTTTTTTGCTAATTTCTCCAGTATTTAGAGCAGGGATCCTCAAACTACGTCCCTCCAGCTGTTGCGGAACTACACATCCCATGAGGCATTATAAAACTCTGACATTCACAGACATGACTAGGCATGATGGGAATTGTAGTTCCTGAACAACTGGAGGGCCATAGTTTGAAGACCCATGATTTAGAGGAAAACTGCATAGTGTGCAGCTCTACAACCATTCATGTGTGGAGGTTATAATTACTACTAATACACTAGTGTAACTGTTTTTTTTTTTTTTTTTTTTTTTTTAAGTTTCAAAAGTAATTTGCTTATCCAATAAAGCTATTCAGAGTGCAGCTGAAAAGCAGTGACCAAAAACAACCAAGCGTTCTTCTTTAGCAGCAGTCAAATCACCAAGGTGTAAATATTGATTGGTTGCTGTAGTCATTATTGAATAAGCCTGGGAATATTTAAAAGCCATTTATTTAAATGTAATTTATTTGACTGGATGCCACCCCCTTTCCTACCTGATAATTTTATGTTTTCTAGATCTGGACTGGATTAAGAGATTGCTGAAAGGACCTTGTATACTTTGTGACTCTCCTGTCTTTTAATGCCCCCTCTTGGTTTTTATTGTTGCCATCTGTTACCAAGCACGGATCTTCACAGCAGCCTAAGATGTACCCCTGAAGGATGTGGTGACTTTTTCTTTTAGGTAACAAATAGAGTATAGAACCCACATTGTTTGCTATACTACAAAAGGAGCACAAATTCTGACCCAAGCAGCCAATCACAAACTGCATTTCTTGTTTTTTTCTTTCTTTTAACTATCTAAGAAAAAGGCCAGATTTAGGCTTATGGGGCTCGTTTCTAGAAAAAAGGCATGGTCTGGGCCACTTTTTAGGGCTTCATTTCTATTTTTCCATTACACACTAGCAGAACATTCTTGCCATTTTCAAGATTTTGAGTTCTGACCCAAGCTTCAACCTGCAAAAATATTTGTGTTGTCTCGCTGTGCTTTGCAGGTCCCAGTTATACATGAAAAGATTTGTGTGACTGGTCCTCCTTAGAATCTCTGAGGCTAAGATCTCTTATGACACAATAGGAGTTTCATCTCTTCTGATTACCTAAGCATGTCTTGAACTTGTGAACTGCCTTTCTTTTGACTTTACTTATATATAGTAGAGCTTGTAAAGAGCAGGAGAGAGAACTCTCTTTTAAATCTTAGCACCTGAATTGTTTCCCCCCCTGAATCAGACCTGTATGGCTGTGACCTGTTGAGGGGAAGGAGTGGCCAAACACAGAAACAAAAATTCAAATCCTATAGGCACACCTGTCTGTTCTCACTGTCCAGTACTAACATTTGCCACAAGGTTTAGTGGATGTTTAGGTACATACAGCCCTTTTTTTTTATGGTTTCAGAAACTGCTAATTTAAACGTCAAACTGCTTTTCAGTTGTACTAAAGCTCCTCTTTAAAGCAGAACTTTACCTATAACTTGATAAAAATAATGTTCTTCCACAATAATAATGATGCTTCCGAAATTAGTGTGGGCTGTAAATTGCCCTCAGCATTGCTCCTGTTTTTTCTTGCTGGAGGCTGCCATTTTTCTGAAGCCCTGAGCAGCAGTAAATCATAAAGCAGAACTAAACCTATCGAGTTAATGGTTTCAAATATTACGTTCTCGGCAAATGCTGCAGATTTGACACGTCAAATTGGCCCAATGTGAACTTGGGTTTAGCAAAGATTGCACTCAGGGGCCTCTAAATCAGGGTGCACACTGCCCACAGTGCTCTAGTTGGATCTATGGGTATCCCACAATGCCTTTCTTTTGCACACAATGCATTGTATGATGGGGGGGGGGGGGAATTGAGCTCCAGCAAAGTTGAGGATTGCAAGTAATATAACCTACTTTGGGGACTTCTGGGTTTGCTAAAAATTAGACTTGCTAGTTGAGTAGTGTTTAATATACAGGTTATCATGACAGGTTCACTTAAAGCAGAACTAAACCCATCAATTTAGCGATTTCAAAAGAGTTACATTCCCGACACGTGCCAGGAATGTAATTGTCACGTTGCTTGTGTTTTCAACCAAACTGTCAAACCATAAAAATGTCTGGTGTCATAACAGATCGCAGGTGCAGATCAAACAGAGGCCAAAATGGCAGTCCTTGGCTGAAAACGATATGAGGGTTTAGTTCCGCTTTAAATATCCAGATTTCATGTGTTCGCGTTTTTGAGTTCTGAAATTTAGTTTTATGATTTCAGGGGTGATATAACTTAATTCTTTGCCTTCCAAAGTCTCTGACTGTGAGAAGAGGACATTTTCATTATTTCCATTCTTTGCACAACAGTGATGATACCATAGCACTTAGTAACTTGGTAATAGTAGTTAACTCCTTCATTTAAACAAGAGGTAGGTACATCCTTGGGAGGAAAGGCTTAATGCACCATGATGAAGGTCTACACTAGTAAATGCCTCCACTTTACACACGCCTGTCGATGAGCACATGTATGTGTTAGTGATTCTGCTGCTAAAAAGAAAAAAGTTGTAGGTGGATAGAACCACAGCATACCGCGTGGGAAGCAAGCTTCAGACTCACACATGGGTGTTGGATGCCAAAGAATATTTGTCAGCATTATTACTCCATTATATCATGGTATATTCAGAAACGATTGACCTCTGCAAGCATTGTTTCTGCTTTGAAGGAAACCCTTCCTAAGAGAAACAGAGCTTGTCATTGCTGAGTTTTCATTCTCCAAATGCTAGTTGCCTGGCTGTCATGCTCACCCTCTGTCTTTGCTAATTTGGTCACCAACTCACTCAAGTATACAGAGTTGGAATTGTGATTTGATTTTCACCCCTATTCTGTATACTTGGCCTGGGACAGTAACACAAACTACTGAGATGAGAGGGCCAGGAAGTCGGCCAGACAACTAGTTTCTTCAGGAGGGCAGACCACCATATTTTACTCATCAAAGGCTTTTCTAAATCTGCTTTTCTTAAGGTCACCTCGTTGTTGGCACTCCTTGCAGGCAGCCATATTATAAGATTGGTGCCAGTTTACTAGATGATGTCACTGATTCACACAGCAAATGGTGCTACTTCTTTAAGGGGCAGGCTGTAGTGAACTGATTTGATTAGTTGGTTGTGGCGACCATGTTTCATTGTATTTATCAATGCACTCCCCTCTTGTAAATATTCCTGTGTCTGGTCTTGTGTTTCTGTATATTTATATTTTTGTAATTTTTTTTTTCTTTGTCATAAAGTGAAATAAAACAAGTTTATATTATCTGTATATCTAAGTCTAGCATCCTTTTTTTTTTTTTCAGTGTTTTTATTTTGCATCTCTTAAACTCACTGAGAATTTATGTAGGTTGCCTGAGGCCAACCTGCCTTTTGCAGTTGCTAATTGCCTAGCTACTGTGCTTTTTGAAATGCTACAATTCTCTTGGAGTCACTGACCTGCATACATATCAGAATTCTGTCTTTTCCTCTTGCTGTATCCTAGTACTTGGTCAAAGTATAGAGTCAGAGACAGCTAAGTGACTAGCTTTCATAGATGGAGATCAAGATTGGTAACTGAGCTTTAAAACATGCCTTTACTGACCTTTGTAGTTGCAGGCACTGTGGAAAAATTCAACCTCAAATTTCACTTCGGTCTCCCAACACTGAAGTCATCCAATTCGTTTTCTCCTAAGCTCACCCTGCTTCCACAGTCCAGCTGTGATTCGGCAGCTCGGCTCTCACCACCCAGCAGTGACTTAGCAGCTTGGCTCACTCTTTCTCCTCCTAGTGGTGGCTCACCAGCTCAGCCCATCCTGTCTATTAATGTAAAGACAGGGCAGGATCTGTGGGAGGGAAGATGAGCTGGTGAGTCACTGCTAGGAAGTGGGAGTAGGGGGGAGTGCAGCTGCTGAGAGAATAGACTTGGACAACATCGGTGTTCCATTTACAGTATAAATATTAAAGTGGAAGAAAAACCTAACTATTCTTTAAAAGAAAAAAACATCCCTCTACTCTTCTCCTACCTATACTGCATACCCTATGATGAAAACAATTGTGTGTACTTAACATGATTTAATCCACTCGAGCTCGGTCATGTGATCCCACAATTCCGACTTCCTTGTGTCGGTAAGCTGCTCCTGCAGGGGAGAAGATGAAGCACCACTAACTGCTGGGCCATGGGAGCCTGTGGTGGAAGTCACGGCTTCCAGTGTGTGTGTGTGTGTGTGTGTATGTATATATATATATATATATATGTGTGTGTGTGTGTGTGTGTGTGTGTGTGTGTTGTTATATATATAATTTGAAAAAAGTCCAAGTCCAACCTATGTGTGTGATTATATGTCCGTATTACCTTGTTTAGCCCTGTATGTTGTGGTCGTTCAGGTGCTTATCTAATAGTTTCTTGAAACCATAGATACCCCCCGCTGAGACCACTGCCTGTGGAAGGGGATTCCACATTGTTGCCGCTCTTACAGTAAAGAACCCTCTATGTAGTTTAAGGTTAAACCTCTTTTCTTCTAAATTTAATGAGTGTCCACAAGTCTTGTTAAGCTCCCTTCCGCAAATTTTTTTTATCCCTATTGTGGGGTCACCAGTATGGTATTTGTACAGTGAAATCATATCCCCTCTCAAGTGTCTCTTCTCCAGAGAGAATAAGTTCAGTGCTTGCAACCTTTCCTCGTAACTAATATCCCCCAGACCCTTTTTTTTAGCTTTGCTGCCTTTCTTTGTACTCGCTTCATTTCCAGTACATCCTTCCTGGGGACTGGTGCCCAGTACTGGACACCGTACTCCAGGTGCGGCTGGACCAGAGTTTTGTGGAGTGGGAGGATTGGCGTTTTATCTATAATATAATTTATGTTTTATTAAACGGATGCTGCACAGGCATTGGTTGGGTATTCATTGTCAATGCTCACCTACACAGGGGAGTCGGAGCTACAGGATCACGTGACCGAACCAGATTGGATTGAAAAAAAAAAATCTTTGGTGGCTGGACCTGGGGATTGTAGTAAAAAGTCCTCGCTGTTGGTGTTCTGCACATGGATAAGTAGGAAGTGGACAGATTCTAGATTATAGGAATACATGCGTAGCTGAAATAGCAGTTTTTAGTGAAATGAGCTTTTAACTTTTTAAAATCAAGCTGTGACTTTTTCATAATGGAGAAATGTGAATTTACTACTCTTGTTGTACGGTGTGAAACATTACTGCTGGCACGTCTAAGCTGTGGCAATCAAGAAGATGGCAGGTAATAAAGCTATATTGCTTCGCCTTGGCAGACAACATAGTCTTGGCAATGGCAGCGTCTCATTGTTTCATTTAACCTCTGGTACATCGGTTTCAGGAGTGTAGACTTTATATGGTTGTATGACACCTTTTCAGCTCAAGGCCAGTAGGGTGGTGTGATGGTTATCAGGAGTTAAACCAAGGTATCACCTACAGTGTTATCCTCGATTGTGACTTATAGATATATCTGTGCACTGATGGTATCCTTTGCCATCTGTACTTTTAATCTGGCAGTGCACTCTATAAAATTGACATGTGGTCTCCCTTTGCATTGTTAAGGACCTTTGGATCTTCTTATCTCGCTCTTCTTTCTTCCTTCTTTTGAATGCTGGACTCGCAGCTGCTCAGTCTTTGACAGTGCTGCTCCCTTTTGGCTTGTCATAAGCCTCTTGCCGCACAAGACTAATGAGCAGCTCATTCTGTATAGTCAGGTGTGGAGCTGCATTATAACTGGGCTGCAAAGTAATGCTCCATTGCAGCCAGAATTCACTTTTGGATAGAATGGTGAAGTTAGAACCTCTGTCAGGTTTTTATTGCTATTGTTGTCCCTATTATTATTTACCAATTTCCTGCCAGGACAGGAAGTATAGGAAATTTCTCCCAACAGGAACACAGAAAAACAACTAGCAGCATGGGGAAGGAATAAAACTTCTGCCTGTGATTTTTTTTTTTTTTTGCTGTCCATGTCTGTTTCTTGTACAGTTGCCAATGGGACTGGAAGTGAGGGAAAAGCATGGGAAAACAAAGTCCTTCTTTAGCATTCCTCAACCCCTGTAGAAACCATTCCACAAAGTTTAAATGTAGATCACCTTTCATTAGTTAGTGCAATATAGTTCACCAATAGTAGACACGGTTACAAGCGCCTCTTACCAGATTTGGTGGACCATCATGTTATAAATGGTCTAATTGATCATATCCAAGTACAGCTCAACCCTGCATATGAAGGCTCTCAACTGATGTCACCAACAGATGAAAAATAAACATTTTTATGATGTTTAAAAAAAAATATTTCCCTTTTTTAGATATAAAACGTGGTTCCCAAATCCACATTAACCACATGTGGACCGCCCCATACACACATACTGTGGCGGGGCGGCCGTTCTGTGCTAGATCACTTACCTAGTATGTGATATGACACTTTCAGGTATGGGACGTGCGTGACACCGACAACCTGCTCCCGTCGTGATTGAACACCGCAGGAGCCAATCGTCGGGTCTGGCAGATGTGATGTCTGCCGGGATCCACCGATCGTTTGGTAGACCGGCAGAATGGCTGTCTGTGAGAGGGGAATGTACTGATCCTGTGTTTCTGCTAAGTAGGAACACAGATCTTTATCGTCCCCTAGTCAAAGCAATCCCCCCCCCCCCCCCCAGTAAGAAATCCCTAGGAGCACTACAGTGACACTGCATATTTTTTAACACTGGTTCCCAAAAAGTGTCAGGTGTTCACTTTGTTCGCCGCAATATCGCAGTCCCACTATAAGTCCCTGTTTGCCACCATTACTAGTAAAAATTAAATAAAGAAAAATATCCCATAGTTTTTAGGTGCTATAACTTTTGCGCAAACTAGGGTTGCACCGATAATGGTATCTGTGCCGATACTAAGCTTTTGCACGAGTAACGGTACTCGTGCAAATGTGTCGAAACCTGAAACCAATACCTTCAGGTTCGGCTCTTTCATCTGTCAGCGCGATTCCCAGCTGACAGATGAAATGTATATAAAAGAATGCAGGCAGTCATTAGTTAAGGATCGGGGCCGCCCCATCCTTAACTAAGGACTTTCAGCTGTCAGTGGGGATTTCCCTTCCCCACAGTGGACCCGCCGGCTCCGTCCCTCTCCTTAGCTCTGTTTTTTGTGTCCGGGGATATGCTTTTCCTCCTCGGGCTCCACTGCGGGCTGACAGATCTGCCTGCCTGGTGAGTAGGGTGCCCTGCACTGAGCCAGGCTTTGCTGTTGCAGAACTTCTTGGAGGGGAAGGGCATGTCTGCTGGGGGTTGTAGTGCTCAAAACAATAACCCCTCTCTCCCCCCTAAAAAATAACCCCTTTCCCACCTCTCCACCAAAAAAAAGTTAGTTATAAAAATGTAAATAACATTTTAAAATAGGTATTGGTAATCAGTGAGTACTTGAGGGAAAGTATCGGTACTCGTACGCGGTTTTAAAAAAAAAATGGTATCGGTGCAACCATAGCGCAAACCAATCGATATACGCTTATTGGGATTTTTTTTTAACAAAAAATATGAAGCAGAATACATATTGGCCCAAATTGATGAAGAAATTTGTATATTTTTCATTTTTATTGGGAATTTTTTATTTATCTTTTAAAAAATAATTTGGACCTTTTTTTTTTTTTTGCTGCAAAAAATAAAAATTGCAGAGGTGATCAAATGCCACCAAAAGAAAGCTCTCTTTGTGGGGGAACAAGGGGACATCGGGTATGTATTTAGGTACAGCATCGCACGACAATTGTCCGTTAAAATAACGCAGTACTGTATCACAAAAAAAGGGCTGGTAATGAAGGGGGTAAATGTTCAGAAGTTAAAATGGTTAAGTGGGTGTGAAATAACAAAATAGGTTCAGCCTATCCCCCGAAGAAATCGGTTTGATGAAACATGTTGGCATTGCATTCATGACGTCATCACATATTGCCGTTGATCAATGCTGTTTGCCAGTCTGACTTGGCATTTTTTATGTCAGAGCTATCAGCCTGCAACACTGAATTTTATTGAACTATTATTATTATTGCACACCCACTTAATATGGATTTGGGGATCGCTTTTTATAAAATAAAGGGAAATATTTTTTAAACATACTTCACAATGGGAGACCGTGGTGGAGCTATCCTTGGATTTGATGTGTTGAGCCTAATAATGGTCCACAGATTTTGGTAAGAGGCGCTTGTAACCATATCACAGGGTGCTGGATTTTCCTCTACTATTGGTGCAAGTTTTATTTTTGAGGATTCATTTTGAACAGCTCTCGGTCAACCCAAAATATTAAACCTCAAACCTAAATATTTAGGAAAGTAAAACTGAGGTTTTGGCTTTCTTATTTATCTATGTGTGCAAAATTATTGGGCGACTATTAGGCCCGGTTCACACTGATGCGAGTTCATAACGAATGTGTTGCGTCAAAAATATTCGAAATTCGTCATCCATAAAGTCATTGTTTTCAATGATGGTCGTTCACATACATGGGTTGCGATTCCTCTACGAATGCGATTAAAAAAACTCTTGTGTGAGTTTACAGCGTTGCGAACTTAGTCTCCATAGTTCCTTTGCGTTTTTTTTTTTTTTTTCTCAACATATTTGTTGCGACCCTGTTGACTATTTGCAACAAAATGTTTGGTTCTGTTGTCACGCCCCCAATATTTTGGCATTTTCAAGAGTACTGCATCCCTTTTGAAAGACTTTACAATTTTTGACTTTTCAGAGTCGGGTAAATCTTCCTCTTATTTTTTTTATTGGCCATTTTTGCCTGAGGAAAAGAAGCTACCTAATAACTCACACCTTGATATAGGGTGCTGATCTTCTTGGGCAACACCCTCCCTCACATCACCTGATATGCTTAAATCCAATAAGCATTCAAGTTTATACAGCTTGGAGTTGTACAATATGCAGAAAAAAATTATGATTTGGTTAATATACTCACTTGCCTAATAATGAACAGAAAGGTGATCTACAGTGCATCTGGAAAGTATTCACAGCGCTTCACTTTTTCCACATTTTGTTATATTACAGCCTTATTCCAAAATGGATTAAATTCATTATTTTCATCCAAAAGTCTACAAACAATACCCCATAATGGAACAGAAAAAAATATTGCGCATACCATATGTGAAATGAAAAAAGCTGTGTCTCAAAAATGTCATACAACATCAAACATGCAAATAAAACTCAAAAAAATATAATTGCAAAAAAAGGAGAGGTGAAAAAATACAGTCCAATAAAGGCACAACAGGAAGAAGTGAGTCCCAAGTGTGAACCAAATCCACATGTGTTGTGATTGACGAACAGGAGACCTCCACCAACGAGAAACACTGACCCTTACCAGAGTCTAAGATCTCTGAGATCAGAAACAGTATAACTGAAAAGACATCCACTATCCACAGCAGGAACGTGTTCAAGTCTCCATCCAGTTAGAATAAATAATGAACCAATCCCCCAAATGATCACCAGGTACAGATACTCCGGAATATGGAAAGAAATCAGGGAGAGCTCATAGCGTAAAAACGTTTAAGATTTAATAGGATAAAAAACAGATTGTGCACTTACAGCAATCTTTTAATGTAAAAGCATCGAATAACAGCTGGCCGGCCTGTTTGGAGCGTGTGCCCGTGTCTTCCAAGTCCTCACACGTACAACGCGGTGACGTCAGAGCGCCGCCTCCCGACGTTTCGTCACAAAAGGGACTTGTTCATGGGATGTCGCCTCCCGACGTTTCGTCACAAAAGGGACTTGTTCACGGATACCCCATAATGACAACACGAAAGAAGTTTGTTTGAAATCTTTGAAAATGAAAAAAAAAAATGTACATAAGTATTCACAGTTTTTGGTCTATAATTTGTTGGAGCACCTTTGGCACCAATTACAGCCTCAAAGTATTTTTGAGTATGATGCTACAAGCTTGGTACACCTATTTTTGGGAAGTTTCTCCCATTCTTCTTTGCAGGACCTCGCAAGCTCCATCAGTTTGGTTGAGGAGCATCAGTGCACAGCCATTTTCGGATCTCTACAGAGAGATCTATTTTCCTCTCCTGATTAGTCTCCCAGTTCCTACCGCGGAAAAACATCCCTGCAGCAAGATGCTGCCACCACCATGCTTCACTGTAGGGATCGCATTGGCCAGGTGATGAGCGGTGCATGGTTTCCTCCAGGCATGTCGCTTACCTTTCAGGCCAAAGAGTTCAATCTTTGTTTCATTTTCTTTCTCTTGGTCTAAAAGTCCTTCAGGTGCCTTTTGGGAAAACTCTAGGCGGGCTCTCGTGTGTCTTTTACTGAGTCTGGTATGATATTAATATGAGTAGCATGTACAGTATCTCGCAAAAGTGAGTACACCCCTCACATTTTTTGTAAATTTTATTATATCGTCATGTGACAACACTAAAGAAATGACATAGAGAACAAAATAGAGGCTATTTTAGGATCTTTTAGGCACCGTAACAGACCATATTTTTTGGAAAAATATAAAAATTTATTTAGAATCGTTCTAAAAAATCCTATGCATATCAGTTATCTAAACATCCAAATACATTCAAAAAATGTATTTGGATTTTTACATAACTGTGATATGCATAGGATTTTTTAGAACGATTCAAATTTTTTTTTTTATATATATTTCCAAAAAATATGGTCTGTTTCTGTGTCTACAAAGTCCTAAAATAGCCTCTATTTTGTTCTCTTTCTATAACTTCCTTTGAGGACGCGGCACGTGTTATATTTGGATGTATCCACAGTGTCCCTCTGTGTTATGATACATTTGTTTCATTATTTCAACAAAGGAAATGACACTTTACATTGTAGCAAAGTAGTGAGTGTACAGCTTGTATAACAGTGTAAGTTTTCTGTCCCCTCAAAATAGCTCAACACACAGCCATTAATGTCTAAACAGGCTGGCAACAAAAGTGAGTACACCCCTAAGTGGAAATGTTCAAATTTGGCCCAAAGTGTCAATATTTTGTGTGGCCGCCATTATTTTCCAGCACTGCCTTAACCCTCATGGACATGGAGTTTAGCAGAGCTTCACAGGTTGCCACTGGAGTCCTCCTCCACTTCCTTCATGATGACATACCGGAGCTGGTGGATGTTGGAGACCTTGCACTCCTCCCCCTTCTGTTTGAAGATGCCCCACAGTTCCTCAATAGGGTTTAGGGCTGGAGACATGTATGGCCAGTCCATCACCTTTACCCTCAGCTTCTTTAGCAAGGCAGTGGTTGTCTTGGAGGTGTGTTTGGGGTCATTATCATGTTGGAACACTGCCCTGCAGCCCAGTCTCCGAAGGGAGGGCATCATGTTGTGCTTCAGTATGTCACAGTACATGTTGGCATTCATGGTTCCCTCAATGAACGGCAGCACTCGTGCAGCCCCAGACCCTGACACTCCCACCACCATGCTTGACTGTTGGCAAGACACACTTGTGTCTGTACCCCTCACCTAGTTGCCGCCACACACGCTTGACACCATCTGAACCAAATAGGTTTATCTTGGTCTCATCAGACCACAGGACACATGGTTCCAGCAATCCATGTCCTTTAGTCTGCTTGTCTTCAGCAAACTGCAGGCTTTCTTGTGCATCATCTTTAGAAGAGGCTTCCTTCTGGGACGACAGCCATGCAGACCAATTTGATGAAGTGTGCGGTGTATGTTCTGAGTACTGGCAGGCGGCCCCACCACTTCAACCTCTGCAGCAATGCTGGCAGCATTCATACATCTATTTCCCAAAGACAACCTTGCCTTCATACAGCATTGTGTATGAAATTTGGAGGTGGCAGAGCCTCTTTTACACACCACTGTACTTTGTTCTTTGTTTCTTGACTTCCACAGAGATGTCTGGGAAAAGGAGACTTTGGAGCCATCGATTTTCTATATTGCCCTTAGTACGGGCCATGAAATGGATATTATCTCTGTCCTTATAGTGCAATAGCTTTCTAATAAATGTCCTGTTGGGTTGCCATGTGGTAGGGGGTTGAGCAGGAATCCTATGTGCGCTCTCCACCATGAAGAAAGGGATGAAGTTCTGTTTGTCAAAGACTTCCAGGTGCCATTTCTCTTCACAATATATGCTGTAAGGAGTGGGAAGGTCCCTTTTTAAAGTGGACCTGTGCTTTGCATGTGCACATTGCTGATGGCAAGGTGTTCTGGACATCACCCACTTAGTGATGTGTTCCTGATAGTCCAGTGGCTCATACCTCTCTGGTTTTGATACTAGTAACCAGGGCTCGAGTCCTGTGGGAACGGCGTCCCTGCACTTTTTTGACAGCAGGAACGCCCGTTCCCTTTGCAGGACTTTGACCCTCCGCGATTGCACTACACCCGCGGTGGCAGCGCCACGGGATTAGGCAATCGCGGAGGGTTCTGCAGTGATCAGTGCTGAATCGGGTGCAAGGGGGAGGGGGTGCAGGGTGACACCGCTGCACATACCATCCCCTCCTCTCATGTTCGTGGGCTCTCTGTGTGATCTCAGATGTCACACAGGCACAGCCAAACAACAGCGTGAAGCCGCCTCCCCCGCCTCCTAGTTTATGTGTAAACAGGGGGAGGAGACCTGCTGTGCATCATGTGCCGCCACGATCTGAGGTACGGAACGGGGGTGCACTGAAGGGGGGTGTCTGCACTGTACTGGGGGGTGCACTGAAGGAGTGTCTGCACTGTAAGGGGGGTGTCTGCACTGAAGGGGGGTGTCTGCACTGTAAGGGGGGTGCACTAAAGGGGGGTGTCTGCACTGTATGAGGGGGTGCACTGAAGGGGGGTGTCTGCACTGTATGGGCGGGTGTACTGAAGGGGGGTGTCTGCACTGAAGGGGGGTGTCTGCACTGTACGGGGGGTGCACTGAAGGGGGGTGTCTGCACTGTACGGGGGGGGGTGCACTAAAGGTAGGTGGGTGTCTGCACTGTACGGGGGGGTGCACTGAAGGTAGGTGGGTGTCTGCACTATACGGCGGGTGCACTGAAGGTGGGTGTCTGCACTGAAGGGGGGTGCACTGAAGGGGGTGTCTGCACTATACGGGGGTGCACTGAAGGTGGGTGTCTGCACTGTACGGGGGTGCACTGAAGGGGGTGTCTGCACTGTACGGAGGGGTGCACAGAAGAGGGGTATCTGCACTGTAAGGTGGGTGCACTGAAGGGGGGTGTCTGCACTGTATGAGGGGGTGCACTGAAGGGGGGTGTCTGCACTGTAAGGGGGGTGCACTAAAGGGGGGTGTCTGCACTGTATGGGCGGGTGTACTGAAGGGGGGTGTCTGCACTGAAGGGGGGTGTCTGCACTGTACGGGGGGTGCACTGAAGGGGGGTGTCTGCACTGTACGGGGGGTGCACTGAAGGGGGGTGTCTGCACTGTACGGGGGGGGTGCACTAAAGGTAGGTGGGTGTCTGCACTGTACGGGGGGGTGCACTGAAGGTAGGTAGGTGGGTGTCTGCACTATACGGCGGGTGCACTGAAGGTGGGTGTCTGCACTGAAGGGGGGTGCACTGAAGGGGGTGTCTGCACTATACGGGGGGTGCACTGAAGGTGGGTTTCTGCACTGTACGGGGGGTGCACTGAAGGGGGTTGTCTGCACTGTAGGGGGGTGCACTGAAGGGGGTGTCTGCACTGTACAGAGGGGTGCACTTAAAGTCATTCAGGGGTGGAGACATGCCTTTGGAACCTGAATGCCAATAGGTCATCCACAAGTGGTATGTAAGAAACAAAAATAGTCCTCAAGTATAGAAGGGCCTGCAATAACTGTAGTACTGAGTAAAAAAATAAGATGTTCTGATTGGATGCTGATGACACTACATACAGTCCTTCTTTCAGAATATGTAATATTTTTTATATGTAAGAAGAGAAAAGAAGTACCCCATTGGTCATGCTTCTGTCACGTCAGCATTTGTTAGAAAATCATAATCTTATCTATGAATTCTGCTTTTTATTACTGCTTGTTCTGTCACTGTTACTCAGTTTTGCAGGACAGGTCTCATTTTATTTGACAATGGTCCTCAGCCCTGCCAGAGGGCCAGATGGCGAGGCTCAATCACGCCACTGTGTGTCGTAGCAGTCACTGCATGCACCGGCTCAGTGTTTTAATGCCACAGTAGCTACTTTTCATCCAGTCTGGAGTCAGTCCTAATTGACGTCAGTTTGGTGTAAGCAGCAACAAGCCTGCAACTAATGTTTGCATTTACATGATAAGAGATCCGTTAACCTAATGATTTATGAATATTTAGCAATGCATTTGTGGTAGCTAGCTTTGCTGTATGCATAGAAAGAATGAAATGCAGCCATTTTTAATTGTACAGCAGCCAGCGAGGCTGAAAAAGGAAGATTCATATTTCCAGAAAGGGTGCATTTTCCACGGTGTTTGCAGCTAATAGAAAAGGCAGGAGTCACATTAAGATTCCTAGACAATGATGTGTGCAGCTGTAACTGATTGGTTTCTTTGGGCACCAGATATTTTATTTTATTGCACTGCATCACAGGTATGTGTAATGGTTTTGCATATATTTGCTTTATTATGGTCAGGTGGAGCGTTTGGTCTCCTTTTCATGTTTTTCCTCCATCTTTTTGCCTTTGTTGTACAAAAAACTGTTAGTACATGGCTCAAAAGATCAAAATTTAATCTGAAAGAAGAAAATCACTAAAGTGCTGTCTCTTTAGCTAACCCATAATGCTCCTGGAATCTTTTGTATATAAAATATTTATGTTCTATAGAGAGGGTGTAAGAGACTTTGTGTAAAAAAATAAATATATAGGCCTCAAGCATCAGCTTAAAAAAATGGTAACGCATGACATTTTGTGCCATGTGTTGTGGTGCCATTCATTAAGAATAGCACTTCAATGCACAAGTACAGTAGCTGTCAGAGGAAAATAGGCAAACTCAAATAACCACTCATTACAACCAAGGTATGCAGAATACCATCTTTGAATGCACAACACATCGATTGCTTTTGCATGAATGTTTACCATCTAATTTACATAGTACTAGGCAGGGGCATACACAAAAATCCATATGCGGTCTTACTCATTTTACTGTTAAAGTCTTCTTAAAGTGATACTAAGGCTGGCCCTACATTATCATACCTCCCAACTTTTTGAGATATAAATGAGGGACACCTATCAGCAAAAGTATGCAGGCATAGGACACACCCCATGCCACGCCCCCTTAAAGGAGAGTTGTACAAATAAAACAAGATTGGTTAAACCTACAACTGCTTTTTTTTACCACTACTATTCCTTTATATTGGCTTTTGGAATTTACAAATGCAGCAATTTAGAAATCAGATGAAAGGTTTAGCACTGGGAAACACTTTTTGATTGATAAAAAGAGCATTTTATATACAACTATATAGATCAGACCAAAATGAGGGACAAATGAGGAGGAATGAGGGACATTGCTCGAAAATCAGTGACAGTTGGGAGCTATGCATTATACAATTTTCTTTTAGATTTGCCAAAACCATATAATATGAGGTCAAACCTAAACACTTTCAATGTGTATGTAATCGGACAAGCCCTTGCACTACTACATGGTTAAAGGTAAATCTAAAGGAAATTGAATAAGACAATTGTATAATGTATGGCCAGCTTTAAGAAATGATACTACTCTTTAAAAATATTCATACCCCTTGAAATTTTCCACATTTTGTCATGTTACAACCAAAAACGTAAATGTATTTTATTGGGATTTTATGTGATAGACCAACACAAAGTGGAAGGAAAATGATAAATGGTTTTCAAAACTTTTTACAAATATCTGAAAAGTGTGGCATACTTTTATATTCAGTCCCCTTTACTCTGATACTTCTAAATAAATCTAGTAGAACCAATCGCCATCACAAGTCACCTAATTAGTAAGTAGTCCAATCTCTGTATAACTACAGCTGTTCTGTGAAACCCTCAGAGGTTTGTTGGAGAACCTTAGTGAACAAATGGCATCATAAAAGCCTAGGAACACACCAGACAGGTCATGTTGTGGAGAAGTGTAATGCAGGGTTAGGTTATAAAAAAAAAAAAAAAAAAAAAAATATCCCAAGCTTTGAACTTCTCACAGAGCACTGTTCAAGCCATCATCTGAAAATGGAAAGAGTGTGGCACAACTGCAAACCTACCAAGACATGACCGCCCACCTAAACTGACAGGCCAGGCAAGGAGAGCATTAAACAGAGAAGCAGCAAAGAGGCCCATGGTAACTCTGGAGGAACTGCAGAGATCCACATCTCAGGTGGGAGAATCTGTCCACAGGACAACTATTAGTCGTGTACTCCACAAATCTGCCCTTTATGGAAGAGTGACAAGAAGAAAGCCATTGTTGAAAGAAAGCCATAAGAAGTCCCGTTAGCAGTTTGTGAGGAGCCATGTGGGGGACACAGCAAATGTAGAGAAGGTCCTCTGGTCAGATAAGACTAAAATTGAACTTTTTGGCCTAAAAGCAAAATGCTATATGTGGTGTAAAACTAACACTGCAAATCACCCTGAACACACCATCCCCATCGTGAAACATGGTGGTGGCAGCATCATGTTGTGGGGATGATTTTCTTCAGCAGGGACAGGGAAGCTGGTCAGAGTTGATAGGAATATGGATGGCGATAAATACAGGGCAATCTTAGAAGAAACCTGTTAGAGTCTGAAAAAAAATTGAGACTGGGGGGGAGGTTCACCTTCCAGTAGGACAACAACCCTAAACATACAGCCAGAGCTCCAATGGAATGGTTTACATCAAAGCATATTCATGCGTTAGAATGGCCCAGTCAAAATCCAGATCTAAATTCAATTGAGAATCTGTGGCAATACTTGAAAATTTCTGTTCAGACGCTCTCCATCCAATCTGACAGAGCCTGAGCTATTTTGCAAAGAAGAATGGGGGAAAATGTCACTCTATAGATGTGGAAAGCTGGTAGAGAAATGCCCCAAAAAGACTTGTAGCTGTAATTGCAGAGAAAGGTGGTTCTACAAAGTATTGACTCAGGGGGGGCTGAATAGAAATGCACACCACATTTTTCACATATTTATTTGTAAAAAAAAAAATTTGGAAAGCATTTATCATTTTCCTTCCACTTTGTGTTGGTCTATTGTATAAAATCCCAATAAAATAACTTTACATTTTTGGTTGTAACATGGCAAACTGTGTTTCAAGGGGTATAAATACTTTTTTACTGGCACTGTATCAGTCTAATGTGGCCATACTGTGACTTTGGGATGTAAAGCTCCTGGTCTGTGATTGTACTCTTGGCCAACACCAGGTCTTTTGCTGTATTTGTGTTCAGCTATTGTTTTTTGTAAATTGCAAAACTTAAATAAAATGTTGCATATCCGTGTGCATAGAGATCCTTTTGCATCTCTAGCGTTGTTTTGGCTGGCGTTCCACGTTATTATAAAAAGAGAAAGGAATGGGCAATTGCCTACACACATCTAGTTAAACGATACCCCGAGCAAGTGTTCACTGATTATACATGTGGATTCAACTGGAAGTTTTATATCTTGCCTAGAGTTCCTTAACCCAGATTTAGTGAAAGGGAGGTGAAGAAAAGCAGAGGCTAGTCCCTTTGATCTGTCTTTTCCCCTTGAAAAGCGACACTTCAGACTTTATTTAGTTGTGTATATGTGATGTATGCCATGTACTAACCTATAACTGTGCCACACACACAAACGTACGCGAACGTGTAACATCAGCAGCTACAAAAGAACAAAGACCTGTGTGAAGTTCTCACATAAAAGGGGTTCTTTTCTCTCCACAACTGAATCAACTTCTACACCAGGACTTCAAGCCCGCATTACCACATAAAAGGCCTCAGTGCAGAGGATTCAGCGGATCCCTCAGAATACGTGGTGCGCCTTGTGCGTCGTGGAGCTCTGTTCTTTTTATGCCGTCTGCCGACAAAAGCCTGCTGCCTATTTCTCCAGTACTATGACCGGTTGATGCTATCAGCACGCCGCCGGAAACACAGAGGACCCTCGGAAGCAGTTAATAAATATATTGATTTGTGGAACGCAGGGGTTTAGATTGGAGGAACAAAAGGGGCTTGAGGTGAAAAGGAACAGCTTTTACAAAGAATGTACGGTAGTTTTCTCCATAGCCTACTACAAGGCAAAAAGGGAGTTTTGTCTCGGGCCAAAAGCTTTTTACCTCACCTCATGGCCCCTCAGTTGCTTCTTCCTGTTATGGGCACACAAGACAGGTGCAGGAATACAAAATTTCACTCATAAAGAACTGCTTCACTTTTAGAGAAATTATTCTTTAACTATACCTCCACCCATTGTCGTGATCAAAGTCCTCTAGAGCCCAGGGCGAACATGCCGAACTGCGCCCCCCCAGAGGTATGAGCATTGTTTGAAAGCAAAAGTTCTGCCCCCAAAAATTTAACACAAATCTGCATGCATACACCCCAAGCATTAAGTCCCCTCTTCCCAGAACAAATCCACCCCCCTGCTGAAATCCCCCCCCCCCCCCAACAAAATCATCCCTCCTAGCACAAATCTTCTACCCCTCAAATTCCCACTCCGAGTACACATCCTCTCCTACCCCACTCCAAATCCCCCTTTCAGCACAAATTCCCTCTTAGCACAAATACACCCCAGTCATCCTTACTAACAAAAATCCCTCCAAAAATTTAACACAAATCTGCATGCTTACACCCCAAGCATTAATTATTCTCCTTCCAAAACAAATCCCAGTGCTGAGGTCCCAAGAATAAAAACTTCTCTCCTGGCACAAATCTACGCATCAAATTCCCCTTCTGAGTGCACATCCTCTCCCACTTCAAGTCACCCCCCCACAAAAAAAAAGATTTCTTTGTAACACAAATACCCCTCAATCATCCTTACTAGCAAAAATTGAACATGAATCTGCATGCTTACCTCCTAAGCATAAATTCCCCCTCATTTCAAGACAAATCTTTGCCGCTCTTCCCCTAATTCCCCAACACGAATGGCACCACTCCCAGCACTTCCACCCATATTTCCCTTCCTGGAACATATCTTACCCCCTGCTGTACCCCAAATCCCCCCAATATCATCACAGCGCCTCACATGATGCCACAATGCCCAGGGCAGCTGTCCCTCCTGCCCACCCCTTGTCAGTTGGGTCCACAGGCTAATATACTTTTTTTCTTATCCCTAAGTTCTTCACTATGTGAGCCTGCCCAGTGCTGCACAACCTTTACAAACATTCATTCCTATGACTGGTCTGTACTCCTGACAATTCCTAGTCTTACAGTAGGATACAAACCAGTCATATATCAATAGTGTTGTAGAACATGTACAGCCGTGGCTAAAAGTTTTGAGAATGACACAAATATGAATTTTCACAGTCTGCTGCTTTAGGCTCCATTCACATCTAGGCGGACGAAATCGCGGTGTTTTGTCCCGCGAATTGCGGCGGCAAATAGCAGCGTTTTGTACCGCGATTGTCCGCCTAGATGTGCCCCTAGGATGTGCCCCTCTATGGAGATGGTTGCCGAAAGCCGCCTGAAAAAAAGGTCCGGGACCTTTTTTCAGGCAGCAGGAGTACGGCGTTCGGCGTGGAGATGTGAACCATCTCCATAGAGGGCAATGTGTTTCCAGCCCTCTGGCGGCAGCGGCGTCGCACTACAGGCGACAAAACGCCTAGGTGTGAATGGGGACTTAGTGTGTTTGTTTTTTTTTTTTTAGATAGATATTTTCATCAGATGTTATGGTATACTGAAGTATAATTACAAGCATTTCATAAGTGTCAAAGGTTTTCATTGACAATTACATTAAGTTTATGCAAATAGTCAATATTTGCAGCGTTGATCCTTCTTTTTCAAGACCTCTGCAATTTGCCCTGGCATGCTGTCAATCGGCTTCTGGGTCACATCCTGATGGCAGCCCATTCATACATACTCAATGCTTGGAGTTTGTCAGAATTTGTGGGGGGTTTTTGTTCACCCGCCTCTTGAGGATTGATTACAAGTACTCAATGGGATTAAGGACTGGGGAGATTCCTGGCCATGGACCCAACATTTTGAGGTTTTGTTCCCCAAGCTATTTGGCTATCACTTTTGCCTTATGGAAAGGTGCTCCATCATGCTGGAAACAGCATTGTTCATCACCAAACTCTTGGATGGTTGGGAGAAGTTGTTCTCAGGGGATGTTTCTGTACCATTCTTTATTCATGGCTGTGTTCTTAGGCAAAATTATGAGTGATCCCACTCTCTTCACTGAGAAGCGACCCCACACATGAATGGTCTTGGGGTGCTTTACTGTTGGCATGACACAGGACTGATGGTAGCGCTCACCCTTTCTTCTCCGGACAAGGTTTTTCCCGGATGCCCCAAACAATTGGAAAGGTATTCATCAGACAAAAGGATATTACCCCAGTCCTCAGCAGTCCAATCCCTATACCTTTTTGCAGAATATCAGTCTGTCCCTATTGTTTTTCTTTGAGAGAAGTGGCTTATTTGCTTCCCTTCTTGAGACCAGTCCATCCTCCAAAAGTCTTCTCCTCACTGGGCCAGATTCAGAAAGATCAGCGGATCTTTCTGCTGGCGTAACGTATCTCGTTTACGTTACGCCGCCGCAAGTTTTTCAGGCAAGTGCTTTATTCACAAAGCACTTGCCTGTAAAGTTGCGGCGGCATAGCGTAAATCACCCGGCGGAATTCAAATTCGGCGGGTAGGGGGCGTGTATCATTTAAATGATGCGCGTCCCCGCACCGAACGAACTGCGCATGTGCCGGTCGCGACTGAATCCCAGTGCGCATGCTCCAAATGACGTCAGCAAATCGTCATGCTTTCGACGTGAACGTAAATTACGTCCAGCCGTATTCGCGAACGACTTGCGCAAACAACGTAAAAATTTCAAAACTCGGCGCGGGAACGACGGCCATACATAACATAGGATACGCCGCACATACCCCTCATATAGCAGGGGTAACTGCCGAACGCAAACGATGTAAAAAAAAAAGCGACGGGCGGTCGTTCGTTTCTGAATCAACGTAAATTCTAATTTGCATATTTCTTGCGTAAACGAACGGAAGCGCCACCTAGTGGCCAGAGTGAATTTGCAGCCTAAGATCCGACGGTGTAAGTCACTTACACCTGTCAGATCTTAGGGATATCTATGCGTAACCTGATTCTATGAATCAGGCACATAGATACGACGGCCGGACTCAGAGATTCGACGGCGTATCAGGAGATACGCCGGCGTATCAGGAGATACGCCGTCGTATCTCTTTTCTGAATCCGGCCCACTGTGTGTGCAGATGCGCTCACACCTGCCTTCTGCCATTCCTGAGCAAGATCTGCACTGGTGGTGCCCCGATCCCGCAGCTGAATCAACTGTAGGAGACGGTCCTGGTGCTTGCTGGACTTTCTTGGGCACCCTGAAGCCTTCTTCACAAATGCAGTGAAAATGTTTTTTTGTGGGATAAAATTTATTTTCATGGCAAAGAGGGACTTTGCAATTAATTGCAATTCATCTGATCACTCGTAATACCATTCTGGAGTATATGCAAATTGCCATCATAAAAACTGCGGCAGCAGACATTGTGAAAATTAATATTTCTTTTGTCCTTCTCAAATATTTGGCCACGGCTGTACGCAAGTCTCGAAATGAGAGGCAAGACAATCCTGGCATAGTATACGCTACCACTCAAATGTTTTAGAACACCCCAATTTTTGCAGTTTTTGTTGAAATTTACACAGTTTAACCACTTAAGCCCTGGACCATTATGCAGCTAAAGGACCTGGCCGCTTTTTGCGATTTGGCACTGCGATACTTTAACTGACAATTGCGTGGTCGTGCAACGTGGCTCCCAAAAAAAAATGGATGTCCTTTTTTTCCCCCCACATATAGAGCTTTCTTTTGGTGGTATTTGATCACCTCTGCAGTTTTTAATATTTTGCGCTATAAACAAAAATTTAGAGCGACAATTTAAAAAAAAATTCTATATTTTTTGCTATAATAAATATATACAAAAAAATCCTCAGTTTAGGACGATACGTATTCTTCTACATATTGGTAAAAAAAATCGCAATAAGCGTTTGATTGGTTTGCGCAAAAGTTATAGCGTCTACAAAATAGGGGATAGTTTTATGGCATTTTTAGTAATATTTTTTTTTTTTTTTACTACTAATGGCAGCGATCAGCGATTTTTATCGTGACTGCGACATTATGGCGGACACATCGGACACTTTTGACACATTTTTGGGACCATTGTCATTTTTACAGTGATCAGTGCTATAAAAATGCACTGATTACTGTGAAAATGACAATGGCAGTGAAGGGGTTAAATGTGCCCTAGTGTGTGATTGTTACTGTAGGGGGGCGTGTGACGTCACTGATCGTCGTTCCCGATGACACTTACCTCTCCCCGTTCTTCAGCTCTGTGACCCAAACGCGGGACACCAGCGGCGATTGGGTCCTCTATTCCCGCGGGCTTGGTCACGGAGCTTCGGACAGGGTCACGAGCGCGCGCTCGTGACCCACGGCTGGGTTCTTAAAGGGGACGTACCTGTATGCCCTTGTGCCCAGCCGTGCCATTTGGTCGATGTATATCGGCGTGCGGCGGTCCACAAGTGGTTAGTGGCGCAATGTACTGTGAAAATAAAGCATAGAACAAATAAACAATTGGACATAAAGAAGAAATCATGGAATTGTTTTCTTTAACAAAATGTAATCTAAATTGTTGACTTGTCAAAGTGGCCCCCTTTTGCAGATACAACAGCCAAAAACACTTGTGGCATTCTTTCTACAACGGGAATCAAATATTGTTCGAAAAGTTTTTCCCTACACTGTTGCAAAAGTTCCCAAAAATGTGTTGAACTTGTAGGTTGCTTTGTCTTGACCCTTCTGTTCCGCCCCGTGAACCTTCGCTTGCTCAGCGGGGATCGCTCCGTTGATCCCCGCTGATCCGGCGGATGACAGGGCGATCCCCGCACACTGTGCAGGGACCGTCTGTCTTTTTTCTCCGCTCTCCCCTATGGGGGGGGGGGATCGGATGAACACGGACCGTCTGTCCGTGTTCACCCGATCCGCCAGACGGATAGAAAAGTAGGTTTTTCCTCCGTCACACTTTGGCGGATCGGAGTGAATCGGATGTCAGCGGGCATGTCACCGCTGACATCCGCGGCTCCATAGAGGAGCACGGAGCGCCCGTTAGGTCCGCCTAAAAACTGGCAGGAGGACCTGAACGGGCCACCTGTGTGAAAGAGCCCTAAGTCTGGCTACTGTGCTGGCCATTCCATGATTTGAAGGCTACCGTCTTGCTTTTTTTTTTCTAATTATCTTGCTGTAGGATTAACCCCTCACCAACTAGGAATGTTCCAGAGGGTATTGCATGGTGCTACAAAATGCTGTGGTAGTAGTTTTGGCTCAGGGTGCCACTCACTCTGTGTATGTCCTTGACTCTGGATCCAGAAAAAAAGCCCCAGCCCATCAAACTTTCTCCTCCATGTTTGACAGTTGGTGTCACTCACCGAGGAGCCATCCTTTCACCCACTTGACAGCGTTCAAAAACCCTGCGTGATCAACTGAAGATCTCAATTTTGATTCATCGGTGCATAAGACCCTTCTTCCAGTTTTTAGACTGCATTCACACCTAGGCGTTTTTACGCCTGTAGCGCTACGCCGCTGCCGCCAGAGGGCTGAAAACAGATGTCCCTCTATGGAGATGGTTCACATCTCCACGCCGGACGCCTGTCGCCTGCCGCGTGAAAAAAGGTCCCGGACCTTTTTTTCAGGCGTCTTCGAGCGTTCGGCTAGGAGATGGCAATCATCTCCATAGAGGGGGTCATCTTGGGGCACATCTAGGCGGACAATACCGGCGTTTTGTCGCTGCAAATCGCGGTACAAAACGCTGCTATTTTTACTGCGATTTGCGGCGACAAAACGCAGCGATTTCGTCCGCCTAGATGTGAATGCAGCCTTAGTAGTCCACTTGCGGTGCTTCATGGGCCATGGCCCAGGCAATGCCCCCTTTTGCCATCTTAGCAGTGGCTTTCTTAACAGCCACTTGACCTGTCAAACCTGCAACTCAAAGTCTTCCTTTCACAGTTTAAACTGAGACTTGCTTATGTTGATCAGTGTTTAGCTGTGCTTGTAGCTGTTGTCCTGTGAACCACCTGTCACGCACACTGTAAACTCTCAGAAATGTATCTTCTGATTCTGTTGTGGCTTTGGATCTGCCAGACCGTTTCCTCCAGTTTCCAAGTGCCCTTTGATGGTGTAGGAAACTGTTCTCACTGACACTATGGGGTTTATTTACTATGGCTGGAGAGTGCAAAATCAGGCTCACTTCTGCAATGAGCTTCTAACCTCAGCTTGTTCAATTTAGCTTCGGTAAAAAAATATGGAAGCTCATTGGTTTCTATGCAGAAGTGAGCCTGATTTTTGCACTCTCCAGCGATAGTAAATAAACCCCTTTGTCTTTCTTTGCAATTTCTCTGAAGGAAATACCTACATTTTTAAGGGTTATAATGGTCTGCCTGTCTTCCTTTTGTTACTTGCCACTTTTTTTCCCCTCACTGTTTTGAAAGCAATATACTACTTCCTGCAGTACAATACTGTCCAAATATTGCTTAAGGGGGTGTAGTAGCACAGTCTGTTTTAACACTGCTTTTATACAGAGAGCTTGTAAGTAAACTTGCTTGGTGCCTGTAGATACACAGAAAAATGTATTTGCTTCATAAATCTTGTGGTCTGCATGACTGATAGTTGTTTTCCTAAATGTATGTAGTACAGGGTTTGACAAATTTGCTTGGAATCTAGGAGCCAGCTAAAAAAGTTAGGAGCTAGAAAACACGCCCCATCCCGCAGAGCTCACGCAAACGCATACGTAAACGGTGTTCAAACCACACATGCAAGGTATCTCCGCGATTGGTAGAGCGAGAGCAATAATTCTAGCCCTAGACCTCCTCTGTAACTCAAAACATGCAACCTGTAGAATTTTTTTAAATGTCGCCTATGGAGATTTTAAAGGGTAAAAGTTTGTCGCCATTCCACTAGCGGACGCAATTTTGAAGAGTGACATGTTGGCTATCAATTTACTTGGCATAACAACATCTTTCACAATATAAAAAAATTGGGCTAACTGTTGTCTTTTTTTTTTTTTATAAAAAAATTTCGCAAATACGGTGTGACAGAAAGTATTGCAATGACCATCATTTTATTCTCTAGGGCAGGGATCCTCAAACTACGGCCCTCCAGCTGTTGCGGAACTACACATCCCATGAGGCATTGTAAAACTCTGACATTCACAGGCATGACTAGGCATGATGGGAATTGTAGTTCCTGAACAACTGGAGGGCTGTAGTTTGAAGACCCCTGCTCTAGGGTGTTAGAATAAAAAAAAAATATATATATATATATATATATATATATATATATATATATATATATATATATATATATATAGTTTGGGGGCTCTAATTAGAGGGAAGGAGATGGCAGTGAAAACACTGTGGAAGCTCCATTAGAATGGCTGGTTTACTTGTCATGCCAACGACCACCACAAGATGGCACCAGATCACAGAAGGAAGTATAGGCCTGCAGAAGGCTGCAAAGCCGCGGCCTCAATTACCATCCGGTGCGGCTCGACACGATCGCGCGGCACGATCCTGTGTCTCCGTGCGCCCCCACCTCCCGCGGCGGCCGGTAATTGAGGCCGCGGCCTTCTGCAGGCCTAAGCTTCCTTCCCCGGGCCCCATGTCGCTAATTCTAGTCGCAATTCTAGTTCTGTGATGTGCGCCCGGATTTTGTCGAACCCTGATATATTATTTGCACTAAAATGTGCCACTGCAATATAAGTAACATTTAAAGCGATTGTAAAGCTTAGTTTTTTTATATTTTATTTATTTTTGTATAAAAACAACAAACATGCCTATTCTTACCTGCTCCGTGCAAGGGTTTTGCACAGTGAGCCCTGATCCATCTCTTCTGGGGCTCGCTCCCAAGTCCCACTGCTGCGTCTATTGACACAAACAGCAGGACTCCCCAACCCCCCGTCACAGCATTTGATTGACAGCAGTGAGAGCCAATGGCTCCTGCTGCTATCAATCTGTCCAATGAGGAGAGTGACAGTGGCTGGAGCCGCTGCCCTCATGCACATTGCAGGATCAGATCGGGCTCAGGTAATAAAAAGGGGTGTTTGGGGGGGGAACTGCAGCACAGAAGGTTTTTCACCTTAATGCATTAATGTGAAAACCGTTGAGACTTTACAATCACTTCAAGTGGTATAATGTGGAACGTATTTGGGTAGGAAGGGTTAGAACTGCTGTCAAGTGTTTATTTCCATAGAGTCAGCTTCATGAGGACTGCCCTGGGGATTCTGCAGATGGACACCTTTAGCATGCATTTAGGTGCATTTATCTTACTTTTGTGCGTCTTCAAGTTGTTTTTTCATTTGCCTTGATTTGTATGGGGAGAAATGCAGTTTTCATGCACACCATTGCTTGTGTACAGAGGCCCTTGTATGTATAGTGTCAACAATGGTCACAATCATGAATGGGCACGGGTAAAGATGGGAGGGGTTGGTGGTACGCTTCCAAAAGAGATCGCGCTAGTCTTTTATGTCAGTGTACAAGTATTTGTATGATCGATGTCGGTATTTAAGAAATATTATTTGTAAAGCAGCAAGATACCCCTACATGTCAGTATGGTGACACCATCCACTGGATCATCCCTTTAAGTGAACTTCTGATGCAAAGTGAAGCAATGAGCTGCTTTTGTTTTGCGGTAATTAAATGAATTGCAATTGATCGCATGGCTGCAGAGGGAGAATAGTACAAGTGTATTAGCATGTTCTGTTAACGCTTCCGCTACTTATCCTCGGCCTGCGACAAAGCCAATGGGAGATGACCTCTGACCCCAGACTACGAGTGAAGCACTATTCAATGCATGTCAATGAGCTAAAAAGGCAGCCAGACCCTCCCCTCCGAGGGCTCACATTATCCACAGAGCCACTCGAGGGGAACTAACATAATGGAGAAGATCGGCACAGAGCGGACACAGGAAGAGAGACAGAATATTAATCAGTAAAATAAATGAAGCAGATGCACCTTCACTCCGGGAGGACTCTGCAGAGTGCTATGGAGTGTCTGCTCTATTATCAGGTACGTTCATTTCTGTCCGGCAGATCACTGTTCACATGTATCATCCAATTGCCTACTTGTCAGCCTCCCACCATATCCGGTGGTCTATACAAGGCCAGACCTTATAAACTGGCAGATTTTAATTAATTAATTAATATACCTTGCTATCAGTTCTATATCTTATACAAAATGCTTCAGATTCGCTTTGGCTGCCGGTACCCAAACCAGCACCAGTGGACGCCAGGTCAAGTACTTTTTAAAGGGTCAGTCCACTCGGTACTGATATTTCCATTTCTAGTAGATGCTGGAAATTTTACCCATCTGACCGCTTCTTCTATCTCTCTGGAGATCGTCTATTTTATGTTATACAAAATGTACCGGTAACTTGATGAGCCAGGCACTGACCCAGCCCATTAGGTTCCTGCTTTTACTACAGTTTCACTTTTGGGTGGACTGGCACTTTAATGTCAGAGCTACTGATTGGCTGGTTTTGTCTGAACGTCACCCTTTGACAGCTGTGTTTGGATGTTGGCAATCAGAGGGCCTGAGGCTTCAGAGAGGTAAGTAACCTACAGACTCTCTTATCATTTGATTGAGATTATGGCCATGTTTTAACCCCATTCATGTCCCAGGATAATTGAAACCTTCAAATTCTGACCAACTTTTTTAATCTCAGTATGTTTTATCTGTACGTTACTGCCTTAGGTACATTTGAATGATGGTGCTCTTTTGCTCCACCTCAAACAAGAGAAAGAAAAATTATTTTATATTTTCTGAATTTCAAAGAGTCTTCTGACTCCTCTGAGCATCCCACTTCTTCATTTTTTCTGCAGCTCTCTGGCTGAATTTAGCTACACATATTTAGAGGTGAACAGAGGAGGAAACAAAAAAAAAAAAATTAAAATTTTTCATGACCCCATTGTAAAAATGTTATTAAAGGGGTTGTAAAGGAAAACATTTTTTTTTTCATAATAAGCATCCTTTACCTGCAGACATTCCTCTTTTCACTTCCTCATTGTTCGTTTTTGCTCAGAAGTTGCTCTATTTCTTCTCTTTTCTGTTCACTTCCTGCTTGTCGTATTGTTACTCACCGCTGTGATGGGAGGGTTTACTGCGGTGGTCAGTAACGTGCTCACCCCCTCCTGGGAACTACATCTGTGCGGCAGGACGCTCTCTACGTGTTAGAGACTTCAAGGAGGTGTGAATTACTGGGCGTGCCACAATGCATACTGGGAAATGTAGTTCTTACATGAATGAGCGATGCAAACCAGGAAGTGAATGAGAGAACAGAAACTAAAATGCCGGAGGTGATATAGATGAAGGAATATAATAGGTATTTATTACACTATTCTGTCTGTCTACCTTTCAGACATTAATTTTAGGCAAAAAAAATGTTTCCTTTAACCTACCTTGCACCATTTTGCGTAGTAAATATTGAGCCTTAGTGTGCCCCCTCTAACCCTAATGCCCTGAGCACTGGCCTATTATGGTATCATCTCATGTTTTCAAAGCAAGGACACAGTTGCTGAGGTTAAAAATCCTAAAAAAAATAATCCCTTAATCTGTACTACAGGGTATTCAAGGAGGAATATATTGTAAAACTGTAATTTCCCTGGACAGGAGATGGTGACCATTCCTTCACACGGAGGGGAAACCACAATCGGAATGAACGCCCTGGACAATGCACTTGCAACAAACTTCTACAACCAAGTCAGCACTTTGCAACTTCCAGAATCCTATCCTCACAGGTTTCTTTAGTGGAAATAAATACCTCCAAGTAACCATGACCCCTCTCTGTACCCACAGATACTCCACCAGCTGCAGCTCCCTGGAGGTCAGACTGACAGTTATTGCAGCCCTCCATTAACATACTATATAACGTGATTCTTGAGCAGCATTTTATCTGTACACATTTCAAAAGCTTTACCAAGTCTATTACTACAAAGTATTGCAAGGTAGGTTAATAACAATGGGGTCATGCAAGAATTTACATTTCTCATGTTATTATTAATATAATTGCATAGGTTTGCCTACAAAACAGTTAAATGTGTTCCCTTATTTGTAGGATGACTCGGGAACTAGAGCCAGAGCTTGGGGTCTGACAATTGCTGCCCTGTAAACAGCCTAACCTTATATTGTCTTCCATCTCCAGAATGTGCACAACAGTATTAAATAACAGAGCTCCATAGTTAGGTTATGTAAAGTGATACTATGATGTGCATACTCAGAAGGTGCATACATTTCTGGGCTGGAAAAGCAGCTACACTTATGCCGCATACACACGATCGGAATTTCCGAGAAGAAAAGTTTGATGTGAGATTTTGGTTGGAAATTCCGACCGTGTGTAGGCTCCATCTGACTTTTTCTGTCAGAATTTCCGACAGCAAAAATATGAGAACTGGTTCTCAAATTTTCCGACTGGAAAAGTTCTTGTCAGAAATTCCGATCGTCTGTTTGCTATTCCGACGCGCAAAAAAACATTAAAGGGTCATTTCACTGTGGTCTAAGCTGTCATTACTGCGTGTCTAAAAATCCTCAGAACCAATCAGATTCATTTTAAAAACAAAACACTGCCCTGGATTTGTTTGTTTTTGTTCTGTGAGTCTTCCCGACTCGCCTCTCACCCGGAACTTCATGTATGTCCTTTAAAACCGAAAGTGAAACTAGAGGCACATTATATGATAGATTAAATTCAATTTTTAATCATTTTTAAAAGCAATCAGTTAACTTTTATGTCTCTATACCCAATAAACAGTAATTTAAGCAAAACATTTTTTTCCTTTAGTGACCCTTTAAAGCCTCGGAATCAATTTGACGCATGCTCAAAATCATTGAACTTAATTTTTCTCAGCTCGTTGTAGTGTTGTACGTCACCGCGTTCTTGGCGGTTAGAATTTTGTGTGACCGTGTGTATACAACACAAGTTTGAGCCAAAATTCAGTCGGGAAAAAAACCCATGGTTCTGGTCGGAATTTTCGATCGTGTGTACGCGGCATTACAGTGGAGATTCTGGTAATGGTCACACTGGTGGCTTTAATGGTAATGGTCAGCTGATCTACCCATTGTGTAATTTTTGTTTGGATCCAGTTTTATAACTGAAACTTCCAAATTGTCATTATAGCAACATCAATGGTCGGCCATGGTTGAAGTATAGAAGGTTAGCACCTGGCCATAACCCCAAAGGTAGTTTCAGCAATCTTCTCAAAACATTGCCATGTACAGGAACATCAGTGATCAGCAATGACAGACTCTCAAGTGATCTGGTAACTTGACCTGGTGGTCTGCTTTAGAGGCAGATTATTCACCATGGATTATCAACTGGAATTGAATTTGTAAACAGGTGCTTTGGATCCCTTATTTGTCCCCTGCCATTCACACAGACAGTTATTGACCTACAGCCAGCAAACTAATATAATGATGGCGTGGCCCATAGGTCTATGGGTGCTATGCCTACTCATGACATAGTTGCTCAATTTGGACTGTACAAATTATCATTTAGGAGCTAATCCCTACTGTCACCAGCAGGAGGTTGGGGACCTTAGCTTCACAAGTGGCAGGGGGGACAAGATTTTTTTGCTGTAAAATAAGAGAAGGCTTGGATCCCTGTCAGATTTTTATTGGTGCTCGAGTTGGAAGTTTTCCCTCGCTTGTCTGGTGAAACAGTTGTAGGTGAGGGGGAAATGTCTCTAAACCGCATTCTGATAACCGTAACAATAAGGGGTTCTAATCCTTCCCCACGCTACCTAAAATGAATAAAAAGTTTAATTCTACACAATGACATCATGACATGAGCATCTGCCTAGGTAAAGGAGGTATCTAAAAGACGGTTTAAGAATGAAAGGAAGAATCTGACTAAAGCTGGCCATTAACCCATAGATTTATTTGGTTTAGCCTGTGGCACCTGCAGCTGTCAAGGCACTTATACAGCGACTGCATCCCATTGGATGTAGCCTTTGTTCAGCCAAGAATTTTCCACCCCGCTCTTTCCATCTTTCAGTTGAAGAATGTGAGTGGTGCCAATAGGACCATCTACTGGTAGAATGTCTTTTATTTAGGACAGAGCACTGACAAACAATAGAGAAAATAAAGCCCCTCAGACACAGCTAGGGTGATTTTTGACATAAGTAGTTATAGTGACAATGTAATAGAACACTTATAAAAAGATCATATACAAATAATCTCTTCCCACCGGGACCTTAAAGAGGATTCTAAAGCTAGCCATAGATGGTTCGTATCTCATCCGGTTTTTCTAGGACTGGTAAAAATGTTAACTATCTATAGGCAGGCTGATTGTACCCAAGTTGATCCATCGATCAACTTGGGTAGAACCAGCATGTCAGATTGATTTTTACCCGCAAACTTTTCCAGTGGCTATAGCCACTAGCAATAATCGCTGTTTTCCTGGCAGGGACAGCTTACTGCACCCCTCCCCCGCCAGAAGAACACATTAGCTTCCCGGGGGAAATTTCTGTGGTTTCAGGAAAGAAAATTGTATCTATGACAGGGCTCAAAATTTCAAGTCCTGAGCTACTAGCCAGGCCTCAAGGCGTACTCGCCACCAGTTGCCCCGCCCAACTCCTACCATATACCGCCCCCTAATCTCTCCCCTAATCTCTCCCCTAGACACGCCCTCATAAATCTCATGAAATGACACTTAAATGTTTTATGCAGAATTAAGTTATAAAAATAAATATTAACAACAACTTTATCCGTGCCCAAAAATGCAGCCTGCCCATGTCTACCAATGCAGCATGTGTCCCTAGTGCAGCAAAATGTCCCCAATGCAGCGAAATGTCCCCACTTTGCAGCCAAAGTTCCCCCACATTGCAGCCTACCTGTGCTGGGTAGGAGAGGAGCCGCCGCTGCCTGGTTGTTCAAATCGCGAGTAACATAACAGCTTTCAATTCAATAGTTCCCCCGCCAAGCGCCTCATATACAGCCCCTCCCCCCTTGCCTGGGAAACTTTGATAGACAGATCACCCATCCCAGGATTGGATGGGTGATAGTTTCCCGGACAAGGGGGGAGGGGCTGTATATGATGCGTGTAGCGGGGAACACAGCTATTAAATTGAAAGCGGTTATGTTCCCCGCGCTCTGAACAACCAAGCAGCAGTAGTGGCGACTATCCTCTCCTTGCTCGCTCCCCCTGCTCCCAGGCAGCCCACACTCGCCAGCCCTCAAAATGTACTCGCAAAATGCGAGCAGGCGAGTGTAAATTTTGAGGGCTGATCTATGGCCTGCTTTAAGAATACAGAGGAATCGTGTGTCCAACTGATTTCTTATACAGTACTGTCCAATACATTTCAATAAGAATGGGGCACTGGGGGAACCAGTATACATTTAACTGAAACCTTTCTAGGGGGCAAGAAAAAAGGGGTGGGGAGAAAAAAAGGTAAGGTATGGTGGGGGGGATGAGAGAAGAAGGGTCTAAAAAGAGTAAAGAGATTAGAAAGGGTGCAGTAGGGGAGAGTGTTCCTGTGCTACTTTTTTTTACATTAGTGTTGTCTGTACCTTGAACAGCTGTTAAATAAAACTTTATTTAACTCAAAAAGAGGCTTTGTTCCCAAAGGGCGGTCCAAAACATCTGTTACAGCAGCTAAGATAAAGCTCCCCCTCATGGAACATCTACATCACAGTCATCCCTATCAGTTTTTAAAGGAGTCGGCATATCCTGGTATTATGTTTGTGTAAAAGCAGTCGAAGGCCACCAGGTATCCCTAAACTTTTCTTCTCAATGGTAAAGTGACACAGTCAAGTCTTCTATTTGTCCAGGTTCATTGAGCTTGGCGAACCAGAAGGTCAATGCTGGGGATTTGGTTGTTTTCCGGAAAGCTGGTATACAAGATCGTGCCGCGTTGAGATGGATCGTCAAGGAAGATTGGTACTGAGTAAGTGGGACCTGACTGATGTGTAGTAAATAGGCCACACAGTGATGGCTGCAATCTACTAAAGTCAGTTGAGAAACAATGCAGAAAACCATCTTCCACTGATAGAATTTCGACCAGTTCATTAGGAACCAGTGGAAATTTGCTCAATGTTCAACCAGCTTAAAATCTTTTTCATATACTTTAATAAAAGAACCCTTGAAAAAGGCAATGATTTTGTAAAGAAATCAAAAAAACTGAAAATAAATCAAACACTGAAACCGATCAAATAAAAGATTTAATTGTCATTTAAATGTGTCTAAGTGAACACCGTCAGTTTATATTTGAGGTTGGTGTTCCACGATGACACTGCTGAACTTGGTAGGTGCAGAGACTCGGCAGCCTTAGGTGGAATAAAAGCACACCTTGTGGATCAGCGCTAGCTAATTTAAGCTAATAGGGAGCGCTGTATATGCTGCCAGTGATTAGGGAGATGGAGAGTCCCCAGGGAGGCTCTTGGGAAGGGGCTTGACAATGCAGCTCTCAATAAACTCAAAGACGGTGTATGGGTCTTGATCAGCGTTAACATGAATGACATCTTGATAAAATTCCTCCAGCTCCTCGGCATTAGCATGATACATGTCTAACCTCGCCCCAACAGTTTCCTCTGCGTCCTTGGGGTTCCGCTGAAGACGATTGTGAACCTCTACTCTCGGGGCCGGCTTGTAGAGGCTGTGATACCTGCACAAATATACAACATGGACTGTTATGTCTCAAGATGATCAAGAGTAAGATACATCGTTATAAGTATTGCGAACATGACCTGAAAATGTTGAGGGGGGTTTTACATTTTTACCTGCTTGATACTACAGGACTTTATGAATGCAGAGATTATGGGATATGCCACATAGATTGCCTCCTTATATCAAACAGTTAAAGAGGAATGGGTTTTACTTCCCCCTTATTTCCCTGCAAGGGTAAAGCATAATGGGCTACTATGCATGCGCGCTGGAGCCGCCAGTCACGGCATGACCCCTTTCGAAACGGCACAATCGCCGTTTCTAAAGTGCGCCTGTGCCGTAGACATCGGCGCACGGCTCTATTGTAAATATCTCCTAAACCATAGAGGCACGCGCCCCTAGTGGCCTGCGCGAGAGGAGACCTAGCTACGGGCTCTCGCGCAGGGGAGCCGACCTGCCACCGTAAAACGACGGCGGCTGGTCGGCGGCTAAATAAATCGGCTAAATACAATCCAGGTACATCAAAACAAAAGGTGTTAAATGCCTCACAGCCAGGGCTGTAGTAGAAAAGCCTGTTCCCTGCCAGCACACTGCAGAAACTGGTCTTATTATCTGTGTAATCTCACTGCAGAGATCTATAGCTCTGCAATCTGCTCATTGGAGATCACTGGTGTGATGGACCTCTGCATAGAGACCACTCTTCCACACAGAGAATAAAGGTCATTCTCTGCAGCTGCTGGCAAGGGACAAGCTTTTTCCCTCAGGCTGTGGCTGCTTTAAAAAGAAAATGATTGTGCTAATTCTATGTAGGCACAGTAGGGCAAGTTGGATAAGGTACAGCAGAATTCCGAAGAAGAGAAGCAAGCCTGAATAAAAGAAAACAAAGGCAGTTACCGCCTCTTTGAACTGGTGAGCTGCAAAATTCTACATTTTCGTTCTGGAGTTTAGATACACTTTAACTGATCTTATTAGTGTGTGTTGTTTTTAAATCGTATTTCTTTATATGGTTTATAATTATATATGTAGATGGGGCAGCTATATTTGCTCATTATATGCCATGCTGCATTATGATTATGCTTTACCAGGCACCCTGGTAACATGCCTAGTACATGTGTTTTGGGGGGGGGCATACTAGGAAAACTATAATATGCTACAGTTTTCCTTAAAGTGGTTGTACACCCTTCCATATACCCAGTGAAGCGAGTGGCCTCAGATGATATACAGAAATTAAACAAATCCTCCTACATAAGTTGTACCCGTTTATCTGGTTATGTAAAAACGCCCAGACACATTGGATAAGGCATAACCAATGCTGTTTTTTAGGGTGAACCTCCGCTTTAAGCTTTGATAATAAAACCTGGAAGCTGATTGGTTACTATGCACCAGATTCTGGGGGCACCAGTTTTAGTAAAACCCCCCTCTTAATTGAGACATGTAGACACTATAGAGCAGGGATATGCAATTAGCGGACCTCCAGCTTTTGCAAAACTACAAGTCCCATCATGCCTCTGCCTTTGGGTGTCATGCTTGCGGCTGTCAGAGTCTTGCTATGCCTCATGGGACTTGTAGTTCTGCAACAGCTGGAGGTCCGCTAATTGCATATCCCTGCTATAAAGGGACATGCTTTGTTCATGCCTGAGGTTTAAGGAAAGCTATCATCTAAAATCATAGAAATATTTCTGTATATACACAGGGAACAAGAGTCACATGTCCACACTTAAAGCGGAGGTCCACCCAAATTTTTTTTTTTTAAAGCCAACAGCTACAAATACTGCAGCTGCTGACTTTTTAATAAATGGACACTTACCTGTCCAGGGTGCCCACGATGGCGGCAGCCGAGGCCAAGCAATCGCTCGTCTCTTGGCTGCCCCCGCCGCCATCCTCGGTGAGGGAATCAGGAAGTAAAGCGTTGCGGCTTCACTGCCCGGTTCCCTACTGCGCGAGTCGTGCGACGCATCAATACTGGTCCCTGCTGTCTCCCGGGACCAGTGTGTTTCCCAGAAGACAGCGGGGGGTGATGCGAAGGGGCGTGAGTCTATTCCCTGAAGTGGGTGCAAATACCTGTATTATACAGGAATCTGCACCCCCCTTCCCCTGAAAGGTGCCAAATGTGACACCGGAGGGGAGGAGGGTTCAGAAAAGTGGAGGTTCACTTTTTGTGTGGACCTCCGCTTTAAGTGTCCATTTAGTCCAATTTTATACCCCCTGGCACTTTTATAATACATATTTAATCCCATCTAATGAGCTGGCTCAGTCCTGGGCTGACATAAAACAACAAAAAAGGCCAACCTACTATTCCATGGAGTTGGATTCAATCTAACAATAGGAGATAACTGACCCATTTGGTAAATACAGGATGAACTGGATTCTCCCCCACAAGCCAAAAAGCTGTACCCTAAGTATACAGTAATAGGGTCTAATGCAGATCTCTAATTGGCAATAACAAGGGTTTTTTTCTGATTTATAGTACTAAAAATCTATTCTTGACTGTAGCTCTTCTATAAATACAGAAAAATTTCAATATTTCTTTTTTCCCCTGGTAAAAACTGCTGTGATTTAATGGGTAAAATCCTGGAAGCGGCCATTGGCGGGAACGTTAATCCACGGCTTGTCGGGCAGACGCAGCTTATGTCAGGTCTTGTACAAACGCATTATAATCAGTGCAAATGTTGTTGTGCGGATCGATGTGATGAGACCATCTCAAAACAATAACTGTCAACCAACCTCTCTCCAGAGACCGGATCTGTCATACGCAAAGACAGACGCTCCACAGCAACATCGTCTGGGATATCCAGGAAGAAAACCCTGCCGGGAGACACATGAAGGGATGTGATTAGTACAGTGAGATCTATATGCTGGAAGGAACGAATGAGACAGAGGATGAGCCTGATGCTGAGACACGGAGAGAATGATATCTAAGAGAAAGCTATAGCACAAGAGGCAGCGTGAGGCAAGCACACAGCTCCATCACCCTCTGCTAGGGATTCCAGGACCTGGGACAGCACTGCCACACATACTGTACAGCTAGGCACACCGCAACCAATCACACTGCAGTATAGTATAATGGGAGGTTTGAATGGTGTTTTCTGATTGGCCGCTTTGGGTTATTGTATTTTGAACATCTTCACTGTTCTTTTTACCATTTTTATTAATAGGGGGATCTCCTACAGAGAAAAATATACAGACAGACAAAACAAGGTAAGGAAGTTACTTAAAGTTTGAAAAACAAAAGTCAGCAGCTACAAATACCACAGCTGCTGACTTTAAAAAAAAGAGCACTTACCTGTCTAGGGGTCCAGCAAACTGGTTCTTTACTGGTCTTCGGGTCACCGGTGCTAGCATGTTTACTGTGTAGTAGGCATGTGCATTTCGTTTCGTTCCGAATCGAAATTCGGACGAATTTTTTATTATTCGGACATTCGGATGCATACGAATTCCCGAATTGCAATATTAATGAATTTACCGAATCGAAAACCCGCGGACGAAATTCGATCGGAATTCGAATTTTTTTTTTTTTTTTGAATTCCGATCGAATTTCGAAATTATATTCGAAAATAGACTATTTGATTTTTCGAAATTCGGTCGAAAACGAACGAGTTCCGAAAACGAATTTAACACATGTAACGAACCTAACTTAACGAAATTAATTAAATAACAAATTAAAACGAAACTAAACGAAACGAAATTTTCCCTTTTGCACATGCCTACTGTGTAGCTGGTTATGATTCCTTGCCGCTTCACAGACGGCTGCACACTGCGCATGTGTGATATTGTTAATAATACCACAGCCTTCTCGGACCTGTGATGTGCCCCAGAAGGTTGCAGTGTTACCTACAACTCCTGCCTCCTCCTCTCCATTGCCCCTTTCTGTGGGGGTCCCCCAAGGCGCTGATCTTGGACCCCTTCTCTTCTCTATATACACACCTCCTCCCTTGGTCACTTGATAACCGCCCACGTCTTCCAATACCACCTATACGCCGATGACACCCAAATCTATCTGTCTACTCCTCACCTCACTCCTTCAGTCTCCTCTTGCATTACTAACTGACATCTCAACATGGATGTCGCACCACTTCTTAAACTAAATCTCTCTAAAACTGAGTTACTAATATTCCCCCCTGTCCGTGCCCCCCCCCCCCCTGCCCGTGACTTTTCCATCAAAATCAACAATGCAACCATCAGTCCCTCCCCTCACGCCAGGACACTAAATGTAATCCTACACTCTGACTTGTCATTTCAGCCTCAAGTCCAATCGTTGTCAAAAGTTTGTAGAATTCACCTCCGTAACATCTCTAAAATTCGCCCCTTTCTAACAAATGAAACCACCAAACTTCATTCACTCCCTTGTTATCTCTCGCCTTGACTTTTGCAACTCCCTTCTCTTTGGCCTGCCTCTCTATAGGCTATCCCCTCTTCAGTCTATCATGAATGCTCCTGCCAGACTTATCCACCTTACCAACCGCTCAGTCTCTGCCAAACCTCTCCTCCAATCCCTACACTAGCTCCTGATCACCCAGCAAATTAAATTCAAAATACTAACCACAAATTACAAAGCCATCCACAACTCTGCCCCGAGCTACATCACCAATCTTGTCTCCAAACATATCCCAAACCGTCCTCTCCGCTCTTCTCAAGACCTCCTACTGTCATGCTCTCTCGTCTCCTCCTCCCATGCTCGTCTCCAGGATTTCTCCAGAGCCTCTCCCATCCTCTGGAACTCGCTACCTCAACCTGTGTGGCTATCCTCTACTCTTGCTACCTTCAGGCGATCCCTGAAAACTCATCTCTTCAGGGAAGCCTATCATTTCTCCAATTAATCTTTTACCACTTCCATCAGCTCATTCCCCACAGTTACAACCTTTTGTACCACGTGCCCCTCCCTATTAGATTGTAAGCTCTTCTGAGCAGGGCCCTCTTAATCCTCTTGTATTTTATTGTATTATAAATATATTGTCTCCCTTTTATATTGCAAAGTGCTGCGTAAACTGTTTGCCCTATATAAATCCTGTATAATAATAATCCAATTGTTGTCTACAGCCGCTGTGTCTCAATATGATATACAGGTGCGCGCGGGTCCTCGAAATTACCTTCTGGGACCCGCACGCACCTGTATGTCATATTAGGACTGGAGCGGCTGCAGACAACAGCATGTCCCAATAGACAACAATGGGGTGCCGGTAAAAGATGTTCCTGTATCGGGCACGCAACTGGATGAACAGGGCTTGACTGCATAGTTACTTAAAAAATGCAAGTATGCATATCTTATATTTGAGGGATCCCCAGGGAAGCAGAGAATCACTGTAGTGGTTGGCACTGATACAGTGATAGCTGTGATCTTCTGGGTCCCACTCAAAGAATGGCTTGTATTTTTTCAATGAACACAAAGTGTTCTTTAATTGGACAACGTGGAGATTGTGACATTACTGCCTTACCTTTCCACCTCATCCAATCAGAGAACACCTTAAATTCATTAAATAAAATAATAAATATAACAAAGTGTTCTGTGAATGGCGGCAGTGCCAAGTGAGCGACCCCCTGTGGTCAGTGTGCAGTAGGGCAGCAGTTTGGCACACGGCTATCACTGCTGTAGCACAGATTACTACAGTGATTCTCCATTTCCCAAGCTGGACCAATGTAGCTATGCAGAAAAAAAACATACCTGGAGTTCGGCTTAATGGTATTTTTTTACTTTGGGTCCCTAAAATAACATTGTATCTATAGATTTATCTTCTGCTGTTAAGTGGGTGTTGCTTAACATACAGTAAAAGTCTTCAGATTTCCCTGCGGGATCTTCTACTCTCCCGAGGGTACTGTTATCTGCACTGTGCACACAAAGCAGTTCCAGTGGGCATTTCATTCTGCACATACAGGGCCTCTTTTCTGACAGATCACTCATGCCAACCAAGTGGTGAAGGCTTGAAAGTCAAAGAGAAGAAGCGTAAAGGGGGAGGGGGTGGGTAATTAAGTATAATCAAGAAAATTAAATCCGCCCAGAAATTATGTAAGAAGAAAGTTTGAATTTAAAAAATAATATTTTTTTTTCAACCAGACCATCTAAACGGCATTTTACAAAATAACTATTCCATTTAACTGCGCCCGGTTCATCTTTCAATCGCAGTTACAGTTCCCCCCCCCCTCCCCCCCAAAAAAAGTCCCCAGGACAGATCTAATCATTTCAACAATCAAGTGTGTAAATGTAATTTTTTTTTTTTATATAAATAAAAAGGGTCTTGAATATTTTATGCACGTTTGTCACAAAACAGAAATAATAACGACAATACTGAGCTATTAGAATTAATATTTATGCTCGGTGGCATGAAAAATTCATAGGGACAGAGAGTGGAGGAGAGGGTGGGGGGGCAGAGGAGGCGGAGGCGGAGTGTTAGATGAGTGCTGAGGAAAAGAGGGGGGTAGAACAAGACTTAATATACATTGGGCTATGTTTACTGGCTGTCTTGATGTTTAAAGATAGTTTGACAAGAGCGGGTAGGTATCTGTCAGTCACCCTTTGAATGGGGAGATGGAAGAGGGGGGAGCGACCTGCTACTGTTGACAGCCCACAGATTGAGTTTCCAACACAGATGTTAAAAAAAAAATCCTTAAAGGACCCCCCCTTTCCTCTGGATTCTTTTTCCTTATTTCATAGCCCGAGGCTGACTGTACAAGCAGGCTCGTTCCATCTCCCCTTCCATCAGCTGAAATTAAGGAATTAATGAGCGCGATATAGACTTTACAGCGGGCCCATGGAATGTTTACGACTTATTAAATTATAATGCGGGCGGCTGTATAATTTATCAGCCAATTAAAGGAAGTGTTAGTTGATTTGATGGAATGAGGACCTACAAAATGCATTTAACTAATAGAGAACCGCGGGCTGGCTTCCGATGGGCTCCGAGCCTCTCGGATTACGCGGCTAATTGCCTGACTTTATGGGGCTGTCACCGATAGCCATGCATATTTTATGGCTTTCAAATACTTCAATTGTGTGTGTTCGTGTTGCTGCTGTAATATGTAGAAGCCTGGCCAAACTTCGGTGTAGTTAAAGTGCTCTTTGCGTGGTAGGCTGGCCAATCGGGGGGAGGAGGGGTACGACATAGCGAACCCTCCGCTCTTCATTAAGGTGGAGAGGTAACACGAAGCCTTAGTGTTAAATGTCACTCTGCAATTACATGATTAAAGGCAACAGCATACGATAGTATTTTGTTTTACATCTAGCTGACACTCATTGCGAGAGATGGCTTTACGGGGTTGGGAGAAGGGATGCAAATTTTTAACAGAAACTACCGGTATTTAAAGTAAACCTCTCCTAATCGCCGGCCGCTCTAGCTGGTCATGTGATGAAGAACGACCCAACAGAGGTTACGTTCAGAGAATTCATCACGCAGCAGATCCAGAGATATAGACAAGTAATGCCTCGTACACACGACCATTTTTCTCGGCAGGAAAAAAAACTATGTGATTCCTCTCCAGCCTGACTTGCATACACACGTTCATGCAAAAAAAAGTCCGACCAAAGCGTGGTGACGTACAACACCTACGACGGGACTATAAAGGGGAAGTTCCTTTTAAATGGCGCCACCCTTTGGGCTGCATACTTGTTTCTGAGCATGCGCGTTTTTCCCCCCTCGGAAAAGCATACACACGACCATTTTTCACGCGACGAGAGAAAGACTGACGAGAAACACAACGAGAAAAAAGAGAGCTGGTTTAAAAAAAATTGCGGGCAGTTTTTTTGTCGAGAAAACTGCTAGGGAGCATACACACGACCGGTTTTCACGACCAATATAAAAAAATTCAGTTTTCTCATTGTGAAAACCGGTCGCGTGTACAAGGCATAACAGTATATGCAATTCTCAATTTTTAGAGAAATAACACAACTTGGCTTTATCCCTTCCTGCCTCCCAAGACTTTATATATTTATATATGCCGTCAATTTATGCAGCGCTTTACATACCGTATATTACACATTCCCTCAAGGAGCTTACAATCTAAGGTCCCTAACTCCCATTCCTACACAAACCAGGTCCATTATAGACAGGAGCCAAGTAGCCTTCCAGCTTTGGAGTGTGGGAAGAAACCAAAGTACCCAGAGGAAACCCATGCAGGCACTGGGAGAACAGTTGGGATTTGAACCGACGGCCCTAGTGCTTCCAGGGCGGAAGTGTGCTGCCCCTTTTTTTTTTTTTTTAACCACTTGAGGGAGGATTGACCAGGCCATTTTTTGCGATTCGGTACTGCGTCGCTTTTATATGGATACCGGCACCAATATGTAAACTGAAAACTGGTGCTGCACCTTAAATTAGTAATGGACTAATAGAAATAATGATGCAGCAAAGGGCGCTACCTAATCAAGAACTAAATGTGCAATGAGTGACCATTAACAGACAAGAACGTATATAGATGTTTCGCTTTAACTGACAATTGCGCGTTCGTGCGATATTGTACACAAACAAAATGTCCTTTTTTCCCTCAAAAATAGAGCATGCATTTGGCAGTATTTGATCACCTCTGCCTTTTTTTTTTTTGCGCTACAAACAAAAAAAACACCAACATGTTTAAAAAAAAACCAACATATTTTTTACTTTTTGCTATAGTTAATATCCCCCCAAAATTTTCAAAAAACGAATTCCTGCATCAAGAGGTGGAAGTGGTTGGTGTATCCTCTAATAGATTACATTTCTGCATCGGTTTAGACCAATATGTAATCTTCTACATATTTTTTGTAAAAAAAAAAAAAAAACAACGCAGAGGTATAGCGTCTACAAAAAGGTGATAGGTTTATGGCCTTTTTTATCCTAATGTTTTTTTTTAACTAGTAATGGCAGTGATCAGCAATTTTTAGCAGAACTGCGACTTTGGGGCGGACAGATCGGACACTTTTGATACTTTTTTGGGACCACTGATATTTATACAGCGATCAGAGCTAAAAATATCCACCGATTACTGTATAAATGACACCCTCAAGGAAGGGGGTAACACTAGGGGGCGATCAAGGGATTAAGTGTTCCCTGGGAGGTGTTTCTAACTGTGGGGGGAGTGTACTGACTGGAAGTACAGAGAGATCGCTGTTCCTGATCACTAGGAACAGACGATCTCTCTGTACTCCTCTGTCAGAACGGGGATCTGTTTGTCGACATTGTTTGAGGGGTGCCCGGCAGACATCGCGTCTGCCATCCATGTGCATCGGCTCAGGCGGCGCGTGTGCGCCTCCAATTGCTCTTAAAGTGGCCATCTTACACTTACGGGGATTTGCGCAGCCGGGCCAACCTGCCGCCGAGATAATGACAACGGCTGGTCAGCAAGTGGTTAATAAAATGTAATGGTTTTTAAAGATATCAGCACATGCTTGTTGAAAACATTTTCTCTATCAGTGATCAGTGTATTCTGACATCAGAGAATCCCTGCTGTGAGAATACAATTGCACATAGGTATGGATTCCTTCATCCACCTCGCTTGTGTGGATGTGAAATTCCATTTGTTTTTTTCAATCTGCCTGCAGGCTTATTGAAAAAAAAAAAAAAATAGGAACCATCTATTGTCAGCTCTAGACAGGAACACACAGACTGCCATCAATATGTCATACAGTGTTAGGCTTTCTTATTAGAAAGTCCAGCATTGTTTCCAGAATGTAAATATATTGTACATTTACATCCGTCCCTGTCCACACAGAGCTTACAATCTAAGGTCTTTAACTCAGATTCATACATACATACATACATACACTACGGCCAATTTTAACCTACCAGCATGTCTTTGGAGTGCAAGAGTAAACTGGAGTACCTGGCAGAAGCCCACGCAGGCAAAGGGAGAATGTGCAAACTCCAAGCAGGTAGTGCAGTGGTTGGGATTTGAACCGACAACCCTAGTGCTGCCGAGCAGAAGTATTTATCACTGTGTTGCCCATTGCCTACTTGAGTTCCTACTGGACAGGCAGGCTGCCTGTCAGTCAGTTAGGCTGGGAAGGATTATGGCTTGGAGCCAGGCTTTGTTCACACGAGTGTACTATAGTGTTCACCTGTGCAAGGGCCCTGTTTGCCCGCAAAGGGGTGCACAGATGTTCTATGTGTGTCCATGCAGGCAGTCCCATTCTTGTCAATTGGGATGCATTAACTGCAAGGACAATGTTGCTGCTTCCAATTTGAGGAGTGGGGGTGCACGGCCCCAAACATGGACATTTTCCTTTGGGGGCTGTGGAGCTGCACCCACATGACTGTCAAATTGGGAGCAGTGGCTATTCCCCTGCGCCCGCTGCTTCCCAATTGAAAATAATGGTACTGCCTAAAAGCTTTTACGCCTGATACGCAATTTAATGGCACATCAGTCTTAGTCCGTATAGTTCAATATTGAGTTGGCACACACTTTTGCAGCTATAACAGCTTTGACTCTTCTGGGAGTCAGGTCAGGACTTAAGCAAAGACAGGATGAGCAAGTTTGGGGTGGAGGAACTTGACTGGCTTGTACAGAGTCCTGACCTCAACCTGATAGAACACCTTTGGGATGAATTAGAGCGGAGACTGCAAGCCAGGCCTTCTTGCTTCTGGAAGAATGGCCAAACATTCTTAGTGGCCCGCCGTGTAGAGCTGACTGCGCAGGCGCCGTATAGTGCCGACTCGCAGCTCGGCTATTTCCGGAAATCTGGTGACGCGCGTTGTGCGACAGGGGAACTGTTTCAAAAGCCGTCAATCATGTAACCCAAGGATAGGAACGCCCAGTCCCGCAGTCATCAGAACCCAGAAGCCCTGGACAAAATCAGAATATAACGGTATGTACGGAGAACAAAAAATAATGACCTGCATACAGTAATGTCCTTAGTATGCTGGCTCTAATGTTAAAAATTTGTTTTTAGGGTGAACCCCCGCTTTAAGATTTTGGCCAGGGCACTCGTGTCTAGGTTGGCAAAGGTTGTTCACACACTGGTTCATAGGGATCAGTCGGGATTTATCCCTACTAGATTTACGGCTCAGGATATTAGGAGGCTATTTTTTTTTCACATTAAAAGTTTTTTATTTTGAAGACAAAAACATACACACAAACCAATGACAGTACAAAAGACAAGACGGTTGCATAGTTTCACATGTATACATCAAAAATCAATACAGCAATGATGGGATATCAACCCGGCGATACATAGAGTGGGAACAAAACCATAATGAAACAGTCGCCATTCAGGGGGGAGCACTCCAGAGAGGTACCATACGAGCGTCCTCCCCACATCGTCACCCCCCCCACTCCCAATTGGGGAAGCGAGGGGGGTAGAGCAGGAGGGGGGATAGAAGGATGTGAGGCGGGGGGGGAAGAGGGACCAGGGCCACCCCACAGAAGCAACCAAATTTTGATAAATCAGCTCCTAAGGAGGGCCCCCGCCCCACAAGCAAAGCAAGCAGGGGGGGAAGCAAGGGGAAAGAATCCAGCTGCATCACAGGTCCCGTGCATGGGGGGGGGGGGGGGACAGCAGGCAGTCAGTAGTGGAAAACAGGGATGTAGAGATTTGGGTCTCATAAATGGTGAGAGCTGGGAGCTTTGTTCATCTTCTGCCCCCTTGGTTTCAGTGTCAGCCTCCCAGAAGCTGTCCCATCTATATTTGATACATAGGGCATACAGTAAGGTGGCCAGATTTTTTAAATGAAATCCGGGGACTTATATTTTTTTTACTAGTAATGGCGGCAATCAGCGACTCATAGCGGGACTACAATATTGCGGCGGACAAATCGGACTAAGTTACACTTTGTGGGAACCATTGACACTAATACAGTGATCAGTGCTAAGAATATGCACTGTCACTGTACTAATGACACTGGGGATAACATCTAGGGCAATCAAAGGGTTAAATGTGTGCCTAACAAGTGTTTTCTCACTGTGGGGGAGGTGCTTTTACTAAGGGAAGGCATAGATCCCTGTACTTGCTTTGCAGGAACACAGGATCAATGTCTTCCACACTGACAGAATGGTGATCTGCCTTGTTTACATAGGTAGACCACCAATCTGTAAATAATGGTACCGGTGGTCATCGAGTTCGACGGAGCCGCTGATTGGCTCCCATACCCAGAAATGCAGGATCACATATATATATACGTGATCCTGCGCAGCGCGACCGTCCTGTAGCAGTAAATCTGCTATCGGGCGATCAGCAACTGGTTAACATCATCAGCATTATGATAACACACAGGCAGAAGGCACTCTATCATGGTTCTAGCTGGCTCTGTCACAGTGTGTCACATAACATGGCTGCTGGATACTGATTTTGTTAACTTATGACCAATATGCCAGAGAGACAGACAAAGTGCAATGTAGTCTATTCACAGACAACGCACACTTGTGTTGAAGCCTTGAAGGCACTGGCAGCCCCACAATCAGATCCTCTTCCCCTCTGTTCCTGATGCTGGACATCGTCAGCTGAGCTCAGCTGCTTCTCTCTGCCTGTCGCCGCCTGCCTCACAGCCTCTAAAGTCTCATTTTCCGGGCCCCCGGCTACTACTGGGTGGGGAGCGGAGGAAGATCACTCCGCCAGGGAAGGCAAGGAGATAAGCAGGCAGGCTGCTGCCCAGGACTTCAGCCAAGGCAGAATAACATGCGAACGGCATACCTCCCAACTTTTTGAGATGGGAATGAGGAACACCTATCAGCAAAAGTATGCAGGCATAGGACACGCCCCTTGCCACACCCCCTCAAAGGAGAATTGTACAAAAAAATTGGATTTTATACTAAAATCTTTTTCACTGAGTTCATAGACGGACACAGCCTTAATCTTGACAAAGTGGGTATTAGCCTTCCTTTAGGAGTGACTAGGCAGAAAGTGTTAACAACTTCAAAGCTGAACAGCCCCACCCAGGGGGTGGTCCTACTGGCTATATCCCCACAGCCTGCACTAAGCAACTCAGTTCGTCAAAAGCAGTACAAACTTAAAAAAGAGGGGTGGGTGCTGTGTCCGTCCATGAACTCGAAGAAAAAGATTATACGGTGAGTATAAAATCTTATTTTCTCTTTCATTCATGGATGGACACAGCCTTAATCTTGATAAAGTGGGATGTCGCAAAGCAGTGTCAAAAAGGGTGGGAACAGCATAAAATTAAACTTCACCCCAAAACAAAGCAGAGCTCCTCAACTAAGGAGTTGTAACTCTAAACAGCTGCCTGCAAAACTTTGCGGCCGAAGAAGGATCTGAAGATGCACTCACATCTACTTGTAAAGCTATGAATAAGCACTGTATGAGAGTGTGAAACGCGTTGGCCCTTTTTCCTGATTTTTTGCTGTGACATCCATGTTGCGACCAGTTTTTATTAAAAGGAACACATTTTTATTTTTGGAGTGCGGCCGTCCCGGTTCTTTCTTATACATTTTTGCAACTTGTAAAGTTTAGTGAAAGTGTGACCGGGCGACCAGGTCACCGCCTTACACACCTGGGAAACAGACGTTTAATGTCAGAAAGCCCAAGAGGCACCTATTGCCCTGGTTGAATGCATCATGACAGGGAGGCGCCCGACCGTTTATGGCGTAAGCCTGATCACGATCTGTCGGATCCACCTTGAAATGGTGGCCGAATGAGACTGCTGGGCCCTTCTTGGGACCAGCCACCGAAACAAACAGTGAGTCCGAACTCCGGAACGGAGCAGTAACAGACAAGTATACTCTCGGAGCTCGGACAACGTCCAAGGAATGCCACATCGTCTCCTTAGGATTCGACGGATGAGGACACACGGATGGCAGTACAATGTCTTCCTTGAGATGGAAGGTCGAAATGACCTTAGGAAAAAAAGAAGGCTGCGGACACAGCACCACCTTATCCTCAGATAGGGAGCCTTTCATGACAAGGCTGCCAGCTCAGAACCCGTCTTAACTGCCACCAAAAGGACCACTTTCTGATAAAGTGTCAACAAGGGAACTTCCCTAATGTTCTCAAACGGTGGCACCTAGAGGCCATGCCGTTAAGGCCATTGACTGTAAAGCAGGATGATGTATGGGACCTTGCGACAGTAGGTACTCTCGTAGCGGTAGACAACTAGGGACGTCTGCTATTCAAACAGACGGACCGCATGCCGAACCTGATGTACAAACGTTCTCACTAGAGAGTGAGCCGCCAGGGGTCGTTGAAAAAAGAAAGCCAGGGCAGATGTCTGCCCCCTAATTGTACTTAAAGCAAATTTTTGGTCCGCACCACGCTGTAAGAACAGCAGGACTCTGGGAACCAAATAGGCACGCGGATGTCACCTCACTTCCTCACAAATGGATATTCCAAGTGCGATGGTAAATCTTCCTGGAGGACGATTTCCAAGCACTCCTCATGGTAGAGGTCACTAAGTCTGACAGGCCCTGGTATCTTAGCACCTGGCTCTCAATAGCCCTGCCGTTAAAGCCAGCGACTGTAAAACAGGATGGCGTATGGGACCTTGAGACAGCAGGTCCTTTCCTAGTGGTAAACGCAAAAGCGGTGTAACGACCATTTCTGGGATGTCAACTGCCGCACTGCAGCCTGAAGGGTCTGCAACTTTTCCACAGGGGAAAAAAACCCATCCCTCTGAGGAGCTAAGAATCAACCCCAGATATACTAGGTGTTGAGTCGGTACCATTACTGACTTCTGAGTGTTCAGTACCCAACCAAAGTGTTGGAGGGTTTGACAGGTTATAGACACGCTCACCTCCAATTCTGAGCTGAAGTGGCCCTCAGAAGAAGATCGTCCAAGTAGCCCATGATAGCGATGCCACGCTGTCTTAGTAGGGCCAGAATTGGGGAAAGCACCTTGGTGAATACCCTTGGTGCCGATGCCAGGCCAATGGGGAGAGCCGCAAATTGATAGTGGTCTTCCCTGACTGCAAAATGCAGATATCTCTGATGCTTGGTGCATATGGGGACATGTAAATAGGCGTCCCTGATGTCCAAGGATGCCAGCTGGAGGGCAGTGACGACAGAGCCATAAGGTCGCAGTACCGATAAAAATCGCAGATCGCCGCCATCTCTAGTAAAAAAAAAAAAATTGCCATAAAACTATCCCCTATTTTGTAGACGCTATAACTTTTGCGCAAACCAATCAATAAACGCTTATTGCGATTTTTTTTCCGAAAAATATGTAGAAGAATACGTATCGGCCTAAACTGAGGAAAAAAAAAGTTTTTCTATAGGTTTTTTGGGGATATGTATTATAGCAAAAAAGTAAAAAATATTATTTTTTTTTCAAAATTGTCGCTCCATTTTTGTTTATAGCGCGAAAAATAAAAACCGCAGAGGTGATCAAATACCACCAAAAAAAGCTCTATTTGTCGGAAAAAAAAGGACGCCAATTTTGTTTGGGAGCCACGTCGCACGACTGCGCAATTGTCAGTTAAAGCGACGCAGTGCCGAATCGCAAAAAGTGGCCCGGTCATTGACCGGCAAAATGGTCCGGGGCTGAAGTGGAAAAAAGGGCAAGTCCATCAGGGCCTTCTTGGAAGATTGGTTCGCAGACCAATTCTTTAACCAAAGTAGACGGCTTGAAGCCCTGGCCAGCAGAGAAATCGTGTTCAAGGCTGGTTCGCAAACAAATTTTAGGCTCTATACCAATTGGTCAGCTAGGGCTACCTCGTCCGGGGAAGCCTGACATGCTTCTAACCCATTGTGCAGCATCTTTGCCCATTGCGTGAGTGTCTGAGACATCAGGGCCCCAACTATGGTTGGGCGTACCACCGAACCCACTACCGTGTACAGGTTGTGGGTGATCGCCTCGGCCTTCATGTCCGCAGGGTCCTTGAAGGCGGGAGCCCCCTCCACCGGTATAGTGGTTAGCTTGTTTAGTCTGGACACAGGAGTGTCCACTATCGGGGGCGAGGTCCATTACAGGGGAAAAAGTGTCTGCTTCTGACGCCATGCTGACCCACACACCTGACACAGGGATTTCAAGGCAAGGCACAGTAACCCACTGTAACGGCTACCCACTGGTGTGAGGGGTATCGGCCGTTTGAGACGTCCTTTTCCCTGGCAAGCTGCGATATGCAGGTACCGCCGGTATCTCCCATCGAACGCCCTTCCAAGAAACGAGACGTGCTACGTTTGAAGGGTCAAGTAGACTGTCTTTATTTGGCATATTTCACCTGCTTATATCTGGTTACAACTGTTACAAGAACAATGACAGTTTCCGCCCTCCCCTTTTCCCAGTAGGGGGCTTCAACACAGACCCCCTGAAACAATGACATCTCCTTGAATTAATCACTTGACCAGTTTCTAGCCGCTTCGGCACCTCACCCCACTTAACATTTCCTGGCCAGGCACATAGAATTCAATTAACCTTTAAAACAATTATCACTCACACATAATCCCCATCAGCATACACCTCACAGGGGGGCTGTTTACCTGCACACAAAAGAGGGTTCATTAGCTATGCGAAGAGTACATTAGCATTCAACAATGAAAAGAAACTTGTCCAATTAACCCTTTGAGCTCAGAATACAATGTGGTACATCCAATGGTGACAAGCCATGCAGTTCCTTGTAGTCCCCCTGCACGAAGATTATAACTGTCTCGGCAGCATGCATGTGTCCGTTACACTACTCCCCCTTTGTGGAACACTCCGGCAGACCCGGATTGATCCTTTTCGGATCAACTTGGGGATGTCCGGTCTGCTGTTAGGGTAAAAGTTCCGTTTGCCTGGACAGTCCGTCGGCCTTCTCATTGGCTTACCAGGTCGGTAGCTGATGGTGACGGTGAAGAATAGAATTCAATTCTGGAACAGTCACTTGCTTTGCTCTCTCAATGGCTCCCAAAACCTGTTGCTGATGCTCTTGGGACAAATACGGCACCACCTGGATGCAAATCCCATTTAATCTTTTGACAATTTCCGCCTGTTTGTGCATTTCAATGTTCAAGCCACGGGACATCTCATAATACATGACATAGTGTCGTTGCATCTCTGATTTCTCACTAGCCAACTTGTCACATTCCCATTTTAGACTGTGATATTGTGCCGGATCTACAGTACATGTCGGGGAAGGTAGTCTTACCCGGTTCTCAGCAGCAAGCGGGTTGATTCCAGCAACGCGGGTGGTCACGGGACAAGCAGCAGCAGGTGTAGGTAAATAAGCCGAAGTCAGAGGGCCAATGTCGTTGCCCAGCACCACCTCGGCAGGTAGGTTGTCCATGATACCAACTGTGGTCTTTCCTGACCCGGCTCCCCAGTCTAAGTGCACCCGGGTGGTGGGTACGTGAAATACAGCACCCCCTGCGACCCGGACGGCAACTGTGCGAGTGGACACGTTCTCTGGCTTTACCAGATGTTTTTGAATCAGAGTGATAGTAGTCCCGGAATCTCTTAAGCCTTGTGCTACTTGTCCATTCACTCGTACCTCCTGACGGTGATGCTGACGGTTATCCGGAGAGGCCGCTTGTATTGGGTCTGCCTCATACCAAATTCCCAGACATTCCTCAGGGCCCCCCTCGGTCTCCAGGCAGTGGGCCGCAGAGGGACGTGATGGAGTGACCTCTGTGTTAGGTTCTGTGCGTCTCCAATTGTTATTTGTAGCTCTCAAAGGGCAATAACGAGCAATATGTCCCGTGTCGCTGCAGTGATGGCACGTCACCCTAGGCGAATCCCGGGGGTAGTTGCTAGGCCCCTGAGGACGTGGTGGGACTGGAGCCCGAAACTCTGGGCGTGGGGTGACGGTTGGAGTACGCGGTTCTACCTTATGAGCCAGCCGTGTAGTACCCTGGCTTACTTTCCTTGTTTCCGCGTACTCATCTGCTAGCCGAGCCGCCTCGTTTAAGTTAGCGGGCCGGCGATCTCGTACCCAGTCTTGTATGTCTGCGGCCAGGTCTTGGAAGAAATGTTCCATTAGGAACAGCTGCAATACTTCCTCCCCGGTGTTGGCCTTGCACCCTTGGACCCAAAGGGATGCCACCCTTTGTAACTGGTTGGCCCATTCCATGTGGGAGTCCACAGCCATCTTCTTGGACTCCCGGAAGCGCCGGCGGTAGGCTTCTGGCGTTACGGCATATCGGGTTAGCAGCGCCTTTTTAACTTGCTGGTATTGTAAAATATCCTCTGGAGCGAGAGCCCGAAAGGCTTCATTGGCTTTGCCCGACAATTTCCCCGACAAAATAGTGACCCATTGGTCTGGTGGTACCTGGTGTAGTGAGCACTGCCTCTCAAAGTCCGCCAAATATCCATCGATTTCCTCCTCACTTTCTACAAAAGCTTTAAATGCAGTGAACGGTATTTTCTTTCCTGTAGCAGCAGGTGGGGGGGTAGGAACTGCAGGTGTAATGGGCTGTCTCGCTCTTAAAAGTTCCAGTTCTTGTCCCCTCTTCATTTGTATCTCTTCCCGTGCTTCCCGGAACAGCTGGTTGATTAGTTCCACGGACGTTTCTGGATACAAGGATAATCTCCGCTGTACAATCCCAGTAATTACATCTTCTTTGCTGACCGGTGCAAGGGGCTCCGTTCCTTCCATGGATCCATCCATTTCGTCCAGCTCCAGCAGTTCAGCTATCAGCTCCCTCCGTGGTCTGTTGCTGGCGCTCCTACCACGAATCTCCAATAGATCTTTCAGTGTGGATCTTTTCAGCCTGGCGTACTGCGACTCCATTCAGAACTTGCTCTTTGGATAAAAGGACCATCCCACTGCTGCCACCAATGTAACGGCTACCCACTGGTGTGAGGGGTATCGGCCGTTTGAGACGTCCTTTTCCCTGGCAAGCTGCGATATGCAGGTACCGCCGGTATCTCCCATCGAACGCCCTTCCAAGAAACGAGACGTGCTACGTTTGAAGGGTCAAGTAGACTGTCTTTATTTGGCATATTTCACCTGCTTATATCTGGTTACAACTGTTACAAGAACAATGACAGTTTCCGCCCTCCCCTTTTCCCAGTAGGGGGCTTCAACACAGACCCCCTGAAACAATGACATCTCCTTGAATTAATCACTTGACCAGTTTCTAGCCGCTTCGGCACCTCACCCCACTTAACATTTCCTGGCCAGGCACATAGAATTCAATTAACCTTTAAAACAATTATCACTCACACATAATCCCCATCAGCATACACCTCACAGGGGGGCTGTTTACCTGCACACAAAAGAGGGTTCATTAGCTATGCGAAGAGTACATTAGCATTCAACAATGAAAAGAAACTTGTCCAATTAACCCTTTGAGCTCAGAATACAATGTGGTACATCCAATGGTGACAAGCCATGCAGTTCCTTGTAGTCCCCCTGCACGAAGATTATAACTGTCTCGGCAGCATGCATGTGTCCGTTACACCCACCCTCCTAGCTGCAGCAGAGACAAGAGCCTCCCACTCAGAGGACTCACCACCCTGTAACAGTAGTATGCTGCCGTCCGCCACTTAGTAGAGCTGCTTCCTTGTCAGATATGCAGTCTGACCCTTCAACAGCATGTGTCTGTCAGTCTGTGCTGTTTAAGTGATGTCTGATAGATGGCAAAATGGCTACCGAGTGGCCACTAGAGGCCATTAACGATCTCAGGCCACAAGAACATGGCCGCCGGGCGGAAGCTAGAAGCCTACACAGTGAGGCCACAAAAATATGTCCGCCGACCATAGCCAGTGCATGGATTTTAGGGAAAAACAGGCCGACAAGCGGTCGATCGACACCAACCAATGCCACGGTACACAAGCGCATGACCACTGGGTGTAGATAAAGCCAGGAGTTCAGGACAAAGGCCGCCGAGCGGCCGCTAGAAGCAGCCACAAAAACACGGCCGCCGAGCATGTATAGTCAAACACCACCTGGATCACAGCAAAGATGGCCGCCAAGCAGAAGATGGAGGCCAAATACAGCGTGGCCACAAGAACATGGCCGCCAGTGCAGATAGAGCAATACAGCATGGATCACAGCAAAAATTGTCGCTGACAGCATGGAGCAGGACACACAGGTAAGCAAAATCTTTTTAAGCAGCTTATAACAATGCTTTAGTGGACGTATGATTTGGACCAGTGCACAAAGCAAGGTCTATAAAGACATGGATAAGCGAGTTTGGGGTGGAGGAACATGACTGGCCTGCAAAGAGTCCTGACCTCAACACAACAGAACACCATTGGGATGCATTAGAGTGGAGACTGCAAGCCAGGCCTTCTCATCCAATACCAGTGCCTGACCTCACAAATACGCTTCTGAAAGAATGGTCCAACATTCCCATAGACACACTTCTAAACCTTGTGGGCAGCCCTCCCAGAAGAGTTGAAGCTGTTAAAGCTTCAAAGGGTGGGCCAACTCAATATTGAACCCTACAGACCAAGACTGGGATGCCATTAAAGTTCACGTGCGTGTAAAGGCAGACTTCCCTATACTTTTGGTAATATAGTGTACTTTCTGACTTTAGCACAGGTTCAATGTGAACTGGATTAGATGCACTTGTTTCCTGAAATTATGAGATGGTAATCAGATAGATAGAGGACTTCTAAAAAAGCATTTTCTACATCTGTACATGAAATACAATCATTAAAGTATGATACAGCAAGCAAATAAAATGTGAACATTTCAGCTAATTGTTACCATAATATCTTAAAATGTCTATGCGGAGAAAAAGCAGGATAGTTGCCTATTTAGCAGGGGTAGGATTAGTGCACTAAAGCAATGGCTGGTAAGAAAAACAGACACCCCAGGCTGGCAGTGTGCGTCCTCAGTTTGCATTTCATGGCTTCTTTTACAATTTTGAATGGCATGTTCCCCTAATTCAATCACTTAAATGAACACATAGGCAGCTGGCAGGATCAATATTTCTTATACATTCCAAGCTACGGCAGTGATCTGATCTCTCCACGAACAGGCACTGGAAAACGAGAACTGTTTACATTAGCAGAAGATTGACAAGAAGCTGGTAATGTCCTTTGGCCTATTCACAAACAGCTGCTCGCCCCGTACGGGAGTAAAGCTAGATTACAAGAGCAGCCTTCCCTTTATAATTAATTACAAGCCACAATTAGCACAGTTATCTCAGTTTTCATTAAGAGCAAAATAAAAGCTCGGGGGGTCTAAAAGGAGCAAGTGCGTTTATGGAGAGGCCTGACACCGCGGGTAACAAGATAGCCGTTAATTAATAAAACTGACAGGTGAACGGTCTAGTCTCTAGTCATCATTATCCATTCGGTAATGAAATCTTGCTATCTGTAGCAGCATCCGCCCCGAAGCTACCAAGTCAATTAACTTAATGCTATGCAAATGAGACGGCTTCCCCTCGTTATTAGCTTAAAGGCCCGCGATCGTTAATAGTATAATTGGGCCTTCAACGGGGTAATTAGACATGACTTTTTCCATTAGTCGTACAAGGCTAATTATTGTTGATGGGAGAGAGGGGACTTATCCCGGTGCTGTTTGAGTACAGAGAGAGACAGCTTGCTAGAGCAAATATAGACAAAACTGTCAGAGAGAAAGTGGGAGATGGTGACACCAGTGGGTCATAGAGCACATCCTAAAAAAGTTAAAGCCGACCTATCACATTACCGGTTCTAAAGGGACTGTTATGGGTGGAGGTTAATGAGCTAAAGCAGATAGTGACATCTTAAATCTCTTGAGGACTCCAATGGCAGGATTCTGCTCATCCTTTAGGTACCATGGAGTTTGGCTCCTCTCAGTGCACTCTCCATAATGTGTTTGCACTTCTTTCCAAAGGTTAACGATTTACAACTCTCACCTCTTTAACTTTTACAGAGGAGCAACCAAGTATTATGCCTTTTACACGCAATCGGAATTTCCCATGAAAAAAGTCAGACGACTTTTTCCATCAGATATTCCGATCGTGTGTAGCCCCATCTGAGTTTTTTCATTGAAAATTCCGATGAATTCTATTGTAGTTTAGATATACAACATGTTCCATTTTTCTCCGATGGAATTTCGTCGGAGTTCCGTTGTGATTTGGCCGGGCAAAAGCCTGATTGTGCGTACGTGGCTATAGTATTCTTTTAGCTGAAATCACTTCTGCTGAGATGAACTGATTGTTACAAGAGAAGCTGCAATGCTATTAATGTCTATTAGTATCCGTGGCAGCACCTCCCTAGACTATCTTAATAAAGATGACTTCAGATAAAGGCTCCGGCCCTGCAAAGACCACAGTTTCTTAGTGGAAGCTAATGAGCTGTGGGTTGTTATAAAACAGGACACCTCTGTAAGTGGAATGTATTTATTTCTATCCTGGAATATCCATTTAAAGTGATTGTAAACCCTTTACAACCACTTTATGCTACAGCTAAGCCTAGATTAAGGCTTACAATGGAAAAAGTACCGCTCCAAACCCTCGAACACCTGTAGTTCGCTCCCGCCCTGTTACACCAAAAGGTGCTGGGTCTGCACTAATCCATGAAAAGAAAAGATCATCCTGGACTGCCGCACTCTGATTAGGTGAATTTTATTTAAAAAATAGCAAAGGATAAAATCCAAAAAGCTGCAAAGTAATCCAAAAATCATAGAAAACACAGTCATAGCTATGAGTAAGCATCAAATCTAGATGTGAAAAGCGTCAGATATTTGTCCCTGTATGTCCACTTTTTGCTTTTGACTGTGTTTTGTATGATTTTTGGATTACTTTGCAGCTTTTTGGATTTTATCCTTTGCTATTTTTGAAATAAAATTTGCCTAATCAGAGTGCGGAAGTCCAGGATGATCTTTTCTTTCCATATATTAAGGTTTACCTGTAGCTACCCAGGATATCTCCTAAACCTGCACGGTTTAGGAGGTATCCCCCGTCTCCTGCATGTGCCGATGTCATCGGCACATGCACACTGGGGCAAACTGAAGCAAGGGCACCTATGCGCGGGAGTGACATCATCACGGCTCCAGCCAATCACAGCGACAGAGTCGCGATACCCGGAAGTAACCCCCGGGAGAGATGTCGCCGCCGGAGGGGGGGGGCAAGGACCGCTGTGGGGGCTTCGATCTAAGGTAAGTAATTCATAATGAGCTAGTATGCTATGCATTCTAGTTCATTATGCCTTTGTCTTTGAGGGTTTTTTGTTTTTTTTTTAGATTGGGTTTACAACGATTTTAAAGTGTATTAAATGTATGCATTTTTTTGTATGATTTATTGGTAGAACTAGATGGACTTGTGTCTTTTTTTCAACGAGACTATGTAACTATGTATGTGAACACCAACAAAGTAGAACTGTTTTTTTTTTATTTGTTGGCGGTGCTGCGCATAGTTGTAACGTTTGTACTTTTGAAATTTTAAATAAAAATATAAATTATTTAAAAACAAAAAAAAATAAAAATTAAAAGTAGAACTTTAGGCAAACCTTTCTTTTTTATGTTGGATAGAGTAGGGGAGGAGTATAACACCCCTGTCAGATTTTTTATTTTTTGCCATCTATGTCCCATTGGTGAGATTTCCTTTCACTTCCTGCCCCATAGTCAAACAAGGAGTGAGAGGAAATCCCTGCTAATTAAAGGAATACCTTACCCCCGCTCCGGGTCACCAGAACTAGTGTCCCAATTAGAAGATTTCCCCTCCATTACTTTTTTGGGGACAATCCAAACTTTGGAACTTTCTTTTACTTTTAATGATAATGGTAAACAGGATAAATAGAGGGGGGTCTCCCTAATGGGGGCACAAACAGCAATAAAAACTGACAGGGGTTCTAATCCCTCTCCACTCTCTCCAAAATGTAAAAAAATGTTTTGCCTTTAGTTATACATTACCTTCTCTTATATGCTCCCTTTTGGTCTGTTCAAATATACCATTAGAAGTTTTTTTTTTTATATATATATATATATATATATATATATATATATACACACATATATACAGTATATATATATACACACACATACATATATATCTGTTTTCAATTCAAGTCTGCACTTTTGTAAACTACAGAAATCCAATCCTTTGTTATGAAAATGAAGAGAGGAGGAGGTGCTCTTTAGTTCACTTTCAGTCCTAGGGTGACAACACTCATTCTCTATACAGTATATTAACTGAGTGTTGTCAACTTAGGATAGGAAGTCTTAGCACAGGAAGTGTGTTGCTTGCAGAATTCACTAGGTAAAAATAAAGGGAAAACATTTGAACAAAGAAAATGAATGCAGCCACCATATTTAGGATTGGTAGGAGGCAATATAGGCATGTTTTGTTCTTAGATACTTAGATATACTTTACATTGTCCCTTCTTTTTCTGAATGTGGATGATGGCACTGTACTTATTTTAAAAAAACACAAAGAACCTTTTTGCTTATTGATATACAGCCGTCACATGACCCAGATCTTTCCCTAACCTGTCTGCAGGGAAACATAAGCAGGAGGAGCTTCTAATCCTCTCTGCTGCTGGTCACATGTTTAAAATAAAAACAGCCTTTGGAATACAGAATAAAAATAAATAATGAATACCAATAAACTGTTTTAAATTGTAATACAAATATATATATTAGAAATCAAATCTTTATTATTTTGTGTAAATAACATGGTGTGGGCGGATTTCTGCAAGTAACAGGCGGTGTTACGCCCCTCCAGCTTGTGTATTAGAACTAGAGGGAGGGGATTCCTCCATTAATATATATGTAATAGCCTGCTCCCATTGTGCTTAGCTGGTTAGTGGGCATGGAGGAGGAGGAGGGATGGAGTGGGCTGTCATTTATTACTGTGTATACACCCACATGTGTGACTCTAGAATAGTCACATGGGCTGCTCAGATGTGATAGAGAGGAAATGCTCAGCATAGAAACTCATTGAAAACTGAGAATGTGCAGAGTTGCCACCACAGCTGCAAGATCCCTAGCTGAATTTGGGACATGAACAGAAGGGGTAGATAGAGAGCAACAGGATCAACCAGGATTTTTGCAGAATACAAAAAAGGAATCTCATAGTGACTGAGTGAGAATAAACAACAATAATACAGCATTTATTGATAGTTTTTTTTATAATGTGGGTTTAGTGACACTTTAAGGAACTAGAACATGCAGATGGTCTCCTGGAACTACTGGCTGAAGGCACCACTTGCTATAACATGCAGTCTAGAAAGCACAAGAATAAATCTGGCTATACACCTGTAGATTTTCGAAGAAATTTCATACAAAATTCTCATCAGTAGATTTGATGACAAATTTTGCTCAAAAATACTTCAAGAAACACTTGCTTTTAACATTCAATTTGAAATTAACGAACTTTCCCGAATGAAAACTTGACTCACTATTCAAAATTTGTTTGAGAACATTTTCCATCCTTCTTCATGGAATTTCTAATCACTGTGTTGAAAATTAATGTCGATTTCACCTAAATAATGATTAGAAAATTGAACGTATATTCTTCAAATGAAAGATTTTCAAGAAATTCTATTGGTGTACGACCAGTTTAAGTTTCAGCCACAATTGATCCCATTTAAAACAAACTTCAGAGTAACATTATACAGGGTGTCGATAAAGACTATATATGGCCTCCGGGCAATTCCCCTTGAGACTAGATAAGTGGAATCTCAACACATCTAGAGTCATTGTAAAACATATATGAATCTATACAATCATACAAATGAAGACAGAACGCCGTAGAGAAATACTGTTTATGGCAAGGGCAAGGCATCCTTGGGGCATAACATATGTACGTTCTCTTTATTAAGTAGCTGTAGCGTGTTTGCCTTTCTGACTTGGGGCGATTGAAGTTCGTTGGCCCAGATTTCATGACTCCAAAATGCCAGTCATAAACAGGATTGATGTTACTCCAGAAGTAAAGCTTTTACCTGGTTGCTAGAAAAACTTTGTATATACCTTAATTGTCCCTATTCTAGGAGAGGTTGGGTGGGGGACCCCAATTTTTACATCATCCTCAGTAAGACACAGGAGGATTTTGTCAAACAATGAACAAGGTTGAATAGTTCTAGGCTCACTGGCAAAACTACTGCTGGTACAAGGGTACAGTAATTTCAAGCATTGGCTACATTAAAGGTAAGTATATATGACCTGAGTTAGTGTTGCCACCTGTCTGATTCACCCGGACAGTCCAGGTTTTGAATAATGTGTCCAGTTTCACCCCACTTGAAACCCGGACACATTATTCAGACAGGAATGTGGCTTGGAACAGAGCTTAACAGGAGGGTGAGGGAGCACTATGTGCACTACATTACTATTCTCTTTTGAGTTCCCAAAGGTGTCCCAGGTCTGTTACAATCCTATAGTGTATACTAAAAATGTTTTTTTTTTACTGTACGCCGCTAAAGTGTACGGGTTTGGCTTGAAGAAAAAAAGTGACACCCCTAACCTGGGTGCCAATTCTTGTCAGGGGTTTATCCTTTATGTCCTATGAGACTTTACTCTTCAGTGAAGGTTCAATTACTCAAAAAGCTTAATTGAAGTGTGTAATGGTCACCACCGTTTACGACCTTCCATCAACTACAACAGCTCATCTAAAACTCCAACCATCCAACAGCCATCAGACATCCCATTTCCCAGAATAACGAGACTTGCTCCGTTACTGGTTTCAAATGTATGACAACTTTAATGGTTAGCTCTCAAGTTTATATACAGTTCAAGCATGAAAGGAACAATCAAACTCTCCACCCACCCATCACACCCTGGGGGGCTTCAATACACCTTCAGATGGCTAATTGCTAAACATTCCAGACTTCTCATCGCCGGTCTATAATTAACATGACCTAATCACTGCACCTGAGAAGTCACATTCCTTCATTAACATAATTCAAACAAAACACCATCACACAATGAATTCCCCTCAAGCATAAAGCTTGACAAGTTCCATTCCACACACAAAACAGTATTTAGCATACATAATGAGAGATCCTGGACCAGACTCAATTAGCATGTCAACAGTCTACACAGAGAGATGAGTCATAGAATAAACCAACACTTTGCAATATCTCCTGCAATATGAGCTATCAGTAATGTCCCCTGTCCTGTAATTTAGGATATAATTTCTCAGTCACCCTATGGCCCTATCGGACATAAGGTGACCCTAGACATAAGACTCCTTGGTGACGCTGGTACAGGAGTACCCCTCATCCTTCCAAAGTCTCCGTTTGTCACGGGTCATTCCGTTACAAAGTGCTTGCAGGAAATCCTCCATGGACAGGAATCTGCTGGTGACAGCAAAGTGATGCTTCTCTGTGCACCCCTTGCATCTTGTCATAGGCTATCACAGGTCATATCACCAAGCATAGGTGACATACACTCACCAGCCACTTTATTATGTATACTAGTACTGGGTTGGACTTGGACCCTCTTTTACCTTCAGAACTGCCTTAGTATTTCCTGGCATAGATTCAACAAGGTGTTGGAAACATTCCTCAGAGATTTTGGTCCAAAGTGACATGATAGCATTACGCTGTTGCTGCAGATTTTTCGGCTGCACATCCATAATGCGGATCCCCCATTCCACATCATCCCAAAGGTGCTCTATTACATTGAGATCTGGTGTCTGTGGAGACCACTGAAGTACAGTGATCTCATTGTCATGTTTAAGAAACCAGTTTGTGATGATTTGAGCTTTGTGACATGATGCATTATCCTGCTGAAAGGAGCCATCAGAAGATGGGTACACTGTAGTTATAAAGGGATGGACATGGTCAGCAACAATACTGGTCGTGGCGTTTAAAATGATGCTCGATTGGTACCAAGAAGAAAATATCCCCCACAACCTTATACCACCACCTCCAACCTGAACCGTTGATACAGGGCAGGGTGGATCCATGCTTTCATGTTTTTTATGCCAAATTCTGACCCTACCATCTGAATGTCGTAGCTGAAATCGAGACTAATCGGACCAGGCAACGTTTTCCCACTCTTCTATTGTCCAATTTTGGTGAGTCTGTACGAATTTAGCCTCAGTTTCATGTTCTTAGCTGACAGGAGTGGCACCCAGTGTGGTCTTCTGCTGCTGTTGCCCATTTGCTTCATGGTTCGATGTGTTGTGCATTTAGAGATGGTATCCTGCATACCTTGGTTGTAACGAGTGGTTAATTGCGTTACTGTTGCCCTTCTATCATCTCAAATCAGTCTGCCCATTCTCCTCTGACAACAGCAAGATATTTTCTTCCACACAACTGCCATTTACTGGATATTTTCAGTTTTTCAGGCCATTCTATGTAAACCCTAGCGATGGCTGTGCGGGAAAATCCCAGCAGATCACCGGTTTTTGAAATACTCAGACCAGCCCATCTGGCACCAACAAACATGTCACGTTCAAAGTCACTTAAATCCCCTTTCTTCCCCATTCTGATGCTCGGTTTGAACTTCAGCAAGTTGTCTTCAACACATCTAGATGCCTAAATGCATTGAGTTGCTGCCATGTGATTGGCTGATTAGCAATTTGTGTTACCAAACAATTGAACAGATGTACCTAATAAAGTGTTTGGTGAGTGTATGGGATAATGTCACTGTGCTAATTATCAGCAAATTCCCTGTCAGAGCATTATTCCTCTAGTGCAGTGGTCTACAAACTGCGGCCCTTTGCTTGCTTTTATCCGGTCCTTAAGACACAATTTTTTCCACTAATACCAACAATGAAGCATCCCGTAAATACTCAGATGACGTCCGTATGACGAAACGCGTAAGTCGGCACCAATTTGTTACGCAAATACGTCACTTCCGGTTTTTGTTACATGATCCGTGGAAAGCACGCCCGGGACTTTGAGAGTGTTGCTTCCGTGTCCTGCATACCACTGGGTTGAGCATTAGAGCTCTCCTATTTTTAAGGATAATTTTGGTCTGTTTATTTAAATAAAAATATAGCTTTGCAATCTTACGCTATTGGTTTCCTTCTATCAAATTGAATTATATGTGGAAACCTTGTTGAAGTTTACATCGCTGAGAGGTTCTTAGGAATTTTTTCCCACACTCTTATATCCATGGAGGGATCACCCTTTGAGGTGGATACCGTGAGCAAGGGATACCAGGATTTGGAGTGGATTTCTACTACATGCTTTTACCCCTGCAGGGGTGAAGGGCTCTGGTGAGTGCAAACACAATAGGGGAGTACGGGAAAAGTCACTTCAAGCAACTATTTTTCACAAAGCACTTTATAAACTGTCACTAATTTTGGATACAAGCACATGTCACTTTTTTTTAATTCTTATGGATTGTCATTTTTTGATATTTACGGATTGCTGTGGAGATGATTCATTTGCTCCACTGAATTTGACACATTTGAATTTTATTGATGCCATTTTTATTTATTTTTCACTAGTTACTTTCAGGATTTTTTTTTATCTAAAACGGACTGCTGAGCACTAGTCACTTTTAAGATTTTGATACTATCTTGCTTATACTAATTTATATGTACTTTTAAAGTTTTGGTTTATCAGTTTATGTCCATTTAATAAGGTTGATTCAGCACTTCATATTGCACATACAGGGCTCCTCCCCCTGCTTCGATATATATAGAACAGCACCATATTCTCTTTCTTTACTGATTAAAATTTACTGGATTCCACTTTGGTGAAATCTTTACAGAGAGAGGTAGCAGTTCTTACAATCCTAAGCGCGGATTTTTTTTATATATACTCAAGTATAAGCCGACTTTTTCAGCACATTTTTTTATGCTGAAAAAGCCCCCCTCGGCTTATACTTGAGTCTCTCGCTGTGTCATGCAGTCTTAACTGCAGTCAGCGGCCGTCCACTGTAACAAAGCCCCACCTCCTCCTCGTCCATGATAGACGAAACACTGAACACTGACTCACTGCTGGGAAACTAAATCAGTGTTCCATCTATCAGGGACAAGGAGGAGGCGGGGCTTTGTTACAGTGGACGGCCGCCGACTGCAGTTAAGACTGCATGTAAAAAGTAAAAGTGTCTTTCGCGCTACTAGTGATTATATGTAAAATAAGAAGAAGCTGGAGCTAAAAAGCTGCTAGATCTGATAGTGTTCACTGTACACAAAGATAAATAATAGTTGGTAGTGATCTTGCGCATAAGAAATAAAATACAAAAACGTGCAAACTGCAAGAAAGTGACTAAGTGCTGTACCTGAATTACAATAGAATCATAAATGATATAAATGTGTGAACTAATAGATAATCGGCAAATAGATAAACAGCAAATGTATACAACATGAATATATGATCAATAGTCCCAAAGTGCACAAAGTTGCAAAAAAGTGAAAATCGTGCAAAATTGCTGCAAATGGGCACAGTGAAGCTGCAAATGGGCACAGTGAAGCTGCAGATGGGCACAGTGAGGCTGTAAATGGGCACAGTGAGGCTGCAAATGGGCATTGTTGAACCTCTTTTCCACTTACAGTAGCTGCTGCATTTACCACCCCAGCCTTATACTCGAGTCAATATGTTTTCAATTTTTTTTGTGGTAAAATTAGGTGCTTCGGCTTATATTCGGGTCCGTTTATACTCAAGTATATACAGTAATTCCCCTGACATCAATGATGGAGCAGAATTCCTCCCAATGACACCAACAAGCATATGCAGAAGACCCCTCTATACATTTAGGCCCCTTTCAGACTGGGGCGGGAGCTGCGGTGGCGGTATAACGCCGCTAAAAATAGCGGCACTATACCGCCGGAATTGCCGCGGGTATCAGCCGCTAGCGGTGCGGTATTAACCCCCGCTAGCGGCCGATAAAGAGTTAATACCGCCCGCAATGCGCCTCTATAGAGGTGCATTGCGGGCGGTATTGCCGCGGTTCCCATTGTTTTCAATGGGAAGGAGCGGTGAAGGAGCGGTATACATGCCGCTCCTCTCACCGCTCCAAAGATGCTGCTGACAGGAGATTTTTTTGTCTCCCGCCAGCGCATCGCCTCAGTGTGAAAGCCCTCGGGCTTTCACATTGAGTCTGCGGTGCAGGAGTTTTTCAGGCGGGATAGCAGCGCTATTTTTAGCGCTTTACCGCCTGAAAAACTCCTCAATGTGAAAGGGGCCTTAGGAATCTTGAGTTTTTTTTTCTCCAGATACTGCAAAATGAAGTTCAGACTGTTAAAAGTGACTCTGATGTCTCAATAAAAGTTCATAAAAAAATGAAGTAGTAAGGGTCCCTTCAGATGGGCCTTTCAATCAGGTCCACCTGATCAAAAGCTACAAGCTAGGTCTTTGGGCAGACATGTGTCTATTTACATCTACATATCTCTGAGTCCGTCCAGCTCTAAGCCTAGGTTCACACTGCTGCGAATTCAAAATCGCGGTAAAATGCGCGATTTTACCGCGATTTCGCGGCCGCGATTTTGCCGCGATTTCGGCCGCAATTTAATGTAAATCGCGGCCCGAAATCGCAAAAAGTAGTACAGGAACTACTTTTTGAAATCGCAGATGCGGCGTCGCACTGATTAGGACAGTGCCATTGCCGACAATTGCCGCCGATTTGAGATGCGATTTGACATGTCAAATCGCATCTCAAATCGTTCCAAATCGTACCCAGTGTGAACCAGGGCTGAAGAAAAATAGAAAAGGACTGGGTCCTTTTCCATTTTCTGGACCTAAACATGACAGATCAGAGGTAGCCTGATGTTAACCGATGCAAGTTATCCAGCCACCCATACATCCAATACATGTCCACAAAGATCTGATGTCAAAGTGCAGACACTAATTAAAAGAGCATGGATGTCACAAAAGGAACATCCGTTCCATTCTGCTCAGATTCAGCAGGGATCTGTTCATGGATTCTCTGCTTAGCAGAACAGACAAAGCCTGTGTGAAAATAGCCTAAATACCTCTCCTGCTGCCAATTGCTGCTGTACTGAAAATAAACTAAAGAAAAAGCCGCGCCACAACTAACAGTCCATTAGTGTACACAGTCTATGAGGGTGTAGTAAGTCCGTATTGAATGGAATGATGCTTGTATAATGATAAAAAGGTCCGGATCGATCCTAACTGTGATGGCTCCTCCAATCCGCAACCCAATAACACTATACACAGAATGACCATCCCCCGGAAAAAAGACAAGGAAAGCCGCTTACCAGAAGGCAAGCGGTTAGGGCAGATGGCTATAACCCAGCCTAGGCCTTTTATCCTTTAGGTTTGCACCAGGAAGCCCTCCGTCCTCTGAATATGTTGTCCTCAGCTCCACCGTATTTATATGCAAATAAAACAGAGAGCACACATAGCGTGATACTGGGACAAATTCCTAGCAATAGTGTCTAAGGTCCACACCACCTAGTGACAACTTTGCATAAGTGTGCATACGTGACCCTCCACCAATTACAGAGGCCGCTTACCAGAAGGTGAATGGTTAAGGCGATTGGCTATGACCCAGCCCAGGCCTTTCTCCTTATAGTAGGGGGTCCTTCCTCCCCTCTGCGTGATGTCCTGGAAATGGTTAATGCATGCAGTCCACACCACCCAGTGAACCTATCAGTGAAGTGACCCTCCACCAGCCAGAGAGGCTGCTTACCAGAAAAAAGACAATTTCAGGCAGATGGCTATGACCCAGCCTAGGTCTTTGGCTCCTTGCGGTGGGAAGTCCTCCGTCCCCTAAGTGTTAAGTTTTCAACTCCCCCGTTTAAGATGTATAAATGAAGAGAAAAACGCACATAGCGTAACTCTGAGACAGTAACTTTTAATTAAAAAAGGTAAAAGGTACTCACAATATGAGCGATTAAAACAAGTATGACAAAATTGCCGGCCGGCATAACAGGAGCCCTACTCCTTGGCGTGGTGACGCAGTGACGTAAGCAGCCTCTCTGGCTGGTGGAGGGTCACTTCACTGATAGGTTCACTGGGTGGTGTGGACTGCATGCATTAACCATTTCCAGGACATCACGCAGAGGGGAGGAAGGACCCCCTACTATAAGGAGAAAGGCCTGGGCTGGGTCATAGCCAATCGCCTTAACCATTCACCTTCTGGTAAGCGGCCTCTGTAATTGGTGGAGGGTCACGTATGCACACTTATGCAAAGTTGTCACTAGGTGGTGTGGACCTTAGACACTATTGCTAGGAATTTGTCCCAGTATCACGCTATGTGTGCTCTCTGTTTTATTTGCATATAAATACGGTGGAGCTGAGGACAACATATTCAGAGGACGGAGGGCTTCCTGGTGCAAACCTCAAGGATAAAAGGCCTAGGCTGGGTTATAGCCATCTGCCCTAACCGCTTGCCTTCTGGTAAGCGGCTTTCCTTGTCTTTTTTCCGGGGGATGGTCATTCTGTGTATAGTGTTATTGGGTTGCGGATTGGAGGAGCCATCACAGTTAGGATCGATCCGGACCTTTTTATCATTATACAAGCATCATTCCATTCAATACGGACTTACTACACCCTCATAGACTGTGTACACTAATGGACTGTTAGTTGTGGCGCGGCTTTTTCTTTGTTTATATTTTCTTGTGATTCACACGCCAGCTGCTGCCTAGGGTCAGGGGTGGGGAGACAATAGCGCGGTTTTTGTTTTGTTTCTGAAAATAAACTGCTGCCTTAAAGGAGAAGCCAAGCCTGAGCTTTTTAGGCTGGGCTTCTCCTATAGGTCACAGGAGTGCAATTCGTTTTGCACTCCTGTGACCCGTTTTCAGCGGAAAGCAGTCTGAAGTCCGCTCTCCACTGACGTCAATGCCATCAGTCGATGCAGCGCATCATCCCGGCTTCCAAGTCTGGACCCGCCAGCTGCCTTGATTAATGACAGTCTCAGCAAAACGCTGGGACAGCAGCTCCCCGCCCCTCCACGGCTCAGGGCTCCAATAAGCGCTGAGAAGTAGAGCAGAAGCGATGCTGACTGACAGTCAGCATTACTCTGCTCGGGAAGGAGTGAGAACTGAGCCATCTGCGGTGTTCAGTGGATCGGTTCGCAGTGCAGAGACGCCGGGGGACAGATGCAGCATCGGTCTGATGCTCCATCCACCTGGGTAAGTATGATTAGGCAAAAAGAAACACTTCTCTTTTAATATTCTATAGAAACCGACACTTCCAGGAGTGTCAATTTACTGGTCCCCCTGCAGCACTCTGTGGTTTCTCCCGCTAGCCCCTGCATCACTACAGAACAAAGTGGTAACTTAGGGGCTGGTGGATCAAACCAATGATAGCAGTGGAAGACCTGGAATATGACACTCCTGGAAGTATCAGTTTCTGAAGAGTATTTAGGTCGCAGTGTCTTTTTAATACAGCAAAGATTGGTGGTACAGTATTCAACATCTTTTTTACAGGGATACTGTACCGTTATTATTCTAGTGACAGTGTTTACTTTAAAGTAAATCTGTTAGGCCTCGTACACACGATAGGTTAACCAGAGGACAACGGTCTGATGAACCGTTTTCATCGGTCAAAACCGATCGTGTGTGGGCCCCATAGGTTATTTAACCATCGGTTAAAAAAAAAGCCAACTTAAAATTTAACCGATGGATTCCTAACCAATGGAAAAAACGATCGTTAGTAGGCACAACCATTGGTTAAAAATCCACGCATGCTCAGAATCAAGTCGACGCATGCTTGGAAGCATTGAACTTTTTTTTTCAGCACGTCGTTGTGTTTTACGTCACCGCGTTCTGACACAATCGTTTTTTTAACCGATGGTGTGTAGGCGTGATGGACCATCAGTCAGCTTCATCGGTTAACCTATGAAAACGGTCCTTCAGACCGTTCTAATCGGATGGACTGATCGTGTGTACGAGGCTTTACAGACCTAGGCAATTCAAACTGACCACATGATGGAAAAAAAAAATGTAAAAACACAGGTTACCTTCATATATGATCAGCACCTTCAGAAATAAAAGCTCATTCTCCACTTTTTCAGTAAACTTATACAATTTCTTTCTCAGCATGTGTTGTATTGCCCCGGGTTGTGACAGGTTCACTTTAAGCATGCTCTAAAATGATTATTTTTGCCTAATGCATGGTATAATTATACATTTTTGAAGAAAGCATAAAAATATATCCCCAGACCAATAGATAAAATTACCTTTCCCCTTTAAGATTGAATACGGTTAATGAAAATATTGTGCTTTGTACAAGTGATGTGTTTTCGACCCGTGTTAATGTTTGCCTAACCTTTATTGAGCTAGTCCTAAATTCTGACCTTCTTCTAAGTTAGACGTGTCGAGCGGCTCCTGATATCCTGCCTATTATTCTATAGCGGGTAATTGGGACAGGCTTCGATGGCTTGCCAGAATAGCACAGAGTACAGACCTTCCTCAAGGGGCCGTAATGCCTTCTTGCTGTAAAACATTTATTAAACTTTGTCAATATCAATTTCTAGGGTAAATACAGCTTGTGGTTCCTCTTGAGCAGAAAAATACTGCTGTTCAAGCAATAGGGGGATATTCTGCACATAAGTCAGCTATGGGTAATTTGCAGTCTTACCGTAGATAAGAATCTGGAAGTCTTAACATGTCTTTGGCAGGCGTGTGGAAATTGTAGTTTTCTAGGAGCTGAGCACCCCTGGGGATACTGTCAGATGCAGAGTTTTACATGGAGGTACCATAAGGGCAGACCTTGGTGTGCAGAATGGCCAGTTGAATTTCAATGCAGTTCATATACAAGAAAAGACAGTCATGATCCTAATAAGGGCAGAGATAAGGTGTGGGCAGGAGGGGTGGCTGCCCTGGGTGCTGTGGTATCATGTGAGGTGAGGGGAGCACCACAAAGAGATTGGGGTGGATAGATTTGTGTTAGAAGGGGGGATTTTGGGGTCTGCAGGGGGTAAATATTGTTCTAGAAGGGGAAATTTGGGGGAGGTGGTAAAAATGGTGATTTAGGGGGATTTGTGTTGAGAGGAGGACAGGGGAAGAATATTTGTGCTATGTGGGTGGGATTTGGGGGCAATTTGTGCTGGGAGGGGGGATTTGAAGTGGGGGTGTGTGTACTAGGAGGGGAAATTTTAGGGGTATAGAATTTGTGCTAGGAGGGGGCAAATCTTTTTTTGGGAGAGGGGATTTGAGCTGGGGGGTGAAGGGGCAAAGATTTGTACTTAAATGGGGGATTTCAGCAGGGGTCAAATTTGTACTGGGGAGGAGGGGGATTTGGGGGGCTGCAGGGGGTAAGTATTTTGCTCGGGGGGGAAATTTGGGGGAGGTGCTAAGAATGGTGATCTAAGGAGATGGAGGAAATATATTTGTGCTATGTGGGGGGATTTGGGGTCAATTTGTGCTGGGAGGGGGGATTTGAATTAGGGGGGATGTGTACTAGGGGGGGAATTTTTAGGGGTAGAGAATTTGTGCTAGGAGGGGAGGAGGGGTGAATCTTTTTTGGGGGGAAGGGAGGGGATTTGAGCTGGGGGAAGAAAGGGGAAAGATTTGTGCTTCGCTGTGGGAATTCATCTGGGTGTGAAGTTGTATGAGGGGGGGGGGGGGGTTATGCTCAGGGGGTGAAATCCTTTGTGGATTTGCTAACCTGAGAGTAGATGGATCAAGCTCCTCTGTTAAATATGAAATGTTTCAAGTCTTGTCCCACATGCTTGTAATAAATGAAGAGTAAAGCCCTGTACACACGATCGGATATCTGATGGAATCTAATCCAATGGATTTTTTCGTCGGATATCCAATGAAGCTGACTTTCATCAGTCTTGCCTACACACCATCGGTCAAAAATCCGACCGGGTCCAAACGCGGTGACGTAAAACACTACGACGTGCAGAGAAAAATGAAGTTCAATGCTTCCGAGCATGTGTCGACTTGATTCTGAGCATGTGTGGATTTTTGACCGATGGAATTCCACACAGACAATCGTTTTTTTATCCATAGGAAAAATGTAAAACATGTTCTATTTTTTTTTTTTAACCTATGGAAAACAAACCGATGGGGCCCACACACGATCGGTTAGACCGATGAAAACATGGGGAACATGCAAACTCCAGGCAGGCAGTGCCGTGGTTGGGATTCAAACCTTATGATGTTTGGAGGATTCTGATGTCTCAGAGAGATAGAATTTCAAACATTTTTCTTTATCAAACAGTTTAACTGGAAAATTTCCTTGCGTGATAAAAAATGTGTTTATCCTTTATCCCTCCAAGACTTCAGGAATTGCCCAATACTCGAAATTGGAAGAATCACTTCCTTTTTTATCTCGCAATTTATAGGCAGTCTTATTCTTATGCCGCGTACACACGATCTGATTTTCCGTCGAAAAAAACATCCATTTCGCTCAAGCTTGGCTTGCATACACACGGTCACACAAAAGTTCTCGGAACTTTCGTCCGTTAAGAACGCGGTGACGTACAACACTATGACGAGCCGAGAAAATGAAGTTCAATGCTTCAGAGCATGCGTCGAAATGGTTTCCAAGCATGCGTTGGAATTTTGCGCATCGGAATTGCTACAGACGATCGGATTTTCCGTTAGGAATTTTTTCCATCTGAAAATTTCAGAACCTGCTCTCAATCTTTTATTGGCGGAAATTCCAACAGGAAAAGTCAAATGGAGCATACACGCGGTTGGAATTTTCGTTCAAAAGCTCACATCGCACTTTTGCTGTCGGAATTTCCGATCATGTGTATAAGCTATCAAAGGGTTAATTTTGAGATCTGGATGGAACCATCATTTATGTGGGAAGTGAGAACACCATAATGATGTCATTTCTTAACCCATTCACAGCAGGTGAATAAGCAAAAATAAGAAGTACCGATGAGGTCTACGTAGATAAAGAACCCAGTGTGGCACAGATTGGCAGGTCCTAAGCCGGTTTTCACACTGCCACCTCTGTGTAGACAATAGACATACTTGCTGTCACCCCTTGAGAGCGGGGAACTACAAGGTTCAAAGGTAGTGAACATTTTAGATGGACTTGCTTCAAAAGTAATTGCTTTTGTTCTCCACTGAGACTGACTGCAAACTGAGTAACAGACTTTCATAAACTTAAGTTTTAACCCGTGTGGAAGCTGTGATGACCCTCTGATGTCTCCTCCAAATGTAATTCACCAGGCCCTCTCAAGCAAGAAGGCTTCAAAGTCAGGCAAGCACGGCTCTCGTTTCTTGACCACTGATGGAAATGCTATAAGGTCAGAGGGGAACCATCTGCTTGAATGTAAAAAGCTGTTTCATTTTCTGCCAACTTTAAGGTTTTTTACTTCTGAAAGATTACAAGTGTTAGGTATGACAAAGCAGATACGCACGAGCTTCCTCCATCAGCGCCATTTAAAGCCCTGACCTTTACAAGGACTATGCTGAATTTCAAGCTACGTGATTCTGAATAATAGAACGGCCATGTCTGCCCCTGCTGGGGTGGAAGAATCTGAAATATCACCGGTTCAATCTGATCTGGAAAGGTGGATTAATAACAGAGATTAACCAGGGGCATGGCATGTAATATAGCCAGTTCTGATGTGAAGTCAACTCTCTTTTGATGGTGTCAGCCTACTCAGAGTGACAGCGTATGTACAAAATATGTATCCATCAGATTATTATAACTATACTCAGACATAAAATACACCATTTAGTGCAGGTATTTATTCATTAACCACTTCCCGCCCGGTCAATATACAATTGACGTCCGGGAAGAGGTTGTGAAATCCTGACTGGACGTCTATTGACATCCTGCAGGATTTCATGCCGGTGACTTGTCCTCAATGTTCCCCTATGGGGGAAGTTCCACAACCGACTGCGCAGTCTCCGGGCATGCGCAGTAACATTCTACGGGCAGGCTACGGAAATAGCCGAACAAAACAGCTGATCGTCAGCTGTGGAACACGGAATCGGCAGCTAGCTGCTGAGACAGGAAACCCGGTTCAATTTCATAACATTTCCTCCAGACATGTATATTTATTACATCATTTCAATTGTGTTTCTGTATAAATGAATCGCAATCTGGCCGGTGCAGCACGTCGGGTTTGAAACGGATCGTAGAGGGGGGGGGGCTGTGTGCGGCTCTATGGGGCTGACAGAGCAGGAGGAGCTCACTGACTGACAATAGAGCGGCCCATCCAGGGCACCAGTCAGCGAGCACCCGGGCGGGGGAGGCTTCAGGGAGGGAGGAGGAGATGACCATCGCCGAGCTTGTTCCACAACCGACTGCGCAGACTCCAGGCATGTGCAGTAGCAGGCTACGGAAATAGCCGAACGCAACAGCTGATCATCAGCTGTTAAGTGGAACAAATACCATAGGTGGAACCAGCTTGTTAAGTCACCGGCGCGCGCCCGTGGGGGTGCGCAGCACATCGATCGGTGATGCGGGGTGTCAGTCTGACACCCTGCATCTCTGATCTCGGTAAAGAGCCTCCGGCTGGAATTTGTTTTACAGTATGAGCCGCTTGATACAGAAGCTTTTGAAACTGGAAGAGGAAGGGTCAGTAAAAGGATCCAGTTAGGCTCTGCTGCATACACATGTGCATTCAAGAAGCTGAAAGAGGCAACAGAAAGTAGACAGATATACAGTATCTCACAAAAGTGAGTACACCCCTCGCAATATTGTAAATATTTTATTATATATTTTCGTGTGACAACATTGAATAAATTACATAGTAGTGAATGTACAGCTTGTATAACCGTGTACATTTGCTGTCTCCTCAAAATAACTCAACACACAGCCATTAATGTCTAAACCGCTGGCAAATAAGTGAGTACGCCCCTAAGTGAAAATGTCCAAATTTGGCCCAAAGTGTCAATAATTTTGTGTGGCCACCATTATTTTCCAGCACTGCCTTAACCCTCTTGGGCATGGAGTTCACCAGAGATTCACAGGTTGCCACTGGAGTCCTCTTCCACTCCTCTATGATGACATCACTGAGCTGGTGGATGTTGGAGACCTTGCACTCCCCCACCTTCCATTTGAGGATGCCCCACAGATGCTCAATAGGGTTTAGGTCTGGAGACATGCTTGGCCAGTCCATCACCTTGACCCTCAGCTTGTTTACCAAGGCAGTGGTCGTCTTGGAGGTGTGTTTGGGGTCGTTATGTTTGAATACTGCCTTGCGGCCCAGTCTCCGAATCATGCTCTGCTTCAGTATGTCACAGTACATGTTGGCATTTATGGTTCCCTCAATGAACTGTAGCTCCCCAGTTCCGGCAGCACTCAGGCAGCCCCAGACCATGACACTCCCACCACCATGCTTGACTGTTGGCAAGACACACTTGTACGCCTCACTGGATTGCCACCACACTTTTATCTTGGGCTCATCAGATCACAGGACATGGTTCCAGTAATCAATGTCCTTAATCTACTTGCCTTCAGAAAACTGTTTGTGGACTTTCTTGTGCATCATCTTTAGAAGAGGCTTCCTTCTGGGACGACAGCCATGCAGACCAATTTGATGCATTGTGCTGCGTATGGTCTGAGCACTGGCAGGCTGACCCCCCACCCCTTCAACCTCTGCAGCAAGTTTCAGGGTCTTGGAAATCCTCTTCTAGCCTAGGCCATCTTTATGTAGAGCAACAATTATTTTTTTCAGATCGTCAGAGTTTTTTGCCATGAAGTACCATTTTGAACTTCCAGTGACCAGTATGAGAGAGTGAGAGCGATCACACCATATTTAACACACCTGCTCCCCATTTACAGTACATCTTGTAACACTAATGAGTCACATGACTCCAGGAGGGAAAATGCCTAATTGGGCACAATTTGACCATTTTTACTTAGGGGTGTACTCACTTTTGTTACCAGCGGTTTAGTTATTAATAGCTGTATGTTGAGTTATTTTGAGGGGACAGCAACTTTACACTGTTATACAAGCTGTACATTCACTACTTTACATTGTAGCAAGGTGTCATTTCTTCAGTGTTGTCACATGAAAAGATAGAATAAAATATTTACAAAAAATTGAGCGGTGTACTCACTTTTGTTAGATATTGTAAAAAAAAGAAAAAAAAACACCAGCTACTGGAATAATATATTCATTAAAAATTCTGTTTCTGCTCTAATATTGTCCAATCACATGCTTGGAGCAGGGAGGGTGTCAGTCTGATAGGAAAATATCTCCCATGTATGTATATCAATAGTGTATTTTGCTGTTTGACTGGAGCTCAGCTTAAAACACATCATTTAAGCACTGAAGGTCCTATCACTACTCCACTTGGTGGCTATGAGCCCTGCAAGAATCTTAGGCCTGATCACATATGTGACCTTCCTAACTGGGACTAAAGAACAATGCCACCAATAATTTCCTGCCAGGTCTTTACTGTTGAACAAATCCCCATCACCAGCACAGTTGAGAAAGGTCTAAAGCCAGCCATAGATGGAGCAATTTTCTTTCACTCGATTCTCCCGGCTGACTGTGTTGATGGGGGAATCCCTCCCACGGAGCCGGGAGAACACAGTGATTACTATACTATAATTATAATAGTTGCTGGCAATAATCGCATGTAAAATCTGACAGGCTAGTTGTACCCAAGTTGATCGATAAACTTGGGTACATTCAGTTTGTCTATATGTGGTTCCTGCTGAACCGGCAGAGATTTGGACCATCTATGGCCTGTTTTACTTAACATTTTAAGCAACATACCATTGCCTGGAGAAAAAGACGGTGAAGTAATATACAGTTTTGAGTGTTTTTTTTTGATGACGTGTTTGTGAAAGATTTTTGAAGGATCTGCACTGTTGCAGGAAATTGCACTTTAATCTTGATATGGTCACTTGCAGTAGTGCTTAGTTGTGTTTATGTTTTCTTTCACCATGCATCTTGTTGCCAACAACATATCCTTTCATGCTGTTTCAACTGTTTTTGCAGTTCATGTCAGTAGTAAGGCAATGCAAACAGTGTTAATATATGGTAAATGTACCACAAACTACAGATTTAGTCACATAAATGACCTGTAATGAAGGATTTCCCACGTTGTGTGGGCAACTGGATCCTGGAGAAATGTTCACAACAGGAATGCCCATCCCCTTCCTGTCTCTGAACTTTTAGAGCTGCGATGGTTAACATGTTGAGGTCTTTGGGCAGAACAGCCGTATAAGAGGTCTGACAGGGACATTCCCACTCCTTTCTCCTCCTCCATTGAGACAAGTTATTTCAGTGATTACACTGCTTCTAACAGGATCTGTGAATGGGGAAGAGAATCTAAAGCCCCGTACACATGATCAGACCTTTGTCCAACCAAACTCACATCGGAATTCTGACGGCATTCCATCAGAGTAAAAGAGAACATGTTCTCTATCTAAACTCCAATGGAATTAATCGAAATTACTCCGATGGGGCATACACACGGTCGGAATTTCCGATGGAAAAAGTCTGTCTGACTTTTTTCATCGGAAATTCCGATCGTGTGTATGGGCTTTATGATTGTACAGACTTTCCTCCATTCACATATGTTACAATAAGTGTAATCAATGAAATCATTTTTCTCAATGGAGCAGGAGGAGGCGTGTACCCATCAGACCTTCATAATTGCTGTTCTTCTTGAAGACCTGAAGATGTTAACCGCTGCAGTGCTATTATTTCGGAAACAGGAAGTGGACTGGGGATCACTGCAGTGAAGATTTCTCCAGGATCAAGCTGTCTGCACAACATGAGATATACTCCATTGTAAGTAGGTGATGTAAAGCTGTAGGGACCTTTTTGGGCTAAACTTCAGCTTTAAAGTGAATATGTGATTACTTTAATAACTTTAAACTTAAAATCCAGGATTTTTTTTATGATATATTGTAGATAGATAGATACTGTAGATAGATCTAAGTACATTGCCATTCACAGAGCTGGGAGTCTCAGACTATCCTGTCTGATCAGTCCACTGTGCTGCCTGGTTAGATTGGTGGGCCAGGAGACTGGAAAGGGCAGGCAAATTCTGAATAAAAACGCTGAACTAGCTCCTTTTATAACTGAATTTCCTGCCATTGGGTTCCTAGAAAGCTCTACAAGGTATATGATAACTTGTACCGGCTCCTCTAAATGATTGATGTGCAAATTCACCTACAACTAAGGGGAGCAAGGGTGACCACAAGTTTGATTTAATAGTGCTGGCTGTAACTTTCAACGCATTTTTAGCTTCAGCTTCAGATTAAATAAAGCAGTAGCGAAGCTTACCAAGTATGCTAAAAGATTTTTTAAACCTACAGTGCCTTGAAAAAGTATTCATGCCCCTTGAAATTTTCCCAATTTTTTTCATGTTACAACCAAGAATGTAAATGTATTTTATTGGAATTTTATGTGATAGACCAACACAAAGTGGCACATAATTGTGAAGTGGAAGGAAAATGATAAATGATTTTCAATTATTTTTACAAATGTGAAAAGCATGCATTTGTATTCAGCCCCCTTTACTCTGATACCCCTAACTAAAATCTAGTGGAACCAATTGCCTTCAGAAGTCACCTAATTAGTAAATAGAGTCCACCTGTGTGTAATTTAATCTCAGTATAAATACAGCTGTTCAGTGAAGCCCTCAGATGTTTGTTAGAGAACTTCAATGAACAAACAGTTTCACAAAAATCAAGGAACACACATCAGACAGGTCAGGGATAACGTTGTGGACAAGTTTAAAGCAGGGTTAGGTTATAAAAAAATATCCCAAGCTTTGAACATCTCACAGAGCACTGTTCAATCCATCATCTGAAAATGGAAAGAGTATGGCACAACTGCAAACCTACCAAGACATGGCCGTCCACCTAAACTGACGGGCCGGGCAAGGAGAGCATTCATCAGAGAAGCAGCCAAGAGGCTCATGGTAACTCTGCAGAGATCCACAGCTCAGGTGGAAGAATCTGTCCACAGAACAACTATTAGTCGTGCACTCCACAAATCTGGCCTTTATGGAAGAGTGGCAAGAAGAAAGTCATTGCTGAAACAAAGCCATAAGAAGTCCCGTTTGCAGTTTACGAGAAGCCATGTGGGGGACACAGCAAAAATGTGGAAGAAGGTGCTCTGGTCAGATGAGACCACAATTTAACTTTTTGGTATAAAAGCAACACGATATGTGTGGCAGAAAAACGAACACTGCACATCACTCTGAACACACCATCCCCACCTTGAAACATGGTGGTGGCAACATCATGTGGAGATGCTTTTTTTCAGCAGGGACAGGAAAGCTGGTCAGAGTTAATGGGAAGATGGATGGAGCCAAATACATGGCAATCTTAGAAGAAGACCTGTTAGAGTCTGCAAAAGACTTGAGACTGGGTCGGAGGTTCACCTTCCAGCAGGACAACGACCCTAAACATACAGCCAGAGCTACAATGGAATGGTTTACATCAAAGCATATTCATGGGTTAGAATGGCCCAGTCAAAACCCAGACCTAAATCCAATTGAGAATCTGTGGCAAGACTTGAAACTTGTTGTTCACAGACGCTCTCCATCCAATCTGACAGAGCTTCGGCTATTTTGCAAAGAAGAATGGGCAAAAATTTCAATCTCTAGATGTGCAAAGCTGGTAGAGACATCCCCAAAAAGACTTGCAGCTGTAATTGCAGAGAAAGGGGGTTCTACAAAGTATTGACTCAAGGGGGCTGAAAATGCAAATGCATGTCACACTTTTCACATATTTATTTGTAAAAAAATTGAAAACCATATATCGTTTTCCTTCCACTTCACAATTATGTGCCACTTTGTGTTGGTCTATCACATAAAATCCCAATACAATACATTTATGTTTTTGGTTGTAACATGACAAAATGTGGGAAATTTAAAGGGGGTATGAATACTTTTTAAAGCACTGTACAGCAAGTAATTTAATTTCTATACTCAGCCCTTCCAGAATTTAGTTTTAAGAGCTTTTACTTTTGCTCACTTAAATAAAAAACCTATGCATTTGGTTACTTGATCTCATTGGAAAGAGAAAACTAGCAAATCAGAGCTTGGATCCATCTGCACAGATAACATTACCAAATGTTGGAGCTTTTGCTTATGTGATCAGCATCGCCGAAAAGCATGGAGCAGCATTTTCTCCAATCAATACTAGCAAGCCTGATAAGATTATTTATGATAACGTTTATGTTCACATTGATGTTCCTTGTACCTTGTAGTAACAGGGTGTCTTATGAAACAGCAATACTCACATCTCCCGCTATATATTCAATCCTGCCTTGGGGAGAAGAAATGCAGCATGCGACTGGAATCCATATCCTAAGATAAATATTCTAGTCCAGTCTTAGTAAACTGGCAGATAATGGCAGCAAGGATGGGTCACTGAGGTTTTATTAGCTCAATTAACGAGGAGTAAGAGAAGGCTTATACCGCTATCTCCACAGGCTTGCAGAACTGCGCTGCTAGTAATGGTGTTATTAACCTTTACCAGACGCCGGATTTGGCTGCAGCTTCCAGCTCCATTCTGCGGTTCAAGTCTTTATTAATAGGCTGTTTACTGTGCTTAATCCACACGGGAGTTGGCTGCGGAACAATTCCTGGGCCTTGTTTTAGAGGCAGCAGAGTCAATACTGCACTTCTGCATTATAAGCTCTTAAGGTGTACTGAGCAGATGATTGATCCTTCAAGATATGATTTCATTGAACAAGAAGGCAGGCAAACCATGTGCCTGCAATTTATCTATATTCAAACCAAAACTTACTTTTAAAAAAATATAACAAGACACTGTAATTGTATTGAATCAATTTTTTTTGTTTTGTTTTTTACAAATACATATTTATTACAGGGCCCACCCATGACAAAGCATTAGGAGTTTTTTTTTTTTTTTTTTAAGAATAAAGCTGCTTCTTTCAGACTGTCTCTCTTTTTAACCAAAACCCTGTACTGAAATGTACAGAGCACAGACAGAAAGGGGAGGGATGGGGGAGGAGTTATTCCCCATTCAGCTCTGTGCAATTAAATCCTAAGCTATTGAACTCTGTAAACATATGTTTTTTTGTCCAGAAAAGCAGTGAAGAATAACCTGGTAAAGATATGATTAGCCTACAGCTCCACTGGCTGGCTAATAATAAATAAAGTATAAACAAAGTATTTACAGTATATACAATAATTGAGTTTTACTTTTCTGGAAAAAAATAAAACATTTACAAACTATTGCACAAGGAATCCCCAGTATCTGAGTACTACCACCTATACATGTGTAAATAGGCTCAGGCCTTTCAATGTCTAATTTCTCTGAAGTCCTGGAAAATAATATGGCACCCCCCCCCCCTCTAAATCCTCCCGTTGTGTGGTCTATGCCTAGAAGATTATGATAGTTTGGTATAAAACAAGATGTTGCATGCCCGCAATCCTAGGTTATCTGAATTCTGCTGAAATTTGGCCAGGGAAAGGGTTTTCTATATCACATATTTTGGCAATGCCCTAACATTCAACCTTTTTGGTCTTATGTGAAGTCTATACTTGACAATATTTTAGACATGTCTCTAACCCTTATGCCCCGTACACACCATCACTTTATGTGATGAAAAAAAACGACATTTTCTGTGAAGTAAAAAATGACGTTTTTGAAACTTCAATTTTCAAAGACGAAGTTGCCTACACACCATCGTTTTTCTCACAATGTTCTAGCAAAGCGAGGTTACGTTCACCACCTTTTTGCATTGAAGCTTGCTTCATAAGTAGCTTCTGGGCATGCGCGGGTGAAAAAACGTAGTTTTAAACGACGTTTTTGCTACACACGGTCAATTTCTGTGAAGTAAAAGTTGACGTTTTGAAAAACGACACATAAAATTGAAGCATGCTTCAATTTTTTTTGGTCGTTTTTTAGAAGACATAAAACGACGTTTTCCCCCACACACGGTCAATTAAAGTGACGTTTTTAAAAACGTCATTTTTTTTCATCACATAAAGTGATGGTGTGTACGCGGCATAAGACTCTATCTATTACCTTCTGGGCTTACCATTCTGTGGCATATCCAAACTGTTCAAGAAATTTGTGAACCATATTCTAACAGCAGCTAGGCGAACCATTTCCCACCACTGGTTGTCTGTAACAACCCCACCCCAGTGTCCAATATGGGACATTATTACATGGAATGGAATATCTCATGGCAAAACTAGCTGATACACTGGGACAGTTCAATCCAATTTGGGATGCGTGGGACCACTCAGTCTATGGCTAAACAACTCCTCCCAAGACGTCTTAAATGTTACTACATCAAAGTTACTTCCATGCCATTTGCCAGCATGATCACTCGTGGTTTGTGTCAACTTCTTTGAATTTTCTTGTTAATTCTACTTCTACATATTCAAATAAGATTTCTATAGAATTGGTTGTGCTTTACTATACCACTGATATCTACCCATATCACCACACGAGCCTATATGAGTCATTTTTTTTCTATGTACAGATAGATACATTCGATTTCAGTGTTGGATTTTGTGAAATTTGTACCGTTTGTACTGTAATTTTATTTCTTTTATTTAAAAAAATCCAATAAAAAAAAAAGATAAATGAAAAACAATTTTAAAAATATTTTTGGTCTCTTTAAGCCACATTTATAACAAAAATAATTTGCATTTCAGGGAAGAGAGGAGGCACACAAATTAAAGTTAGGCAATAGTATTCTACTACTGGAAGAAGGATAAACGTAAAGCAGAGAAAAGACGAAGTTAGTAAAAACCAAGCTTTAGCCAAAAAGCTAAATACACCTTTTAAATGCACGTTTGGGAATTGATTTACCTACTGATTCTGTTAAGCCAGTCATGAGATTTATAGACTGGTACTGTTTTTCCAACATGGTGTCACCATATCAAGACATCACAATGTACTACAAATAGGCATAATCACATAAGTGAGGTCTATCCTGTGCTCTCCCCTCCTGCAACCTGTCTAAACATATCTCCCTCCAGCTCCCACTGCCTACCAGCGTATAAAGCTGCAATGCAATGATCGCTTGATTGGTTTACACTGAAGAACTCCCCCCTCATATCCTAATACTGACCTTGGGGATTGTAAAAAGATCATATAAAAGGTAGGTTTTAGGGATTGATAACAGTATTCGAAATTCCATTATAGTTTTCCTGGACAAGTTTTCCATCCAAGGTAAAGCTGAGCCCCAGGCAAGCAGCTCAGCACACAGTTTAAAGACACATGCTGGAAGTGTTGCAATTACCAGATGTGTTGTAATTCTGTGCACTCATTCTGTCTGTCTACTGCCAGACAGCGCAGCCAGATCATCCCTCTGCTCTCCTTGTTCAGTATGTTCACCATTAGCACATGTACACTGTAAACAGAGATGGATTGGCTCCTAGTGTTGCCCTCCCTCCCACTACCAGTTTGGGTGCTGCTGTACAAGGAATAAAAAAATACGGACATCTGCACCAATTCAGTTGCATTTAAAAACACATTGAAAGCAAAACTACTGTATAGTGAAAGAAATATCTAGGCAGTCATTGCTGACCTCTCCTTCGGTAAATGCTAGTTTGGAACTGGGAGGTGGGGACTAGGGTTGCCACCTTTTCTTCATGTCAAACCCGAACACTTTAGTGGTGCACAGCAATTTTTTTTTTTTATAGTATAAACACTATACATATATTTTTCTATTAACATTTGAAGTTAGTAACAAGAGTCCCTCTTTACATCAAAGTCCACAGTGTCCCTCTTTACATCAGAGTCCACAGTGTCCCTCTTTACATCAGAGTCCACAGTGTCCCTCTTTACATCAGAGTCCACAGTGTCCCTCTTTACATCAGAGTCCACAGAGTCCCTCTTTACTTTAGAGTCCACAGAGTCCCCCTTTACATCAGAGTCTACGGAGTTCCCTTTTACATCAGAGTCTACAGAGTTCCCTTTTACATCAGAGTTCACAAAGTTCCCCTTTTACACCTGAACTCACAGGAGTTCCCTTACACTGTAAGGGGGGACTCTGCAGACTCTGATGTAAGGGAAAACTCTGGGGACTCTAACTTAAGGGATGCTCTGAGAACCCTGATTTAAGGGGGAACACTGAGAACTCTGATGTATGGAGAAGACTCTGATTTAAGGGGGAACACTGTGGCCTCTGGTGTGAAGGGAAATTCAGATGTAAGGGGTGCTCTGAGAACCCTGATTTACCTTAGTGTACTGTCTCAGAGGCAGGAGAGAGAATGAGGGGGGGGGGAGACTTTAGTCACAGACAGGGATGGGTGGTGAGCCCACTCACCCCTTGCCAGTCAACACCTCTCATACAGATGTATATGAGGCTGCTGAACTTCAGATTTCCAGTCGCAACTTTCCTTTTCTGAGGCACAGCATCAGGGATTGGAATGTGGGCATCCACAGAGGGGTAGGGGTGTTTGGGGAGGGGGGTGTTAGTGCCAGCTTTGGGCAGCATGAAGGAGAGTGTAACAGACAATCTCAGCTTAGACAACTGGAGCCAGCAACCCTGCTGGGAAGCCATAGTCCAGTCTAAATAATGTGTCCGGGTTTCAGGCAGTCTGAAACCCGGACGCATGATTCCAAACCCGAACTGTCCGGGTGAATCCTTGACAGGTGGCAACCCTAGTGGGGACAGAGCCTTGTCACCCTGTAGAAGAAGGTGCTTGTATAAGGACCTTCATGGAAGGATCACCATGTATACATTTTAATGAAAGCTGCAGATTAAAAATATAAAAAATGCAGAAATTACATGTTAGAGAGTATATGAAATTTTAGTGATTGGAGCTTTGAGTTTGGAGCTTTTTAAAACTGCATGGATTGCAGCTTTAAAGTTAAAGTTAAAGTGGTTCTAAAGGCAGAACCACTGTCTGTGCTTGCCCCCTCCCTAAACACTTACCCGTCCCCACCAGGCTTTACTGAGAGCAGTGGGAGACATTGGCTTCTGTCAGTCAAATCCTGAGAGGAGGGAGTGGGAGTGGGCACTAATCACACAAGCTCGCGCCCCCTTTCCTGGCCTGCCTGGCTGTATGCTTGGATAAAGGACTAGTATGGATTTTGGGGGGAACCTCACGCCATTTTTTACTGTTTTTGATTTATCCCTGTCAGCCAACAGGGATGGGTCATTGGTTAAGGAGCCAGCACCCGCCGGTGTCCTAACAACCACTGACTCATCCTTGCTCTGACAGCAGAGATGAGTCACTTGTTGTTAGGACACTGGCGGGTGCTGGCTCCCTAACCAATGACTCATCCCTGTTGGCTGACAGCAGAGATGAGTCACTAGTTGTTAGGACACTGGCGGGTGCTGGCTCCCTAACCAATGACTCATCCCTGTTGGCTGACAGCAGAGATGAGTCACTAGTTAGGACACCGGCGGGTGCTGGATCCCTAACCAATGACTCATGCCTGTTGGCTGACAGCAGATATGAGTCACTAGTTGTTAGGACACTGGCGGGTGCTGGCTCCTTAACCAATGAGTTTGACTCAAAACTTATTAGTATAAAAAATACAGCAAATATGCAACCAAGTCGCACTGAAAACTGGATAAAAAATCACAGTGTGTGAACCTAGCCTTAGTTCCCAAAGTCTTTTATATTTTATATTGTTACAATTACTTGCTGCCTAGTTTCCTGTTGAGGGGACCTTCATTTCCCGGTGTTACTTGAGTAGGATGTAAGGACCAATTTTTTTAGCAGGGCAGGGAAAGAACCTCTCTCGGGTTTTAATTGTTGACTTTACTACTGTTGGAGAGATTCCTCTTACCTTCCTGTCCCTGTATCTATGGTGATGGGATATCTCCCCAGAATAGACATGGACAGTAGTAAAAATGTAGCTAACCATGAAAATAATAAAATAAAAGTTGTGTCTAGAGTTTTACTTGAACCTGGAAAACGTGAATGGCTGAAGTAGGTCCGAAAGAAATAGTCTCACCTGTTGGGAATAAAGCCGGCGTCGTTCAGTAGACTGGCCTGCTCCAGGTCTCTTGGGAATCCGTGAAGTACCCAGCCATGTGTGTTGCACTCCAGCCTGCTGAGACGATCAGTGAGGGCCCTCAGGACAAGATTATCCGGAACTGAGAACAAAAAGCATACCATCACTATTACAGGTAATGGAACGTCTGTGCTACTAGAGAGCGTCCACAAGAATTATTTCAGTGCATATGTGCTGGAGATTCTTAAAGGGGTTTTACAATTCCCCAATAAATGTATTTCCCCATTAGTTAAAGAGAATGTATAACATTTTTAGTCTCTTTCTTTTTCATCTATAGAAAAAGGCTCATTCTGGAAATCACACGTAGATGAGTATTGTTTACAGGACACACTCAACAGAGGGAGGTGTACTATAGACCTCATTGGTCAGTTCTAGGCAGCACCACAACAATTACCATTATATGCCTACTCTACTTTTTGGTAGAAGTTCTGGTGTAGGCAGCAGCCACCCATTCATTCCATAACAAATAATCTTTACACAAAATGAGTTGTGTTACTGGCCAGATCACCAGATAACCAGAGGGAAAAAAGCAAAAACAAAATAAACAAATACAGCCACCACAACGAATGACTGGTAAGCTGCAATATAAAACATTTTTGGTTTTGGGATTAATACTGCTTTGAGCTAGTTATACATGTACATTTCTCTTCATTCAAACCCAAATCCCTGTACCAATAGAAGGGTACTCCAACCACCCCTCCAAGAATACACAGAACAGAACTTGCAGCCATTGGCTGTATTTACTGATCAAAAACTGGTTTTCTAGCAAGCGCGTTTGACAGCGGTACACACATACCGAAAGTTAGCCGGCTCCTGCTGAACTCGCGGGATTTCAGTGTGTGTGTCCGGCTTTAGTGACCAGCAATTCTCATTCAGGAAGTCAGGGGAAATCTCTCCAGCCAAACAAGATTCTGATTGGATTTCCACTTCAGTTGTAATGTGGATGCATACTTATTTTTAATTTTTTTTTTATGAAATCTTATTTTATAAAAAAAGAATGTGTGACAGCAGGGCATCCTTAAAACCAATCTCCGGTAAAAATGAATTTATTAATATCCACACCCAATGGAAGTTAAATAGGACCAGAAGAAAAACACAGAGCAAGACTTCCGACTAAATTTCGACTTTACTTGCTGCTTCTCTATCAATGGCTCAAAAAGTAATCAGGCAACTAGCATTTTCAAAAGAAGGTAAAAATGTCAAAAGATCAGTGGCGTCCACTGATGACAAGTTTTTTTTATAGTCCAACCTTGGGAAACTTTTAAGTGGTTCTAAATGCATTTTATTTTCTTAAATTAAAAAAAGATGTTATACTTACCTGCTCTTCTGGGGGTCCCCTGTGGCGCTCTCGGCTCCTCCTCTTCTTCAAGGACACTTGTGCAGGCGCGATCCAAAGCCGGGCTGCTGTGTACATTTGTAGACACACACAGTGCGGCTCGGTCACGTCCCCCACTCCCTCCTCACAGGATTTGACTAATGCCCTGTACACACAAGCGGAATTCTGGTCGGAAAAACTTGGATGGTTTTTCCGACGGAATTCCGCTGAAGCCTGCCTTGCATACACATGGTCACACAAAAGTTCTGTGAATTTTTAACTGCCAAGAACATGGTGAAAAAAAAGACTATAACGAGCCGAGAAAATTAAGTTCTATGCTTCCGAGCATGCGTCGATTTGTTTCCGAGCATGCGTCGGAATTTAGCACGTCTGGATTTGTACACACGATTGGAAATTCCAATCGGATTTTTTCCCCCGACGGGAAAATAGAGAACCTGCTCTCTATCTTTTTCCAGCAGTTTTTCTGTTGGAAAAAGTCCAATTGGGCATACACACGGTCGGGATTCCCGACCAAAAGCTCTCATCTGACTTTTTCAGACGGGAAAACCGATCATATGTACAGGGCATAAGGCTACGGACTCTGTATTGTTCTTGATGACGTCAAGAACTTAGACCACTGGAGTAGGGGGAAAAAGAGCTGAATGGACTGATCTAGCAGACCAGTGCATTGGGTAAGAAAGGCAGGCCATAGATGATTCTTTTTTTTAGGCTCAACCTGGTTGAACCTAAAAAAAAATATTTGATTCCCCATGCTGATGGGGTAATAACTCCCACACAGCTTTTGTGTTCTGACAGCAGGGAGAGTTTGAGTTCTGTACACCCACCCTGCCCATAGATGGATTGAAATTCAGGCGATCCCTGCTGAACCAACCGAATTCCGAACTTTTAATTTTCAAAGCAATTGGGCCCCTTTCACACTGGGGCGGTGGGTGCGTCGGCGGTAAAGCGAAGCTATTTTTTGTGGCGCTTTACCATCAATTTTGCAGCGCTGCGATATTAACCCACGCTAGTGGACGAAAAAGGGTTAAAACCATCCGCAAAGTGCCGCTGCAGCAGCGCTTTGCCAGCGGTATAGCCACAGTGCCCATTCATTTCAATGGACAGGAGCGGTGGAGGATCGGTATACACACCTCTCCTTCACCGCTCCAAAGATGCTGCTAGCAGGACTAGCAGGACTTTTTTTTACTGTCCTACTAGCGCACCACTCCAGTGTGAAAGCCCTCTGGGCTTTCACACTGGAGAGACAGTAGCGGCTCTTTCAGGGCGATTTGCAGGTTCTATTTTTAGTGTTATAGCCTCAGTGTGAAAGGGATCTTATTATTTTAATGCTTCCCGCCCAATGTACGTACCCGAAGGCATACATCGCTGCTTACTTCTGGGTTAAGAGCACGCGCATGCGCCCCCCGCCCAGCTACCGCTGTGATGGTACACAGCGGGAGCCTGTAAGCAAATCCTGGCCAATGATTCATGGCCGGGACCTCCTGATCGGCTGTGTACAATCACAGCCCAGAGCTCTGTGTTGGTAAACAACATAAAGCCGTGTATAGAGGGAATGATCTGTCAGTTTCTGCAAATAAAAGATGAGAAACAGAGATCTTTAGTAAAAAGAAGCACACTTTACACACATTACATGTAGTTAGGTACACTTTTAACCCCTTGATCGCCCTAGATGTTAAACCCCTTCCAAGCCAGTGTCATTAGTACAGTGACAGTGTATAGAATTATCACTGATCACTGTATTAATGTCATTGGTGATGTCAGTGGCAGTTAGTCAGTTCTCCTCCAGCATCAGCTAGTGTCAGATTGCCCGCTGCACTATCGCAGTCCACTATCACCATAAGTTGCTGATCAGCGCCAGCAGTAGTATAAAAAAAGAAATAAAAATTCCAGTATATATATAGCATAGTTTGTAGGCGCTATAACTTTTTATGCAAAGCAATCAATATACACTTTTTTTTTTCTTATTTTTATCAAAAACATGTAGCAGAATAAATTTTGGCCCAAATTTATGAAGAAATATATATTTTTATATTTTTTTATTGGATATGTTTGATAGCAGAAAGTAAATAATATTGTTTTTTCTTTCAAAATGCTTTCTCTTTTTTCATTTATATCGCAACAAAATTAAAAACCCGGTGGTGATCAAATACCACCAAAAGAAAGCTCTATTTGTGTGAAAAAAATGATATAAATGTAATTTGGGTACAGTGTTGTATGAACACGCAATTACCAGTTAAAGTAGCTTAGTGCTAAATAGTAAAAGGGGGTAAAATCCTCTGGAGCTGAAGTGGTTGAACTATTCCGGAGTTGTGCTTTAAAAGAGCACCTGCATTTGGCTGAAAAAAATCTTCTTTTGGGGCAGAGCAGTGAAATCAAATTTGGAAAAGCATTGATCATCTGCCTCTCCCTGTTGTCTTGTAAAGGACCATTTGCAGCCTATAGTAAATGCTGACTATACTGCATGTTTTTTGTCACTGTGGAAATGTAGACACAGTTATGTCTTTGGAATGCTAGATTTATACTGGAAGGAGCAGCATTCCAAAACACATCTATAAAGCAACATACAAATCTGATATATTAAACAGATGAAATTGGTTAACAAATAAGAAAAGATCATTGTTAGGCTTTACATACACTTGAATTGTTCTATATTCAGCCCTCATATAGCTTACCGGGAATATAGGGCCTAATCCTCAAAAACCCGGCGCAACGTAATTTTTACCATTTAAGTTACACCGCCGCAAAATCTCTACCTAAGTGCCCGATCCACAAAGCACTTACCTAGAAATTTTGAGCGGTGTAACTTAAATCCGTCCAGCGCAAGGCGTTCCTAATGTAATGGGGCGAGTCCCATTTAAATTAGGCGCGCTCCTGCGCCGGACGTACTGCGCATGCTCCCGACGCGATTTTCACGACGTGCTTTGCGCGGTTTTACGTTACGCCGAGTTTTGTGAATCGCGCCGGGTAAAAAAACTTGCGTCGGGAAAAAAAAAAAAGATGCGGCGGGAAAAAAAAAATTGAAAAATAAATTTGACAGCGTCGCGGGAAAGAAGGGTCTACTTTTACATTGTTAACTAACTTTACACTTTGTAAAAGCAGCCCTAATTTTGCGACGGCAAACTAATACTTACGGAGAAAAAACGAAGCGTAAAAGCTTCGTGGATCTCCTTAAGTGCTAATTTGCATACCCGAAGCGGCATTTCGACGAGAAATGCCCCCAGCGGTGGCCGAGGTACTACATCCTAAGATCCGACAGTGTAAAACTATTACACCTGCCGGATCTTAGGAATATCTATGCGTAACTGATTCTGTGAATCAGTCGCATAGATAGAAACAGGGATACGACGGCGTATCAGGAGATACGCCGGCGTATCCCTTTTGTGGATTAAGCCCATAGTCCCTGGAGCATGTGCTGTGTAAATTCCTCTCTGCATCTTGTTCCTCTATCACCTCTATAATATTTAGACTTCCTTTGGAAATATGAACCGATTGTTGGCTGGGAGCAAATCCTTAAAGTAGAACTAAAGGCAAAACTTTTTTTTTGTAGTTTTGGATAGAGTGCAGAGGGATTAGAACACCTGTCAGGTTTTATTGCCCCCGTTACGGAGATCACCCCTCTCTATTTGTCCTGTTTACCATTATCATTGAAAGTGAAAGTAAAGAAAATCCACATTTTGGATTGTCCCCAGAAATGAAATAGAGCGGAAATCTTCCAATGGGGACACTAGTTCTGGTGACCTGGGGGGCCCCAATGAGTTCCTTTAATTTGCAGGGATTTCCTCTTACTTTCTGTTTGGCTGTGAGACAGGAAGTGAAGGTAAATCTCCTAAAAGGGACAGAGATTGTGGAAAAAAACTGACAGGGGCTATAAACCCTCCCTTAATCTAGAATTAAAAAAAAAGTTTTGCCTATAATTTTACAAAAACACACAACTTTGGTGACAATGTCCTTTCAATGAATTCCCCCCGTTCCCCTGGGTGCAGTCTATCTAGTGACATACTGTTATTACCCTTCAGCCCCAAGCCAGCAATGTTTGCTGAGTGGTCCTGCCCAGTGGTGTACGGCCTTTGCAAAGAATACCTCTGCCTGACACCTCTTTATAATGCACATGTGTGCCATGGCCCTGTTCATGCCTATGGGATGGCTATAGGTATGGGGGCTTCCTGTGGTCCTGCAGTCTGGTAATCCCATAAAAATGCATGAGGCCGTGTTGCCTATGCAGGGGTAGCAGAAAAGCTGTCCCAAGGTTTTCCTTGTAAAGGTTGTGTGGAGACAGGCAAAAAGTTAGCATCACTTTAAAGAATAACTAAAGGCAAAACTTTATTATTTTAATTTTGGATAGAGTGCACTGTAGAGGAATTAGAACACCTGCCAGTTTTGTTTTTTTATTGCAGCCTGTGCCCCCCCTTTAAGGAGATTCGCCCAATCTATTTTTCTGTTTTCCATTATCATTGAAAGTAAAAGAAAATCCAAATATCTGGGCTGTCCCCAGAAAAGTAATAGAGAGGAAATCTTTCAATGGGAACACTATTCTGGTGACCTGGGAGTCCCCTAGGGATTTCCTCGCACTTCCTGTTTGGCTATGAGACAGTGAAGGGAAATCTTTGCAATGGGACTCAGATGGCAAAGAAAAAATCTGACTGGGGTTATAACCCTCCCTGATTTCAGGGAGACTTGAGGTCTATGAACCTTAACTCGCATTAATATGAATGGTTGTCATTGAAAATCATGGGGAACGACTTGTCAGGCGACTTTGCAGTCCCAAGTCATAGGACAAGTCGTAAAAGTGTGAAAGGGGCCTTACTCAAAAATAAAAAATAAATAGTTTTACCTACAGTTCAACTTTCAACCAGCAAACATCAAATTGTCTTAAAGCTGAAATGTGGGCAAATGGCTAAATATACAACAGAAACACAAATATGGGAGCTAATTCAACAGCTGAAGGATTTGTATTTATGTCTATTCATTCCTTGGATTTTCACATCTCTGCTAGACATGACAGTTTGGTGACCTGACCTTTCTTTATGGCAGTTAAGCAACATAGTAATAGGCGCTAATAGTAGGTGATAAATAAATTCCAAATTCTTGAAACAATATATTAACTATAAGGTCAATACAATAGTGATTTAAAGTGCAAGTGCTTATATAATAACAACATCAAAAAATAGGTGCAAACAGGTCCTAAAAATGCAGCAGTGGTCACTAAATGATAAGCATTGGTAAGTCAATGCGTCAAATGGTTGACTTTAGAGTAGACACCATCACCACGGAACAGATATCAAACTGGCGACACCCGTTGAGAGGTAGAGGTAAGTGCCTACTTACCAGACCACCATGACCCTTCATTTTTTTTTTAAAGGATCAGGTGGAGCTTTAGTACAGTTGGTGGCCTAAGGTCTGTACTGGTACCTGGAGAAATTACCATGGATAAAATGAAGAAAAACGGGATATAGTGAAGTTCTGCGCTTTATTGAAAAACAGATTAAAAACAAAAGCCAAATGGCCGCTTAAGCACTTGTGCAAGTGCCGAGACCTTGGCACTAAGGAATCAAGCGTGTTACAGCTAGATGTGATGTGGAGCACCAGCTGCACTGTGTCTCACTCTCGTGGATAGGTGTAGCGCGCGTTCCTCCGCCTTCGCCTCTCTGTTTCAAATCCGGAAGTAGCTGAACGTGACCAGGAACGCCTCCTGGTCACGTTCAGCTACTTCCGGATTTGGCACAGAGAGGCGGTTTTTTAATCTGTTTTACAATAAATCGCAGAACTTCACTATGGCCCGTTTTTCTTCATTTTATCCATGGTAATTTCTTCTGTTGGAGTCCATTCCTGGCCAGTCCCATCCAGGTACCATTACAGACCTTAGGCCACCAACTGTACTAAAGCTCCACCTGATCCTTTAAAAAAAAAATGAAGGGTCATGGTGGTCTGGTAAGTAGGCACTTACCTCTACCTCTCACCGGGTGTCGCCAGTTTGATATCTGTTCCGTGGTGATGGTGTCTACTCTCATGTCAACCATTTGATGCATGGACTTACCAATGCTTATCATTTAGTGATCACTGCTGCATTTTTAGGACCTGTTTGCACCTATTTTTTTATGTTGTTATTATATAAGCACTTGCACTTTAAATCACTATTATATTGTTGACCTTAGATAATATATTGTTTCAAACTAGAATTTGGAATTTATTTATCACCTACTATCAGGGCCCCCTTATTATTATACACCCCCCACATTACTTAAGTTGTTTTCACACCACTTTAGGGGAGCAGCTTCTTTAATATATTTTATATTACGATAGAGCGGAGTTCTCTATTTATTCAAGCAACATAGCTTGCTCACCACCCCATACCCAGCCTGCTGTATAGGGAACTATAAGAGGTTGAAACAAAGTAAAATTCAGGCATTCATCTGCTAGGGCGACCACGTGCAGGTCTGCCCCGGGTCCCGGGCACCTTCAATGAAACTAAAAAAGCCACCCTGCACAGTGGATTCTGTGCCCTAATTGGGCACAGCTTAGCCCAATCAGGGTGCACTAAAAGCTAGTTGTTAAGGAGTGGGGCTAGGAAGCTGTCCACTGAGTCCTTAACAACCAATGAGTCATCAGCTGTGAATGGGCTTCCCCGCTGACAGCTGAATAATAAAGAAAATAATTGCTGGTAAAAAATAAAAATAAATAAAAAACTGCATGCCCCCCCCCCCCCAATCCATACCAGACCCTTATCCGAGCATGCAGCCTGGCAGGTCAGGAAAGTGGGGGGGCAAGCTCTTCTCCACAACCCTGGGCTGTGGTTGTGGGGGTATGCGGGCAGGGGGCTTATCAGTATCTGTTAGACCCCTTTAACAAGGCACCCCCCCCCCCCCACAAAATGTTTCTTCTAAATTTTTCTGTAGTATAGACTGAAGGGGGACCCCATGCCGTTTTTTTCTTAATTTTTTTCCCCATAGAGCCAAGTTTCGGCAATTGCAACAGCGAGACAATTGAAATGTGACTCATTAACACCTAAGTCTCCATGTCTGCAAACCCCCTTCCCCCCCTCCCTTTCCCTTCGACTCTTCACCTATTTCCCTTTTGCCGTTTTATTTTCTTATCTCTTTTTTTTTTTTTTCTGAGTTTCTTTTCAGGGCCTTGACCGCCCCTCTATTCCTTATCTGACTTTCATTTCCCTAAGAAAATGGAAAATAAGTATAATTATTACGTTTATGATATCCATGTAGGTGCATGAGCAATATTGCTGATTATTTGTTTTTATTGTTATTTCTTCTTTGTTTGTAATCCTCGTGGACCAGTTCCCTTGATATAAATAAATAAAAAAAAAAATGTGACTCATTTTTTTTTACTTCAGAAATTTTGTTTTTGCTGCAGCATGTACTATGAATGCTACAGATGCTCCACTTTACAGGCAGACTAAGGTGATCCCCATGATGTACATCTTTTTTTTTAGGAAAGGGGTCATCCTAGCATCTGCCTGGAGTTCAGCTTAAATGATAATTTCACCTTTCATAACATGTTACACCCACATTCATCATGTTACGAATGGACTGGCCGATCCCCGCTGTGACAGCTAGCAGGATTCTTCTCTCTCCCTGTTAGCGGCTTCGACCAAACGGCTGCGTCACTGATTGACAGGGCTCTCTGTGCATGGAAAACTACAAGATCTGGCAGCCTTTGCCGTGGAGCGCAAAGCATGCTTCCTGTCAGATTGTATCTGCTTACACATACGGGCAAGCAGATACACTGGCAGATCTGCTGGAGACCTGCATGGCACCAATGATCTGCTGATCGCTGATGCAATACTTTACATGCTCCAGAAAAAATAAAATACATGCAAAATGTTACATTTTAAACCTGCAAAAAAGGTGCATTTATTTAGATTTTTTTCCAAAAAGTGAACTTATCCTTTAATCCAGGGCCTGTGGTGACCGGCTTCTGTTTGCTTTAGAATAGCTTTTCTCCCCCATACAAGTCTACAGAAAAACAAGAGCAGCTAAAGCTAGACAAATGCAAGCCAACTGCACCAGCCATGAATTCTGCATGATCTCACAACTGCCAAATGTATTCTGCATTTTCCCATCAAAGTCTGTTGGCACAGGCCCATGTGACATTTTGTTTTGCATATAGAAGACACAGAAAGAGGTTTGCCATGGGTGCATTTAAATCTCTTCTACATCAAGCAGGTATTCCCAGATCTTTGACACTGAGGACAGGACTGAAGTGGAATATTGCACTACAGCAATACCTGGATGAAGAAACAAAGTATTACCAGGTAGGCTGGTATTCAAGGGGTTAAAACAAGCTCTCGGCCACTGCAGCCGTGAACTTGGTACTAAGTTTTACAGCCGGCTCCCAACTTTCAAAAGTGATCCAGGTGGGTCTAGAGTAAGGTTCCAAAGGTGCCATGATGGTTCCCAAGCTTCTGCGGGGAGCCCTGGACCGCAGAAAACTGCTGTAACATCAAAGCGTTTGTTAACCCACAAACAAAACAAAAAACAGATCCTGTTCCCTTAAGTGCCCATTCACACTACCGCGACTTGTGTTGCCCCAAGTCGCGCAACATGACAAATTCCATTAAAGTAAATGAGAGCCGTCTTAATGCACACTACTTCTCCGACTTCAGAAAAGGTTCCTGTACTACTTCAAGGTGACTTCTAGGAGACTTGTACCCATTGATTTCAATGGAAGTTGCCTCCAAAGTCGGATCAGTGTCTTAAGTGAAGCAACTTTACAGGAAAATAAAATAGTTTTCTCAGGCAAACCCCTCCCTCAGAGATGATTATTGTTTGATTGGCCACTGGCAAAGTTGCCTGTCCTGGAGGCGACTTGAAGTTGCCTCGAAAAGTCGTGCCGACTTTCATGTCGCTGTAGTGTGAACCGGCACAAAAGCATGTTATACAGCTACCAGTATATTTTTATTTTAACGTAATTTCTAGCAAAAATGCTAAATGTAACATATGTGTAAAATAAAAGATACAAAAATTGTCCTAGTAGAAAAGAGGTTGACTCTTCCAAAAAACTGATGACTGAACAACATGCTAGCTTTCATATCTGTCTGTGACTACAGTATGAGGATTCCTCCACTGCAGTTTGTGACTCTTCGTCCTCCCGCGCTAAACTACAGAAACATTTTCCCATTGGTAGACATATTCTCCATTAAAATTGTTTATTCTACATAATAAAGATGCCATCAAGACGTCATCATCTGGCTATGCAGTTGTAACATTTGGCTAGAACTCCAATTTTTGCTGGAAATTTACCACTTAGAATACATTCTCGGAAATTCTGGCCAAGCCTGCAAATTGCCCACGCCAGGCAGTGACAGGTGCACTTTAACTGCTATCAACACAGACGCTGCTTCAAATGAGTTCTGGAAAAAAACTGCTGAAAAACTACCATAAGTACAGTATCTAAATTGTTTGTTTATTGTTTACTGCCATCTGCAGGCGCTAAGTGTGATTTACAGCTCAGAAATCCAGATCGCAGCTAACGCATGCAAATCTCTAGCATCTGGAAAGGGTCAACAATGCTATAGAAGTGCTAATGAATCACCGGGGAAGAAGGTACATGCAGGATGCACAATATTCTGTGAGATTATACAAGCAGCATGTATAAACACACATATAGAAACAGATGGATGAGAGCGATGATTATAATGCTATGGATTAAGCCAAAGTAAATGCATGTTTAAAATGGATGCATTTTGTATGTATATATGTGTGTGCGTGTATACACATTCTTCAATTAAGTCTACCTACCGTCATGAAACAACAGCCATCTGATGCAGCTGTAATTGGTTGGATTGAAGGCAAGTCTCATGTCTATGGTGGGCCTCTAGCATCACTGGGGAACAGTCAATCAGACAGGTGAAAAAAAACACATACTAATTGCTGTATTTGCCTCCAGCGCCAGGACAAGGTCATCCAGAGCCCAGGGCGAATATGCCAAACTGTGCCCCCCTCCCCAAGATCCATGAGCATTACAACAAGGGGAAAAAGTATTTGATCCCCCTGCTGATTTTGTACGTTTGCCCACTGACAAAGAAATGATCAGTCTATAATTTTAATGGTAGGTTTATTTTAACAGTGAGAGACAGAACAACAACAAAAATATCTAGAAAATAGTAAAAAAAATTGATCTGCATTTTAATGAGTGAAATAAGTATTTGATCCATTATCAGTCAGCAAGATTTCTGGCTCCCAGGTGTCTTCTATACAGGTAAGGAGCTGAGATTAGGAGCACGCTCTTAACCACTTAAGACCCGGATCAATATGCAGGTTAAGGACCTTGCCCCTTTTTGCGATTCGGCACTGCGTCGCTTTAACTGACAATTGCGCGGTCGTGCGACGTGGCTCCCAAACAAAATTGGCGTCCTTTTTTCCCCACAAATAGAGCTTTCTTTTGGTGGTATTTGATCACCTCTGCAGTTTTTATTTTTTGCGCTATAAACAAAAATAGAGCGACAATTTTGAAAAAAAAATAATATTTTTTACTTTTTGCTATAATAAATATCCCCCAAAAAAAGATATAAAAAAAATGTTTTTCCTCAGTTTAGGCCGATACGTATTCTTCTACCTATTTTTGGTAAAAAAAAAAAATGACAATAAGCGTTTATCAAATGGTTTGCACAAAATTTATAGCGTTTACAAAATAGGGATAGTTTTATGGCATTTTTATTAATATTTTTTTTTTTTACTACTAATGGCCGCGATTATCGATTTTTTTTCATAAACTGCGACATTATGGCGGACACATCGGACAATTTTGACACATTTTTGGGACCATTGTCATTTTCACAGCAAAAAGTGCTATAAAAATGCATTGATTACTGTGAAAATGACAATTGCAGTTTAGGAGTTAACCACTAGGGGGTGCTGTAGGGGTTAAGTGTGGCCTCATATGTGTTTCTAACTGTAGGGGGGCGGGGCTGGATGTGTGACGTCATTGATCCTCTTTCCCTATATCAGGGAACAGACGATCAATGACACTGCCACTGTGAACAACGGGGAAGGTGTGTTTACACACACACACCTCTCCCCGTTATTCAGCTCCTGTGACCGATCGCGGGACACCGGCGGCGATCGGGTCCGCGGGTCCTGCGGCCACGGAGCTTCGGACCGGGTCGCGTGCGCGACCCACGGCTGGGCTCTCAGGCCTTGTACACACGGCCAGACATGTCCGATGAAAACGGTCCGCGGACCGTTTTCATCGGACATGTCTGCTGGGAGGTTTTGGTCTGATGTGTGTACACACCGTCAGACCAAAATCCCAGCGGACAAAGAACGCGGAGACGTATACGACACCAACGTTCTCTGACGCGGAAGTTCAATGCTTCCACGCATGCGTCAAATCAATTCGACGCATGTGCGGGATGGTTCCAGCGGACAAGTTTCTCAGCATGCCAAGAAACTTTTGTCCGCTGGATACCTGTCCGCTCGGCCAGGAATCCGGTCCGGTAGGCCCTACACACGGTCGGACATGTCCGCGGACCAGTTTCAGCAGACATGTTCGGTCGTGTGTACGAGGCCTTAAAGGCGACGTACCTGTATGTGCCTGTGCCCAGCCGTGCCATTCTGCCGACGTATATGTGCAGGAGGCGGTCCTTAAGTGGTTAAAGGGACACCTGTATAAAAGACACCTGTCTGTCCACATAAGCAATCAATCAGATTGCAATCTCTCCACCATGGCCAAGACCAAAGAACTGTCCAAGGATGTCAGGGACAAGATTGTAGACTTACACAAGGCTGGAATGGGCTACAAGACCATCGCCAAGCAACTTGGTGAGAGGGCGACAACAGTTGGTGCAATTATCTGCAAATGGGAAAAAATACAAAATAATTGTCAATCTCCCTTGGTCTGGGGATCCATCCAAGATCTCACCTCGTCAATGATCATGAGAACGGTGAGGTATCAGCCCAGAACTACACAGGATAATCTTTTTAGTTGTCTCAAGGCAGCTGGGACCATAGTAATCAATAAAACAATTGGTAAAAAACTATGCCTGTAAAGGACTGAAATCCTGCAAGAAAGCACATGTACAGACCGTCTGAAGTTTGCCAATGAACATCTTAATGATTCCGAGGAGAACTGAGAGAAAGTGTTGTGGTCAGGTGAGACCAAAATCAAGCTCTTTGGCATGAACTCAATTCACCGTTTTTGGAGGAGGAGGAGGAGGAGTGCTGCCTATGACTCCAAGAACACCATCCACACCGTCAAACATGGAGGTGGAAACATTTTTGAAGGTGTTTGGAGGGGACAGGACAATTTTATCCCATCAAAGGACGATGGACGGGGCCATGTACCATAAAATCTTGGGTGAGAACCTCCTTCCCTCAGCCAGGGCATTGAAAATGGGTCATAGATGGGTATTCCAGCATGACAATGACCCAAAACACACGGCCAAGGCAACAAAGGAGTGGGTTAAGAAGAAGCACATTAAGGTCCTGGAGTGGCCTAGCCAGTCTCCAGACCTTAATCCCATAGAAAATATGTGGAGAGAGCTGAAGGTTCGAGTTAACAAACGTCAGCCTTGAAACCTTAATGACTTGGAGAGGATCTGCAAAGAGGAGTGGGACAAAATCCCTCCTGAGATGTGTGCAAACCTGGTGGCCAGAAAATGTCTGACCTCTGTGATTGCCAACACGGATTTTGCCACCAAGTACTAAGTCATGTTTTGCGAAGGGGATCAAATACTTATTTCACTATTTCACATTAAAATGCAAATCAATGTATATCTTTTTTTAAATGCATTTTTCTGGATATTTTTGTTGTCATTCTCTCACTGTTAAAATAAACCTATCATTAAAATTATAGACGGATCATTTCTTTGTCAGTGGGCAAACGTACAAAATCAGCAGGGGATCAAATACTTTTTTCCCTCACTGTATGTGGCAGAAAAAATTCACCCCCCCCAAAAAAAAAATGTTTTAACACAAATCTGCATGCTTTTCCCCCTAAGCATAAATTCCACTCCTCCCAGGACAAATATGCCGCCCTGCTGAAATCCCACCTCCTAGCACAAATCTTTGCCCCCTACCCCCCCAAAAAAACACCCCTCCCAGTACAAATTCTCCCCCAATGCCCCCTGCTAGCACAAATACTCCCCCCAAGATTTCCTTTCCTAGCACAAATACTCCCCAATCATTTTTACTAGCACAAATCTTACCAAACAAAAATCCCCCCCATCCCCACCATATCATCTCTTCTAGCACAAATCCCCCCTCCTAGCACAAATCCTCTTCTCCCATCCCAACACAATTCCCTCAATCACCACTCCCAGCATTTCCACCCAAATTTCCTTTCCTAGAGCAAATACTACCCCCTGCTGCCCCCCCATCTCCCCCTCAATTTCCTTACAGCCCCCACCTTACATGATACCACAGTGCTCAGGGCAGACACCCCTTTGTCTGGGCCCTGTTTCCAGCTACCTCTTATCTACTCCTCCTCTCTTTTTCATTTGCATGAACAGGAACGTTTGGTCTTGTATCCACCCCCCTTCTGTTATTTTCTGTAGTGGGTGGCCCAAAGCTCTGCTCTCTGTACAAGCTATGTACAATCCAGTGAGGATATCACTGGTAATTATAAAAGTCAATAACTGGGATTTCAAAGGCATTTGGTGCACACCCAGATAGTAGGGATGAGCTTTATGTTCGGGTCGAGCATTGGCTGTTTGCCCATTCGCTGAATAGCGAACAATTTGGGGTGTTCGCAGCAAATTCGAAAGCCGCGGAACACCCTTTAACCACTTAAGCCCCGGACCAAAATGCTGCCTAAAGACCCAAGGGGTTTTTACAGTTCGGGACTGCGTCGCTTTAACAGACAATTGCGCGGTCATGCGACGTGGCTCCCAAACAAAATTGGCGTCTTTTTTTCCCCACAAATAGAGCTTTCTTTTGGTGGTATTTGATCACCTCTGCGGTTTTAATTTTTTGCGCTATAAACAAAAATAGAGCGACAATTTTGAAAAAAATGCAATATTTTATACTTTTTGCTATAATAAATATCCCCCAAAAACATATATAAAAAATAATTTTTACTCAGTTTAGGCCGATACGTATTCTTCTACCTATTTTTGGTAAAAAAAAATCGCAATAATCGTTTATCGGTTGGTTTGCGCAAAATTTATAGCGTTTACAAAATAGGGGATAGTTTTTTTGCATTTTTTTTTTTTACTACTAATGGCGGCGATCAGCGATTTTTTTCGTGACTGCGACATTATGGCGGACACTTCGGACAATTTTGACACATTTTTGGGACAATTGTCATTTTCACAGCAAAAAATGCATTTAAATTGCATTGTTTATTGTGAAAATGACAGTTGCAGTTTGGGAGTTAAACACAGGGGGCGCTGTAACATTTAGGGATCACTGTGTATGTGTTTACTAGTGTAGGGGGGTGTGGCTGTAGGAATGACGTCATCGATCGTGTCTTCCCTATAAAGGGGATGACGCGATCGATGCGCCGACACAGTGAAGCACGGGGAAGCCGTGTTTACACACGGCTCTCCCCGTTCTTCAGCTCCGGGGAGCGATCGCGACGGAGCGGCTATAAACGAATAGCCGTGCCGTCGTCCCGGATCGCTCCCCGAGCGGACCCGACCTCCGCATGTACCGGGGGGGGTCCCGATCGGACCCCCCACCCACGTCTAGCAGAGGACGTACAGGTACGTGATTGTGCCTGTCCGTGCCATTGTGCCGACGTAAATGTACATGAGGAGGTCGGGAAGTGGTTAAAAGTCTATGGGAGAAATCAAAAGTTTTTGTCATAAAAAGTGTTTGGGGACCCGAGTCCTGCCCAGGGGACATGTATCAATGCAAAAAAAGTTTTTTCGGGAGCAGTGATTTTAATAATGCTTAAAGTGAAACATTGAAAGTGAAATATTCCTCTATATTTTGTACCTGGGGGTGCCTATAGTATACCTGTAAAGTAGCAAATGTTTCCTGTGTTTATAACAGTCTCTGCACAAAATGACATTTCTAAAAGGAAAAAAAAATATTTAAAACTACTTGCGGCTATAATTAATTGTCGGGTCATTGAAATAAATGGCATGGGTTCCCCCTTAGTCTATTAGCAGGCCCTTTGGGTCTGATATGAATATTAAGGGGAACCCGAACCAAAATAAAATAAAAAATGCATGGGGGCCCCCCCCCCAAATTCCATATCAGGCCATTCAGGTCTGGTATGAATATTAAAGGGGAACCCTGCGCCAATTTAAAAAAAAAATGGTGTAGGGGCCCCCCCTTAAAATCCATACCAGACCCTTATCCGAGCAACCTGGCAGGCTGCAGGAAAATAGGGGGGACGAGAGAGTGCCCCCCCCTCCTGAACCGTACCAGGCCACATGCCCTCAACATGGGGAGGATGTCCTCATGTTGATGGGAACAAGGGCCTCATCCCCACAACCCTTGTCCGGTGGTTGTGGGGGTCTGCGGGCGGGGGGCTTATCGGACTCTGGAAGCCCCCTTTAACAAAGGGGACCTCCAGATCCCACCCCCCTCTATGTGAATTGGTAACGGGGTACATTGTACCTCTACCAATTCACAAAATAAAAGTGTAAAAAATGTTAAAAACCACAGGAGACAGTTTGGGACAAGTCCTTTATTAAAAAGAAAAAAAGAAAAAAAATTCCAACAATGTAATCCATTCTCGAGCGATATGAAAAAAAAAAGCCAACTCGATCCTGCCGCTACGAACGATACCGCCTCCACCGGAGGCGCCCGGCTGTATTATTGCGTGACCCGTTTGACAGCTCTCTTATAGCCTCTAGCGCAACACAAGTTTCCTGTTGCATCGGAGGGGGGCGGGGTCACCCATACACATCACTGGGTAACCCCAGCGTTTCCTCTTGTGTCAGAGGGGGCGGGGTCACCTGCGCACGTGACGGGTGGCTCCGCCCTCAGCTATAAAAGAGCTGTGAAACGGGTTGCGCGTCATTCTGCTGGGCGCTTGCTATGGAGGCGTTATCGTTCTTGGCGGAGTGATCGCGTCTGCTTTTTTTTTTTCGCATCTCTTGTGAAGGGATTACATCGTTGGATTATTTTTTTTATTTTTAATAAAGGACTTGTCCCAAGCTGTCTCCTGTGGTTTTTAACATTTTGACACTTTTTTTGTGAAATGGTAGGGGTACAATTTACCCCGTTACCAATTCACATGGGGGGGGGGGCGGGATCTGGAGGTCCCCTTCCAGATTCCGATAAGCCCCCCTGCCACAGACCCCCACAACCACCTGAACATGAAGGGCATGATATGGAATTTGAGGGGGCCCCCACGCATTTTTTTTTTTATTATTTTGGTTTGGGGTTCCCCTTAATATTCATACCAGAACCAAAGGGCCTGGTAATGGACTAAAGGGAGAACCCATGCCGTTTTTTTTTCCCAATTACTTTTATCTGTATTGCCGGGACCCGACAATTCATTATAGCCGCGAGGAGTTTTAAATGACTTTTTTTTCCTTTAGAAATGTCATTTTGTGCAAAGTTATAAACACGGTAAACATGCGCTATTTTACAGGCATACTACAGACACCCCCAGGTACGAAATTTAAAGGAATATTTCACTTTAAGCATTATTAAAATCACTGCTCTGGAAAAAACATCCGCTTTTAAAACTTTTTTTTTATTGATACATGTCCCCTGGGGCAGGACCCAGGTCCCCAAACACTTTTTATGACAATAACTTGCATATTAACCTTTAAATTAGCACTTTTGATTTTGACTTTAACAGCGTTTGCGTATTCGAACACATTATTTGCCTGTTCGGCTCATAACTACCAGATAGCAAGGATAACGTGACACAAATTTGTGGCAGTGTTGAATTGAAAGTCTTAACTTGTTGCACATTTCACTGGCAAGTTGTACACTTGCAGAGCACTTAAAGCACAAGTTATAGATGACACATTTCCAATTTGTAACTTGTGAATAAAAGCAGAGAAGAAGGCGCTTCTAAGTGCAGTAATAAAACACTTTAATGCGGAGTTCCACCCAAAAATGGAACTTCCGTTTTTCGGATTCCTGCCCCCCTCCAGTGTCACATTTGGCACCTTTCAGGGGGGAGGGGGTAAGCAGATACCTGTCTAAAATAGGTATTTTGCTCCCACTTCGAGACATAGATGCCCAAGCCACCCGCGGGTATCTACGCCACTTCCGGCGCCTTCTCCGTCCCCCACTGTCTTCTGGGAGACACACAGGTCCCAAAAGACAGAAGGGACCACTGGGATTGCGCAGTGCAAGTCACGCATGCGCAGTAGGGAACCAGGAAGTGAAGCCGCAAAGCTTCACTTCCTGATTCCCTTACCGAAGATGGCGGCGGCAGCACCTGAGAGTGGAGGGATCGATTGGCTTCGGGGTGCCGATATTGTGGGTGCCTGGGACAGGTAAGTGTCCTTATAAGTCAGCAGCTGTCGACTTTAAAAAAAAAATACATTTGGCAGAACTCCGCTTTAAGGGTTAAAGGCACTTACAAGATGGAAAACAGGCATATCAATGAATCCATAACGTCCAGCGGGATGCCTCCTGGTAGTAAGACAGCTGCAGGTGGAAGTTCCAGCTGACCAGCGGTGGTAAATACTGTCTCCCTGATCCAAGATGGAGGGCTGCGCTGTCAGGATCAGCATGGAATCCAGGTAACCGGAAGTGACATCAGAGTGGGCGGTACATGTTTTAGAGCATGCCCAGTCGCTCCTTCTTCAAACCAATTTGTCTTACTCCCAGAAGGCATCACGCTGGATGTTATGGATTCATTGATATGCTTGTTTTTCACTTCCATCTTGTAAGTGTTTTTAACCCTTTCTAGTCATTAAAGTGTTTTATTTCTGCACTTAAAAGCGCCTTCTTCTTTTCTGTGTTTTTCCTATAGAGTGTGCTTCCTTCTTCTGAAGTACTGCTGCGGTGCATTAATCACATCTCAAGAGCCAGTTATGTACTGTTTGTTAAAGTCTCCTCGTTATCTAGAGTGCCCTATTCTCCACACTCCTTGAAAAGAAACCTGTGAAGCCTGGCAAGTCTAGCAAAAGCTTAACAAGTCATTTTCAAACTTGCAGCTCAATTGCTTGCTATCTGGGGAGTAGATTTATATAATTTGTGGCTATTAATGAAAGTTTTTGTTTTGCCCAGAGTTTAGCTGTAATGTAATCAAGATGTTGCAATGTAGATATGGCTGTGCAAGCACAGGGACCACCAGCAAAAATATACATGCAATTAAATAATCTGGCAGTACACATCTCTGGGTCAATCTGTATATTATTTATGTATATGGGTGACTGATATCAGTTGTTGCCCCTACCCATAAAATAGAAAATCTGCACTTCTCACACTGTGCATAGAACCACCTGGGACAGATGCAGTGTTCGTGTCTGTCATTGAGAAGATTAGTATTTTATCATGAATAAAGATGTCAGTATTCACAGACTACTTGCTTTTGACAACCTCCCCCAAATCTTCCTTGCATCTCTCCCTCCAACCCGACCCTGCTCTAGTACCTCCCTGTGTAGGTGGCTCTAGCAAATTCAGCGGGTAGGGGGCGTGTATCATTTAAATCAAGCGCGTCCCCGCGCCGAACGAACTGTGCATGCGCCGTCCGTAAAATATCCCAGTGTGCATTGCTCCAAATGACGTCGCAAGGACGTCATTGGTTTCGACGTGAACGTAAATGACGTCCAGCCCCATTCACGGACGACTTACGCAAACGACGTAACTTTTTAAAATTTCAACGTGGGAACGACGGCCATACTTAACATTGTTGCGCCGCACTTATGCCACCATATAGCAGGGGCAACATTACTCCGGGAAAAGCCTTACGTAAACGTCGTAACTTTACTGCGTCGGCCGCGCGTACGTTTGGGAATTCGCGTATCTAGCTAATTTGCATACTCGACGCGGAATTCGACGGAAGCGCCACCTAGCGGGGAAAAAAAATTGCAGTTTAGATCCGACGGCGTAAGAGACTTACGCCTGTCGGATCTAATGGATATCTATGCGTAACTGATTCTAAGAATCAGTCGCATAGATACGACGGGTCAGATTAGGACTTACGACGGCGTACATGGCGCTGCGCCGTCGTAAGTCCTTTGAGAATCTGGGCCTTAGAAAAAAACATGCTGGATGGAGGAGGAGTTAACATAGGGTGGTCAATAGATCTTTTTTGTTTGCCAGTGTCCAACCCTCCTGTAGGCGACAATATAACCCAAAAGTATATGACTTCCGGTGTTTCTCAATGGTGAAAAATAAGTAAGTTTAAGGTTCATGTACACGGGTGTATGAAAATACTCCTATCTACACAGGATCTTTCTGCCAGGAGCTGGCAGAAAAAATGCAACAGAAAAAAGACTTGGTTTTTGATCGCAATTATGCACATTTACAGGTGTATGCCATTTAGAAATGTATGCATACAAACGTATTTTATTGGCTAGAATGTTTATTCTGGCCACTTCAATTAATTTACATGCATACAGGTGAGTTTATGTACATCAATTATAGTAGTAATCTCCTCTCCAAATGCATACACCGCTTCTGCACCACCCCTGCCCTTTAAAATGAAATGAATAGGCAGTGCTGCCGAAGCACCTGCAAAGCACATCGGCAGTGCCGCAACACGGAGGCCCTTTCTTCAGCCCTAAGGCCCCTTTCACACTGGGGCAGGGGCGGCGTCAGCGGTAAAGCTTCGCTATTTTTAGCAGCGCTTTACCGTCAATTTTGCGGCGCTATTCAGGCGCTAGCGAGGCGGCTTTACCAAGAAAGAGTCAAAAACATCAGCAAAGTGCCTCTGCAGAGGCGCTTTGCCGGCGGTATAGCAGCGGTGCCCCATTGATTTCAGGAGCGGTGGAGGAGTGGTATACACACGGCTCCTTCACCACTCCAAAGATGCTTTTTTTTACTGTCCTACTAGCACGCCGCTCCAGTGTGAAAGCCCTCTGGGCTTTCACACTGGAGAGACAGCAGTGGCTGTTTCAGGTCGGTTTGCAGGCGCTATTTTTAGCGTTATAGCGCCTGCAAACTGACTCAGTGTGAAAGTGGTCTAAACCTAAAACTAGCTGCACTTTAACGATAACGCCGGCACCGCTCCAGTGTGAAAGGGGTCTTAATGACCAAGTTCAAGAAATTTAATTGATAGTTTCTACTTGTGCTTCAATAAACTTTTTTTTGAATTAAAAAAAAAAGAAATTTAATTGATAGATAATAAATGTGCTATGGTATATAGGGCCAGATTCACAAAAGAGATACGACGGCGTATCTCCTGATACGCCGTCGTATCTCTGTTTCTATCTATGCGGCTGATTCATAGAATCAGTTACGCATAGATATCCATAAGATCCGACAGGTGTAATTGTTTTACACTGTCGGATCTTAGGATGCAGTACCGCGGCCGCCGCTGGGGGGAGTTCGCGACGTAAACCAGCGTCGGGTATGCAAATTAGGAGTTCCGGCGATCCACGACGGATTTTCGCGTTCGATACGTCGCCGCTAGTCTAGTTTCCCGTCGCAAAGTTAGTCGTCGTTTTTGCTGTATAAAGTATGGCCGTCGTTCCTGCGTTGAAATTTTAAAATGAACGTCGTTTGCGTAAGCCGTCCGAGAATACGGAATTACGCTACGCGCGTCGCCGTTCGAAAAAATGACGTCACTGCGCGCAAAGCACGACGGGAATTGCGAAACGGAGCATGCGCAGTAGGTCCGGCGCGGGAGCGCGCCTAATTTAAATGGCACACGCCCATTTGAATTGGCCCGCCTTGCGTCGGACGTCTTTACGATACACCGCCGCAAGTTTCCAGGTAAGTGCTTTGTGGATCGGGCACTAAAACTGGAAACTTGCGGCGGTGTATCGTAAACGGGTTACGTTACACCGGCGCTATTGTACGTGAATCTGGCACATAGACACTACTTTTAGAATAGAGATGGCCCCATGGAGGACAAACTTGCTAATAAATAGAATGACCTTTTCCTAACCCATATAGTCATCATTATACAGCACTGTCATGTTTATCCTCTCAAACAACGGCAAGGTTGTAATAAAGTGGGAGTTAACTGAAAAGGCATTTTTTCCCCTCTGTTTTCCTAGTAATATCTATAAAAAGGGAGTAGCACTGCAGGGCTCTGAAAGCTAGTGAAAAATTAAAGTCAACAGATTCAAACTGTCCTATTTCCACTTCAAAAGAGCGGAAGGAACTGAGCTCTTCCCAACTCATCTTCAAACGCCCAGTGGCCTAGAAAGTTTCCAAGTAAAAAAAAAAAAGAAAAAAAAGGAAAATTTTTTTTTTTACAGTCTCTTGTTCCCCCAAGCGCTGTACCCGTTACTGTTGCTGCTGTCTCTCCTTCTACTAATTATACCCATGTGTGTCTATTAATCAAATGGTGAATTATTTACACAAGCAAGTGCTGTTAGCTTCTGCTAATACGCCAACTGCAAAGGGTTTCTGGAGTGGAGCGTGAGGTCCCCACTGAGCCTCTGGCTCCCTGCTTCCCCGTGCTGTATCCTTATTGCTTTTTTCTTTTACTTATTGCTGGACTGCCTCATTGCTCCCGCCCCCCCCCCCCTCCACACACTTCGAGGGAGCATCCGAGGGGAGAACTTCACAGCACAATTCCGCAAGGTCAAAAGGGCTGTCTAGGTTGGTGAAAGGGCGCGTACTGGCCATTCAGAGGCTGGATTAGAGCTGAACGTTGGGGATCGTCATTTTAGAAGATTGGATAGGGCTAAAGACAATTCCAAAAGATGAATATGGATGCAAAACAAATACAGTTCTCTGCAAAAATGTAACTGCGCAGAGAAAAGTGAAACAAAGGTGATTATCTCATTCGGAAAGTATGAGCAGCAAAAATATCTCCGTATGTAGATAAGCAGGCACATTTGTGGTAATTCAATAATAAAGGGCAAAATGCAATGTCTGCATGAAAACTTTAGTAACTCAATGGAAGTGAATTTTAGCTCTTTATGTAGAAGAGATGTGATCTGTGTTCGGTTGCTATGGGTTACTATACTTACCAATGCCTGGCAGAACAAGACCGACAGTGACATACTTAATATAAACATGATGAAAAGAGCAACGCTAATGAATTTTAGTGCACACAGATACAATTTAATCTCAATTTTGTTGTATAAATAAAAGATGAGATTGTGTTAAGTGAAGAGATATCAAATCCATCAAGCCTCAAAACTGCATATGACTTACATACATATTGTATAGTGAAATCTTTTACATACACATGTGTGCCTTATGTGTGTGTTTGTATGTGTGAGCAAAGAGTGTTTTTTTTTTTTTTATTTCACAATTATATATTAAAAAAAAAACGTCATTGTTATCACAAGGGAACTAACAAGCCCTGTTTGTAATAGCATTGGGCAGGTAACAGGTTCTTTTTATGGAGACATTAGGGGTCTATCGGACACTCTGTGCAGAAGGAATCAGAGCAGTGGCGGCCTGTCCATTAGGGGCACAGGGGCGCCGTCCCCCTAATCAATTCACCCAACCCCTAATCTACATGCAGGGTGCTGGACCCATGGATTCCAATGTTTTTTTTTTTTTTTTTTAAGCACATAATTGGAGCCTGAGGTTCCAATTGACTTTGAAAAAGGGTGGGCTCAGGGCACTGCACCCTAAGCCCACCCAATTGTGTGACAATAGCGTATTAATATTCGCTATTGTCTTCCTGATTCTCCTCCTGGGCCAATCAGGAAGCAGGTCCTGAGACCCGATTGGCCAGGGAGTCTTAGGACCCACTTCCTGTTCAGATGTGAGGAGAAGCAACGACCCTGGAGCTTGGAAGAGTCAGGGACAAGCTCAGCCAGCGGTCCTCTCCAGCTGGGACTTGGCACCCGCAGCCACATCCAGCACTACCCGCTGCCTCGGACAGTGAAGGGAGGAGGAGGGGAGATCAGAGTGTCATCCTGGGACACGTCATCTGCCTCCTAAAGGTAAGGAGGCATCTGATCGCCACATCCCCGTCTTCCGCTCGGAGGGGGTGTTACTGGGTTGCCGCTCCCCCAAAGTATTGACTGAAACAGAGAATGGCATCCTAACAGTGTAAGTTGTGGTCCTAGGAGAAGCACAACAACCTCTGAGAAGTAGTGTGACACAGCGAGGTGGGGTGCTCTGAAGCCGTGAGAACAGTAAAAGTGATGAGACGATTCTAAAATCTACCCAGATCACTTTTACAAAGCAGAAGCAGTAACTGGCAGCAGTGAGCTTGTTTCAACCTCTTCAGTTTTTGGACGCACTACATACAGTACGTCTAAAATGCTGAACTAGGTAAAAATACATCATGGAGCATGGGGATCCCTTAGAGATGGCACGGCCGATGTGCAATTTCTGTTGCTTTGCCCCTATGCAGGGCAAAACAATAGGTACACTTCTAGAGTGGTCTCAGAAGCAGTTTATGCTTACATTTGTTTTGTGCTCGCATTATTCTGTTTGATGAAAACATGGAAAAATACTTGGTATTTTCAGGTATGGAGAAGCATGTGACTCATTCCCTAATGTCATATGTGACACCACTGGTGCCTGGTTGCTCAGGAGCCCAGCACTGTCACATAGGCATTCTAATTTTTGACTTGGTATTTATGGGGCTAAATATCTCTAGCTTTTCATAGTGCTCCCACACTGCATTTCAGACTAAGTGAAAATTAGCTATCCCACCCATTGAATTTCACCAATGCTGAATATCTAACGAACATTAAAAAAATCATAAACTGCACATATAAAATGCTTTACTGGAAACCTAACTCTCATGAACCTTCATATCGGTGACAAAGACAGTATTTGAAGCATCCTTGGATATCCAGTTCAATGAACTTACACCCAATACATCTAAGGAAACATGGTAACTGAAAGTTCTGCTACAAACCTTGCTGTTCATTCTCGATATACGGCTCAATCGACTGTCCAAGCTTTGTCTGGTCAGCAACATTTTCCAATAGCAACTGGCCACAAGAAACTGGTGGAATAAACACAGAGAAATACAATTTTATTAGCATTAGTAAAATATATAAAGGGTGTTTTATTTCTACAACAGCTGTATAATGTGTATTCCGCCTCTCAACCACCTGCCTGTGCCACTAAACTCAGAGAAAGCTGCCGAGAAATCTTCTGCTGATGTCCACGCTGAAACTCATGCCGCGTACACACGGTCGTTTTTCGGCATGAAAAAAAACGACGTTTTTAAAAACGTCATTTAAAATGATTGTGTGTGGGCTTCACATCGTTTTTCGGCTTCTGAAAAACAACATAACAAAAATTCGAACATGCTGCATTTTTTAACGTCGTTTTTTAAAATGTCGTTTTTCGGGTTGTAAAAAATGACCGTGTGTGGGCTAAAACGACGTTTTAAACCTCTGCATGCTCAGAAGCGAGTTATGAGACGGGAGCACTCGTTCTGGTAAAACTACAATTCATAATGGAGTAAGCACATTCATCACGCTGTAACAGACAAAGAAGCGCGAATCGTCTTTTACTAACAAGGAATCAGCTAAAAGCAGCCCAAAGGCGAATAGAACTTCCCCTTCAGAGTGCCGTCGTACGTGTTGTACGTCACCGCGCTTTGTTCATCATTTTTTAAAAACGATAGTGTGTGGGCAACATCGTTTTTAATGATGAAGTTGGAAAAACGTTGTTTTTTGGACATGCTGAAAAACGTTGTTTTTTTTCATGCCGAAAAACGACCGTGTGTACGCGGCATGACACTTTCAGGAGTGTCAATCTTCTGGGTCTCACATAGCTATCACTGTTTCCTCCTGATGACCTTCAGCCATTACAAGATACAGTAGTGATGTGAAGTTCAGCATGAAGAACAAGTAAGAGCTGCGGGGGAGCCAGTAGATTGACACTCCCAGAAGAGTCAGTTTTACTTCAGGCTTCAGCAGAAGATTTCCCAGTACTAGAGTGAAGTTCGGTGAAGCAGGCAGTAGTTCCAGACTTTTTTACAGGTATCCCTTCATTTAAAATCGACTATTGACTATAGTAATTGGATCGCTTTAACAACTTCTGACTTCAATGAATTAGCTGACCCTTATGCCGCGTACACACGACCGTTTTTCGCGATGTAAAAAATTACATTTTTTTTTTATTTCATTAAAAACGATCGTATGTGGGCTCCAGAGCATTTTTCACGACTTAAAAAATGGCCATTTAAAATTTAGTACATGCTCTAAATTTTTGCTTCGTTTTTAACGTTGTAAAAATGGTTGTTTGTGGACTTTGACGACGAGAAAAAAACGTGCATGCTCAAAAGCAAGTAATGAGATAGGAGCGCTCGTTCTGGTAAAACTACCGTTCGTAATGGAGATAGCACATTCATCACGCTGTAACAGACTGAAAAGCGCGAATCGTCTCTCACCAAAGTTTTACTAACACGAAATCAGCAAAAGCAGCCCCATGGGTGGCGCCATCCGAATGGTACTTCCCCTTTATAGTGCCGTCGTACGTGTTGTACGTCACCTCGCTTTGCTAGAGCATTTTTTTTCACGATCGTGTGTAGGCAAGGCCGGCTTAACAATATTCGGGTTGAAAAAAAAAATTTTTTTTTGAGTTTCAGACAAGATTTGTGCAAGACAAGTTTCCGTTTTCCTGCTGAAAAAAAAACACACGGTTTTCCTGTCGGAAAAACTGATCGTGTGTACAGGGCATAAGGTTTGTGATGAGGCAGTCCAAAAGGAACCAAAAAGCCCATCTCTAAAGTGCTGTGGGATAAAGTATTGCATTCTTGTAACATTCCCGGGCCTCACAGTTTCTTCTGTCAAAAGGGCCGGTTCACACCTGAATTGTACAGCAACACAGTCCTCGTTCCTGTACAATTCCTGCTCATTACCACATGGTGCAATTTTTTAGCCCATTCATGCAGATCACACCTGACTGCACAAAATATAGTGCATGCTGTACTTTTAAAAAACCGCACTACGTCAAATTACATGGTACTGAGGTACCATGTGATTTGGTAGCTGCAAACTGCTTGTTTGCAATCTGCATTTGGGGAGTCATTAAGAATATATTGGCATGCTGCATAGGCTGGCACATATCCTGTTGATATCTTTATTTTATGTTTTGTCCTATGATACGAATGCCAGACATTGCAGGCTCCCGTTTTGAGCATTTATCTGTATACATTGTTGTGGAAATTTGAAGTTGTATTTAGTATGTATTGTCATAATGGCACCCAGTTTTAGTACTTCCGCAATCCGCTCTAAACAGAGCTGACTGGGGCAGTCTTAGACTGGTTGAATCTCCTCTTGTAGTAGAAAATGTCTTGAGGTTGAAGTGCGATGTTTGCGGCGTGGGCGTATGTCTGCCAGCGAGGGGCCCTCTGTGCATTTAGCACCAACGATTGTTGAGGGGGGATGCGCTCACTCCGCAAGCACACTAGTGGTTATGGACAGATGTGCGCTCTTATCTGGGTCATATACACATATTCGCCAGCACACCAAGGATCAAAAATGTCCAAAAATGTAATGCATATTAGCGATCTAGAAAAGCAACGTTTCGAGGTCGCGCAGGACCTCTTCGTCAGGCAAAAGATACAAACACAATACAGCACACAAATCTATATAGCAAACTGTCACCAATAAAATCATGTGAAAAATAAAACCCACCCATCCCAATCACCTCCTCCCCCTCCCCTCCCCAATCAGGAACCTTTGTCAATTATGTTATGCAAGTGCCTGCTAGCAACCAGCTGATTGCAATTTAACCAAAGCAAAGAGTTACATGGGGTGCCTACCCCCCGCTGTACTCGCGATCGCAGTAATGATCACACAACTGCTGTATTACACATTACCAGCAAGATAAACATAAAAAAAGAAAGCATAAATCTGTAGAAGGAACCAACAGTGTACCCCCCTGCTCGTTGTGTCAGCGATCGTCGTCACGATCGCACAGCTGATACCTGGTATGCTTCAATGGGATTGTCGTCAGCCAATGATATCCCGCGACTCGTCCCGCGCATGGTTCCTTCTACAGATTTATGCTTTCTTTTTTTATGTTTATCTAGCTGGTAATGTGTAATACAGCAGTTGTGTGATCATTACTGCGATCGCGAGTACAGCGGGGGGTAGGCACCCCATGTAACTCTTTGCTTTGGTTAAATTACAATCAGCTGGTTGCTAGCAGGCACTTGCATAACATAATTGACGAAGGTTCCTGATTGGGGAGGGGAGGGGGAGGAGGTGATTGGGATGGGTGGGTTTTATTTTTCACATGATTTTATTGGTGACAGTTTGCTATATAGATTTGTGTGCTGTATTGTGTTTGTATCTTTTGCCTGACGAAGAGGTCCTGCGCGACCTCGAAACGTTGCTTTTCTAGATCGCTAATATGCATTAAATATTTGGACGTTTTTGATCCTTGGTGTGCTGGCAAATATGTGTATATGATTTGCTTTCCGGTTCCCAGCCGGTGATCGTTTCAGCACCCTTTTATTCATTGGCCATTTTTCCTGGAAGGTGTGCAGTTGGAATATTTTTGAAACTTATCTGGGTCATGTCTGATCAGCATGGTTTGGGGTTTGTAGCGTACGCCTGTAGATAGCCTCCTTTCCACCTACAATAAGGGTATAATCTGGATATGCATTATTCTATGGAATGGCGCAGATTAAGGATTCTATCAGCGATTAATATGAGAGCTTGTGATCGTTTCTGGAGTCAGGAAAGGCGTACATGCATTCCCTGCCCAGACACGCCCATAAGACTTTAGCCAGCATTGTATGTATTCTATTCATTATATTGTATTCATTGTACTATATTCTATTCATGTAATCTATAGGACTTCCTGTCAGAAGGAATGTCCTTATATGGTGTTGGCTGTGTCAAGGGGACATCCTGTGATGACCACTCCCATGGGGGAGGTGATTAACTGGTGGAGTGATCACTTCCTGTTTGTGAGAATAAATGAGCCATGCTAAGCCATGAGTCTGGTAATGATGGCGATGATGGGGACTTGATAACAAGCAAGAATGGCAGGGAATATATGGTGAGTGAACTTATTTAGTTTAAAGATGGCTTATTTCACTAAGACGAAATGTGTTACTATTAGAGACAAGATATCTGTCTGTATGCTCTGCAAACAGCCAGAAATTCTACGACAACATCTATTGTTATGCTTGTTGTTGTACTGTACCTACCCTGATTGTCCTTTTTCTCTAAATCAATAAAGAAATATATTTGAAAAAAAAAAATTATATATTGGCACCCGGAGATTGCAAAGGCAGTGTGCCTTGCAGCATGGTGTGGGAAATGTGCATGGAAAGTGCTTTTCCTGCAGCGTGTTCTGGTGTGAACTGGCCCTAAGAAGACAATGCTGCATTGCACAATACTTTAAACGTGGGCTTTTTAGTTTGTGCCATCTATCCAGCAAAGTAATTTCTTGCATTGGGTGCTCAGAAGCCTGGAACAGCTGTATGCAAGTTGGTATTATTGGCTCTGTAAAATAATGGCTTAAAGGGGTTGTAAAGGTAAAAGTTTTTTTACCTTAATGTATCCTATGCATTAAGGTAAAAAAACATCTGACAGCACCGCCCCCCCCCCCCCCCCCCCGAGCCCTCGTTTTACTTACCTCACCGTTTGAAAGTCCCGGGCGCGTGCTTGTCATCTTGTTCGGGTCCCAGCCTGGCCGTTGATTGGCTAGGCTGGGCGGATTGATAGCAGCGCAGCCATTGGCTGGCGCTGCTGTCAATCACAGCGGATGACGCGGCGCGCCGGGGCCGAGTGATACAGTCTGTGGCTATGGCCGCTGATGTATCACGGAAGCGCGCTCGCAAAAGCTTTCCACCATGCGAGGGAGCTCGCATGAGCGTGGAAAGCTTTTGCGAGGAGGAGCCGAGACAGCCGCCGAGGGACCCCAGAAGACACGGATTCGGGTCACTCTGTGCAAAACGAACTGCACGGCGGAGGTAAGTATAACATGTTTGTTATTTTAAAAATAAAAAAATTCTGCCTTTAGTGTCCCTTTAATCTGTGTTTTACGCTAGCAGTTCTGGATGTACGGATGGTGAAAAGGACAGAAAGGAATGAAGTGCATGACTTCGCCCACTTACCCATAAGCAGAGACTTCTTGTTTTGGGTTTTTTAGCTGCATGTGAAGATATGTAAATACCTTCTGTTATAAGAAGGCAATGTTGTATCTTGTAGATCACTAGACCCTGCATGCCGATGAACTGTTTATTCAAACATATAGAAAGTCTCCCCAGCACTCTAATTGGTTACTGTGGGTTACTGCACTTGGAATATAAGTATGATTGTAAACCCATTTACTGTTGCCTCATTAAATAAAGCGGGATCTGTCACTTACTGTTCACAATATTGTATTTCTGGGCCAGGAATGCAGCCTGTAGGCTCCTTCCACTTCCTGGCCGCCCGCAGAGAAGAACGCGTGGCGTATGAGGGGCCAGAGAGCGCGGCTTGGTTAGAACAAAGGTCAGAACTGAAAAAAAGGAGACAAAGATAGGAAAATAAAATGTTAATTATATGACAGAAAAAACAAAGGTCAAAAAGCAACTTGGCCAACAAGTAATATCACTTAGTGAACTGCTATCTAATTAAATTTAGGAACAATGTCCATTGCATCCAGTGTTTACTAAACTCCCACAAATGCTTCTTAAACTGCAGCCTCCTGTTTTTTGATTCTGTGCAACTTCCCTTTCTCCAAGAAAAAGCAAGAAGTCTACAATGGTTGTGTCAGAAATACGCAACCTGCACATTTGCAAGTCTCTCCAAACATACTGTAGCATCACAACCTGAAGCAGTGGGGTGTGCAAAATGTATTTCTGGATGAAAAACAGTTTCCAATAAAAAGGATATGTCCCCATATGCACACAGAGGCATAAAGTGGTTCTAAAGTCTAACTTTTTTTTTACCTTGAAGTGGATGTAAACCCTCAAATATATCCAGTGTGGTTTTACATGTATATCTGCTGTCTTCATCTCAATATACTGTTTAGAAAGTGCACATCCTGTTAGGAGATTCCTGGTTTGCAGTGCAGTGAAGCCTGGGCTAATATAGTTTAAATTATGCCGCGTACACACGATCATTTTTCGGCATGAAAAAAAACTTCATCATTAAAACGACGTTGCCCACACACCATTGTTTTTTAAAAATGCTCTAGCAAAGCGCAGTGACGTACAACGGCACTATAAAGGGGAAGTTACATGCAGATGACGCCACCCTTTGGGCTGCTTTAGCTGATTCCGTGTTAGTAAAAGACGATTTGCGCTTTTCTGTCTGTTACAGCGTGATGAATGTGCTTACTCCATTATGAACAGTAGTTTTACCAGAACGAGCGCTCCCGCCTCATAACTTGCTTCTGAGCATGCGCGGGTTTTTAACGTCGTTTTAGCCCACACACGATCATTTTTTACAACCCGAAAAACGACATTGTTTAAAACGTTGTTAAAAAATGCAGCATGCTCGGAAAAAAAATTGTCGTTTTTCAGAAGCCGAAAAATGATGTGAAGCCCACACACGATCATTTTAAATTACATTTTTTTTCATGCCGAAAAGTGATCGTGTGTACGCGGCATTAGGGTTGCACCGATATCACTTTTTTAAGATCGAGTACAAGTACTGATACTTTTTTCAAGTACTCACCAATCCTGATTATCGATACATTTTTATAATGTCATGTGACAGTGGCACTAATATGCAGAACTGATGGGCACTAATGAGGCCTGGACTGTCAGTAGTTTTGAATTTTTATTATTTTTTTTTTTTACAATTTTATTTTTTACAATTCATTTATTTTTAATATTTTTTTTATATATATATATATATATATATATATATATATATATATTTTTTTTTTTTATTTGTTTTGTTTTTACAATGCTTCCTTATTTTTTTTTGGGGGGGGGGGAGTGGGTGGTGTCAGTGTTGTTTTTTTTGTTTTTGTTTTTACAATTTAACTTTTAAATATTTATTACAATTCTTTCTTTTTTTTATTTATTATTATATATATTTTTATCAGCCCTGTTGGGGGGGGGGGGCTTTGGTGAGATATCAGACCCCCGACATCTCCCCTTTGAGACATGAATAGGGACTGAGGACTCAGATTCCCTAGTTCCTTTCTCTGCAGCCTCAGCTGCACTGAAGATGAATGGATAGGAGACATAGGCTCTTGTTCATTCATAAACTAAAGCATTGTAAACACAGTTTATGATGCTTCGTTCTGAATGGACAGAGTCAGTGATTACTGACTCTGTGCATTCGGAAAAGAAAGGAGCCGGTAAATGTCATACAGTATTTACTGGCTCCTTCCTCCACTCTCCATCCTGACAGATCCAGGACAATTTGGGGACCGGAGGAGGACACGGAGGACCTGGGGATCACAGAGGAGGACCTGGAGGAGGACACGGAGGGAGACCAGAGGAGGACACGGAGGACCCAGGGAGCCGGAGAAGGATACAGGGGACAGTTGGGGATGATCGGTGCGGCGGTGGGGGCAGTTTGCAGCAATCATCTCTGAGGCTGCCCAGGTATCGTATTAGGCATCAGAGCATTAGGCATCAGAGCATTTGCATGAGTACAAATACTCATTCTGGGATCATACATAGCAGACAGCGTACACAAAATAAAAAGCTGCGAGGAGCAAGAGGAAGAATGTTCTTTTGCCACATCACTCGATTTCCTAGCTGTTTTTTTTTTTATTTTGGGACTTTACTTCCCCTTTAAATTACAAATTTGAGAAACAACAGTAAGGCAAGGGTAGCATGACCTGTAATAAACCTTATAGGAAAAATTGTGTGGATCGCTGTCTGAATCTTAAAGCAATATGGTTTCTAGATATGGGATTATGTTAAAAAATGGTTTAAAGCAGAGTTCCACCCAAAAATGGAAGTGGGTAAAGGCTTCGTTTGCCCGCATCGCTGGACCGTGGGACAGGTGAGTGTCCGATTATTAAAAGTCAGCAGCTATACTTTTTGTAGCTGCTGACTTTTATATAAGTGTAATTCCGCTTTAAGACAGATTTTCTCAACCTTTTTACTGTATTACAGAGGTACCCTTGAAATAATTTTCTTCATAAATCATTAGATCTCCAGCTCACAACATACACTGAGCAAAATTATAAACGCAACGCTTTTGTGTTTGCCCCTATTTATCAACTCAAAGATCTATGACTTTTTCTATGTACACAAAAGGCCTATTTCTCTCAAATATCGGTCACAGATCTGTCTAAATCTGTGTTAGTGAGCACTTCTCCTTTGCCGGGATAATCCATCCACCTCACAGGTGTGGCATATCCAAAGTGTTGCGTTTATAATTTTGCACAGTGTATTTTCATGCTCAGTTAGTTCCAAATATAATAATCCATAAAAGCATAAAGAATGTAGTTACATAGTTAGTCTGGTTGAAAAAAAAAAAGAGTCCATCCAGTTCAATCAATAACAAAAAAAATATATAATCCTATATGCTGTATACAATCATTTACCCACAGTTGATCCAGAGAAAGGCCAAAAACCCCAGCAAAGCATCAACAAATTTGCTTCAGCGGGGGAAAAAAAATCCTTTCTTATCCCTCGAGAGGCAATTGGATATTCTCTGGATCAACTTTAGCAGTGTATTGTATTGTAGTGTAGTGTAGTGTATCTAGCATATCTGACACCAAGAGCAGATCGTTTTTTTTTTAAACTCCCCTGCTCTATAGGAAAATGTTTCAGTAACAATCAGAAAATGGAACAAATAATAATAATTGTCGAAAAAGAAACAACAGTGAAAATTGTAGTACCCTTTACACTGGCAGTCAATGGAAAAGTGATTTATTTTATTGTACATACAGTAAGTATCCCAAATACAGCCAAAGAGTACCAATGGTAGGTATCAGCCCCAAATGTTGTATTAAAGCAGGGGTTCACCCTAAAAACAATTTTCTAACATTACATTGACATGACTCTCGACAATGATAGTATGCCGTTTTTTTTTTTTTTTTTTTTTCTTTACATACCTCGTACAGCTATTTTCTTCCCTGGCTTCCGGGTAGTGAAGCCCGCGGGGGAGTGGGCGTTCCTATCCAGCAGGTGATTGACGTGATGACAAAAACGACCTACCCCCGTCGCATAAGGAGCGTCGAGAGTTGCCGAAAGAAGCCGAACGGCGAGTCGGCGCTATATGGCGCCTGCGCACCGCCGTCCGGCTTCTTTCGGCAACTTGTGACGCGCTGTATGCGCCGGTGGGAAGCATGTCAATCAATTAGCATGTGAATAGGAACGCCCAGTCCCGCAGGATTATATACCCGGAAGCCGCGGTGAAAATATAGATAAAACGGCATGTACGGCAAGAAAATAAAAAAGGTCAGCATAATGTCATTCTCACAACTCGGCTCAATGTAATGTTAGAATTTTTTTTTAGGGTGAACCCCCCGCTTTAAGCACAATCCACAAGGCAATTAGGAAATGGTGAGGAGCACCATTTTTATATATAATATTGAAAAAAAAAATTTTTGTGTGTTTTCACAATAACTCCACCTGTGGCCTACAACTAATACTTTTTTGGTTATATGTTTTTTGACATATCTGCTTACAAAGGTATGGCTAGTATAGAGATACATATATACATTCTTATTAAATTTTTCTCAAAAAATATTTTTTCAATATTTTATATACTGTTTATTAATTGTTTAACAGGTAAATCTTGGCTGGAATCCCTTGTGCCTGGGACACATGGGCTGGTATCCTCTGCCTTTTCCTGTGCCCTCTTTACCCTTCTATTCTGGGTGACTTCAGTCATCATTTAACTTGTTGTATTTCTTGAATTCTGTAAGTTTGTTTACAATCTGATTACCTGTTTACAGTTGTATTTGCACTATATTCATTATATGTGTTTACTTTAGAAAATCCTTTCACGTGCTACCCAAGGGCAATCCCCTGGGGAAGATCACTCTGGTCGAAACGTGTCGGGCCGCGTGGAAAAAGCACCACTCATTTTACATGTTTTGGGTGTACTGTCTTGTTCTCTTATTTGTCTATATATTTTCATGTGATGCACCTTTTAATGTTTAGACATTTCTCTGACTCACATGTAGAGAGGATATTCAAGCTGTTTCAATTAATATTTGTTTTGTATGCCAGTTTTGTGTTTATACTTACTTCTTTGGTATCATAAAACCCCAGTGCTCCTCACCATTCCCCATTTCCCTTGTGGATTGTGCTTAATGCTTTCTTATATTGGTAGTCGGTGTAGTGGTCTCATACACTGGTGGCCAATAGGAGAAGGACCCCATTATAAAAAGTCAGTGGGAGCAGGACACTCTTACATTGTTCACCAGTGGGACAACTGCCCCCCTTACATACAGCTTAAAAGATAATTGATAGGGTGTTTTCAATGCTCCGAAAGGTGACGGGGATCCCCATTAAAAAAACAACCACACTTAATAATTTGCCACACCTCTTGAAACGCCTGGTCTATTTTATCTTACTGGCGGCGAAAGTCGCTATAGCAGGACCATGGAAGACACCCACAGTATCTTTTGGATGACTCAAACATAAAATATCATGGATCATGATTCATGAAAAAATTGCTAGTAATGTTAATGACCGAAGCAATTTGTTTTAACAAACCTGGGAGCCTTGGGCCTCATATATACACGTATCCCTATCTTAGACTTTTGGTGCTATAAGGCCTCTGGGCTCTTCCCCTTCCAGTTTACTTTCTCCTCTGACCTCTCTCTCTCTCTCCGCATCTCGGGGATTATTTTCCTCTACCATCATCTCCCTTCTATTTCCTTTCTCTTCTTCATTCTATCTTTCTTCCCTCTCAGGTTGAATAATTACCTTTTTTCAAGGTTGATTATGGCATTTTATTTTCGTAATTATGCTGGTGACTACCTGATTTGTATATACCCTAAGGCCTAGTACACACGATAGGTTAACCAGAGAACAACGGTCTGATGGACCGTTTTCATCGGTCCAAACCGATCGTGTGTAGGCCCCATAGGTTATTTAACCATAGGTTAAAAAAAAGCCAACTTGCTTTAAAATTAACCTATGGATTTCTAACCGATGGGAAAAAAACAATTGTTAGTAGGCACGACCATCGGTTAAAAATCCACGCATGCTCAGAATCAAGTCGACGCATTCTTGGAAGCATTGAACTTTGTTTTTTTCAGCACGTCGTCGTGTTTTACGTCACCGCGTTCTGACGCGATCGTTTTTTAAACTGATGGTGTGTAGGCACGACGGACCATCAGTCAGCTTCATCGGTTAACCTATGACAACGGTCCTTCAGACCGTTGTCCTCTGGTTAACCTATCGTGTGTACGAGGCCTAAGTCTGCACAGAGAACGTCTTCCTTGTGGAGGAAGCGCTAGAGTTTTCGAACTCTTGCTGATTATGTTAATGCATATCTTTCTCTGTTTTGAAGATTTATAGTTTTTGTTTTTCCATTTTCTGTTTTTGCTTCACTGCAAACTACATCATACTGTCACCGCTATTATATTTTTTTATTTGAAACATAATTCATACAAGTAGTAACTGGGAGGTAGCAACTCTTCATCGCTCCAGGAAACCCTAGCAACCTCAGGAGAAACCCCAAGGTTCCACAGAACCCTGGTTGAGAAAACCTGCTCCAAGGAGAGGACTGCAAAGAGCTATCTGTATCTGAATGGACTATAGAACATAACAATAATTATTACCATTAATGGTATTTGTAAAGATTAGCACCTTTTTTTTAAAACAACAATTATTGTTTGCTTTCCTGCCTTTAAACCTAATGCCGCATACACATGATCGGAGATTCCGACAAGAAAAGTCAGATGTGAGCTTTTGGTTGGAAATTCCGACCGTGTGTATGCTTCATCGGACTTTTGCTGTCGGAATTTCCAGCAACAAAAGATTGAGAGCTGGTTCTCTATTTTTCCAACAGAAAAAGTTCATATCGGAAAATCTGCTCGTCTGTATGCAATTCTGACAGGCAAAAAAAACCTGCATACTCAGAATCAAGCAGAAGAGCCCAACTGCCTATTGAACTTCATTGATCTCGGATCGTCGTACGTCTTGTACGTTACCGCGTTCTTGGTGGTCGGAATTCCCGACAAGATTTGTGTGACCGTGTATGCAACACAAGTTTGAGCCAACATTCCTTCAGAAAAAATCCACGGTTCTCTTGTTGGAATTTCCGATCGTGTGCACACGGCATTAGGCCTCATGCACACTGGACATTTTTTCAGCTGCTCCTAGGATCGTCTAGTGATTTTTTCCCCTGCCTTTTAGCCTATGTGTCCATGCACACATAGGGTTAATTTATTGAAACTGGAGAGTGTAGCTCTGCATTAAGACCTATCAGCTTCCATGTTTTTTTGTCAAAGCTTAATTAAACAAGCTGAAGTTAGAAGCTGATTGGCTACTATGCACAGCTGCATCAGATTTTGCACTCTCCAGTTTTAGCAAATCAACCCCATAAGCTTTTAGCAGAGTTTAGAGTCAAAGGGGTTTCGTGGCAGAAAAAAACACTTGATGCTTCTAAACGCGCGTTAACACTAGGCAGGTTTAACGCTTGAGCATTAATTCATTGCAGTGGCCGGAATAAATGATTATTTTGGCCTAAACGTATTACATACTAATACAAGCGTCGGGAGGTTTTTGCTGCCAGGAGGAAAGGCTTTTAGGAGAGTGCAAAAACCCGCTGGGTTGCACAAAAAAATACTATTATTTTGTACCAGGCTTAAGACTGAATTTAAAAAAAGGGGGCCAACATTTGCATGGGCATGGGCAAAGCACAAGTTCACTTTAAATAGGGAAAAAAATCTGGTGCAGTAGAATCATAGAACCTGATTTTTCTGTGTAAACTGTGCTGCCAATCAGCATGATGTAGTAAAAGGTGAGGGGGAGGTCAGCAACAAAAACATTTTCAAGGCTAACGGGACAATTTGCCTATACGCAAATCCCATTATTGTTCTCGTCAATGAAGGAGTTATAGTCAATAGTTTTGATTATTGTACTTTACATCTTTTAGAAATGTGGATGTACCACACTATGATTGCGCATGTATTGGCTGTCTGTTAAGTGAGGTCACAGATAAAAATTTCATAATAATAAAAAAAAACACCACATTTTCAGGTGTCGGATAATGTCTTACATTTTAGCTGCTCCTCCATTGAGATAAAAGGGGGTATACATTTTAATTGGTGCTATATAGTGATTTCAGGTACTTGTTTTAAAACAGTAAAGCCTCGTACACACGATCAGTCCATCCGATGAAAACGGTCTGAAGGACAGTTGCCCTAGGTTAACCGATGAAGCTGACTGATGGTCCGTCGCGCCTACACACCATCGGTTAAATAACCAATCGTGTCAGAACGCGGTGACGTAAAACACAACGACGTGCTGAACAAAACGAAGTTCAATGCTTCCAAGCATGCGCCGATTTGATTCTGAGCATGCGCTGTTTTTTAACTGATGGTTTTGCATACTAACGATCGGTTTTGACCTATGGGTTAGCAATCCATCGGTTAAATTTGAAAGCAAGTTTGCTTTTTTTAACCGAAGGTTAAATAACCTATGGCGCCCACACACGATCGGTTTGGACCGATGAAAACGGTCCATCAGACCGTTTTCATTGGTTTAACCTATGGTGTGTAGGAGCCTTAAGACTTGAGTAATCCTTTCAAGATGGAGCACTTCTTGAAAAATTTAATTTGGGTTCTCCCTTAAAGGTGAAGATTAACGTTGGACACAAAGGAAGGATTTGTAGGCAATGAGGCAAAAAACATTAATTTATCCTGATGTAATCGAGGAGACTCCAAAAATCCAACCCTTAAAATACTGATTTTACTTAACACCCTCCGATCGGATAAAGGCAGAGAGCTCTGCTTACAAATGGGGCTAATTTTCAGTAAATAACTGTAAGTTAATTAGGAGTAATAATCCCCAAGATGAGCTGCTTGACTAATTAACTTGAATAAAAAAGAAATTTGAAGCTTGATGTGGCTTGTCAAAGATCTTTAGAGAATTCCTCGAGATAGTCTTTTTTTTTTCTCCACTCTCCTTTCCCATCCCTAATTCATCCCTCTGCATTATTAATTAATAGTAATTAATATTCAAGCGCCCTCGTCTTTATTTACTGATTTGGTCATTAATTCTTTATGAAAGCTGATATCAACTTTTAGATGTAATTAAGTAATTTGAAAACGAATTAATTTGTTGAGTGAAGAAAAGGGACAATGTGATCGTTACTATTCAGCAGAGCCGGAAGGGCACTGTGTTGTGTTTGACACAAGGTAAGTTTGTGGCAAGGAGGTCAAAATGAAAGCAGGTATCAATTAAAAGTGCAAATGCCCAGAGGAAAGGGCGCTGTAGGATCTGGGACATTAGGTACCCACATTTGTTTTAACAAGGTCCTCTGCTACTCCTCTTGGAGATACTCTGTACATTGTGTCTCGAAACAAGAAACAGCAGTTACTAAAAGGATAGCAGACCAAAAATACAAGTTAATGAATATATAAAAAGATCTGCTACACTTAATGCAAGCCACAGCATTCAAGGATGTAATTAACTATTAAGGCTGCTATTTTACTGAAAATAAATAGCCAAGAAATTTAAAAAACAAAACTTCTGAAAGTATACACAAACATATATATTCAATTGGCCATAAGGGAAGGGAGTTTGGCTTTGAATGGGCAAAATATGGATCAATTTTGCATCCATTTTGTATTGTTTTTAGATTTAATCGGAAAGTTTGATTGTATTTGACAGCCTTTGCCCCCACAGAGGCACATTGGTGTTTTTTTGTTGTTGTTTTTTATTTTTTTTATTTAACCACTTGCTTACTGGGCACATAAACCCCCTTCGTGCCTAGGCGAAATTTCAGCTTCCGGCACTGCGTTGCTTTAATTGACAATTGCGCGGTTGTGCGATGTGGCTTCCAAACAAAATTTACCTCCTTTTTTCCCCACAAATAGAGCCTTCTTTTGGTGGTATTTGATCACCTCTGCGGTTTTTATTTTTTGCGCTATAAACAAAAAAAGAGCGACAATTTTGAAAAAAACCCACAATGGGCCAGATTCAGAAAGACTTGCGCTGGCGTATCTACAGATACGCAGCGTAAGTGTACAGATGCGCCGTCATATCTATGCGCCTTATTCTCAATACTAGATACGCCTGAATTCTGGCTTAATACGACCAACGTAAGTCTCATACGCCGTCGTATCTTGGGTGCATATTTACGCTGGCCGCTAGGGGCGCTTCCGTTGATTTACGCGTTGAATATGTAAATGACCTAGATACGCCAAATCACGAACGTACTTGCGCCCGTCGCTGTAATCTACGCCGTTGACGTAAGGCGTTTTTCTGGCGTAAAGATAAACCACCAAATAGCTGGTCTAAGTCATGTTAGGGTATGGATGTCGGAACTGCTGTCGGATTTTACGTCGTTCACGTAAGTCGCACGTGAATGGGGCTGAGCGTAGGTTACGTTCACGTCGTTGCCATTGAACCGTCATATCTTAGGGCGTAAATTCGACGTGATTCTGAGCATGCGCGCGCATGTGCCGTTCATTCGGGAATTCATTTACATGGGGTCACGGCTAATTTTAATACAACACGCCCACTACCTTCATAATTTGAATTAGGCTGGCTTACGCCGGCCCATTTACGCTACGCCGCCGTAACTTAGGGAGCAAGTGCTTTGTGAATACTGTACTTGTCTCTCTATGTTACGTTGGCGTAGCGCATATGAGCTGCGCTACGCCGGCACAAAGATACGCCGATGTACCTGAATCTGGCTAAATATTTTTTACTTTTTTCTATAATAAATATCCCATTTTTTTTTTAAAAAATTCTCAGTTTAGGCCGATATGTATTCTTCTACGTATTTTTATTTTAAAAAAAAATCGCAATAAGTGACTGGTTTGCACAAAAGTTATAGCACCTACAAAATAGGGGACAGAGTTATGATTTTTTTTATATTATTATTTTTTTTTACCAGTAGTGGCGGCGATCTGCGATTTTTATTGGGACTGCGACATTACGGCGGACATATCAAACACTTTTGACACATTTTTGGGACCATTCACATTTATACAGCGAACACTGCTATAAAAATGCATTGATTACTGTATAAATGTGACTGGAAGTAAGAGGGTTAACACTAGGGGTGAGGAAAGGGTTAAATGTGTAAACTGGGAGTGTTTCTAACTGTGTGGGCGGAGGGGACTGACTGGGGGAGGTGACCGATGCTATGTCCCTATGTACAAGGGACACAGACGTCCTTGTCTGTGTATCCGCCGATCGCAGGTGCCTGGCGGACATCGCGGCCGCCAGACACGCGCATCGGCACTTCAGTGATGCCGCGCGCCCCCCAGTGGCCGGAGGAGCGGAGAACGTCCATAGACGTCCTCCCGGCAATTGAGAGCCACCTTGCGGCCGTCTTTTGACAATTGGCCGGATGTCAAGTGGTTAATGGAAATTCAGTTTAGTAACTGCAGATTTATTTTTTCAAAGTAGAATTATAAACACACACAGATATACGTATATAAGCACCTTGAGAAAAGACATCCATGCATGGTTGGTCAGCGTTGATCTTCTTATGTATCTTTGAAAAGGTGCGAAGAATTCCGGCAACATTTCTATGATATTCTAGCAATTTCTGCCCAGTTTCCTCCTCTGAGATCCCCTCTGCTTCCACTAAATTTTTTTGTACTTCTGGATCATCTGGCCAATCGAAGGTTGTATGGTACACCTCTGTAGAACACAAATATATTTTTAGAAAAGTATAATCCAATCTCATGTCTACAGGAAGCCAGCTAGCCACTATCATTGTAAATATGGGTAAAGCAGGCTAGAAAGCCTATGGCTCTTGTTTCTTGGTGACTGATAGTACTGTTCATCATCTTCCCCCTTCTCTCCACAATGATTAGCAATGTTCTCACATTGAGAATGATGCTGGCCGTGGGAATGCTGGCCATTTTTTTCTGTCTGTGTGTCAACACATCTGACCACCCTCTAAGGTAGTCATGTCATATTCAAATATAACAGTGGCATTGGTTTACTTAAACTGGAGAGTGCCAAATTTGGTGCAGATCTGCTTAGAAACTAATCAGCTTCCAAGTTTTTTGTCAGCTTCAGGTCAAAGCTTAATTGAACAACTTGAAGTTAGAAGCTGATTGACTACCAAGCACAGCTGCACCAGATTTTACACTCCCCAGTTTTAGTAAATCAACCCCATTATGTCAGACTCCTTAATGGCAGGGCTGGATTAAGAGCATCATGTGCTTGATGCTGAGAATTTTGGTGGACTTTTTACTGGGCACCCTTTTGTGTTTCCAAGAGCTGGCATGCTAAAGGGCGTATGCCAAACCTCTAAAGGGCGTATGCCAACTAGGCAAGCCTGGCATTTTATTTGCCAAGTTGTCGTAAGGGCCATGCATTGCCGTTCACTCTGAGCTGAGTGCAGCCATGCAGGCCTAACACTATAGAACCCCCAGATTTCTGTAAGAGTCCTGCATTGGCGTGTCCAAGGCTTCCGTTAGGACTGCTCATGCGGCACCCATTATCAATCCCATCACCCTGCCCAGGCGGTGCATGTGGAATTCAGGGCCCATTGGCCCATTGCTTTTCATGAGCAGTGTGTTCTTTTTGGGTGGCTGGGCCTATATTAAGGTAGGGGCCTGGAGCTGCAGCTCCAATAGCCCCTACGTTAATCTAGCCCTGCTTAATGGCCATAGCTTGTCCACCAATGGCCAGACCTACTTACTGAAAAGTATTACAGAATATTTTTTAATTAACTTTGGGGTTACAGTTTATATCACAACAACTTACCCAGGAGAAAGGATACTTTGAATAGTTATGAGTGCTGAGATTTACACCGACCAGCAAGACAGCACAGTTAAGCTGATTACCTAACTAAGTCAGGATGGGGTGTAACCCTTTTACGGAAGAAAACTACCTATGTCCTTAGGTTCCCTTGTGCTTTAGTGTCTGTCACAGATGTACATATGCTATGTATCTTTTATGACCTACAGGATCTTTCTTACCTCCAGTGGTGGGATCAACTCTCTTTCCCATGTTTCGCTCAATAAGGACAATATCTGGGGCTTCTAGCACCACTAGAAGAAATAAAAACACAAAACAGAGGAACACATTGTAGCACACAAAATGTAAATCATAGCACTCACAGCAGTTTATGTGTGTAAAGTCCGAATAGGTTACTAATTAATAAAAAAAAAAAAAAAAATTATGATTTACATCTATACAGCTCATAAATCTGTCTTTTTCCACTGGTATGTCTAAAAAACTTTCTGAATTTCAAAATCTGCACAGAGCTCAGCAAGCTTCCCCCACTACAATGTGACAATAATCAAATGTTTCAGAGGGAGTGTCGTGTGTTGCATTAATACCCGGATGCATTGGTAATTTCACAGGATGCTGGATTTCGATGATCATTATCTCAACTGATTAGGGTTATAAATATGTGTAGTTATATGCAAATCTTATTTTTTTCTGTAAAAGTCTTGATTGGCTTCACCACTTCTGCTTCCTTGTTGTTTATTGAGTTTGCCTATTATTTGAAAATGCCAACAGAAGGAAACAGGGCCAAGCTTGGCAATTGCTGGAAAAGTCCAGATTAATTTAAGTACATAATTTAAACGTCAAGTTTAAGCGATGTTTTTTTCATATGTTCTATTTTCATTTCCTTGGTTTGGACCAGATTTTTTTTTTTATTGTTTATTTATTACGAGAAAGGGACCCACACGGGCCTACATGGTACAGAGTAATGACATAAAAAAACTGGATAACATCATATAAGTAAGTAAGTCCGGAGACTCATAGGGCAGCTAACATACCGTCATTACCGTACAACAGAAATAATGAATGCAGCAACGGCAACCAACTATCCTCCTTAAGCGACTGTCCTCGGCCAGCTGTCTGGTCGAGGTTCTCATATGTACCAGACCAAATAGGGGTCAGGGATAAACATCCCTCCTCCCAACCTGGGAGTAACCTGTGTGCCATCCGTGGATGTCAATGAGAAGCCCTGGGTCCCCATGTGGACCAGATTTATTTTAACCTTATTTCTCATAGCAAACTAAAAGTCTCCTGCTGCAGATACATTTTGGGGCCAATCACACGCCTCCCTGATGGTATGGTATGATGAATAAGTCTGCTGGTATTTCTCAGCATTGAGGACACCATTAATCAGGCAACATTGAGAACTGTAGATGCCAATGAAACCAAAAGCAGCAGATGAAATGCATATCACACTTACGTTCCTTTGACGTCAGAAGATGTCTTGTAGTGCCATCACAGAACTAGTGAAAACCAGTGGGAACCAGGTACACCCATCTACTGTCCAGAGAAGTCTGGCCAAAGTGGTCATGAAAGAATTGCAGCCAAAAAGGCCATATCTCCGATGTGGAGATAACGCTAAGCATCTCAACTTTGCATGAAAACATAGGAACTGGTATGCAGAAAATGGCATCAGGTGGTCTGGACTGATGAGTCAAAATTTTAAATATTTGGCTGTAGCAGGTAGCAGTTTGTTTGCGGAAGGGCTGGAGAGCGGTATAATAATGAGTGTCTGCAGGCAACAGTGAAGCATGGTGGAGGTTATTTGCAAGTTTGGGGCTGCATTTGTGCAAATTGAGTTGGAGATTTGGTCAGTTTCGATGGTGTCCTCAATGCTGAGAAATACAGGCAAATACTTATCCAACATGCCATACCTTTAGGGAGGGGCTGTGATTTGCACCAAATTTATTCTGCAGTGGGAAGCGATCCAAAACATACAGCCAATGTTATCAAGAACTATCTTCAGCATAAAAAAGAACAAGAAGTCCTGAAAGTGATGGTTTTGCATCCACAGAACCCTGATCTCAAAATCATTATGTCTGTCTGGGATTACATGAAGAGACAGAAGGATTTATGACAGCCTACATCCACAGAAGATCTGTAATTAGTTCTCCAAGATTTTTGAACAACCTACCTGCTGAGTTCCTTCAAAAACTGTGTGGAAGTGTACCTAGAAGAATTGGTGCTGTTTGAAGGAAAGGGTGGTCACACCAAACATTGATTTGATTTGGATTTCTCGTCTGTTCATTTACGTTCCATTTTGTTAAATGCTAAAAATAAACTATTAACACTTTCATTTCTAATTCCTAATTTACAGCATTATTTCACACCGTGTGTATATATGCTGGGATATCTTCTTGGTGCGCATTAGCACTGAACAAGAGGTTTGGATAAGCTACCAAATGCCTTCAACATTACATCCAGTTGAGCAGACCAACTACAGGCGGTCTCCGGGTTACAAACAAGATTGGGTCTGTAGGTTTGTTCTTAAGTTGAATCTGTTTGTAAGTTGGGATAGGTCCATTTTTTAAGTGTAGCTCCAGCCAAAAAAACAGTTTTTCATCTTTTTGGATAGCATAGGGAAGGGTTAACACCCCTGTAACTTTGTTTTGCTGTCTGTGGATGTCTGTTGGATGTCGGTAAGTGTTGGACCGCCTTTACTGTGTAGCCCTTTTTCCTGTGCTTGTGTGACAACACTGCTCTTCCATAGATAGAGTATTGTGAGTAAGTGTTGTCACACCAGGACAAGAAGTGTGCTGCTGGCAAAATCACCAGTTGAAAATAAAAGACACAAAAGCCTGAAAAAACGAACTAATGCAGCCACTACATACTGTATATGGACTGGTAAGCTGAAATATTTTACATATTTGCGTTTCAATTCAAAGTACTCCTTTATGCAAGTGATTGAGGTCCCTTCTCATCTCAGTGCCAGTAGTCATTTGTAAAAAGAAAAATAACAGTTATGTTGGCCAAACGTAACCAAAACCAAACAGGTCATAAATGGAACAATTTAAATCAATATTGGGCTCTAAAACTATTTTATGTCAAGGCCAATTGCCCCTTGATAAAAAAAAGATTTTTTAATGATAAAACAGCCCCATTTAATGCAATTAATTTCTTAAAGTGGAGGTTCACCCGGAAATGTAAATTTTTAACATTAGATTCATGCTCATTTTGTCAAGGGGAATCGGGTAGTTTTTTTTAAAAACGAAGCAGTACTTACCGTTTTAGAGAGCGATCTTCTCCGCCGCTTCCGGGTATGGGCTGCGGGACTGGGCATTCCTATTTGATTGACAGTCTTCCGACGGTCGCATCCATCGCGTCACGATTTTCCAAAAGTAGCCGAATGTCGGTGCGCAGGTGCAGTATAGAGCCGCACCGATGTTCGGCTACTCGTGACGCGATAGATGCGACCATCGGAAGCCTGTCGGAAGACTGTCAATCAAATAGGAACGCCCAGTCCCGAAGACCATACCGGGAAGCGGCGGAGAAGATCGCTCTCTAAAACGGTAAGTACTGCTTAGTTTTTAAAAAAACTGCCCGATTCCCCTTGACAAAATGAGCATCAATCTAAGGTTAAATTTTTTTTTTTTAGGGTGAACTCCCGCTTCAAATATACCACTCTCTCAACAAAATGATCTTTACAGTGAATGAGCGCTGCATGGATGGCCAGCATGAACTCTCTGTGATATTCTGAAATCAGGCTTTGGGGTTCTTCAATTCTACAGATATTTTAATTCTCTTAATGAACAGGCATATGGCACAAGAACTCACCGAAATGATTAGGAGACGAGCCGTTCATCTGCAGCAGTAAGCCCTGATCTCTTGTGCGGGGAAACCCCTCCAGCACCCAGCCCTAAAAGAAGAGATAAAATCCGGTCAGGCCTTGTGAGTAAACACAAAAGGGATGTGATTTGCAGGACATAGGGGAAAAATTAACAGTGGGAGCAGTGCTCAATTACAGTGAGTGACAGCGTGAAAACTTAAATCCAGTAGGACTTGTTGCCTTTATCTTTAAACTATGAGGAGGTTAAAAAGGGGACCGAATACATCAGTGGGTTTACAAAAAAAAAAAAAATGTGCTTTGCCTATGCAATAGCCAAATGTAAATGGATTATGTGCATTGTGCACTGCATTGCTAACAAATAGTACTGCAATAATGACTGGGTCCTAAAGTGCCTGTCCATTCAGAACTCATATTCTAGTTTGGAATACCATAAGGTTAACGTGGTATTAAGGTAGACTTTTGCCGCTTAAATAAAAAATCCTCTGCTAAACTGTTTAAGAGGTAAAATCTAAATTTGGAACAGGCTCTGGCTATCCTTGGCTGGCAAAGTAAACTTAGTCAAAATAATTTTTATGCCCCAACTATTATATTTCCTGCAGAACACACCTTTGGTTATACCACAGAGTATTATTCATGAAGAAAATTCCATCTTTAGGCAGCTGCTGTGGCATAATAAGCAACCTAGAGTGCAGTTGAAACATCTACATAGACCTAAGGATGCTGATGGCTTAGACATGCCAAACCCATGGCTTTACTACCTGGCTGCGAAGTTACAACACCTTTTGCAAGAGGCTGACTTCCACTTCTTGTCCAGACCAGTCACCTTCTGATTCCATTATGCACATCCTACAATTTACAACCAAAGTGACTGCTATACCGGCGGGGTGTGAAGCTGCGGTCTTTACCCAGTCTAATTGTCTCTTGCCTACATATACACTTATTCAGAAAATTTGGAATAAGTCTAAACAGCTTCAGTAGGTTACTAGCTGTGTGCAAATACAGCTGTTCTGTGAAGCCCTCAGAGATTTGTTAGAGATCCTTAGTGAACAAACAGCAACATGAAGGCAAAGTAACACACCAGACAGGTCAGGGATAAAGTTGTGGAGAGGTTTAAAGCAGGGTTAGGTTATAAATAAATATCCCAAGCTTTGAACATCTCATGAAACACTGTTCAATGTAAAATCCGAAAATGGATGGAAAGAGTATGGCACAACTGCAAACCTACCAAGACATGGCTGTCCACCTAAACTGAAAGGCCGGACAAGGAGAGCATTAATAAGAGAAGCAGCCAAGAGGTAACTCTGGAGGCGCTGCAGAGATCCACAGCTCAGGTGGGAGAATCTGCCCACAGAACAACTATTAGTTGTGCACTCTACAAATCTGGCCTTTATGGAAGAGTGGCAAGAAGAAAGCCATTGTTGAAAGAAAGCCATAAGAAGTCCCGTTTGCAGTTTTTGCGAGAAGCCATGTGGGGGACACAGCAAACATGTGGAAGAAGGTGCTCTGGTCAGATGAGACCAAAATGTACCTTTTTGGCCTTAAAGCGGAAGTAAACCCATCCATAAAACATGCTGGAAATGTAACACTCCCATTGGTTGTGCTCTCAACCAAACTGTCAAACTATCCAATGGCTGGTGTCTAAACTGATCACATGTGCAGCATCATGGCAGTTATAAATTAAACAGAGCAAAGGCTTCCTTGGCTGAAAACGATAAGGGGGTTTACTTACACTTTAAAGCAAAGCGCTATGTGTAACGGAAAGCTAACACTGTACATCACCCTGAACACACCATCCCCACTGTAAAACATGGTGGTGGCAGCATCATGTTCTGGGGATGCTTTTCTTCAGCAGGGACAGGGAAGCTGGTCAGAGTTGATGGGAAAATGGATGGAGCCAAATACAGGGCGATCTTAGAAGAAAATCTGTTAGGCCCCGTACACACGGTCAGACCGAACCGATGAGAATGAACCGAAGTTCAGTTTCATCGGACAAAACCGACCGTGTGTATAGGCCATCGGTCTGTTTTCCTTCGGTCCAAAATTCTAAAACATGCTTCAAAACCGAACCGATGGACCGCTGCCCGATCGGACCAAACCGATGGTTAGTACAGAAAAGCATCGGTTCAAAATCCGCGCATGCTCAGAATCAAGTTGACGCATTCTTGGAAGCATTGAACTTTGTTTTATTCAGCACGTCATGTGTTTGACGTCACCGCGTTCTGACCCCATCGGATTTTGGACTGGCGGTGTGTACACATATCAGGCCGTACGGCCACTTCAGAGGTGAACCGATGAAAACGGTCCGACGAACCAGTCACATCGGTTTGGTCCGACCGTGTGTACAAGGCCTAAGAGTCTGTTAGAGACTGGGGCGGAGGTTCACCTTCCAGCAGGACATTGACCCTAAACATAATGCCAGAGCTACAATGGAATGGTTTACATCAAAGCATATTCATGTGTTAGAATGGCCCAGTCAAAGTCCAGACCTAAATCCAATTCAGAATCTGTGGCAAGACTTGAAAATAAATAGAGAAAAAAAAACAGCGTGGGCCCCCCCCCCCTCAGGTCCATACCAGGCCCTTGGATCTAGTATGGATTCAGAGGGGACCCCCATGGCAAAATTTAAAAAACAAAATCCATACCAGACCCTTATCCGAGCATGCAGTCCAGCAGGTCAGAAAAGGGAGGGGACGAGCGAGCCCCCCCGAACAATACCAGGCCGCATGCCCTCAACATGGGGGGATGGGTGCTTTGGGGCAGGGGGGCTCTGCACCCCCACCCCAAAGCACCTTGCCCGGTGGTTGTTGGGGTCTGCGGGCAGGGGGCTTATCGGAATCTGGAAGCCTCCTTTAATAAGGGGGCCCACAGATCCAGCCCCCCCATGTGAATGAGTAGTGTAGTGTTAAAAAATACAGTAGACAGTTTTTGACAAGTCTTTTATTAATAATATCTTCTTCTGCTTCTCTGCTTCTTCCTCAGATCTTCCTCTATCCTCTCCCACACCTTCTTCCTCTGGCCCTCTCCTTCTCCCCCTGCTTCTTCTTCTGCTCTTCTTTATCCGGTGGTGTTCTTCCTCTGCCACTGCTCCCACCGACGAGCCTCCTCCAATGCTGCGTCCCACGCCGATGTCCTGCATTTTTTAAATAACGATGGGGGCGTGGCAATCAGATTACGTCATCCACAGGCCACTGCCCCTTGTGACGTCACCGCCCGGCGCATTATGGGTCCGTGATGTCACAAGAGGGAGTGGCCTCCGAATAACATAATCCGATTGCCACGCCCCCATCTTTATTTAAGAAATGCAGGACATTGGCGCCGACAGATCAGCGGGACGCAGCAAATCGGAGAAGGGTCGTCGGCAGAGGAAGAAGAACACCAGACAAAGAAGACAGAAGAAGAAGCAGGGGGAGAAGGAGAAGACCGGAGGAAGAAGATGTGGGAGAAGATGGAGGAAGACCGGAGAAGAAGATATTTTTAATAAAGTTCAAAAACTGTCTACTGTATTTTTTAACACTACACTACTTTTTTTTTATCCCATACTCATTAACATAAGGGGCGGGATCTGGGGGGCCCCCTTGTTTTTATATTTTGTTGAGAATCCTTTACTGGCAATGACTGCCTGAAGTCTGGAACCAATGGACATTACCAAAGATTGGGTTTACTCCTTTCTGATGCATGTATTAGGCTCTTTCTGCCTTTAGTTTTGCCTTCAGAAAGTAAAATGCATGCTCAATTGGGTTCCGATCAGGTGATTGACTCACCCATTGCAGAATATTCCACTTATTTTCCTTCAAAAGCTCCTGGGCTGCTTTTGCAGTGTGTTTTGGATCATTGTCCATCTGTACTGTGAAGCGCCGTCCAATCAACTTTGCTGAATTTGGCTGAATCTGGGCTGTCAGTATATCTCTAAACACTGCAGAATTCATCCGGCTGCTTCTGTCTTCTGTCACATCATCAATAAATACCAATGACCCATTGCCACTGGAAGCCATTCATGCCCATGGCATCACACTGCCTCCATGTTTTACAGATGACGTTGTGTGCTTTGGATTATGCGCTGTTCAAAGCCTTCTCCACACTTTTTTCTTCGCGTCATTCTGGTAGAGATTAATTTTAACCTCATCCGTCCAAAGAATGCTTTTCTAGAACTGGTCTGGCTTTTTTAGATGTTTTCTGCAAAGTCTAATCTTGCCTTTCTATTTTTCAAACTTATGAATGGTTTGTACCTTGTGGTGAACCCTCTGTATTTGCTCTTGTGAAGCCTTCTTCTCTTGATTGTAGACTTTGACAATGATACGCCCCCACCTCCTGGAGAATGTCCTTCACTTGTCTGGTCACATTTTTCTTTACCATAGAGAGGATACTGCAATCATCCACCACCGCTGTCTTCCATGGACATCCAGGACTTTTTATGTTGCTGAGCTCACCAGAGCGTTCTTCTTTCCTCAGAATGTAAGAAACTGTTGATATGGCCACTCTAAGGCCCCTTTCACACGGTCGGACTGTTCAGGTCCGCCTGTCAGTTTTGTCGGCGGACCTGAACGGCCGCTCCATGCAATCCTATGGAGCGTTGGATGTCAGTGGAAACATGTCCGCTGACATCCGACCCGATCCGCCAAAATCAGATGTATGGCGATACGTCCCCATCTGTCCATGGCGGATCAGATCGGGTGAGATCTGATGAAAACGGACACGCTGCCATTTTTATCAGATCTCTTCATAGGAGACAGCAGTGCTGCACAAGTCCCTCCCCACTCAGTGAGCAGAGAGGGACTTGTCATCCGCCGGCTCAGCGGAGATCACCGCCTTGTGTGAAAGAAGCTTACAATGGCCTGTTTCACTTGCATGGACAGCTCCTTTGAACACATGATGTAGGTTCACAGCTATATGCTCCAAATGCAAATACCACACTCCGGAACTTTTACCTGCTTATTGATAAAAGAAATAACGAAGGAGTAGCCCACACCTGGCTTTCAATTGTCCAATTTTGGTGCCTTGAAAAAGGGGGGTGGCTATTCTTAAGAACTGTAATGCCTAAACCCTTCCTCCGATTTGGATGTACATACCCTCAAATTAAACCTGAGAGTGTGCACTTTCAGCCCGTATCCATTGTATAACTATAGCTTGAATATGTTTTGATAAATACCTGACAAAAAAAAATTGCGCCAGTGTCCAAATACGTATGGGCCTAAGTGTGTGTATATATATATATATATATATATATATATATATATATATATATATATATATACACACACACACACAACCAATGACCACTTTTCATTAGTACATCTGTTCAATTGCTTGATAACACAAATTGCTCATCAGCCAATTACATACCAGTAATTCAATGCTATAACAAGGCTTACAATCTGTAGCAACTGCGTGATTCTATCATGTTAATAAGGACCAAAATCTCTGAGGAATGTTTCCAACACCTTGTTGAATCTATGCTATGAGGAATTAAGGCTGTTCTGAAGGCAAAAGGGGGTCCAACCCGTTACTAGCAAGGTGAATTTAAAGCGGGAGTTCGCCCAAAAATCAACTTTCTGCCGTTAGATCCAGCATACTGCTGACATCTGCAGTATGCTGGTCTTTTTTTTTGGTACTTATCGTTTTAGCAGTATTTCTTCTATGGCTCCGAGCTGGGAATCCTGCGGGGAATGGGCGTTCCCGAAGGCAAGCAAGTTGATTGACGGCCTTCAATAGCGCGTCACGGCTCAGAAAATAGCTTTAATAAAGTGTCCGGTGAGTTTATATAAACTGTACATATTGCTTGAATTATTACAATGTCAATGCTATAAAACTGAAGTGTATATTGTATCTATAGAACTCCTTTAAACAATACACAAGCTTTTCAAATAATAACACTATGACAAATACAGTAATTTACACATTGATCACCTTCACATAAAAAAGTAAAAACATATAAAAAAATTCTAGCTTTCAAGATGTTCCTATGCCAGCAGAATTCACCAATAACTAAAATAATAGTCTTATGCCGCATACACACAATTGGCTTTTGCCTGACCAAAAGCACATCGGAATTCCGACGGAATTCCATCAGAGTAAAATAGAACATGTTCTATATTTAAACTCTGATGGAATTCATCGGAATTTACGATGGAATTTCTCCGATGGGGCATCCACATGGTCGGAATTTCCTATGTAAAAAGTCTGTGTGACTTTTTCCATCGGAAATTCCAATCGTGTACGGGGTAGAACATGCATTTAAACCCATGTATCCCATCTAAATGTCGTTCAGCTCAATAATGTGGCGTCATTTCCAAACAACCCCTGCCGAAAACACGCCGCTACTTATGGGGCAAGTCTGATCTGAACTTTCACAGCTAGAAGAATCTGAAAACAAATACAGTTTTTCAGGATAAATAACGCCACGAGGAGCGGGCGGTACGACAATTACAGAGGAAGCGCGCCGCAATTTGCTTTAAGGAAACATAACCTGCCTCGCTGAGATCTCATGCATATTAAACGCCACGCAGGGCTGCTAGTGATTATTTTTTGTATATTTTAGGTATTTCCTGGGGTCTCGGGTACACAAGCGCACAAATAAAGAGAGAATCAATCAATTCTTTAATTAGAATATATTATGTGGCGTCTTGACACATCACAGCCGAGCGTCGATTCCACCGCGGAGCCGCGTGCTTTGTTCAGAACAGGTTAATTGATATTCTGATGCACTTTACTCCTCTGGCTGGTGCTTGCTTCGAACCCCCAGTGGTTTGCTTCTGTTTTATCCCACATCAAAAAAGCGTATGCTGGGGGCGCCCTCAGCACAGCTCTGAGCTGGAGGCCTGAACAGCTGCGCGGAGCCCGCGATCACAGGAGGGACAAGCTTCTAGCAGATGTCACAGATAAAATGAAATCTGAGCCTTATAAATATATATGTGGACAGTCATAGGGCAGAGGAGGCTGGGGATACATATACAGACAAGACAGGGATGACAAACAGACTTCCTTATGTACTTAGATTCCACCACACTGGTAATGAGGACCAGGTAATTGTATGCAGGAATCTTACATGTTTTTTTGTGCTTTAAACATCTTCATTTTGTAGTTAACCCTGAAATTATTGCACGTTAAAGGCGTGCTACAGTCAAAGTGGAATTATCAACCTCGAAATTCCTACAGGGAGGGCGGCTTACCTGCTCGGAGATTCTGTTTTTCACCCTGGCATAGCTGTGGCGCTAAACACCATCCCACAGCCTAATGCAATGTTTTTAATTTAGAGGCCAGGCATAATAAAACAGGCCAATTTTATTTGTACAAATCATATATTCCTGACCAAGTCCACATGACTACTAGGTATATCAACTTGTTAACACAAATAGCCAAACATGTCCTATTTTCATAAAATCCTACTGGCGAGGAAAGGACCTTTTTCAGATTCTTTTTTTAGAGAATCATGCTTACCAAGATGGATGCACGTCCCCACGCTGGGTTTAAGACTGAGAACCGAGCGATCAAACACCGCCAATCGCTCAGTTCTCAGGGCTCCCTAAGCAGAGAGCTGGTGACTGTCAGCGTTGCCCCAACCCCCCCCCGCTCACTTGAGCACTGGGATGTAGAGAGAGTGGGAGGAGCTGGCCCGGGCTCTCAACAGCTAGCTAATAAGCGGAGCCAGGTGCCGGTCCATGGTTCTGGGCGGATTACGACCATATGGTTGCAATCTTTCCCCAGCCTGGACCGGCTCTGTGATGTCAGCCTAAAGCTTGCTTCAGCCCGCTGTCAGCTGAAAATGGGTCACAGGCAGTGGCGGCTGGTGGTAAATTTTCTTTTGGGGGGGGGGCAAACAGTTTACCCACAGCCACCCCACCCCAGTTGGGACACAGACCGGCTTCCTGATTGACTGGGAGGACCACCCACCCAAATATGGCACGTAAGGGGGCGAGGAGTGCTTAAAGTGGAGGTCCACCCTAAAAAAAAACATTTACACCAAAATGCTGCAAAAAAAATAGAAAAACACTATTTTTTACTTACCAGAAATTGCGGTTGTTAGGCGGATCTTTCTAATCTGCTTCTTCCTAGTCCATGGCTGGTCTTCATCCTCTTGTCTTCTGGGGAATGGGGCATGCTGCCTTCTGGGAACTGTGTGTATCCCAGAGAGCAGCCACCCATTCATACAGCGCCGCAACACTCGCGCATGCGCAGTATGAAACTGACAGTGAAGCCGCTCCACTGCCTGTTTCCCTTAGTGAGGGCGCCGGGACCTGCCACGATCGAGGGATCGGCCTCGGGGGACCGACATCGTGGGCGCCTAGAATAGGCAAGTGTCCTTATTAAAAGTCAGCAGCTACAATGTTTGTGGCTGCTGACTTAAAAAAAAAAAAAAAAGAATCGCGGGTGGAACCCCACTTTAAAGCATAAGTTTCACTTTTGGGTGGAACTCTGCTTTAAGATAGGCTTAGATAGATTTAGTACTCGGTCTTTATTCTGTTATGTTTTCTTTCACTTTGTATGTGTGTCTGTAAGACCCATAGTACAGTAATTAAAGGTTATACTACAGTTGCAATAAAAAGTATGTGAACCCTTTTGGAATGATATGGATTTGTGCACAAATTGGTCATAAAATGTGATCTGATCTTCAACCAAGTCACAACAATAGACAATCACAGTCTGCTTAAACTAATAACACACAAAGAATTAAATGTTACCATGTTTTTATTGAACACAACATTCACAGTGCAGGTGGAAAAAGTATGTGAACCCTTGGATTTATTAACTGGTTGAACCTTCTTTGGCAGCAATAACTTCAACCAAAAATTTCCTGTAGTTGCAGATCAGACATGCACAACGGTAATTCTTAACCATTCCTCTTTGCAGAACTGTTTCTGTTCAGCAATATTCTTGGGATTTCTGGTGTGAATCGCTTTCTTGGGGTCATGCCACAGCATTTAAATCGGGTTGAGGTCAGGACTCTGACTGGGCCACTCCAGAAGGCGTATTTTCTTCTGTTTAAGCCATTTTGTTGTTGATTTACTTCTATGCTTTGGGTCGTTGTCCTGTTGCAACACCCATCTTCTGTTGAGCTTCAATTGGTGGACAGATGGCTTTAAGTTCTCCTGCAAAATGTCTTGATAAACGTGTGAATTAATTTTTCCTTCGATGATAGCAATCCGTCCAGGCCCTGACACAGCAAAGCAGCCCCAACCCATGATGCCCCCACCACCATACTTCACAGTTGGGATGAGGTTTTGATGTTGGTGTGCTGTGCCTCTTTTTCTCCACACATAGTGTTGTGTGTTTCTTCCAAACAACTCAACTTTGGTTTCACCTGTCCACAGAATATTTTTGCCAGTACTGCTGTGGAACATCCAGGTGCTCTTGTACAAACTGTAAACGTGCAGCAATGTTTTTTTTTTGGACAGCAGTGGCTTCCTCTGTGGCATCCTCCCATGAAATCCATTCTTGTTTAGTGTTTTACGTGTTGTAGGTTCGCTAACAGGGATGTTAGCATATGCCAGAGACTTTTGTAAGTCTTTAGCTGACACTCTAGGATTCTTCTTCACCTCATTAAGCAGTCTGCGCTGTTTCTTGCAGTCATCTTTACAGGACGGCCACTCCTAGGGAGAGTAGCAGCAGTGCTGAACTTTTTCAAATTTATAGACAATTTGTCTTACCATGGACTGATGAACAGCAAGGCTTTTGGAGATAATTTTATAACCCTTTAAAGTTTTATGCAAGTCAACAATTCTTAATCGTAGGTCTTCTGAGAGCTCTTTTGTGCGAGGCATCATTCACATCAGGCAATGCTTCTTGTGAAAAGCAAACCCAGAACTAGTGTGTGTGTTTTTTATAGGGCAGGGCAGCTGTAACCAGCACCTCCAATCTCATCTCATTGATTGGACTGACACCTCACTCCAATTAACTCTTAGAGATGTCATTAGTCATAACTTTTTCCACCTGCACTGTGAATGTTTACATGGTGTGTTCAATAAAAACATGGTAACATTTAATTCTTTGTGTGTTATTAGTTTAAGTCTAGTGTTGTGACTTAGATGAAGATCAGATTACAATTTATGACCAATTTGTGCAGAAATCCATATCATTCCAAAAGGGTTCACATACTTTTTATTGCAACTGTATATATGGATTTAAGGACTACAGACTGGTAAGCATGTATACTACTTACTCAGACTTATTTACTCTATACGGTACCATGACCCTTTAAAGTATATGTAAAACATTACCTTGTAAAATAAACCATTTTGTTTAAAATAGAAATACAAGGCAACATTTCTGTAAATATATATAAAAAATTATAAATACCTGGAGGCTAAAAGAAAGCAGTAGACTGATCTTCCCAGTGAAGTGATATGCAGGGGGTGGGCCAGAAAAGTCTTGGTCATTAGAGGACAGACAGGCTGTCAGACAAAACTGACCACACTGGATCTGCTTTCTTACCTAGCGTAGTCAGTTTGAAATAGGAAAGGGCATGCCTGTTGCATTAGGATGTGCACCTTAAAGCTCAAACACGCATTTGTGTGTGTGTGTGCGTGCGTGCATGTACAGTATATATATATATATATATATATATATATATATATATTTTAGCAGAGCGAGGCTCTGTCCCAATAAAAATGAAGATAGTGTTGAAATGGACCCTGTGTCCAGATCTTACAGATAGCCTGCAGGGTGTGTGCCCAGGTGAACACAGCTCATATATAATGAAGGGCTGGGGAGAGTCAGAGAAGGAGGAAGGTGGAGTGTGTGCAGCTGTCTGCTGTTTCAAGACACTGTGTGTGTGGAAAGCTGTCTGCCCTGTGGAAGACTACATCCCTGGTATGGGGGGACTTCGTGCCTGACGGACTGGGAAGGTTGGTAGACCTGAGGTGGCTAGCGAGTCCAAGGGGGCTGGAGGAAGTCCGGAAGTCTGGGAGACAGTAAGCTGGAGAATCCTGTTGAGGCCAGGAGTGGGCCAGGTATAGCAGGTACTGCAAGGCTGAGTGAGCCTGGGAGCCAGGAGGCTTGGTATTTTGTTTCTATGAACATTACTGGAGAAGAACCCCCTGCGTGGGAAATCCTATGTGTGAACTTTTATTTTGTTTTCTTTTTAAATAAAAATGGGCTGCCATGCCCTCAAAACTGAAAAACGCATTTACCACTTGAGTTAAACACCCCCATATTACAATATATATATATATATATATATATATATATATATATATATATATATATATTACAGTATGGCCCGGATTCACAAAGCACTTGCGCGTAAGTGCAAATATGCGCCATCGTATCTATGCGCCTGACCTACAAACTAAGATACGCCTAAAAACAGGCTTCATCCCACCGACGTAACTTGTCTACGCCGGCATAGCGTGGGCGCATATTTACGCAGGACGCATGTGGCGCTCCCACTGATTTTGTATTCAAATATGCAAATGAGGGAGATACAGCGATTCACGAACGTACGTGCGCCCAGCGCAGGCTACGAGCGGTGCCCGTAAGTTTTACGTCCGGCCTAAAGTTATTCCCCATAAAGCAGGTGTAACTCAGCAACAGACGTGCACAGGTCGGCTGGAGAGCAGCTGCAGCAGCACCACTACGGACGAGCTGAGCAACCACACTTGCAGGACAACACATCTGTATGCCAACATGCCAGGGGCAGCCATGGTCATAGCACTACTGCGTCCACAGGCAGGGAGGAGGGCACGGGAGAGGATATACCGAACGCGCATGAACGTCTTTGGCATGGGGGAATCGGAGGTGTATCGCATCTTCAGATTCAGCCCTGATGCCATCCTGGAATTAGCCACAGCCATGCATGATGAAATCACCAGCCAGACAGAACGCTCACATGCAGTGCAGCCACTGGTCAAGGTACTGGCAACACTCCATTTACTCGCCAGTGGATCTTTCCAACGTACAAGTGGAGTCGTGTCTGGGATGTCACAATCCACCATGAGCAGATGCGTGCACCAGGTTGTCCCCGCAATCCTCACACGCATGTCCCACCACATCATCAAACCCACCCATGAGCATCTGCGGCAGAAGGCAATGCAGGATTTCTACCGAATTGCCGGATTCCCACGCACCGTCGGGGCCATTGATTGCACACATGTGGCACTACGGCCCCCCGTGCCACAGAGCACATATACCGCAATCGTAAACAGTGGCATTCCATCAACGTACAGGTGATAGCCGATGCCCAATGCCTCATTTGGTACGTCCGTGCCAAACACCCAGGGGCCAGCCATGACAGCTACATATACCGTCAAAGCAACGTCCCAACAGAATTCGAACAGAACGTTTACAGGGACAGCTGGCTGGTTGGTAAGTGACATGGGTGTCAGGCATGACTGTCCGACCCCATGATGCAGACATCACGAGGGGCACATGCACGGCTAATATCCTCCTGTTTTTTTCCCTTCCAGGTGACTCTGCCTATGCACTTGGGCCCCATCTCCTGACTCCATACCGGAATCCCCAAACCAGAGGCGAGAGAAGATACAATGCTGCACACATACGCACCCGTGCAGTGATGGAGCGCACATTTGGCATCCTGAAGTCCTGTTTCGGATGCCTGGATAAGTCCGGGGGGACCCTGTTGTATTCCCCAAACTTTGTGTGCCAGATCATCGGTGCATGTTGCGTGCTGCACAACTACGCCATGAGAAAGGGCCTGGAGATTGACATATGTGATGACCTGACCCCCGAACCAGACAGTCCCCCCCTGCCCGAGGCTACCCCGTCTGCTGAAGGAACAGCAGTCAGGAGTTGCCTCGTGGAAAGCATCTTTGCACGTTAAACACACACACATTCATCATGGCACACAGACAATGCACGCATGCACACCACTCTGGTCCCTAGCTCACACACACCACATCCACCTCACATTGGTTTAGCCCCAGTCCACCGCGCGGGACTTGGGAGCAGCAACGCCACGCCAAGGCCCCAATGATGTTGCTGTCCATTCATACCACATTCACACGGTTGTGGGGATAACCTCTCCCTGACGAACCAAGGTGACACGCCTTGCTGGCAGGAATGTCACACACACATTCACACACCAGTCACACTGTAGCCTGCACTCCTGACTGTGTGCAGTGACTAAAAAAAAGAAAATAGGGATCATGCCATTGTCCGACATGGCATGCCCTTACAGGAGGATGGCACATCCATCTGTGCATGTCTCTAAAAAAAAAATAGTCTGAGCGGCATACATTCAGGAGCATCATTTGCCCTCTCGTGGGCAGGGTTCGGCTCCTAAATAGGAGTGGCGACGACTGGGGTGGGGCATCAGGAGGAGGTGCATCCCCTGGTCTGTCGCTCCTGGCAGATGTTGTCTGCATGCCCTCCAACGCTACGGCAATGCGTGTTAGCACACTGTTGGCCTCAGCCTGCATCCGCAGCTGCCTGGCGTTGGTCTGGCGCTGTAGGCGCCTGTTCTGCCTTCCCTCCGCCTGGATAGCATCAGTGTTGGCCTGTACGACCACTCCCAGGCTCTTCACCTTCGCCACGAGGCCTGCAGCTCCCCAATTGCCACAGTATTACGCTCCAAGCTGGCCTGCACATCCGAGCCCTGGTCCCCAGATGGTGAGGGACCCCCTGCCACCATGTGGTGACGCATGGCCTCCAGGGTCTCGGCTTGGTCACCCAGACATGTGACCATGGCAGCGCAGTTTGCGTTCACCTCTTGCAGGCAGTCCGAGATGGAGCTGGTATGCTCAGCCTGCTGGGTGAGGCACTGCTGCATAGCGGCTGCGGTGCCCTGCACAGCCACTGTGCAATCAGCCTGGGTCTTTGCTGAGGAGGCCAGACTGTCTGCCACACGGTGCAGGTCACAGGCTAGAACAGTGTTTCTCAACTCCAGTCCTCAAGGCGCCCCAACAGGTCATGTTTTCAGGCTTTCCATTATTTTGCACAGGTGATGTGATCAGTTTCACTGCCTTAGTAATTACCACAGCTATTTCATCTAGGGAACTCCTGAAAACATGACCTGTTGGGGCGCCTTGAGGACTGGAGTTGAAAAACACTGGGCTAGATCACCCATGTGGCGTGTCTGCCTTGCCTGCTCGCTCTCCAGCCCTTCTTGGAGGGATACAGCTACACCCCTGGGTCTTTCTCAAAGCCTTCCTGGGGGATGGAGAGGCTTGTGTCCGTCTGGACGGGGTGGCCCTTGAGGGCGTTCCCCTGGATGGGGTAGCCAGGGAGGGGGTTCCCCTGGCTGGGGTAGCCCGGGAGGGGGTTCCCCTGATGGGCGTGGAGGTCTCTGAGGGTCTGGGGTAGATGGAAGCCTCCTCAAGATAGAGGCATTCCTCAAGATCGAGATCCACCAGCTCCTCCTCAACTACCTCTAGAGCAGAGGTGTGGGCACTCCCCTCCACCGCTGTCTCATGGCTTCCCAGGGGGTCAGGCTAAGGCTGAGGATGTTCCGGGGATGGCGTGGGTCGGACACCAGTAGCAGATGGCCCAGCTCCCTCCAGCACATCTGTGGATGACACAAAGCATTCACATGTTGGTTGACCCACACACTTGTCACATGTTCCCTTCCACTATCAGGAAACAGGTTTCATACCTGCTTCCTGATTGGCCAGGAGGAAGATCAGTGTTGCAACAGTGAATATTCATTTGCTGTTGCAACACATCTGGATGGGATCGGAGCGCATCCTCTGCAAACCAGAACCCACCCTATTTTGAAGCCTATGAAAAAATGAATGCGCCCTGAAAGGCGCCGGACAAATGAAAAGTGGTGGCCACAGCGGCCGTGCTATGCATGAATATATTTATTGCATATAGGGGGGTGGCGTGGAGAGAGGGGGTGGTGCCCGGGCGCCCCTAATGGACGGCCACAACTGATGGGCATCCAAAAATTGTAAAGCAGCTAGGTCCACCAATCATGGAAGTTTTAGGCTGAATTTTACTAAATGAATGGTTGAAATGGTTATCATCCACAGATGAAAACAAGGAAGAACAAAGAAGAAACAAAAACAAGAAAATAACAATTTGGAGATCTAATGCCTCGTACACACAACCAGATTTCCCGACGAGAAAACTGCCATTTTTTAGATTGGCCAGGAAAACCGGTCGTGTGTATGCTCCGTAGCTGCCTGCAAAAAAATTTGAACCTGCTCTGTTTTTTCTCATCGTGTTTCCCGTCAATCTTTTTCTCGTCGCGAAAACCACTTGTGTGTATGCTTTTCCGAAGGGATTAAGTAAGTAAGAGACGGGAGCGCTCGTTCTGGTAAAACTAGCGTTCGTAATGGAGATAGCACATTCGTTATGCTGTATCGGACTAAAAAGCATGAAGACTGAAAAGTGCAAATCGTCTCTCACCAAACTTTTACTAACACGAGGATCAGCAAAAGCAGCCCAAAGGGTGGCGCCATTTGAAAGGAACGTCCCCTTTATAGTACCGTCGTACGTGTTGGATGCCTCTGCGCTTTGGTCAAGCGTTTTTTTGACTAAACGTGTGTATGCAAGGCAGGCTTGAGAGGAATCACGTCGGGAAAAACGTTGGGTTTTGGCATGTCAGGAAAACCGGTCGTGTGTACAGGGCATAAGAGTGAAAATGGGGTGATTTGGCCAGCTGTGTAATAATCCCTGGAGTGGAAAGCCAAGGCAGGTAAAAACAAGGACATTATTGAAGCATGGGCAAAACATGGAGAAAAATAAACTTTTTGGTCAAAAATAGAATCAGATGGTGCCAATTTGAAGAATTTTTGGTTCCCATTGGCCTACTTCATCACATTAATTTTAAACTTTAAGACTGCAAGTAAACAAGTACAATACATATAAAAATACATGTTTCTTTTAGTTCATTATCACATAAGTTCGGAAAAGAGTTAAAAAAAGTAAATCATTTCTGTTTGCAGAGATAACACTAGCTGAGATCTGCCTGCTGTGTCTGATTCTTGTAGAGAAAACACACACAGATACCAAATCAATAACTTGGGGAAATCAGTAACTTGGCATTGTGTTCTACAACACTGAGTATTGAGCTCCTGTCAATATTCAAATAAACTAACAGGATTTATTTTCATGTCTCAGACTATACAAGTCAAATTATTAAAAGTTTGGCACAGGCGAGCGTACATGTTAAAGTGGAACCTGTGTTTTGCCTATGCAGGGTACAGCAACAGGGTCACATTAATGTCCCTGTCTGCATCAGCAAGCATATGCTCACTATTCTTTTGTTCCCCTCTGCTACATTCATCCAGTCCATCCCCACCTTGTGAAGTAGCAGATTGTGGCTTAGACTTTGCGTCCTCTTTTCAGTGGACGTTTTCTGTGTGGCTCCTTGAAAGCCCCTTGGGGCGGTCCCCTTTTCCCTTCGGTGGTGCTTCAGGGGGGATGTGGGTGGCAATCCAGCCCCCTGGATTCTTCAACAGCATTATTATCTCTGGTCACATGAATAGTTATTTCACCATTGAGTGGTAAATATACCATTATTTATTTAACAATAAGTATGACATTTTTCTAAACTTTAAATTATGTAATGTATGTACTTTTTTAGAGTCAATTGTCCCCCTGAGGAGACCAGAGGTCGAAACGCGTCGGGGCTCGCACACCCCATAGCGCATGCTATGTAACGATGTGCACAATTATGTTCTTTTATTGCATTAAATTGTATTTGTACTGTACATATACTGTATCATTGGACCAGATTAAATTATATTGTATTTTATTCATGCTACTGGATTACTCTTCCAATAAACAACTCCTTTTATTATTCTAATGTCTGATCTTGTTACATTGCTGTCCAAAGCCCCACTGGGGAAACTTTCCATTCACATTTGTTTTCGGGGTGTGCAGCTCTTTCGTCTCTGCTATGTGTGTCTTTTCCTTATTTGAGATTTTGCGTCCTTGGGAACCCTGGGTTGGTGTTCTACAAGGGTTCACTACCACGGAAACCTGACCGATCTCTTACCGTTCATCTCCACCATCACAGGAGTGAGCTCTTAAACTCTGAGCTCTGAACTACTGCATCAGGGGAGTAAAAGTTCATGTGGGAGGGTTTAAATCAGAGAGAGAGAGAGTACGCTCCTGTGATGGTTCAGCTAAAGTCATGGCTAGGCCTCTTTTAGCAACATCCTGGGAGTTTTCCAGTAAGGCTTCATAAGGTATGTAAATGGCCTACACCTATAACATGGGCATTATTCAACTTTGGTCAGAGCTTATCTACAGACACCCCACACCGGCATAGGACGTTTTTTGGTAAAGGTAAACTATGCCTTTAAGATGAAAATGATCAAGTTTGATATGTTGTACTTATCTCCTGAGGCTGCTAAGTGCTATGCATGACTTGCAAAAAAAAAAGAAGATCGTCATACCATCCTATGGCTGTTACTGAAACAGACAGTATGTGGGCAGATTATCCATGGCACTTAGCATTATTTAAAAAGTGGGCAGGGCCAAAACACAGTAAAGGAAAGGATAAGAAAAAGGAAAATGTATCTAATGCAATTCAACTGAGACAATGTACACTGCATAGCCAATATTTTACAGGCACAAAATATAAGAGTGAATTTGGCCTTTAGAGAGATAACTACCCGATACAGTTGACGACAATGATGATACATGAGGCATCATGAAATTTAAGACTCAACAATACTGGCACAAACTGCAGTCAGACATGACAATAAATCAGCATGTGCCTTAGTATTTTTAACAGCTAAGCTACCATATAAATCGTTTACAGCAATAACATACGCAGCACTGATAAGATCCATCATGCGCTGACAACGTAACTGCTGCCATAAGCAGTAGCCACAGCACAAAAGCTGCACATTCCTCCCGCAAGCCACCTATGCTGACTTTTTCTTCTTTCTTTGAAATGGGCGAATGGAAGAGGCAGACCTCCTGAGGCCCCCTAGCCAAGTTGTCTCTGGTGAGGTGTTCAGTATTCACTGGGACATTACCTGTACTGTATGAGCCCCAGTGGGAAGACAAGTCATCAGATCTGCCTACTCAGTCCTTGTTTCCAGAACAATGCCAGCAATAAGTTTTTCCTTCAGAGCTATAATACCTGGCAGACTGATCCTCAGCATACCGCGCCACACTTAGATGAGATTTAACGCTCCACGGGCGGTCTCAGAAGGCCTGTTGATCAATAAAAAGCACTCTCCTCTGAGGGTTGGCTTGACATCTTTAAACCTGGTAGTGTCAGAAAAATGGCAAAGCAATTCTGCCCTTCGACTGTCAGCATGGGAGAACAGAGCAATTAATGCCACCGAAACGATGCAGTACGGGGATATAAAACATGCAGCTGCCAGGCCTGGACAGTATATCTTTACAATACTGTAAGTCCAGATTTTATAGGCCTTGGAAAATAGAGGGAGCAAGGAGGGAGGCGGACTTAACTGCATAAAATGGACAAATTCTTAAAAGAAGAAGAAAAAAAATCTGTTGTGTGTATTTTTTTTCTTCAAAACTTCAAAAGTAAAAATAAATATTTCTGTAGTTATCGTAAAATCTGAAGTCTTTTTTTAGGGACACAAGAATCATGGGAATTCCTAAACAGCTGGGTTTATACTGCTGCCTACAGGAGGTTGGGACACTGGCAAATGAGCCAGAAACCTTTTAACCCCTCCGCCAAACGCCATGCTTCAGTTTTGTGAGCAAGCATTAGAACGGCCAATAATACAAGGGGGTGGGACCTGAGTCCTTCAAGAAATAAATTTTACAGTAAAAAAAAAGTACACAGATGTAAAGCGCTGCGCAAACTGTTGGTGCTATATAAATCCTGTATAATAAAAATAATAATAATACACAGGAATCAGAGAACCTCTTAAACAGTCAGGACATCCAAAAGAAGTGGAAATGAGGGGTGCCCAATAGCCAAAAAGAGATCCACTAATAGTGGAGATTATACTAGAAGTCACTGAATGAATCAATGCCTAAATGAAGGCTAAGTAAAGAAGGGACTAAAGGGCAAAAGTTGTTACCTTAAAGAGCTATGGGCCTCAATCAGCAAAGTGAAGGACCAGCTAACCATCCACCAAAAAAGAGGTGGAACTGGATTGGAGAAAGCTAGACCAACATCTAATGTGGTCAACAAAAAAAATATTTCCTGGGCTAAGTCCCCAAAAAACAAACAAACAACAGATGCTTGAGAGGAAATTCGACCAATGCAATATGTGCAATAGAAAAAGCATTAAAAAAACTGCAGAAAAGGCCGATGGCCCGTACACGCGTGCAGGATTTCTGACGCGAAAAGTTCCCGTCGGAAATCCCGAGGGGAAAGCCGAGAACCTGCTTGGTCAGTCTTTCCCCCTACACACGGCCAGTTTTCCCAACAGGAAAACTGCGATGGAGCTTTGGTCGGGAATCCCGGCTGTGTGTATGCTCCATCGCAGTTTTTCTCATAGGAAAACTGCCAAAAACCACCGGGCAAAAGTTCGCCGGTTTTCCCGGCGGGAAAAAAAGAGAGCCGGTTCTCTTCTTTTGTCTGGCGGTTTTTGGGCAGTTTTCCCATCGGAAAAACTGCCAGGAGCATACACACGGCCAGGATTCCCGGCCAAAAGCTCTCCTCGCAGTTTTTTCCGTTGGGAAAACCGGCCGTGTGTACGAGGCTTTAGATCTAGTATACCAAACCCTTGACTTCAGGTAAAGGGAATTGCGATAAACAAAGCATGTCCAGAAAAAAAAACAACCAGGTTTTTATGACGTGGTAAAATGGTGGTGATGGTGCTTCAGCCTGACCGGCCTTACTACATGAGTCATCAGAGATTTGATCACACTAGAGGTTGTGCCACCGCTCTATACCTGGTGAGAGTTCTGCGGCTAAATTACACTACACAAAGGTCTGTAAAGCACCACAATACATAGCCCAGTGCCTGAAGGTTGCATTCCAGGCTAGCCCCATAATCTTACAGTTCAGCAGGATCTGGGTATGGCCTCCAAAGCTGTTGTCGAGGGTACATTGATATGGATATCACCACAACTTGTACATATTCAGAATTAGTACTGCAACTTCTAACTCTGCTGCTCTAGGCACCGACCCATCATGGAAAATACAATTCTGCCCTGAGTCATTCTAGGTGCACCAAAAACAATTTGAGAATGAACAATATACTTGCAGGCACAATGGGGTCTTTGCACGTTGTGAGCTATGACAGGCTCTCTTTAAGAACTGGTGGTACTGCCATTGCCTCCTAAGTACACACATGATTTCCCATTGTATAAAATGGCACTGAATGGTTGTGCTACATTAAAAAATAAGGCCTACAATTATTATTATGGATTACTGTAGCAATAATAAAAATGAAACATCTTGGGCTGACAGAGCGGTAAGGGGTGCTCAGCAGACACAAATAATTGAAGTGCAGCGTTTTGCATTGCAAAAACCTTAATTCTACCGTGTAAGTTCAAAGGGAGGAGCTGCATTATTGATTACAGCATACATGTTACGGCAGTCGAGTGCAACTAATCCCTTTCCTCATTTATTTCTTCCTGTCCAGGCTTTTTAGTTCTGGATCACAACGTGCTGATTACAAGAGATTACGAGGGCAGGAGGAAAAAAAATGGCATATAAAGTTTAACCGTTCCTGTACCAAATAAGGAACTGGACTTTATAGAATTACTACAAGTGCAAACATCATTTATGGTCTTTAAAGAGAACCAGTTATGATTGGGTTTACGTACGAATATTCTGTGTTATATTATTATTATTATAATGGGGCATCGCCTGGGGCTGTCCTCTGAGGCATTGTCTGAGCTGAGAGACAGAGCTGGGAGCCCCATGACATCTGAGAACTTCTATCATTTCTTTACTCAGTGCTGTTTTACAGCGCCAAACTTTGTGTAAGTGGAATGTAAATAGAATGTGAGATGAAGCAGTTGAAAAGACAGCAACTATTAAACGTGACACCTAAAGCGGAGTTCCACCCACTTTTGAGAGGTGGTCCTAAAACGAAAGACCACCTCTCCACCATTTGTTTTGGATATTGATTTTATTTTTTTCATTGTACCTTATTTTTGAAGTACAAGTTTACTTCTGATTCAGACGGGCCGCGGCCCATGACGTCACATCCTCCTCTTCAGCAAGCTTCCCATGTTGTCTTCTGGGACCTGTGTGTGTCGGCCATTCACAAAGTGATGTGGAACTTGCGCATGCGCAGTCGGCACCCGGCAGTGAAGCCACTGCCGGTTTCCCTTATTTGGAATGGCGGACAGATCGGCCTCGGGAGGCCCACATTGCGGGCTCCCTGGACAGCTAAGTGTCCCTATTGGAAGTCAGCAGCTACAGTGGTTTGTAGCTGGTGACTTTTAAAAAAAGCCGACCACAGACGATTCAAATCTCAGCCAGTTAAAATAAAATAATTACTGTGTGTACTCCTGATCAGGATGACTCCCCCCCCCCCCCCCCCCCAGAGGTATTCCCCCATCAACCTTGACCTGTGGTTGCAGGAAAGAAGTTCACACCATCTTTGGCCAGCTTTGGGTTTCAAATACATTTTTTTCATAAGTAATAATAGACTAAACTAAAAGCGAAAGGAATAAAGCTACAAATATCTACTTTATCTGTCAAAAACTTAAAGCGGAGTTCCAAAAGTGGAACTTTTGCTTAACTGCTTCTGGAACGGTTACCAGTTTTTTACATTTTGCATAGAGCAAAGGAGGGTTATAACCCATCTCCCATTGATTTTCCTTCACTTCTTGTCCAATAGTCAACACAGGAAGTGAGAGGAAATTACTCCTAAGTGAGGAAAACCCTGGTATTTCCTTTTTGAAGATTTCCCCTCTATCACTGTTACCAAAATGTGGGATTTTCTTTTACTTTTAAAGATAGTGGCAAACAGGAGACATAGAGAGGGTGAAGGGGGTAAAGACAGCAATAAAAATCTGACAGTTGTTCTAATCCCTCTCCACTCTATCCAAAACTTTTAAAAAGTTTTGCCTTTAGTTATACTTTCAGCTTTAAAGCGGTGGTTCACCCTAAGAAACAAGTTTCTACCATCAAATGCAGCATACTAGCGTGAGCTACAGTATGCCTTTATTTATTTTTTTGGTGCCGTACTCACAGTTTAATCCCGTAGTGAAGTTTCAGACTCCCCGCGGGGAATGGGCGTTCCTATGCAGAGGGAAGATGATTGACGGCCGGCTATGGCACGTCACGCTTCCCGAAAATAGCCGGAGTAGGTCTCGCTTCTTCACGGCGCTATACGGCGGCTGTGCACAGACTAGGAGCTGACTGCGCAGGCGCCGTGAAGAGCCAAGTCCTATTTCGGCTATTTTCGGGAAGCATGACGCGTCATAGCCGGCCGTCAATGCCCCATCTGACTTTTTCCGTTGGAAATTCCGACGGACTTAGAAAGAGAACATGTTCTCTTTTTTCTTTCATCTGTATGGAATTCCGACGAGAAAAAAAAACATGCATGCTTGGAAACAATTTGACGCATGCTTGGAAGAATTGAACTTCATTATTCTAGGCTCGTCGTAGTGTTGTATGTCACCTCATTTTCGACAGTCGGAATTTGGTGTGTCCGTGTGTATGCAAGGCATCTTGAGCGGAATTCCGTCGGAAAAACCCATCAGAGTTTATTCTGATGGGGAAAGTCGATCGTGTGTATGGGGCATTAGCCATTCAAAGAGCATGGTTGTGTGCAGAATCAGGAAGTCAGAAAACTCTGGACTGCGGCTCAGAATCACCCTAGTTCTAAACATGACCGCATGTACGTATCTCATCTGCCTAGCCGGCAAAGCTAAAACAAGTACATATTATTCAACACCTTACTTGAAAGGTTAATAATATCACAGTCCTAAGACATGACATAAGGATTGCTTCATATTGTGGTCTGCTCTAAAGAGGTGCAAGAGGAAAGATCAAAGAGTTCACAATGGGGATAAGATTGTCCACCAATGTAAGCTAAGGTCACCAGATTTTTAAAATCAAATCCAGGGCCATTTTTTTTTTACTAGTATTGGTGGCAATCAGTGACTCTCTGCCCACCGGCTCACAGCCTGTCAAGTCTCACTCTCCGGGCCCGGCTACTACTGGGTAGGGAGTGGAGGAAGATCACTCCGCCAGGGAAGGCAAGGAGATAAACAGGCAGGCGGCTGGCCGGGACTTGAGCCAAGGCAGAAGAACATGCGAGCGCAGCTGAATGGGCATGCACCAAAAACTGAAGACATATTCCCTCCACTCAGACCAGCACATGATCATCAGGAAGGGGCACAGATAATGGAAAAAATATACCCCCCTAAGCTAGTAGGAGCGGCAGAGCGGGGGTGTACAATTCAGAATTATTTTTTTAACTCTGCACTGACTGTCTTTAAAATTGCCCCAGCCCCTGTTTAAATCCAATCCGGGGACAAAACCAGGGACAGACTTGGTCCGGGGACAGTGTCCTCAATCCAGGGACTGTCCCCGGAAACCCGGGGATGTCTGGTCACCCTATACAAGAGGAAAGATCAAAGAGTTCACAATGGGGCTATTATTGTCCACCAATGTAAGCTCTACCTGCCATATTGAAGAAGGTTACCTACTAACTACTCATACACATGAGGGCTGGATGCTTAATACACCATGCTTTCAAAATCTTCTGAGTTGACTTCCTACTGATTGGTAAGGTCCACTCAGCAAAGCCATTAGAAAGAACAGGCAGGAGGTGTCTGATATCAGAGGAGACCCTGCTTCATATTTTCTGGGCGTGTCCCAAATTGAAAGAGTTCTGGACTTTGGTGGAGCAGACAGTCAAAACTATCATGGCTCTCTTTCTCCTCTTCCTTCTTTCTTTGCTCCCCCGGCTGGGGTCTTACCTTTCCCTTTTATGTGCTATGTGGAGTGCCAAACCTGAGTTTTTTTCCCGGTTTGTATATTTTCTTATTGGGCTCCACTGGCCTCTGGGAATGTTTGGGTATTCCCTTGATTTATTGCTGATTGTAAGCACTATATGGCACAACCTTTATCATGTGTAGCCTAATTTCTTATTTCTTAATTTGTACAATTTATTATTATTATTATTATTATTATTATTATACAGGAATTATAAAGCGCCAACAGTTTGGGAAGCGCTTTACAATGTTAGGGCAAACAGTTCAGTTACAACACAATTCAACAGGAGAAATCAGAGAGCCCTGATTGTTAGAGTTTAGAATCTAAGGGCCAGATCCACGTAGATAGGCGTAAATTTAAATGGGCGTAGCGTATCGTAGTTACGCTACACCGCCGCAACTTTGAGAGGCAAGTGCTGTATTCACAAAGCACTTGCGTCTAAAGTTACGGCGGCGTAGCGTAAATGTGCCGGCGTAAGCGCGCCTAAATCAAATGAGGGACAGGGGGGGCGTGTTTTATGTAAACTAAGGATGACCCTACGTAAATGACGCTTTTTTCGAACGGCGCATGCGCGCGCATGCTCAGTATCACGTCGAATTTTCAAATTAAATTACGCCCACTCAATGCCTAGACGACGTGAACGTAATTTACGCAAAGCCCTATTTGCGAACGTTTTACGCAAACGACGTAAAACGTAAAAAATATTACGCTGGCCCGACGTCCATACTTAACATTGCATACGCCTCATAGAGCAGGGGTAACTATACGCCGGAAAAAGCCTTACGCAAACGATGTAAAAAAAAGCGACGGGCGGACGTACGTTTGAGAATCTGCGTATCTAGTTAATTTGCATACTCTACGCGGAACTCAACGGAAGCGCCACCTAGCGGCCAGCGGAAACATGCACCTAAGATCCGACGGCGTACTAAGACGTACGTCAGTCGGATCTAGCCTACATTCTGGCGTATCTTGTTTTGTGACTACAAAACAAAGATACGCCGGCGCATCGTAGAACTTACGCGGCGTATCAATAGATACCCCGCGGTAAGTTCTTCGTGGATCTGGGCCTATAAGTTTATTATATTATTATGTTCTTATGCTGTGGCTGGGCTCTGGCCTTTGTTCTTTTTGATACTCTGTATTCTGTAGTATTCTCAATAAAAAAAATATTGAAAGTAAAACTATCACGGGTGTGTCTCTTGGAGGAAACCCATCGGCTTTTCTGCTGCTTGAGGCCCCTTTCACACTTGTGTGACATGAAAGTCGCCTGATAGCGCCACAATATTTGCAGCGACTTGAAGTAATGCCTGTGTAATCTTGAGGTCTATGGATCTCGAATCGCATCAAATTCGCACCAAAGTCGCACCGATATGAATGGTACTCATTGGAAATCATAGGGTATGACTTGTCATGCGACTTTACAGTCCCAAGCAGCAGGGCAAGTCACACAAGTGTGAAAGGGGCCTAACACACTGTTTTCAAATAAGCAATACCAAAATTCACTACTCAAGCATCTCCCCAATGCAGCGATACCTGCACTGTGAAAGATCTCTAACCCACCTGACAAGATGCAGTGGCTCGCCTAAATTTCAGAGATCAAGCAAATGGAGAAACTAACTACCGTATGACACTAAAAACAGGAAGTGAAATATTGGAAAATCTGGACTCCATTACAAACACCTCTTGTGTTTTCACTCATTGGGTCCATGGACCCTTGCCATATTTATGCTTATAAGATGTGTCACATGTCGCATGTTTTATGTGACGTTCTTGACGTTCGGAATTTCCGACATTCCGTCTGAAAAAAATCCACAGTTTTGTGGTTGGAATGTTCGATCGTGTGTACGCAGCATTAGTCTTTTCCACCTGGGAAGCACTTGGCTGACATAAATAACATGTATAGAGCCTTACTGTATCATTGGGCACTAAGAAGAATTTTTAGGTGAGGACACTGCTGATATATGCACCCAAAGCTTCACAGACTGGCCAAAGATGGAAAGTTCTTTCCCAGATCTGCCCATCCTCCTCAACTTTAGAAAATGCCAATACCTGTGGCCATCACTGCCCATTGCTAACAGAGGAGCACGCGTTGTACTTCAGATTTACTGTATTCCATAAAATAAAAAAGTATTGGAACGCATTCAGAAGATTGTTGCATAATCTCCCGTCCAACTGCTTAAGGTTCTCGTTTTGGCACACTAGGATTACAATCCGTGTGCTACCAATATAGTGATTAAAAGTGCCTCTTACCAGATTCACATGCTCTCTATGTTATAAGAGATCATGAAGTAAACAATTATCTTGTATACAGCCTCGTCTAGTGGATATTCCGACCTCCGTGGTGGATGGATCCAAAAGCCCACAGTGCCCTTCCGCACCTGGCACTCGGTATATGTGTTGGATTAAAAACAGAGGGAAGGGTTGTCGCGCAATGTTTAAAATATAGGGAATTTATTGGGCTAAAATATGCACTTACATCAAAGTAAAATCAAACGAGCGAGGATGATTCGTCCTCGGGATCACCAACAGATCTGGATCTAATGCCTTGTTTCCACTGAGCGGATCGGTTCGGTACGGTTCGGTACGGTACGCTATTTTTTGGTGTTTCCATTATGAAAGTGTGCCATTAAACCGAACCGTACCGGACCATTCTGGGTCCTGCTTCAGATGTGGGGCCATAGAAAATGGAACGGTTCCATTAGGGCGGAGATACAATACATTCCACTGATTGTTAGACGCGCTAGGCATTTTTTCTAAACCCTGAATGGTCCCTGACGGTCCGATTTGCAGTGGAAACGCTCATGAGAATAGACCGGTCCCATTCTAACCGCTCCAAATTTACTGACCCGAACCGCTCCGTTCAGTGGAAACAAGATAATAGTTGCGTCACAGCTCCCGTCTCCTTCCATTGATTTGTCACAAGGAGCGGTGCACAGTATAATACTTTGCTGGAACAAGATATGAACACACATCCTAAAAGGATACACATGGACACTTGATTTGTGGAATCTATTTTTGATTTTTATTGATGTTTCTTCACATGCTGAAGTATTCAGTGCTGGGTCACAGTATATTTTGATGCATTTTTTTCGCAATCTTTTGGTGTTATTTTCATGTATTCTCTTGTATTTAGGCAGTAGAAAAAGTGCTGCAGTCTTTATTAATTAGCGTGAGGTTATTATTTTCTTTATATATACTCTAGGATTACAGAATCTACCCGATAATGGCAAGCAGTGCTTGCAGTCTAGAGCATTGCTTGCTTTGATCGAACTGTCAATGGCCTCACGTTTACTTATTTAATCTTACACAAGCACAAGAGAAAGGAATGATATCCTCTCGAAATACACCTTCACTGACAGCGGGAGCTAGTATTATGTTGTTAGGCAAACCAAAGCTGTTACTGCCTAACCAACACCAGAAGCTGACACCATGCAGTAAATTAACACTGATTTAGGCCTCTGATTATGTTGAGAGAGCCTTGGTTCATGTATATAAAGTGCTTTAACACTAAGTATCAGGTGACAAGATAACTAATGGTTCATAATATGGGGCATACGTACTAGAAAGACACAGATATGTTGACGTTCGCAGTTTTGTGCTCTGTCTGCTTTGCGTTCTTTTAATGTGTGCCACCTGCCCCAGGCAATCAACAAAGCTCTCCTTGTACTGCCTTTGATCTTGCCTGTTCTCTGCAATTAGCATATGCAAGCTTTACCATCAGCTTCTACTCTGCTACAGCAGCCTGTGCCCAATACTATATTGTCTTCATCCCTGGGCAGACAGCAGGCTGTAAAGCTGGCCATACACTGTTCATTCAACTAAAACAAAAAAAAAATAACATGAACAAGAACTAACGGATTCCTCTATCCACACAACAAGGTGGATGGAGAAATTGCCCCTCCCATTTTAATCTGATAGCGTTACCCACTGCTGTCGCAATATTTCAATAAGTGTCTGGAGGTTATTGATAAAACATGTCCATGTCCATTATGACAAATTTTGATAAGCGTATGACCAGATTTAGACTAAGGCCCCTTCCACACAGGCTGTCCGATCAGGCGGACCAGATCGAACCATTCAATCTCCTGTATGGAGACTGCACACCAGCTGACACCAGCTGCCATCTCACCCAATCTTGTCCACCAAAAACAGATGGATTGTAGTCCTATTCCCCATCCCTCCAGTGGATCGGGTGGCTTTGGATGGAAACGAACAGCCGTTCCATTTCCATCTGATTGCCTCATAGAGGAAAGCGGGACTGTGTCCATGTCTGCTCTGCATAGCGAAGCGGACACGGACCTGTCATCTGCCTGCTCAGCAAGGATCAACGGATAGATCCCCTGCTGAGCAAGCGGATTCCGCTTAGCGGAGGCGCCCGTGTGAAAGGGGCCTAACACTTCAAGAGGTCCAGTAACCATAATTAAAGAGCAGCTGGAGGCAGCAAGCAAAGTCAGCCAGTTATGCGTTGCATAAAGCACTAAAAAATTGCTAAAGTTAGAACATCAGAATAAAGCGATACTGAACACACACTATTTGAAGAGGAAGTAAACTCCCCTTGTTTGTTTGTACCTATAGGTAAGCCTATATTAAGGCTTACCTATAGGTACTGTAAATCTCTCCTAAACTTGCACCATTTAGGAGATATTACTGTATACTGCGCTGATTACGTCATTGGCGTATGCGCTCTGAAGGAACGGCTGCCTGTGCCCTGACCAGTGGCTCCGCACACATGCGCAGGAGTGACGTCATTGCAGCTCTGGCCAATCACAGCGCCAGAGCCCGCAAACCCGGAAAAATACCAGGGAAGATGTTGGCTGTATCAGCAGCGTGCGGGCGCTGCTGCGGGGCTTCTTCTAATGTAAGTATTTCATAATGAGCTAGTATGTGATGCATATTAGCTCATTATGCCTTTGTGTTGCAGGTTTTTTGTTTTGTTTTTTCACGGGGGTTTATAACTGCTTTAATTTACATTTTCTCTTCTCTTTCTGTATATAGATGATGGCACAGTAATTATTTTCTTCCACTAAAAATGTTATTATATTTTAGAAATGACAAGAAAAAGTTAACTGTTTTGTATCCAAAAGCTGTACTAAAATAGTCATTTTTTTTAATTAAAACAATCTGTACTTTCTTTACTAATAGATATACAGCTGTCTTATGACACAGATCTTTCCCAGCCTGTCTGCAGGGAAACAGTGGTATGAGGAGCTTCTAGTCCTCTGCTGCTGGTTACACATTAAAAAAAACAAGCCTATGAAATACAGAGTAAAAATAAATAATATCAATGAATTGTTTTACATCATCATACAAATTTATATTGAAAATCAAATCTTTATAATTTTTTGGCAATATCATGGTGTGGGTGGATTTCTGACCGTCACAGGCTGTGTCACAGCTAATGTCTTAGAATAAGAGGGAGGTGAAACCTTCATCAATCAAGTTGTACTATCCTGCCCACATTGTGTTTGATTCTTTAGTGGGTATGGAGGAGGAAAGAATGAGTGGGCTGTCATTTATCATTGTGTATATGCCCACATGTGTTACTCTATAGTCACATGGGCTGCTCAGGCGTGATAGGGAGGAAATATTCAGGGTAGAAAATACACTGAAAACTGAGACTGTGCAGTACCTGCCAACACTGCTCTGCAAAATCCCCAATTGCAGTGGAGACATGGACAGAAGGGGTAGATAGAAAACAGCAGAATCAACCATTTTTTTTTGCAGAATACAGAAAATTAATCCCATAGTGACTGAGTGAGTATGAACAGCATGTAATACACCATTTATTCATCGCTTTTTATGATGTGGGTTAATTGACACTATAAAGTGTAACATTGTCCATATAAACTTGTAAACTGGAAGATTCTCACTTCTGTAATGCTATGATTCCCGTACACATGCTCAAGAGTTCATCTTGGGTTAGCCAATCAAGATAGGCAAAGATGCTGAACTCGAAAAAATATTGTGCGATTTCAGAGCCAGCAAGGGAGCACATGTGCTGCTATCAGCCTTTATAAATTCTGTATAAATATGAACAAAGCAGCAGGATTGTTTATATAGGAGCGCTTTTGGTGCTCCTGAAACAGGTTACTTCTTCTAGGGTGTGTGGTCCTACATTTAAGATCATATTTAATGCTGTCAGCACTAGAAGGAACTCTTTTAAGAGCTCACAGGGTGCCTAAGACACATATAGTGGATGTTTGGGATACAAATGTAAACAAAATGATATGTAGGCCCCCATACATTATTTAATATAAGCAGGCTTTAATTTACAAAACACATGGCCTTAAGAGCCGGTTCACACAGGGGCAACACGACTTTTAGCACGACTTTGCGAGGCGACTTAGACACGACTTGAGCGTGAATCACAGCGCGACTGGGGGCGACTTACAACGCGACTTGAAGTCGCCTCCAGGAGGGGGAACTCCAGCTAAATTTTAAATAAAAAACCGGCATGGGTTCCCCCTCCAAGAGCATACCAGGCCCTTAGGTCTGGATTTGAAGGGGAAACCCATACGCCCAAAATCCATACTAGACCCTTATCCGAGCACGCAACCCGGCCGGTCAGGAAAGGGGGTGGGGACGAGCGAGCACCACCCCTCCTGAACCGTACCAGGTCGCATGCCCTCAACATGGGGGGTAGGTGCTTTGGGGTAGGGGGGGCGCCCCAACCCCAAAGCACCTTGTTGATCATGTTGATAGGGACAAGGGCCTTTTCCCGACAACCCTGGCCGTTGGTCATCGGGGTCTGCGGGCGGGGGGCTTATCGAAATCCGGGAGCCCCCTTTAATAAGGGGGCCTCCAGATCCCGGCCCCCCACCCTATGTGATTGAGTATGGGGTACATCGTACCCATTCACCTGGGGGGGAAAAGTGTAAAAAAAAAAAACACTAGACGGGTTTTTAAAGTAATTTATTAGGCAGCTCCGGGGGTCTTCTTCCGACTTCGGGTGTATTTTTTCGACTTCTCCGCTCTCTGGTTCTTTCTGCCAGGCTCCTCCGCTATCTTCTTCCAGCTCTTTTACTAGCGGTGGCCCGGTCTTCTCCCTTCTTCCAACTTCGAGGGTCTTCTTCCGACTTCTCCGCTCTCTTTTCCCGCTCTCCGGTTCTTTCTGCCTTCTGCCGGGCATCTCCGCTATCTTCTTCCAGCTCTTTTACTAGCGGCGGCCCGGTCTTCTGCGTCACCTTCTTCCCTTTTCTCTTCTTCGATTTTGACTCGACGATCTCTTCCGCTGTAATGCCTGGTGCGTGGTACGCAACGATTTATATAGGCCTCTTATGACGTCACAGTCCCATCATGTTCCGGGTGGTGATGACATAAGGGGCCGGGTCACTAGGTGATATCACCTGGTGACCACGCCCCATGCCTAGGGAGAAGACCGGGCCATCGCTGGCAAAACAGCTAGAAGAAGATAGCGGAGGAGCACGGCAGAAAGAACCAGAGAGCGGAGAAGTCTGAAGAAGACCCCCGGAGCTACCTAATAAATAGTTTTAAAAACCTGTCTAGTGTTTTTTTTTCTTGACACTTTTTGCCCCCAGCGAATGGCTAGGGGTACGATGTACCCCATACTCATTCACATAGGGTGGGGAGCCGGGATCTGGGGGCCCCCTTATTAAAGGGGGCTCCCGTATTCCAATAATCCCCCGCCCGCAGACCCCGACAACCAACGGCCAGGGTTGTCATAAAGAGGCCCTTGTCCCCATCAACATGGGGGTTAGTTTTATGGCATTTTTATTAATATTTTTTTTTTTTACTAGTAATGGCGGCAAACAGTGATTTTTTTTCGGTACTGCGACATTATTGCGGACACTTCGGACACATTTTTGGGACCATTGGCATTTTTATAGCGATCAGTGCTATAAAAATGCATTGGATTACTATAAAAATGCCACTGGCAGGGAAGGGGTTAACACTAGGGGGCAGGAAAGGGGTTAAGTATGTTCCCTGGGTGTGTTCTAACTGTAGGCCTCACTAGGGGAAATGACTGATCGCTGTTCATACATTGTATCCCCTGACAGGACCGGGAGCTATGTGTTTACACACACACAGCTCCCGGTCCTCGCTCTGTAACGAGCAATTGTGGGTGGCCGCTTAGAGAGCCGACAGTATACTATGGGCTCTTGCGCAGGAGAGCCGACCTGCCGCCGTAGAACTGCGGTGGCTGGTCGGCAAGTAGTTAGGGCTTACCTGTAGCTACCCAGGATATCTCCTAAACCTGCACAGTTTAGGAGATATCCCCTGTCCCTTGCATGTGCCGATTTTATCAGCACATGTGTACTGGGGCAAACTGAAACAATGGCACCTATGTGCCGTTGCTTCAGTCAGCGTGCTGTTACCGCCAGCTCCAGTGCGCATGCGTGGGAGTGACGTCATTGCGGTTCTGGCCATTCACATAACCGGAGCTGCGATACCGGGAAGTTTACCCCCCGGGATAGATGTCGCTGGCTGGAGGGGGAGACGAGGATGGCTGCGGGGGCTTCGATCTACGGTAAGTAATTCATAATGAGCTAGTATGCTATGCATACTAGCTCATTATGCCTTTGTCTTGCAGGGTTGTTTTTTGTTTTTAACCAGGGCTTACATCCACTTTAAGGAAATAATGCCTCCTCACAGCCTGCCAAAGGCCTTCCGATACGTAATGCACCTCAAATTGTTCTTCAGAGAGCTCTGAGAGCTGACTGGAGGTAAGGGACACACCCCCCTTCACACAGCACACAGGAACAGAGCTGAGGCTGTCAATCAGCTGGAGGTCCCACCCATGCCATTTTTTTTCTCTTGGTGTCAGAAAAACTTGTCAGAAGTGATTTATACTTATAGCAGAGGAACGAAGCAGCGGAAAAAAGTGACACGTAGGGGTTTGAATTACTAAAGGCAAATAAACTTTGCATTTTGCAAAGTGTAGTTGCACTCTGAAAGAGCAGTAGCTCCAGAGCTTAAAGCGGAAGTAAACCCATCCATTTAACAGTTTCATTTCCTGGCACGTGCTGGAAATGTAAAACTCCCATTGGTTGTGCTCTCAACCAAACTGTCAAACCATCCAATGGCTGGTGTCATAACTGATCACATGTGCAGAATCATGGCATTTGTAGATTAAACAGAGGCAAAGATGGCAGCTTCCTTGGCTGAAAACAATACAATACACTTCAATAAATGAGCAGAAGCCCTGCTGACTTCCATCATCCAATCATGTGGAAGCAAAAATGCTGTTTTTTTATTGCACGTGATTGTGTATTCTTTGCAAAGTGACGCATTACCTCATTTACTAAGCTTTGGAGCAACGGCAATTGCAGAGTGCAACTGCACTTTGCAAAGTGCACAGTCTATTTGGCTTTAGTAAATTGACCCCTAAGTGCTCTCAATTAAGACAAGGTCACACTATAGAGCAGGCATGTCCAATGTACAGCACGGGGGCCAATTGTGTCCCACTGGTAATTTGGATATATATCTCTTTTGTAGCCCCCCCAACGAATCCCTGATCACTGCGCATTCAGAGGCTGCATTCATGTCAATGGTGAGGCTGCATTCAAGGCACTGGTGAGGCTGCATTCATGGCACTGGTGAGGCTGCATTCATGGCACTGGTGAGGCTGCATTCATGGCACTGGTGAGGCCGCATTCATGGCACTGGTGAGGCCGCATTCATGGCACTGGTGAGGCCGCATTCATGGCACTGGTGAGGCCGCATTCATGGCACTGGTAAGACTGTAATCTTGGAAATGATGAGGCTGCATTCAGAGGCTAAATTCATGTCAATGGTGAGGCTGCATTCATGGCAATGTTGAGGCTGCAGATGGGCACTGATTACGCTGCATTCATGGGCACTGACCCTTATTTTGCTTCACAGTTCTTTATTTAAAATTTTAGTTTTTCCCTGAAACTTCCCTCTTAAAGTGAAGGTGCGTGTTATACGCCGATAAATACGGAATATCCAAATAACAGGCCCAAGCTCATCCTTAGGCCCCGTACACACGGTCGGTTTGGTCCGATGAGAATGAACCGAAGTTCATTTTCATCGGACCAAACCGACCGTGTGTATAGGCTATCGGTCTGTTTTCCTTCGGTCCAAAATTTTAAAACACGCTTCAAAACCGAACTAATGGACCGCTGCCCCATCGGACCAAACTGATGGTTAGTACAGAAAAGCATCGGTTCAAAACCCGCGCATGCTCAGAATCAAGTCGACGCATGCTTGGAAGCATTGAACTTCGTTTTATTCAGCACGTCGTGTGTTTGACGTCACCGCGTTCTGACCCGATCGGATTTTGGACTGACGGTGTGTACACATATCTAGCCGTACGGCCACTTCAGAGGTGAACCGATGAAAACGGTCCGACGGACCAGTCACATCGGTTTGGTCCGACCGTGTGTATGGGGCCTTAGACTCTTTACCACACACAGCCACAAAGGAAGACAATTCTTGTTGGGCAGTGTATTAGTTAATTTGCATTTAATTATAATGGTTCAAAGAATGTCAGGCAAAATGGTCGTCCCTCGCGCGTTGTTCACTTCATCAAATCTGGCCCTCTTTGAAAAAAGTTTGGACACCCCTGCTATAGAGCAAAGGTGTCAAACTGGCGGCCTTCCAGCTGTTGCGGAACTTCAACTCTCCTGAGGCATTGCAAGGCTGATGCCGCGTACACACGACCGTTTTTAATATCATGGAAAAAACAAAGTTTTTCTCGATGTGATTCTTGTCAATCCTGCCTTGCATACCCACAATCGTAAAAAAAATGCTCGAGCAAAGAGCGGTGACGTACAACACGTACGACAGCACTATAAAGGGGAAGTGCCATTCTAATGGCACCACCCTTTGGGCTTGATTATGCAAATTTCCCTTCTCATAACTTGCTTCTGAGCATGCGTGTTTTTTTTCCCCCGTCTTTAAAGCCTACACACAACCATTTTTCACAACGTGAAAAACATTGAGAAAAAATAGAGCATGTGCTAAATTTGTAATGCCCATTTTTCACGTTGCGAAAAATGCTCTGGAGCCTACACACGATCGTTTTTAATGACCAATTTAAAAAATGCAAGGTATGATGGGACTTGTAGTTCTTGCAACAGCTTGAGGGCCGACAGTTTGACACCTCTGTTTTAGAGGGATATGCTCTGTTCATATTTCATGTCTGAGGTTTACAACCACTTTAAATAGAACATTTTCACTTTTGACTGAATTGTACATATAAAAACACACTTTTTTTTGTGCTAAATGGATTGCTTAAATATGAACCTGGCATCCCCTAATTTCCTCCCTCCCACCCCTTCTCAGCTCTTTGAAGTCTGCTTACTCGTTTCACGCAGTCCACTTTTGACAGTCGCTCCTGGATGATCCTGGCCCACAGAGCGTCTGGGATTTCCTAGAGAAACACAACAAGTAAATAAATAAAGAGAATGCCACAAGACCAGAACAAGCAACAGACCATCTGTTCACAGAGTTCCTCTTATAGAAAAGTAAAGAAACGGAAACCAAAAAAAAAAAAAAGAAAAAAGAAAAAGAAAGAAAGCAGCATACAAGCTTCAGGAGCCAGGATGAATAAGGCGAGAGCAGTGAAATGAAGTATACTGTCTGGAAACGTCAAGTCCCGGTGGGTGGCGTGTGTCAGAACCTTGCACTGCTGGAGAGCAAATTTGTGGCTTTGAGTGTGTTTTCTTCCAAAGGCGTTTCCCGCTGCTCACAGGCAGGGATGGTGTCTACAGCGCACCTTTGAAGTGTCATGTCAAAACAGACGTGTGTGTACCAGGGGGTCCGTTCTACACAGTGCCACCAAACCAATTTAAGAGAAGGAAAGCCGACTACCAGAGGCCTAATCGAGCCACCATCTCTGAAGTCTCTTCTCAACTTACACGTCAACACCTTTCCTTCACCATTTCTTTTTTGTTTCTAAAGTTATGTTAAAACAAAGGTTCGCCTCGTATTTTCCCCCGGTTATGATTATGAAAGGGGGAATTTCTAATATTTACTTAGCTACCTGTGTTCTCCACTGATTTCCTTCTCTGGCAGCCATTCTGGCCAATTTGTTGGTGGGATATGTTTTAAAGGTCTGGAGTGATGTTACAAGAAGCGATTGGTCTCTGTGAAGTCATAAAACAGACGTATTGGAATGCAAAGCTAAACTCTGTTTTCAGCGAGTGAACATTTCCAGTTATTGTTTTAAATTTACCTCAGGGAATTTTTTAAGTGATTTTCATATTTTTACTTGCTTTTCCATGTCCTATTATACATACCTGCAAATGTTCTTTCTAGTAGAAATCTGTAGCTCAGAGGGTGTAATTAGGCATCCACACATGCAACAAACCCATGAGAGAAATATGCCATTGCTGCCCCACTTCACAAAATACTGTTTGCAATTATAAAAAATGGTACCCAATGAGGTAAAACAAATATAAAGGAAGCTCTGGTCACAAAACTCATCACTAGATATCCTCAGTCTTCCACGTTGAATGTCTTCACAGATGTTATTTAACCGAAAAGACTGAGGACATCCTGTGAGTTCAGGGCCTCATGGACCTGCCCCCTGAGAGGGCGTCACCATAGTGCCTTGCAATCAAATACAATGATGCATGATGACAAAGTTGCAACACTGAGGACCACTTAGCACTGGGGGGAAAACAGAGGAAAAGGACTCCGCACAGGGCCAGATCTACGGGGGTGCTGGAGTGGGCTTTTCCCCTTCAGGTTTCAGTGAGGCCCCCCCAGGACCAGTGATATTGGTATCAGGAAGTAGAGAGACTGGGAGGCAGCGTGCAGCCAAGGCGGCTTGGCTACATAGAGCCCTGCCCCTATCCACCTCACCGTAGGTGGATCAGGATCCATGGCATCATTTGCTGCTATTTATGAAGTAGGGGGGCTCTGTTGTGATGGGGGAACTAACATGGAGATGTAGGGAACTAAGAAAGGAGAGTATATGCCCCCCCTGATTTTTTAACTGCACCCCCAGATTTGATAGGCTAGATCCTGCCCTGACTCTGCATGTTACGTGACTGGCCTGAAGACAACTGGAATAGGTCAAAAATTAAATAAATAAATAATGCTGAAGGGTATCAGAGAGGAAAATGGGAGTCTTTGGGACTGTGAGAATGAGCCCAGAATTGGTCTGAGTTGTCTGTAAGATTCCCTATCTCTATGCTTGCTCCAGGCCAGCGACCCAAACTTCACTAAGGTGGGGTTTACAAAGCAGAGGTGAGCAGGTTATGCTGGCCATACACTATTTTAGAGATTCCTCCATTTTCAGTATACAGTGTGGGTGGACAGATTTCCTTGTTAGGCCATGTTTTAATAACTGTCCTTTTTTCAATCAAACTGTGTTTGTATTTTTAATTATACCTCAATATATATTTTTTTGTGAAAGAGTAGGACTTTTATGAACCCCCAGCCACCAGACCAAAGCTTAGGGGAAAGAGACCCTTGTCTTTATCAACATGGTGACAATGTGTTTTGCCAGGGGGCTACCCCCAACCTTCTGCATTCCAGACATTCGTTCCTGAACATATAGGGCATGAAATGCGAATACCTCTCGTTAAAGCATTCAGCCCTGTCCAGCAGCAACCTGCCATAGACGATGACAGGCTGCAGACAGCATGGCTGGATGCTACAGTAGCCCTTCCCCTGGGCGCACTAAAACGCAGGGAGGGACACACTGCACCCAGCCTGCCACATGTGCAAAGAGCCTAACGGCCTGGTATAGATGAAGAGACTCCCCAGTCATGTAAGTGAAGGAGTCAGGGATAGTTTAAAAACAAATGGCATGGGGTTCCCCCATAATTAATACCAGGTCTACTGCTAAGTTTTCAGTATACCAAATTCTGATACATACATTTGGCCAAATGTTAAAAATAAAGAAAGTTGTCTTTAACCACTTAAGGACCGCCTCCTGCACATTTACGTCGACAGAATGGCACGGCTGGGCACAGGCACGTACCTGTACGTCCCCTATAAGTGCCCAGCCGTGGGTCCTAAGCTCCGTGACCACGGCCGCGGGAGGACCCGATTGCCGCCGGTGTCCCGCGATCGGTCACAGGAGCTGAAGAACGGGGAAAGGTGTGTGTAAACACACCTTCCGCGTTCTTCACAGTGGCAATGTCACTGATCGTCTGTTCCCTGATATAGGGAAAGGCGATCAGTGACGTTACACGTCCAGCCCCAGCCCCCTACAGTTAGAAACACATATGAGGTCACACATAACCCCTACAGCGCCCTCTAGGTGGTTAGCTTCCAAACTGCAATTGTCATTTTCACAGTAAACAATGCATTTTTATAGCATTTTTTGCTGTAAAAATGTCAATGGTCCCCAAAATATGTAAAAATTGTCCAATTTGTCCGCCATAATGTCGCAGTCACGAAAAAAAAATCGCTGATCGCCGCCAATAGTATTAAAAAAAATATATATTAATAAAAATGCAATAAAACGATCCCCTATTTTGTAAACATTATAAATGTTGCGCAAACCAATCGTTAAACGCTTATTGCATTTTTTTTTACCAAAAATATGTAGAAGAATACGCATCGGCCTAAACTGAGAAAAAAAAGTTTTTTTTATATCTTTTTTTGGGGGTATTTATTATAGCAAAAAGTAAAAAATATTGTTTTTTTTTTCAAAATTGTCGCTCTATTTTTGTTTATAGCGCAAAAAATAAAAACCGCAGAGGTGATCAAATACCATCAAAAGAAAGCTCTATTTGTGTGGAAAAAAAAGAACGCCAATTTTGTTTGGGAGCCACATCGCACGACCGCGCAATTATCAGTTAAAGCGACGCAGTGCCGAATCGCAAAAACTGGCCAGGCCCTTTACCTGCATAATGGTCCGGGTCTTAAGTGGTTAAGCACAACTTCTCAGTCACATATGGTGCAGAAAGATTTGTCCTGACCTCAACCCCTAGTTGGACTATCATGTGGCTAAGTTCTCCGATCAAACATTCAGCCATAAGAGTTGCTTTTGCCCCGTACACATGGGAAGTATTACCAAACTAGGTCTAAAAACTGGCATAATCAGCCTCTTCATGGGCGCTGCATAAGTCCAAATTTATTCTATGAGTGTCTGTAATTTCATCCTTATTGCGAAGGGTAAAAACCTGGGCAAACTGCGATATCATTAACACGCCGCAGAAGTAAATGTCCTCTCATTAGGCGCAATTGAAAAGCGAGCGGTTGATCATCAGAGGATTAACTGGCTCTGCATATATACAAATCGCTGCCACCCTCTACGGCTGCTAATCCATTCTGAAGTTCTCAAGCAACCCCTGCAGCTTAACAAAGAGGCTTTCAATGATGTCTGCTAATTGCAGCACATCCTAGATGTATGTACTGATGCAGAGAACTGCTGATGGGAATAAGGAGAGCCACCGACAGTCAGCAGAGCAGAGAACTTAAAGACAAACTCCAGTTTTTTTTATCAGTTTGTTTTTAAATGTGAGAATGCAATCAACTTAAAGTGGATGTAAACCCAATTCATTAAATTTGAGCTGGGCACATATATCTGCAGTATTTTGTTATCTCTCTATAAAGAGCCAAGTCCCATAGCTCTCTCCTGACCCATTCCGCTGTTATCAGCCAGATAACTCCTGACAAATTTGGACACATCAGCAGCCTGAAATTTCTGTTGGGGGAGGTTGCTATAAATAGATTAGCAGGCAGCTGGCCCTGTTACAAAACACCTCTGCAAGTCTCTGCCTATGTGGAGAGAGGGTGTGTGCCTTTTCTCCAATCAGCAATGTTTGCTATGTTGGCTATATGCCCAGACATCACACTCTGTGTTAAACAGGAAGAGATTTTTTTCTAATACGATCTGAACTTTCTAAACAGAATATACATGTGAAGACAGCAGATATACATGTAAAACCTATGTAGGAAGATTTGTTTCGTGTCAGTGTATCATCTGAGGCGGTTTACTTCGCTGGGTGTATGGAGGGTTTACATCCACCTTAAAGTAAACCTAGATGCTAAAATCTTATAAGTCCTAAGCTAATGTAAATTCAAATTTAATTCTCAATATGTGTGAATCTGCATCTTTCATTGGTGATCCTACCATGAAGGTCTATGTTTAGGCACTTCCTGGTAAAGGGTGGCAATGCTCTGTTCCTTTCTCCTGCATTGTCACCCTGTCAAACGATTTCCGATGAAGACTACAAGTGGCCATTTCACCACACATTAGGCAAGTATGGTCCACTGTTGTCACCACCGGAGTACCCGCTTGAGAAATGCATTGCAGCCATCATTGGAATGCATGTAGACATCAAGTGGCTGCAAAAAGGGTGTATGAGATCAGCAGCACTCTTAATGTTTAAAAATGTGTTTTTGCGTATAGTGTATTATGATATATGTCCAGGTGGGCAGCAATATCATTACATATACAGACTCTGTTTCCTGCTATAGTTTACTCCACTCTCCACATATGTGTATGAGTCAGTTCAGCCCTGATTTAAAGCTATAGACTCTCTCCTGCCAGAGGATCTAGGGAGACTATGTGGGGGATAGAAGTATCTCTGCTCCCTATCCTGAACGATGGACTGGGTGCCACCAGTGGCGTAGCGGGGGGGCAGAGGGGACCGTTGCCCCGGGCGCAACATTTAGGGGGGCGCCAGCGTGTGTCACTCTGTCTTCTATTAATAATTTGTATTCACCGTGTCACTGTGCGCCGGCCGCCATGTTCAGTCTCGACAATGGGCAGCCGGCGTGCTGCGTTTGGGTGAATAGGGTCATGTGCGGCGGCAGAGCTGGCCTGTCTATGATCGCGGGAGGCGCATGCGCTTGGAGTCTCCCGCCTCTGCCTCGCTGTCAGTCTGAGAGCCACCGATGCTGCCGTCTTCTCCTCCGCCGGTCCGGATCACTTCACCGACCGTTGTGGCAGGCAGCGCATATCGCGGAAGACAGGAAGAGCAGGTGAGGTGAGACTGAGTCTGAGAGTCATGTTGCTTGCCCGGAGGTCCAGGAGGACTAGGGCATGTGGACTGGATCTGAATGGATGGTGGATGGAGCAGGCCGGGAACACAAGGCTCACGTTGTCTAAGACAACTTGTCTTCAATGTATTTGAAGGAAGGTAGACGTTGGTAGTGTACCCAGGGCCCAGCATATAGAGAGGGGATCTACTGCCTGCCTATATCATATAGGCTGGCTATATGGAAATGAAACAGATCTGATCTGATACCTAGAGAGGGTGTATGGAGGGGATCTGCTCCTTATAGGAGAAATGTAGGGGGGTCTGATGCCTGGAGGAGGCAGGAGGGGGAGGATGGGAAGATAATTACACATTGCTGCTGTATAATGTATTGCTGAGAATTGTTCAGTATTTGTTGTACTTGACATGGATACATTACATGTATCTTTACATGTGTTTAATTATCCTTATAACCAGAGTGGATGTTTATTATAAAAAAATTCTGCCCCGGGCGCCCATAACTCTGGTTACGCCACTGGGTGCCACCAGTGGTTATGGTAATCTTTTAGTAAGAAGACCTCTGTTAGGGTTGTAGGCCCCCCCCTCTTTTGGGATCTCTCCTGGTGGTTGCTCATTTCCCCCCCTCCCTGTATTGTATGTTCTCCTCGAAGACCTGGCGACCCTGTCTGGGGAAACCGCTTCCTACGGTGTTTTAGACCTCTGATGTCTCGCCTATCATCCGGGGGAGCTAATGGAATGCAGATCGGTGACACAGGACCCAGAAGTGACGTTTTACATGTCGATTCCGGGTCAGTCAATGAGCAAGTGGATCCTGGGAAGCATGGTGGGGGCCATGCACCAGAGGAGGGAGTGGCTGTTATCAGGGTGTGTGGAAGCAATTCAGGACCGACAGCCAACTTGTCAGATATACAGTTCATATAGAAAAGTACACAGGATTCCAAATAAAGTGACAATGTGCCTTGAAAAACAATGGACTGTGTCAAAAGTGTATAGCCTCCACCTTAGACACTCTATGTCGCTCACCTCAACGCCAGGACCCCTGAGTTAAAGTGTCACAGAGGCTTTCCCATAAAGGGCAAATATCCAAGAGCGTGGTCACAGTAGTCTTCCTGATGTGGATCATATGGAAATGCCAGATACTGTAAGCTCATATACAGAAATCCCATCAGATTGGTTTGAATGCAGATGATCACCAATATCCCAAGATATAGCAATAAACAAGAGACATCTAGTGCTCTGCTAGCAAGCATTTCATTGAATAATAAAATAATCATACTTACAAAAAAAGGCACTTCCAGTAAGTGCCAGCATACGAGCGATTGTACATAAAAACAACACAAATGTAAAAAAAAATATTTACAAAAATGTGAGGGGTGTACTCACTTTTGTGAGATACTGTATGTTTAGGGTTGTAGCCCTGCTGCAGAATAAATTTGGGGCCAATACAGGGCTTCCAGATGGTATGGCATGATGGATAAGTATTTGCCTGTATTTCTCAGCATTGAGGACACTATTGATCAGGCAACAATGAGGACTGTAGACGCAGTGGTCGGCCAAGGAAACTTAAAGGGAGAAGTCAGCCAAAGCTCATTTGGCTGTACTTCCCCTGGGGATCACAGGAGTGCAGTTAGTTTTGCACTCCCGTGACCCATTTTCAGCAGAGATCGTGCTGAAGTCCACTCTCTGCTGATGTCACAAAGTCAGTCCAGGCTCAGGCGTCATCACGACCATAGAGTCAGGAACCATTTAGATTCCTGGACCGGCACCCTACTCAGCGAGCCGCTGAGAGCCGGCCGCCGCTCCCACGTCTCCACAGCCCATCGCTCCAGTGAGCGAGAAGTCAGCAGATCTCTGCCCACGGAGCTGTGAGAACTGAGCGATCAGCGGTTTTTGATCGCTCGGTTCTTAGAGTTAGAGACGCCAGGGGACAGATGCAGCATCGGACTGCATCCACCTAGGTAAGTATGAATCAAAAAACAAAAATAAAATACTCATACTTCTCTTTTAATGCAGCAGACAAAAGTCACATCACGCTTCCTTCCCTTTGACATTGGACGATGTCCGGCAGTGCCATAAGTACAGAACTGGCAGAAGCAAATGGGACTCAAAGTACACTTATCTACTGTTCGGAGAAGTTTGGCCAATAGTGGTCTTCAGAATTGTGGGCAAAAAGTCATACATCCAACATGGAAACAAGGCTATGCAACTCAACTATGCATGAAAACATAGGAACTGGGGTGCAGAAAAATGTCAGCAGGTGCTCCTGAACTGATGAGTCAAAATTTGAAATATTCAACTGTAGCAGGAGGCGGTTTGTTTGCTGAAGGGCCAGGAAGCGTTACAATAATGAGTGAATGCAGCCAACAGTGAAGCATGGTGAAGGTTCCTTGTAAGTTTGGGGCTGCATTTTTGCAAATGGAGTTGGAGATTTGGTCATGATCCATGGTGTCCTCAATGCTGAGAAATACAGGCAGATACTTATCCATCATGCCATAGCATCAGGGAGGCTTGTGATTGGCCCCAAATGTATTCTACAGCAGGATAACTACCCCTAAACATACAGTCAATGTCATTAAGTACCATATTCGGTGTAAAGAAGAACAAGGATTCCTGGAAGTGATGGTTTGGCCCCCACAGAGCCCTGATCTCAACATCATCGAGTCTATCTGAGATTACATAAAGAGACAGAAGGATTTGAGGCAGCCTACATCCACAGAAGATCTGTGATTAGTTCTCCAAGATGTTTGGAACAACCTACCTGTGGAGTTCCTTCAAAAACTGTGTGCAAGTGTACCTAGAAGAATTGATGCTGTTTTGAAGGCAAAGGGTGGTCACACCAAATATTGATTTGACTTGGATTTCTCTTCTGTTCATTTACTTTCCATTTAGTTAATTGATAAAAATAAACTATTACCACTTCTATATCTGAAAGAATTAATTTACAACATATTTTTACACCTGCCTAACAGTTTTGCACAGTACTGTATATATAGATATAGATATATATGAGTAAGTAGATATCCGCACACACATACAAGTAAACTGTATATGACCGTGGTGCTATTTACAAAAACACTAGTGTACATATAAATGATATGTGCTTTTTTTCGTGTTTGGAAATAATGCATAAGTTCCAGCAGCTATACCTGGCCTTTATCTTTGTACGATCGAGCTTCTTCCACCAGCGTTGAGACATCATTTGACAACATATTCTCTGGAGAAAGGTGAGTGGCATTCATACGCTTACATAGCATCTTTGCCTGCGGGGGAGAAGAGGAGAAGAGTCCAACTTTTTGCAAAAGAAAATAGGTTTCAAAGAGCTTTTTCTTTCCATGCCAAGTGAACCTCTACCTTTTCCAGCTCGTGCTTTAAATAAATGATCTAGGAACAAATGTATGTTTAAACACAGCACTATCCCTCTGTTGTGTACGAAGGGAGGACACAGGAGGGTTGGAGGTGCTGGAATTCTTAACCCTGGATGGGTGAACGTGCTGATAGTTGTATGAAAACCCTTAAAAAAAGAATCAGTTGCATGGGTTTCATAAATTATTTAGAGGGCACCTATTGCTCATTCAAGCAGCCATTTTATTGGAGGAATAATGGCCCATGAAAGTTCAGCTTTTTAAATGATTACTTTTCCTTATTTTTCTTTCTAGAAATATCATATTGTAATTGTGTAAAAAAAAAAAAATTCTTTCAGTTTTCATGTGATCCTCTTCCTTGTGTTTTGCCCCCGATTTACACGTGTTTTGCTTCCAGTTTGTATGCGCATTGGCTCCAATTTGTACACATTCTGCATGCTGAGCCAATGAAAACAATGGGCCAGATTCAGAGAGACCTACGCCGACGTATCAGTAGATACGCCGTCGTAAGTCCGAATGTGCGCCGTCGTATCTATGCGCTCATTCTTAAAATGAGATACGCCTGAATTTTGCCAAGATACGACCGACGTAAGTCTCCTACGCCGTCGTATCTTGGGTGCATATTTACGCTGGCCGCAAGGGGCGCTTCCGTGGATTTATGCGTCGAATATGTAAATGAGCTAGATACACCGATTCACGAACGTACTTGCGCCCGTCGCTGTAATCTACGTCGTTTACGTAAGGCGTTTTTCCGGCGTAAAGTTAAACCACCAAAAAGCTGGTCTAAGTCGTTTAGGGTATGGACGTCGGAAGTGCCATTGGATTTTACGTCGTTTACGTAAGTCGTACGTGAATGGGGCTGGGCGTAAGTGAGGTTTCACGTCGTACGCATTGAGACGTCGTATCGTAGGGAGTATTTGCGACGTGATTCTGCGCATGCGCCGTTCGTTCGGCCATGCATTCACATGGGGTCACGATTCATTTCAATACAACACACCCACTACCAGCCTACTTTGAATTACGCGGGCTTACGTCGGCCCATTTACGCTACGCCGCCATAACTTAGGGAGCAAGTGCTTTGTGAATACTGTACTTGCCTCTCTATGTTACGTCAGCGTAGCGCATATGAGATGCACTACGCCCGCTTAAACATACTTCGCTCTACGTGAATCTAGCTGAATGCATCTTATGAAGACCAGCAGGGAAAAAGCTGCAGGCTGCATTGAAACTGCAACACGAAGAAACCCATAGATCAGTGGTTCTCAACCTTTCTAGTGCCGTGACCCCTTGATAAAATTTCTCAGGTTGTGGGGACCCCTAACAGTAAAATTATTTTCGTAGCGTGGGTTGTGAGCACCTAAGGCAAGACAAGTAATTTGCGCCCCTAACCCATTAACGTTTAGAGCTCCCTAAGTTCCTTCCACTTGTATAATATTAAAACCCCTTGGTGGTGTCTCATAGCAGTGACACCTTTGCCGAAATCAGAAGATAGGGTCTCCTCCAGCCCCTCCCACTTCACATTCATCTCCAGTCAGCTGACCTCTAGTCTCTGCCCCCTAGCCACGTCATGAACTGAATGGGCGCCTGCGAAGAGGCTGAGTGGGCAAAAAGGTTGGGAGAGCGGTGCAGGATTCGGTGACCCCTGGCAAATCATCATTCAACCCCCGAGGGGGTCCCGACCCCCAGGTTAAGATTCACTGCCATAGATGGAGATTGTAACATTCAATATAATGATACAGGCTTTCCTTGCTTGGTTTCTTACCAATTGACATACCGCATCAGCATAAAAGGGTCCTAATACCGCATACACACGATCGGAAATTCCGACAACAAAACCATTTTTTTTCCAACAGAATGTTGGCTCAAACTTGTCTTGCATACACACGGTCACACAAATGTTGTCGGAAATTCCAACCATTAAGAACGCGGTCACGTACAACACTACGACGAGCCGAGAAAAATTAAGCTCAATGATTCCGAGAATGCGTCGAATTGATTCCGAAAATGCGTAGGATTTTTGTGCGTCGGAATTGCATACAAACTATCGGAATTTACGACAAGAACTTTTGCCGTCGGAAAATTTGAGAACAAGCTCTCAATTTTTTGCTGTCGGAAATTCAGACAGAAATGTCCGATAGGGCATACACATAATCGGAATTTCCGACCAAAAGCTCACATGGAACTTTTCTTGTCGGAAATTCGGATCGTGTGTATGTGGCATTAGACAAGACAATTGGATAGTCATTTGTAGAGCAGATTTTAGCCATTGTTCTAGATTGGCTGGAATCATTTGGGACACTTACTATTCTTTGTCCTGACATAATGCTGGTGCTGGGAATATTGTCAATAGACAAGAAGACCATAGATGGTGTGATTTTCTTTCCTACAACCACAGATTGCAGGAAAGAAATCACTTGATTCCCCTATCAACACAGTCAGTGTTGATGGAGGAATCCTTCCCACAGGGCCATTGTGTTCTCCCGGGGGGAGATTGTGGGGAGCTATATCTGCCAGGAGAACACTATGATATTGCTAACGGCTACTGGCAACAATCGCATGCTAGAAATCCAACATGCTGGTTGTACCATGATGGATCGACTTGGATACATTCAGCCTGCTCATAGATAGTTTGAGTCTTGGCCAGTCCGTGCCAAACCACACAAGATTAAAACCATCTATGGTTGGCTTAAAGATGTTGTAAACCTCCATGCAGTATTTGTACCTATAGATAAGCCAAGAATAAGACTTACCTATATATAATTTTTTTTATTTAGATACCCTGGAGAATAAAACAATGGTAGTAAAAAATGATCGTGTGTGAGCTTTAAAGACGTGAAAAACCGGCGCATGCTCAGAAGCAAGTTATAAGACGGGAGCGCTCGTTCTGGTAAAACTACCGTTCGTAATGGAGTAAGCACATTCATCACGCTGTAACAAACAGAAAAGCGCGAATCGTCTTTTACTAACACGAAAAAACTTTGTTTTTTTCTAGAGCCTGAAAAACTTTGTTTTTTACAACCCGAAAAATGATTGTGTGTGTGCGGCATAACAAATACACTAATGCCGCATACACACCATCACTTTATGTGATGAAAAAAAATGACATTTTCTGTGAAGTAAAAAACCACGTTTTTGAAACTTCAATTTTCAAAGACGAAGTTGCCTACACACACCATCATTTTTCTCACAATGTTCTAGCAAAGCTAGGGTTCCGTTCTCACCACTTTTTCCATTGAAGCTCGCTTCTGGGCATGCGCGGGTGTAAAAACTTATTTTTAAACTACGTTTTTTGCTACACACGGTCAATTTCTGTGAAGTAAAAAATGACGTTTTGAAAAACGACACATAAAATTGAAGCATGCTTCAATTTTTTTTGGTCGTTTTTTACAAGACATAAAACAACGTTTTCCCCCACACACGGTCAATTAAAGTTTTTTTTCATCACATAAAGTGATGGTGTGTACGGGGCATGAGGTTTATTTTAGGGTTAACAAACACAATGAATTGCCATTTTTAGTCAGGTCAAGTTGCACTAAGTAAATAGATATTTAACATATCAAGTTTTAAAATTAAACACCCCCACACAATGATAATGAACCTTGGTAGCCTATGTTTTCCATAGGCAGCGCTTTAAAAGCCCCACAGGTCATCACTTTAGTGTTAACTGTGAATGTTGGCCCTAGAATTTTTGATCAGTGTGCGCATTCATAGGCACTCTGCTTGGTGTGTTTATGATTATATGTACATGTATGTGGGGACAGGGTGGGCTCAAAAAAAAATTGTGGATGGAGTTTCTTATTGCTTTGTTTTTTGACACTCCCCCCCCCCCCCCCCCATCACAAAAAAGTCCACTATGTGATTTGTGGCAGAGTCTCTCCTTATTGAGACATCAGGGGCCTTTTAGACCCCTGATATTTCACCTGCCCTCTATTAAAGCTAAGGGAGCACAGATCACTTGCTGTAACAACCATGGAAAGTGACACCTGGCATCGGAAATTACATTATACACATCGCTTCCTGGTTATTTGCAGGTAAGAGAGATCAGCAAACTGATGTTTCTGGAGTCTCAGAACAAATGGCTGATCGTCTTCATTAGCAAGCCAACAGTTGGCATGTGAAGTGCGCACACACTCCTGGATGCGAGTATGAAATGTTCTGCTGCCACTGCCATATGATATACAGTGGTGGCTGTAAATGGGGTTAAAGGTGGAAAATGTCTAATTTAACTACTTCAGCCCCGGGAAAATTTTACCCCCTTCCTGACCAGAGCACTTTTTGCGATTCGGCACTGCTTCGCTTTAACTGACAATTGAGCGGTCGTGCGACGTGGCACCCAAACAAAATTGACATCCTTTTTTTCCCACAAATAGAGCTTTCTTTTGGTGGTATTTGATCACCTCTGTGGTTTTTATTTTTTGTGCTATAAACAAAAAAAGTGTCAATTTTGAAAAAAAAATAAAAGTTTTTTACTTTTTACTATCTGCAATTTTTATTGTGACTGCGACATTATGGTGGACACAATGGACACTTTTGACGCTATTTTCGGACCATTGTCATTTATACAGCGATCAGTGCTAAAAAATGCACTGATTACTGTGTAAATGACACTGGCAGGGATAGGTATAAACACTAGGGGGCGAGGAAGGGGTTAAGTGTGTCCTAGGGAGTGATTCTAACTGTGTGGGGGCTGGGCTACGAGTGATACATTTGGGGGAAGAGGGAGTGGTTTTTGCCATTGTCCAAACCCCTGAAGGTAACGGCACATAAACCATGGCCTAAGAAGCAATTCCTGTGCCCTTTTTTGTACGACAGGTTAAACACTTGGCAGTTGGATTGTGGCTGTATGCCCAGCTGCCACCTACCCCTTATGGATAGATTTAGGTCCTATAATATGTCCAGGAGAACATTCTATAAATGGTGATTTCAGATCAGGATCAGGTTTGCAATGATTATTATTTGCCACTAACTGATAATGCACGTTAAAGTAATTCATAGAATAATGACTCTGTTGTCTACTAATCACTAGGGTATTACTAAAAGTGTCTGAAATTGAACTGTCTGTGTTACCCATTGCCATTAGTGCTCTAACCAGAATTTCGTGGATCCTTGTGGACAAAACTGAATTTTGTTTTGCAAAAAGGTGCATTACAAAATGCTCAAAATCATGCTATTAAAGTTATATATATATATATATATATTTAAATACAGTCATTGTTGGGACTGAACTGCATTGTTTTGGTACATGGTGACAGTGCTTCCAGAGCTGATATCAACAAAGAAAGTCTTATATTTTTAGAAAATAAAAGGTAAATAAAGATAATGGGTAAGGTTAGAGTTAGGGGTTAGGTTAAGGTTGTGGTTATGCTGAAGTATCCCAGAAGAAGGCTGCACCCTCTTTAGCACACAAAAGGCTTAGCTGTGCATGTTTCCCTATGTGACTGTGTAGAGGTGGGTGTGACCATTGCTTCCACTTATGTCTCAGATTACACTCAGCTCGCTGCTGTGTAGTGTGTGAGTCAGTTCTCCATCCCCTGTACCTGGACCTAAGAAAATGGCCTTGATCTGTGTGCTTTGAACAGCTGTACAAGACAGATGGCTGCAGATAAATAGGTACCGTATTTTTCGGCGTATAAGACGACTTTTTACACCGGAATTTTACAGCCAAAATCCGGGGGTCGTCTTATACGGGTGCTCTGTGCGGCTGCATGTATTCTGTATATGCGCCGCTTAGCCAATCCCGATGCACTGTGGGATGACAGAGCATGCCAAGCCTGCTCGGATTGGAGTAACGACCTCTGCCAATCCGCGCATTTTACAAACTACATACAGCTGTACAGAGCACCCGGCGGGCTTCTTCATTACTTCCACACAAGGGGGTCGTCTAATACGGTAAGTAGACTACAAAACCACTATTTTTAGCAGCATGTTAGGGGGTCGTCTTATATGCCGAGTCGTCTTATACGCCGGCAAATACGGTACAACTTATGTAGGAGGATTCGTTCATCTGTGTGTTTCACCTGATGCTAGTCACTTCAGAGGGTATATGTAAGGGTTTGCAATCACTTTATTTTAGATTTAGATAAAATATTTAAGTCCAGGTGTGGAAAGGGTTAAGGATTAGGGGTCAGGGTCAGAGCTGTGGGGGCTCACTTTACGTTTTCTATTTTTTCCTAGAGCTGATAACCAATGTACTAACATTTTCATCCATTTATTGATTTCCCATGGTTTTAAATCTTGATATACTTACTATAGTGTGTTTTCCTGATGCAGGTGGGCCCAAAACAATAATTCGTGGTACTGTAAGGCAAAGGATATAATCATTATAAATGTGCATCAATAGTTCCCAGCAATTAGCAGATGGTAATGAATCATTCCCATTAGACCCCGCCCCCGCTGAGCTGGCTTTCAGGTCAAATCCTTGATATCCAAAGAAAAGCTTAAAGTAAATCCAAGAGGTAAGAAAAATATAGCAGCCATTGCTGACTTGCTTTTAAAGGTGCAGTCCCCATCGCCATCATCAGAACTTCACTACCTAGTGAGTCACTGACCTGGAACGAGTACTCAGCGGGTAAGGTCTGCCAAGTCTTAACTCCTGCCTACATGTTTTCCAGGTCAGTGGCTCACCAGGTAATGAAGGAAGAATTAGGTTGGCAACATCGGAGTTACTAATGAACTTATGTTGGCTCTCAAAGGAACTATCAAGCTATCGAATGGCTCGTGTCATAGCTGATCACAGCGCTATAGCAACTGCAGATTAAACAGACATCAAGATGGCGACTCTCTTGGTTGTAAAGCATAGGAGGGTTTAGTTCCTCTTAAAGCATGATACACTGTACATCCACATAGAAAACCACCAGTCTGATCACTGTACACTTTAAAAAAAAAAATAGTATTAACCACTTAAAGACCGCCCCGTAGCAGATTTACTGCTACAGGGAGTCTCTCCTGTGCAGGATCACGTATATATACATGATTCTGCACTTCCACCTGCAGGGGGTGCACACGTGCCACTGGCGGCCCGCTTCAGCTGTGATTTTTTACAGCAGAAGCCGATCATCGGTAAGCCTGGGTTCACACAATTGCGAACACAGACATTGTACGTGATTCACACCGCATTGCTGTGCAGATCACATGCAATGTCTTTGCAATGAAAATTCAGACATACAGTTTGTATGGTTGAACTCGCATTGGATTCACACGAAAAAGGTGCAGGAACCTTTTTTTTCCCCGCACTGGAATCTAAATGGATTGGGTGTTCACACCCATCCCGTCCGATTCCTGCCTGAAAATCACAGTTCACACTGCACTCTGTGAACCGATCTGGGGGTGTCATTACCTTTGTATTGACACCCGCAGCGGTTCGCAGAGGGAAGTGTCAACTGCCTGCGAGGGAGATGTGATGCGGCAACCGTCATTGGAATTGCGCTGGTTCCCACATCGCATATGTGTGAATCCAGGCTTAAACACACAGAACTGAAAACAAGGCAGATCTCTGTTTTGACAGGGGAGAAGGGAAGGGATTTTGTGTTTCTGCAAACAGAGCACAAAATCCATCCCTTCTCTTAGTAAAAGCACCTAACACAGTTAGAGATCGGCCGATATTTGGCCGTTTTGGAGAAATCGGCAATCGGCCGATTTTCATCCAAATTAGGCCGATATTTAACATGGCCGTTAGCGGTGCCTCGGCTCCGGAGCTAGGCCGAGGCTGCGGCCTTTCCTGATACTGTGACCGCGGCGGCAATCCGCGGAGTCGCGGATTGCCGCCGCGGTCACAGCATCAGGAAAGGCAGCGGCTTCGGCCTAGCTCCAGAGCCGCGGCCATCTTGGTACACCCAGCGCGGCGGCCCTCCCCTCTGTTTACACCCAGAGGAGGTGGGGCCTGCTCGCTGCCATCTGCTGACTTTTTTTGTTGTTTTAGTTTTAGGAAGTCGGCAGCAGGCCTGTAACCGCCAATCGGCAGCCGCCGCTGCCGACATCCTCCACTCTGCAAAAAAAACGTCCCCTGACTGCTGCGCGCCCTGCCTCTGCCTACAAACCCCAGAATACAGCGAGGGCCGGCAGTTACCGCTAATTGGCTGTTACCGGCCCGCTCTGCATTCTGGGGATTGTAGGCAGAGGAGGGGCAACACGTCAGGGACGAATGGAGTCTTGTGCTAGGCTGGTGGGCATTGATAAATGACTGACATTGGGCTGTACTGGTGGGCACTGATGAGGTAATGCACTGGTTGGCACTAATGTGGTGACGCACTGGTTGGCACTAATGTGGTGACGCACTGGTTGGCACTAATGTGGTGACGCACTGGTTGGCACTAATGTGGTGACGCCCTGGTTGGCACTAATGTGGTGACGCCCTGGTTGGCACTAATGTGGTGAGGCACTGGTTGGCACTGATGAGGTGGCACTGATGGGCTGCACTGGTGGGCACTGATATGGCACTGACAGGCTGCACCCCACCTCTCCACCCTAAACAATTATCTCCTCCCCACCTCTCCACCCTAGGTTTTTTGATGAGAAAAAAAAAAATCGGCCTAAAATATCGGCCATCGGCCGCCCCGATTTCCAAATATCGGCATCGGTCAGAGAAAAACCCATATCGGTCGACCTCTAAACACAGTACACAAAAACACTGGCAAAGCACACCGTTAACCCTTTGATCGCCCTAGACCAGGCATGGCCAAAGTCTGGCCTGCGGGCCAATCGCGGCCCGGTTTTGAACGGTCCCCCGGCCTGGTTATCTAAACCAGCCTTTCTCAACTAGTGTGCCGCGGGAGAGAAGGACTATCAGATGAGCCCAACCCCCTGCCAAACTATACATCGGCACTGCGAGAACCGTCAGCCTCAAAAGTGAAAGTAAACAGTGCAGGGGAATGTGCTGTGCTCTCTGCTTCCCCCTACAGTGCAGTAAACCCTGATGTATGGGGGGCGCTCTGTGAACCCTGATGTATGTGGGGGGCTCTCTGTGAACCCTGATGTATTGGGGGGGGGGGGCTCTCTGTGGACTCTGATGTATGGGGGGGCTCTGGGAACCCTGATGTATGGGGGGCTCTTGGAACCCTGATGTATGGGGGGGGGCTCTCTGGGAACCCTGATGTACGGGGGGGCTCTCTAGGAACCCTGATGTAAGGGGGGGCTCTCTAGGAACCCTGATGTAAGGGGGGGCTCTCTGGAGGGGGAGAAGTTGGGGGTGGTAAAAATAGCTCAGCCATGTGGTTTCACTGCCCCTCCAACCTGACATGTGAACAAGCCCTTGGTTTGCATCTGCGTGCAGGGCAGCCCATTCATTTCAATTGGCTTCCCTACCCACAAAAATGCACGGAAAGAAGTCCTTTACCTTTTTTTTTTTATTATTGCACTGCATCAAAAGCACCCCACGTTTTCCAATGTGTGGGGTACCCATTAAGTCCCCTCTCACAGTTATACGACTTGTCCCACGATTTTGGACTGCAAACTCGAATGACAAGTCATTCTCCATGATATTCAATGACTACCATTCATATTGGCACGACTTTAAGTCGTGCCGACTACAAAGTAGTCCCTGCACTACTTTGGACCGATTTTGATGCCACTTACACAGGCATACTCTGAAATCGCGGCACAATCGCGCGGCTTTGACATCACACAAGTGTGAAAGGGGGCATAAGAATTAACGGTACCCCTAAAGAGCAGAGCATTCGTCTGTGTGTTGGGAACGAGTGTGACAAAGGCAAGAGAATTCTTGTTGGGCAGTGTAGTAGTGCTCAGACGAACACACTTATACCAAATTGTAATGGTTCAAAGAATATCAGGCAAAATGGTCGGCCCTCACGCATGTTCACTTCATCAAATCTGGCCCTCTTTGGAAAAAGTTTGGACACCCCTGCCCTAGACGTTCAAACCCTTCCCAGCCAGTGTGATTAGTACAGTGACATTTTAGCACAGAATGTATTAGTGTCACTGCTTCCCACAAAGTGGTAAGTGTCCGATTATCTGCTATACTATCACAATCCTGCTATAAGTCGCTGATCGCCACCATTACTAGTATAAAATGTTTTAAATAATCCATAAATACACCCTATAGTTTTCAGATGCTTTAACGTTCGCATAAAACCAATCAATATACGCTTATTTGGATTTTTTACCAAAAACATGTAGCAGAATACACATTGTTCTAAAATTATGAAGAAATTCGACTTTTTTTATTAGGTATGGTCTATAGCAGAAAGTAAAAAAAAATGTATTTATTTTTTTCAAAACTGTCACTTTTTTTGTTTATAGCGTATGAAATAGGGGTCAAATTATACCACCAAAAGAAAGCTCTACTTGTGGGGGGAAAAAAAAGTACACAAATTTAATTTGGGTACAGCGTTGCATGACCGTGCAATTGTCAGTTAAATATTGCAGTGCCATATAGCAAAAATAGGCATATAGGGCCAGATCCACAAAGAGCCGGCGTAACGTAAAATTTCCCATTTAAGTTACACTGCCTTAAAATTTCTACCTACGTGCCCGATCCACAAAGCACTTACCTAGAAATTTTCGGCTGTGTAACTTAAATTCCGCCGGCGCAAGGCGTTCCTCTTCAAATGGGGGCGATTCCCATTTAAATTAGGCGCGCTCCCGCGCCAGCCGTACTGCGCATGCTCGTGACGTCATTTTCCCGACGTGCATAGCGCGAAATTACGTTACGCCGAGCTTTGTGGATCGCGTCGGGTCAATAAAGTTGCGTCGGGAAAAAAAAAAGATTGGAAGATGCAATATCTCTTTTTTCCACCAGCAGATGTATTACCAAATGATCTTGGCACTGCCGATTGATGACAAACGATTGATATTTTCAACCCTGGGCAACTGACTAGACTGTAATGCCATGTACACACGATCGGATTTCCGATTGGAGTAAAATCCGATGGAATTTTCCATCGGAATTCCGATGAAGCTGACTTTCATCAGTCCTGCCTACACATGATCAGACTAAATACCGACCGTCCGAAGCGCGGTGACGTAAAACACTACGACAAGCGGAAAAAAAGTTCAATGCTTCCGAGCATTTGTCGACTTGATTCTGAGCATGCGTGGATTTTTCTCCGATGGAGTTCGACACAGACGATCTGAATTTCCTATCGTTTTTTTTTCCCATCAGAAAAATTTAAAACATGTTCTATTTTTTTACACCGATGGAAAAAAGTCCGATGGGGCCCACACACTGACCTTTTTCATCGGAAAAAACGATCGTGTGTACACGGCATAAGAAAAGCTCAGTACGTGTTGGAACCAGAGGGCTATTACATGCTCATGCTTCTGGGTAAAGTCTCACTGCAAGATGGGCATTGGCACGCAAAGAAAATTTGCGCGCACACGCACATCCTGTATGGACATTGGCACCAAACAGTGTGTTTAAGATGGACTATGACATGAATTGATTGCTGAGTGGCCTTTAGCTAGTCCCTGCTTTACCTTGACCTGACATACAGTACCTGTCTACACGTGTACGACTTCAGTATGACCTGTCTTTGGATTTCTGCCTGCCTGCTGTGACCCCAGTTTGTATTCTGACTCTGTTCCTGTCTGATATTCCTATACCTTGCCTGCCCGACTGTGTAACGATCCTGATTTGTACCCCGACTCCGTTGCCTCTGCCTGATATTCCTATATCTTGCTTGCCCGACTGTGTACCGATCCTGATTTGTACCCTGCCTACGCTCCTATCTGCCGATCAAGTGTCACCATGTTCCAGTTCCTGGTTAAAGCCTGGTGATCTACACTCATCTGCTTCCTGCAAACACCAGCTGGAACTACCTGTTACATCGGCCCTTGTGCCGCTCTGTGTCCTCATACCTCCAGTCATCACATTCACTACCAGGGTTGTTGCATAAGAGGTGCTAAAGATGCCCCCTCCAGCTAAATCTCCACCAGGTACTGTACATGACATAGACTCAATTTAAATTGAGTCTAATGCCGCGTACACAGGACCGTTTTTCGGGTTGTAAAAAATACGTTTTTTTTTTTATGTCATTAAAAACGATTGTGTGTAGGCTCCAGAGCATTTTTCACGACGTAAAAAATGGGCATTAAAAATTTAGAACTTGCTTTAATTTTTCATGTCGTTTTTAACGTCGTAAAAAATGGTCGTGTGTGGGCTTTAACGACGTGAAAAAACTGTGCATGCTCAGAAGCAAGTTATGAGACGGGAGCGCTCGTTGTGGTAAAAATAGTGTTCGTAATGGAGTAAGCACATTCATCACGCTGTAACAGACTGAAAAGCACGAATCGTCTTTTACTAACACGGAATCAGCTAAAGCAGCCCCAATTGTGGCGCCATCCGAATGGAACTTCCCCTTTATAGTGCCGTTGTACGTCACCGCGCTTTAGAGCATTTTTTTTTCACGATCGTGTGTAGGCAAAGCCGCTTTAACGATCAGGTTGAAAAAAAACTTTTTCTAGACCATTAAAAATTTAATTTTTTACATTCCGAAAAACGGTCGTGTGTACGCAGCATAAATCCATCGGAAGGGAGGTTATGGCTATACGATCAGTTTCCGATCGCACATTGATCAGATAAAAAAGTGTGTATGGCCACCACTGACCATAGATGGAGCAATTTTCTTTCCAGCAACCATGGGTTGAATTCCTAATGTGTTCTTCACCCGGCGGGGGCAGCGAGAGCGGTCCCGACCGGGAGAACACAGTGATTACTCTTAGTGGTTATAATCAAATTTGACAGTCTGGTTGTACCTAAGTTAATTGTTTGATCAACTTGGTTACAATCAGCCTGCCCATACATGGTTAGAATCTCTGCAAGCCCCTGCTGAACCAGTCAAGATTCAAACTGCCAATGACCGGCTTTACACCAAATTCTTCCACAAGCCAACTTTCTTACAGCCTCATTAGCATACAAGGAAACCTAGGGTGGAACTTTGTAGTACTGAAGTAATAGAAAAAGGCGGGCCGCCAAACATGGTTCGAATTTAAGCCGGTTCAGCAGAAACCGGCCAAGATTTGAACTGTTATCGGGCAGGCTGAATGTACCGATTGATCAACTTGGATACAACCAGCCTGCCGGATTCTCTTGAATTATTGCTGCTATAGCAGCTAGCAAGAATCACTGTCTTAACCCGGAGGGGACAGAAACCCGTGGTCGCAGGAAATGAAATTTGCACGTACTGTATTAGCTAGATTCACAAAGAGTTAAGCCGGCGTATCAGTAGATACGCCGACGTAACCCGGCCTGCGCCGTCGTATCTTAGCTGTCTAGTTCTGCCGGCCGCTAGGCGCGTGAACGCTGATTTACGCCTAGAATGCGCCGTTCGTTAAAAACGCCAATCACGTCGGGTCATGGTTTATTTACATAAAACACGCCCACCTCTTCACAATTAGAATTTGGAGCGCTTACGCCGGCCCATTTACCCTACACCGCCGTAACTTAGGAGGCAAGTGCACTTGCCTCTCTGACTTACAGCGGCGTAGCGTAAATACGATACGCTACGCCGACTGTAATATACGCCGCCCTACGTGAATCCACCTATATATGAGGCTTACAGATGTGGGTTTAACATAACCCTTCCAAACCCGCTAAAAACTTCATAACAGTAAAAACACAAGGATATTACATAAGACATCTGTAAAGCTTTGAATAGCAACTGCTAAAAATTCTGAAAACTGTTAACTGTCTTTTTTTGACAACATGAAAAGTGGAATATTCTAAAGATGAACAACCACTGCAAAGTTTTTCAAGCTCCCAAAATACTTTTGCCAGATCCTGACATGAAGGGGTTTTTTCGCCTTTATAAAAACTTGATCTCCCTACTTAGAAGTGCTTAGCATTGATTGGCCTACAGGCTTCACAGTATTGGAGTCTACCCTTTATTAAACTCATGGTTTCTCACCACCCGACGCAGCGCACCTTGAATTTCCAACTGTGCGTGTTGGAATAATTTATTACCATAGCCATGAAAGAGTGCTCTGTTGCCAAGATTAATCAACTTCTGCAAAGCACATCAAAGGAAATCAAGAAACCTCTCCATCCACAGATCCTTTTGAGGTTTAACGAGGAAGGAGATTTAAAATTCAAAAGAGAATCCTCAAGGTATTGGATCTTTTATGCGCTGCATTTTTTTGGACAAACGTTTGATAAAAAAAAAAGGAAACACTCTATTATATGCTTCGTATCATGCTTTAATATTGCCCCGGGCTACTGTAAATGTTCAGTTTGTACTAAATCGGCTTTTTTTTTTTTTTTTCAGCTGCATTTATTGGATGGAGATGAAGGAGGCAGTGGACAAGTATGAACGATTTAATTTAAGGTACAATTAAAAGTATATTCAGGCTTTATTTTAGAAATTATAGGAAATATACATTGCCTTTTTAAAACAAACATTGCCCAGTTGTTACCACAGAGGGGGTCCTTTTAAGCCTTCTCTGAAGATACTTGGACCATATATGAACTGCGTTGACTTTTATAGGTAGATTCAGGTACATCCGTGCAAACTTGCGGCGGCGTAGCTTAGCCTGTTTAGGCTACGCCGCCGTAAGTTAGCTAAGTTACGGCGGCGTAGCCTAAAGTGTAAAAGTAGCCTAAGTGTTCTGGAGTGTCCAACAGCTTCCCATCCAAGTTGATCTGCAATAAACTTCTTAAAGGCAACCCCTAGACCAGTGATGGCGAACCTTGGCACCCCAGATGTTTTGGAACTACATTTCCCATGACGCTCATGCACTCTGCATTGTAGTAGAGCATCATGGGAAATGTAGTTCCAAAACATCTGGGGTGTTAAGGTTCGAAATCACTGCACTAGACTACTTCTTGAGCCAGCAGTGTGGAAGTGTGCCTGGTCGCTGCTATACAGAGAGAAAAGACCCGGGAATACAAATCAGCGGCCTTCACGGGGGTTACGGGGGAATATTCAAGAAGAAGCAGTAGAGGTTCACATTGCACAGATCCACAGAATGAATTATAGCGGCATTCACATTGTAATGCCGCGTACGCGGCGTATTTTGCCGCGATTTGTTTACTTTTTTTTAACAAATAATTTCCATTGATGTCTATGCCTGAACGCCAATGCCGCTGGAAAAAAAGGGTCCGGGACTTGTTTTCAGGCGGGAAGGCGTACGGCGTTTGGCGTGAGATGTAAACCATCTCATAGACATCAATGGAAATTCGCCCCTCCAGCGGCACGAGCATCGCGATTCAGGCGTATATACGCCGAGGTGTGAATGCAGCCTAAGTAGAAGCAGGGAAATGCATGCAGTGCAGACTCCTCTCCAGCAAGCAACACAGCGATGACATCACCAAATCTCACTCCGACTCCTGTGAGACTGGCAGCCACTGGCACCAATGCCTTTTACACTACAGATACACAGCTATTAGGCTGTAGGCACAGGCACATGCAAAGAAGCATGCTGCTATTAACAAAGATATTGTTAGGTTACTGCTTAGCCAAATTTTATATTTCATGATGTTCCCTAATAGTGTAGCCAATCTTCACTTTCTGATATTAGGTCCACTTTAACCCCTGACCCCAACCTTTATTTAACCCCAACACTAAATAAATTTCTTGAATTATTTTTAATTGTCATTTGTACCAAAAAAACAAAAAAAGCAGCAACGAGAGCTGTGGCAGCCTGCTAAGTGTGCTCCCTTTCACGGCAAGGTTTGAGAGTTGATATATGATAATATATGACAATAAAGTTACCAAGATTCAAAATGTATACAAAAGTTCTATGTTATGAAATGTAACTTTATTTATTAAATCAAGCACCCCTCTTTAATGGGATCTTCATCTTCTAAGGAATGCTTTTGTCCTGGTTTCTTCCTAAGAAAGCTAACATGGATGCCTCCTTCGGGAATGCTCGTGATAAATATTCAAGCATTTCAAGTGGCATATCAAATAAAATGGTGGTGGAGAAACAACACATTGTTTAGAGCTAATTAAGCCTCATTTTTCTTGCATGTTTTGTTTTATTTATTTATTAATTTGCATTCGTTCACCAGAGAGTGTTTTCAAAATAGATTTGAGGGTTTTTTTTTTTTTGTTTTGCGCTCGGGGAATTGTACTCTTTGTTTATGTACATACTACTTACTCCCAGACATTCCATTCCAGTTTTACAGGAAATAAAAGAAATATATGAGGGTGAGTAATATGCTGAACGTACTAGAGGCTCATTATTTCTATGTGGCCTTCATTTATAAAAGTGTCTGATAATTACGTGCAATGTTCCCGATTTCCAGTAATGCGTCTCGTTGCCCAAATGGAGATAATGAGAACCCCTGGTGGTTGGAGGGGGGTGTAGAGATTTTTCGACCTATAATTGTGCTTTTCTTTTTGTATGGAGTAAAGCAACCTTCCTCAACCAGGATCACCGGGAAGCTTGGGGTTCCTCAGAAATTTCTAGGAGTTCCTTGGGCTATGATCAGCGGCAGACCCATCTCCCACCCCCTGGTGGTTAGAGGGGGGTAGGGAGATTTTTCGACCTATAATTGTGCTTTTCTTTTTGTATGGAGTAAAGCAAACTTTCTCAACCAGGATCACCCCCCGCAAGCTTGGGGTTCCTCAGAAATTTCTAGGAGTTCCTTGGGCTATGATCAGCGGCAGACCCATCTCCCACCCCCTGGTGGTTAGAGGGGGGTGGGGAGATTTCTCGACCTATAATTGTGCTTTTCTTTTTGTATGGAGTAAAGAAACCTTCCTCAACCAGGATCACCTGGAAGCTTGGGGTTCCTCAGAAATTTCTAGGAGTTCCTTGGGCTATGATCAGCGGCAGACCCATCTCCCACCCCCTGGTGGTTAGAGGAGGGTGGGGAGATTTTTCGACCTATAATTGTGCTTTTCTTTTTGTATGGAGTAAAGCAACCTTTCTCAACCAGGATCACCTGGAAGTTTGGGGTTCCTCAGAAATTTCTAGGAGTTCCTTGGGCTATGATCAGCGGCAGACCCATCTCCCATCCAATGGTGCTGGCATAGTTCTGGTACCAACGTCACTCAGCAGATTCAGCACCTTGGGACTAGTATAGCTTCTCCTCTCATATCCCAGGCAAGTATCCATAGGCAGGAATTATCTATTTATTTATCTGTAGGGGGGTAGTCTTACTACTGTAAGGGGGCACTAAACCAACACCCAATGTAAGGAGCCACTTCTCCACTAACAACCAATATAGGGGACCCTTGTCCCACTGACTACCAACATAAAGGGGCCCTTCTCCAAATCTAAGGGGCAGAGGAGAATTAAAAGAGAAGAGCGGGTTTTGAAAAAAACATCCATACTCACCTAGGTGGATACAACATCGATTGTCCCCCCATAGCCTCTACATCAGGAGTCTTCAAACTATGGCCCTTCAGTTGTTCAGAAACTACAATTCGTATCATGCCTAGTAGGGTTGTCCCGATACCACTTTTAGGACTGAGTACGAGTACCGATACTTTTTTTCAAGTAGTCGCCGATACCGAATACCGATACTTTTTTTTAAATGTGTCCCCAAATGCAGCCATTGTCTCCCCCATATCCAGCCATTGTCCCCCCCATATACAGCCATTGTCCCCCCACATATATGCAGCCATGTCCCCCCATATGCAGCCATTGTCTCCCCCATATCCAGCCATGTCCCCCATATCCAGCCATTGTCTCCCATATACAGCCATTGTCCCCCCCATATACAGCCATGTCCCCCATATGCAGCCATTGTCTCCCCCATATCCAGCCATTGTCTCCCATATCCAGCCATTGTCCCCCCCATATACAGCCATTGTCCCCCATATGCAGCCATTGTCTTCCCCATATCCAGCCATTGTCTCCCATATCCAGCCATTGTCTCCCCCCATATACAGCCATTGTCCCCCATATGCAGCCATTGTCTCCCCCATATCCAGCCATGTCCCCCATATCCAGCCATTGTCCCCTCCATATACAGCCATGTCCCCCATATGCAGCCATTGTCTCCCCCATATCCAGCCATTGTCTCCCATATCCAGCCATTGTCCCCCCCATATACAGCCATTGTCCCCCCCATATACAGCCATTGTCTCCCCCATATGCAGACATTGTCCCCCCATGCAGCTATCGTCTCCCCCCATATACAGCCATTGTCCCCCATATGCAGCCATCGTCTCCCCCCATATACAGCCATTGTCCCCCATATGCAGCCATCGTCTCCCCCCATATACAGCCATTGTCCCCCATATGCAGCCATCGTCTCCCCCATATGCAGACATTGTCCCCCCATGCAGCTATCATCTCCCCCCATATCCAGCCATTGTCCCCCCATGCAGCTATCATCTCCCCCCATATCCAGCCATTGTCCCCCATATGCAGCAGCCATCGTCTCCCCCATATGCAGACATTGTCCCCCCATGCAGCTATCGTCTCCCCCCATATCCAGCCATTGTCCCCCCATGCAGCTATCGTCTCCCCCATATGCAGACATTGTCCCCCCATGCAGCTATCGTCTCCCCCATATGCAGACATTGTCCCCCCATATCCAGCGATGTCCCCCTTACCTGTATCCCGCTGCCGCCGAGCGCCGACTGGTAATACGCGCGGGAACATAACAGCTAAAGCTGTAATGATTCGCGCTGCGTATAGACACTCCCCCTTGCTCGGGATTGGACAGTTCACCCGAGCAAGGGGGAGTGTCTATGCGCGATGCGAATCATTACAGCTATTCAAAGCTGTAATGTTCCCGCCGCGTATTACACAGTCGGCGGCAGCGGGGATGTGGCGAACGGCGGCGGGATGCGGCAGCGGCGGGGGGGTGGGGTGGTGGGGGAAAGTATTCTATTTGGGTATCGGGGGTATTTGCGCGAGTACGAGTACTCCCGCAAATACTCGGAATCGGTCCCGATACCGATACTAGTATCGGTATCGGGACAACCCTAATGCCTAGTCATATATGTGAATGTCCGAGTTTTACAATGCCTCATGGGATGTGTATTTCCGCAACAGCTGGAGGGCGGTAATTTGAAGATCCCTGCTCTACACCAAGAACTGAGTGATCAAAGACCACCGATCGCACAGTTCTCGGTCTTTAGTGAGCAGAGAGCCGGTGACTATCAGTCAACGGCTCTCTGCTCTGCCCCTCCAGCACTCACTGGAGCAACAGACTGTGGAGGAAGCGGCTGGCTCAGGCTTTCAGCAGTGTTCTGAGAGGCTAAGCAAGCTGCCAGACAGGTATCTGGGTGGATCCTGACATTATTGTCGGGATTGCTGCAGAGCTTACTCTGGCTCTGTGACGTCAGCTGACAGCGGACTTTAACCCACTGTCGACTGAATCTGCTTCACAGGAGTGCAGAACGAGGTGCACTGCTGTGACCCACAGGAGACGTATGGCAAAAAAAAAGCTTTGGCCCTACTTCTCCTTTAATGATCTGCTTTGGGTGTCAAATACGTCAAGTATGACACATTCTTTATTACTTAAACCATTCTTATCTACATCAAGTCTACTGGAAGAAGGCTGGAACAGGAAACTAAATATACAGGAGGTTTCCAGAGCCGCAGTCACTGATCAGGAAAGACCATATTCTACCATGGCCATTGAAAGGTGATACATATTTCTAAAGCTAGCAGAACCTTACTTCCAGAAAGCTTTTCAGCCCTTTTATAACTGTATGTATTCTATTAATACCAGAAAAAACGGTTAATTAATTGATTAACTTGGTTAATATTAGCATTTGAACATAGGTCCAATTTAAAGAGTACCAATGTACAGTTGTAACAATCTGAGGCTCCACTTCTGAATTGCAATAATAGTGTAGACTTTTTTTCTTGGGGATTAATTTATTATTATTTACTTGTATTGCATTCCTGACAGAGTAGAAGTGTCACGTTAAATTTTACAACAAAGGTGCTGTCAGGTTTACATTAAAGAAAATTACAGGCTTTTCATTAACAGTTTTACCCTCCTGCAGTTATCAGCAGGCAGGAGACAGATCAGCCCCAACGGGGACCTTTAGCTTGACACTAGGGGGAGAATACAACTACCGTATTTATCGGCGTATACCGCGCACTATTTTGCCCTGAAAATCAGGGCAAAATCGTGGGTGCGCGATATACGCCGATACCCGCTTTCCCGCCATGAGTTTGAATACTGCGCCCGCATATAGCGAGCGCAGTACACTCGTGAATCTTCGGCCAGTCTCGGCGCCTCTCGTACTGACGTCCTGACGTCCTGAGCGTACAGGACGTCAGTGCGAGAGGCGCCCGAGCCTGCCCGAAGATTCACGAGTGTACTGCGCTCGCTATATGCGGGCGCAGTATTCAAAGTCGTGGCGGGAAACGAGCGGGAGGACGCCGCCGAAGGACGCCGGACCCGCCGAAGATGGACACCGGACCCGCCGAAGATGGACACCGGACCCGCCGAAGATGGACACCGGACCCGCCGAAGATGGACGCCCGACCCGCCGAAGACGGACCCGCCGACGAGGCCGCAGAAGGACGCCGGACCCGACGAGGCCGCAGATGGACGCCGCGCAAGACATCAAAACTGTAAGTACAAAACAACAAAAAATCTTTTTTTCCCACAGGATTGGGGGCCACTTTGGGGGTGCGCGGTATACGCCAGAGCGCGTTATACCGCGATAAATACGGTAAATACTGTAACTGTGCACATAGCTATCCCATTGGATGCAAGGCTGCATGATCAGAACAACCTAATAAAATGTCCCTAGTACATCACTGGGATGTTAGTCTCCCAGTAAAAAGTGACTCTCAAGGATGACCTTGGCGAGTGGGCATTGATTTATAGCCCCTCCTCCCCGCATCTCATAGCTATCCCCCAAAGTAGGTAAAAGATGACCCGACTTTTTTTTCTGCCGGTGACCAGTTGGTGGTACTGGAGACAATACAGGAAGTTAAACCAAATATGTCCATAGTAAGAGGAGATTCACTTACTTGTCTGTAGACCTCCAAGACAAGATTGTATCAATGCACAGATCTGGGGAAGGGTACAGAAAATTTTCTGCAGCGGATCCCAATGAGCTCAGTGGCCTACATCATCTGTAAATGGAAGAAGTTTGGAATCACCAGGACTCTTCCTAGAGTGGGTCCCCCGGCCAAACTGAGCGATCGGGGGAGAAGGGCCTTAGCAGCACTTCACCAATCAGGCCTGTTCGGTAGAGTGGCCAGAGGAAAGCCACTCCTCAGTAAAAGGTACATGACAGCCCACCTGGAGTTTGCCAAAAGGCAATCGAAGGACTCTCAGACCATGAGAAACAAAGTTATCTGGTCTGATGAAACAAAAATTTAACTCTTTGGCCTGAATAGCAAGCATCATGTCTGGAGGAAATCAGGCACCGCTTATCACCTGGCCAATACCATCCCTACAGTGAAGCATGGTGGTGGTGGTGGCAGCATCATGCTGTGCAGATGTTTTTTTAGCAGCAGGAACTGAAAGACTAGTCAAGATCGAGGGAAAGATGAACGTAGCAATGTGCCGAGACATCCTTGATTAAAACCTTCTCCAGAGCGCTCTGGACCTCAGACTGGGGCGAACGTTCATCTTCCAACAGGACAACGACCTTAAAGTGGATGTAAACCCAAATTTTTTTTTTTTATGTCACAATGTAGGGTATATCATAATATGAGGTGATCCATAGTATAAAAAGTGAGAAATCCACCCCTCCCCCACAGAATACATCCTGGTAATATACAATGACCTGTGGATCACCTCATATTATGATAAACATAACATAACATATGATAAACATGTCCAAGCTAGATATGTAAATAACCTGTCACTCAAAGCAAGGAGAGAGGGAAGGACTTTGTATTTAGACAGGGTTTTATCTGGAAGTCTGTTAATTTTCACTGAACAATAAAAGAGGATTGCTCAGAGCTGGATTAACTCTGTGTAGCAAGACTGGGCACAGATGATAGGAAATCTTATACTCTACATTGTGACATCAAAGATCTGGAGAAATCTGAAAATGGCTGTGTACCAACGCTCCCCATTCAACTTGATGGAGCTTGAGAGGTCCTGCAAAGAAGAATGGGAGAAACTGCCCATAAATAGGTGTGCCAACCTCGTAGCATCATACTCAAAAAGACTCGAGGCTGTAATTGGTGCCAAAGGTGCTCCAACAAAGTATTGAGCAAAGGCTGTGAATACATAAGTATTTATCGTTTTTTATTTTTAATAAATTTGCAATAAATTCTAAAAACGTCTTTCACGTTGTCATTATGGGGTATTGTTTGTAGGATTTTTAGGAAAATAATGAATTTATTCCATTTTAGAAAAAGGCTGTAACATAACAAAATGTGGAAAAAGTGAAACGCTGCTTTCCGGATGCACTGTATCCCTAGATAAATCTATATTATACAGGTCCCCCTATTTAATATACATTTATCTAGGGATACATTTTTTCATAGTGAGATTGATCAGTCTGGCTTTTATTCCTTTTTTTCATGTATGTATGCACCGACAGTTCCCTCATAATAGAATTTTATCTAAGTCCATCATTTACCATATATACTCGAGTATAAGCCGACTTTTTCAGCACATTTTTTTATGCTGGCGGTCTGTCATGCAGTCTTAACTGTTCGGCGGCCATCCACTGTAACAAAGCCCCGCCTCCTCCTCGTCCATGATAGACGGAATACTGATACAATGCTGGGAAACTGAATCAGTGTTCACGGACGAGGAGGAGGCGGGGCTTTGTTTCAGTGGACGGCCGCCGAACAGTTAAGACTGCATGACACAGCGGGAGACCGTAATCAAAAGGTACATGAGGTTGCAAATGGGCACAGTGAGGCTGCAGATGGGCACTCATGATACAGGTGGGCACAGTGAGGCTGCAGATGGGCAATAATGATACAGGTGGGCACTGATGATACAGGTGGGCACAGTGGGGCTGCAAATGGGCACAGGAAGGCTGCAGATGGGCACAGGGAGGTTGCAGATGGGCACTCATGATACAGGTGGTCACAGTGAGGCTGCAGATGGGCACAGTGAGGCTGCAGATGGGCATTAATGATACAGGTGGGCACTGATGATACAGGTGGGCACAGTGGGGCTGCAAATGGGCACAGGAAGGCTGCAGATGGGCACAGGGAGGTTGCAGATGGGCACTAATGATACAGGTGGACACAGTGAGGCTGCAGATGGGCACAGTGAGGCTGCAGATGGGCATTGTTTACCAGTAGCTGCTGCATTTCCCATCCTAGGCTTATACTCAAGTCAAGTTTTCCCAGTTCTTTTGTGGTAAAATTAGGTGCCTCGGCTTATATTCGGGTCGGCTTATACTCGACTATATACAGTAATAACAATTTTGTTTTTTTATTCTGACACATTTTATTCCTTTTTCTTGACTAATTTGTGTTGGGTTAGATATGCCTTTGTATTCTCAACAGAATATATGCTATAGACCTTGAAAATTTATAATTAAGCATTTTATCATTATTTTATATTTTTGATACATTAGGCCCCGTACACACCATAGAATCCATCCGCTGAAAAATCTCAGCGGATCGGTTTCAGCGGATAGATTCTATGGTGTGTACATTCCTGCGGATATTTATCCGCGGGAATTTCACGATTCCAGCAGATAAAAATTTGTAGACATGTCTACAAATCTATCCGCTTGAATCGATCCCAACGGATTGATCCGCTGGTCTGTACAGACTCACCGGATCAATCCATCCGAAGGGATCCCCCGCATGCGTCGTAATGATTCGACGCATGCGTGGAATTCCTTATATGACAGTGTGGCGCTCGTCGCCGCGTCATCATCGCGGCGACGGCTCGACACGTCATCGCAAGGGGATTTCGGCGCGGATTTCGATCCTATGGTGAGTACACTCCATCGAATCCAAATCCGCTGAAATCCTCGAGAGGATTTATCCACGGAAACGGTCCGCGGATAAATCCTCTCGTGTGTACTAGGCCTAAGGGTTACAAAACATAAACTTCCCCCTTTTTTTTCCATGATGGATGCCAACTACTGGGTTACAATGTTATCCAAGACTCAGCAACAGGGCGATATTACACTTAGGGATAGCAACAAATCCCCCCCATATAATATACATTTATCTAGGCATACATTGCACATTTTTTCATATTGAGGTTGAGCCAAGTTTGCCTTTTATTCCTTTTTTTCATTATTCACAGCAGTAGCATCAGGATAAATCTCTGCTGTAGTGTCATTAAACAACCAGTGGGAGGCAGAAGAGTACACAGATCCCAACAGATCCAATACTCAGCCTTGCGCTGGCTGCATCTGCTATTCCTCTCATTTCTCTGGCTGCTGAATACAATCCGCACGTGTACACACCTGCTATTCCTTTATCCGAGCTGCCACTGAGTTTAGAATTCATTAGCTCTAATCCAGCAACTAACTAACTCAAGGATGCCAGCAACCAAGGAGTTGTTAGCGCAGGCAGGGAGAGAGGCCCAGTTCACTTCTGACAAAAAGCCATCATTACGAGGCTTAAAACAACACAGCCAACTGTATGGGGAGCAGAGAACATTAAACATTGATAAGTGAAAACATCTGCTCTCCAAGCTCCCTGCACTTTTCAACAGCCAGTACATTCTATTAGGTTTCTGGACCGATCTACTGTGGTTTGACATTGTTTAAAGAGAATGTATGTGTAAAAATGAAGCGCAACGCGCCATTCCCAGAAGCTGCTTATTACATCTAATACTATCATTAAATTATTCACTTTTTCAAGTAACCATCCCAGACGCGATGTCACAGGTCAAGATCTGCCCTTTCACAAGTTTTCATTATTCTCACCCAAAAAGTCCTTTGGTGCCCACATTTTTATGGTAATTATACATTTTTGGATACGCTACAATTAAAAATGAAAACTGAACCTTATAATGCATACAGGAAACCACCTATTTATGGCTCCTGTTTGGGGAAAGAGGATGGGTGATGGTGCTGGACCCCAGATAGGTACTGGACCCCATGTAGTAAAGCTGAAGCTTCCTTATGGCAATTTTTACATATTTATGTTGGTCCAGCTTGGATCAGTAGAAGTATGTGCTGTATGTATTCTCATATAAGCACTGCGCTATTGAACTAAATATACATGCTGCTACTTAAGATGCAAACAATAAAATAAAGGGTAAAAAAACAATGCAGTGTCAATCTACACAATCACAGTAGCGCAAAAAAAAAAAAACGATAACAGTTATTCAAAAAGTGTCCATAATAAAAATCAAAAAGAATTGTCCATCATAAATAACGATGGACAATTCTTTTTGATTTTGTTATGGACACTTTTTGAATAATTTTTATTGTTCTTTTGTGCTACTGTGATTGTGTAGATTGACACTACATTGTTTTTTACCCTTTATTTTATGTACTGTATGTAGTCTAGGGGTTGACCGATATTGTTTTTTCAGGACCGATACGATACAAGTTTTTCAGCTGCCTTTAAGGCCGATATCAGGTGCCGATATTCTGTAGATTCTGTAGATTTAAAGTTTTTATTTTTACACTGTCCTTTTACATTTTTTTTTATCACTTTTATTACTGTCACAAGGAATGTAAACATCCCTTGTGACAGTAAGGCCGCGTACACACCATTGTTCCAAACCGATGAAAACGGACCGAAGTTCAGTTTCATCGGTCCAAACCATCGGTCTTTTTTCCATCGGACAAAAATTTGAGAACTTGCTTTAAAAATCGAACCGATAGACCGCTGACCGATAGGTCCAAACCGATGGTTAGTACACAAAAGCATCGGTTCAAAACCCGCGCATGCTCAGAATCAAGTCGACGCATGCTTGGAAGCATTGAACTTTGTTTTAGAGCACTTCAGAACTTTGTTAATAATATTTGAGCACAGAGAACTTTATAAGAAGAAAGTTCATTGTGGAATGAGCATTTTTTGGGACACTATAAGAATACATTTCGCTGTCTATTTCATTTATTTTATTATTGCGTGAAGTTTAATATGAACTTAATGGAATTCCATGAATTGGATGCTTGCCTTTATATGAAAAAATGTATTGATTATAGCCACATTGAAAAATAATACTAATAATGTTCTATTTATAGTGACAAAAATCCATATGTACCATCCGACAAATGTATATTTGTGTAAAGCTCTGTTCACACCTAGGCGTATATACGCCTGAAGCGCGACGCCGCAGCAGCCCCTAAGACGCTGGAGGGGTGATTTTACATTGCCCTCTATGGAGATGGTTCACATCTCCACGCCGAACGCCGTACGCCTGAAAACAAGTCCCGGACCTTTTTTTCAGGTGGCTTTCGGCATAGGAGATGTGGACCTGGGGGTAAGCTGCATTCACAATCGCGGCGTTTTGTCACCGCAAATCGCGGTACAAAACGCCGCAATTTGTCGCCGCAATTCGCGGGACAAAACGCCGCGATTAGGTACGCCAAGGTGTGAATGCAGCCTAAGGCTCCTGAGGAAGCGGAAAGTACGAAAAAAATGCGAAACATGTAGAGCCTCTATACATTATACTGTGGATGGTTGGAGATTTTATTGGCAACAAATGAATGTAAAATATGAGTTATTGCATGGTTGTCACAACATAATTTATTCTATAAATATGTAAATGAACTTTGTTTATCTTTGTAATAATTTTTTTTTTAACTTTATAACCTTGACTGGTAATCAGTTACACATACGGAGCCTCCCTCCAATTCCCTATACATAATATGAACTTAAGTTTTAGTTTAATTTATATGTATTTTGATACACACTGTAATGCGCTTGGCTTTATTATGTAAAGAACCATGGGACATGTAGTCCTTAAAAATAGAAAGGAAACATGCCGCATAATTAGGAGCCCCTCCTACCGACTACGGGCATCACAGCCTAAGGGCCAGCTTCCAGTGTCCGCAATGGGTTAACTGCTTCACAAAATAATTTTCATTAAGCTGCCAACGTCTACAGATATCTCTATAAATTTTAAAGGACTATAGTTCCCCTTTAAAATAAGAATGATAAAATCTAAGCAGAAAACAGAATGTTTTTCTCTAAAAATGATAGCAAGCCTTTGAGTGTTGTCTACTGCTAAAGTGCCCGGCACATCCGTGTTTTATATCTATTGATTTAAAGTCCGCCACAAAAACTACCGACAAAAGCTAGAAGATTTGTTTTGATTTCCAGGTTTGTTATGTGCTAAAAGAATTCCGACTTGCCATGCTCCCCCTGGATTATGTGTCAATAAGAGGAACGTTGAGTGATATCTATGGAGAATGTTCGTGAATAAATGTGTAGGCATCATCTCGATCGGTTTCTCAAACCCCATTTACACTGATTGTGGAAATAATCACTGCTGGGCCTTCTCTCTTTCTTGGGAATAAGGCAGTCTAGATTGCTCAGACCTGGAGGAAGCCTAGCAAAGGTTTTCTCATTCTTATCAATGGATATGATGCATTAAAATAGTCAGTGAACCTAGATCAGGACTTCAAGAGAACCAGTCATGGCTGAGCTTTAACACTAATATAAACGTTTAGGGTCCATTTACATTTGCGTGGTGTCTTAATTCAGGTGTGTTATGTCAAGCGTAAACGTGTGTTGCATTAAAAACTAATGGCCTTCCACATTATCATTACTGTGGCTCAAATTTTTATAGTTTCATCACTCAGACTCTGCCAGTTGGGCCTGGTGGAGGGCCTGGTTCCCACTGTGGTGGAGAGTACTCTCCTTAGGCAGGCCATAGATGGTGCAAATTTCTTTCCTGCAACCACGGGTAGCAGGAAAGAAATTGATTTTCCCATCAACACAGTCAGTGCTGACGGGAATCCCTGCTGCCGAACAATTGTCTGCTGGGAAGCTGTCATTGCCAGGAGAAGAAAGTGATTATTGTTAGGCCTCGTACACACGACCGGATCTATCCGCTGGGATTTATCCGCAGATCAGTTCCAGCGGATAGATCCAGTGGTGTGTACGTCCGAGCGGACATTTATCGACGGAAACAATTCCAGCCGACGGATTTCCAGAGGATAAAAATTTCTTAGCATGCTAAGAAATCTATCCGCTGGAATCCTGTCCAGCGGATTGATCCGGTGGTCTGTACAGACTCACCGGATCAATCCGTCCGCTCCTCTCCCTCGCATGCGTCGTAATGATTCGACGCATGCGTGGAAGTCTTTATCTTCCAGCGTCACGCACGTCGCCGCGTCATCATCGCGGCGACGGCGCGACACGTCACCGCGGATGGATTACGCGCGGATTTCGATCTGATGGTTAGTACAACCATCAGCTCAAAATCCGCCACAGGATTTACACGCGGCCCGACTGTCAGTTGGCATTGGTCATTTCTATAGAAACCAGCCGACATTTAGCCCGTGTGTACTGAAGCCGGTCTGACATGACAGAAAAACGTCTGCCAACTGGCAGGGGGGCCATCTGTAAGCTGTAAGGTTTTTTTCCGTACAGACCTGCCGATGATAGAAAACCACGGCTACTTAAGGACCTCACAGGGCCAGAGGAGATTTATAGGCTTACAACTTACAGATGTCCTCCAGCCCTGTGAGCACCTCCAGCGGCCGTGGTTTTCTATCATCAGCGGGGACACTATGCAGATTTGGATTTGATGAGATATGTACGTTTAAGTGTGAGTTGTGATAACATTTTTAATAAACTGCCCATTGCTGCACTAGATGGCACTTCCCCTTCTATACTGGTAGCGGAGCGGTGGGGGAAATTCCATGTGATTGTGACAGCAATCACACAGCATTCCTGTTCAAATCGCATGCGATTCTTTTCAGTGCGATGTGAGCATGGACTCAAATCGCACCTCAAAAGGTATTGGTACTCCGTATCGGCAAGTGCTTGACCAAAAGTATCGGTACTCGTAGTCGATGATAAAAAAATGGTATTGGTGCAACCCTACTGTTTACTTTCCCTTTTCAAGGATGACATATCCCATGGTACCTTGCTACCAGTAAGCATCGATTCCTGTTCTGACTCCATCTCCTAAAACTCCTCCTCTCAGCGCCTCTGTAGTTCAGAAATCAGGCTCTGTGAAATGACACAGCAGCAGGGCTTTTTTTCTCAAACAATAGGTGCTGGAACTTAACCACAACCCCACAAACCCCTCCCCCTATACACACCCTCCAAATCACATCAAATAGTGGGTGTGGTCAGTCAAATTTCACGAAAACAGTAGGAGGGTCTTAAAGGGGCATTAAATACCAGGATTGCATCACATACAGAGTTCAGAGCTGTCACTTGTAAACACAGAAACCAGACTTCTGTGTTTACAAGTGATTGTAGTGAGCAGGCACCAAAGGGTCTGAGCCAGAGGTGGTGGAAATGAGTTCCACCAAGTTCCCCCTGAAAAAAAAGCCTTGCACAGCAGTGCTACTCACAGAGCATAGTAAATACAGGTCACAGAAGGGAGTAAATGTGTGAGGATCTTCACAGAAAATGTACAAATTTCAAGATTGTTCAGAGCAATGGGAGTAGGCTATAAATAATTGATAGTTACATTATAAAAGAAGGCTATGACGAAACGCCGAGGGTAGGCCTATGACGGCGCATGCGCCGTTCGTAAAACACGTCAATCACGTCAGGTCATCACACATTAGCATAAAACACGCCCCCTCTTCCACATTTGAATTACGTGGGCTTACGCCGGCCCCATTTTCTTAGAGCATTTGCTTAAATGACAGTGGGGTAGATTCAGAGAGAATTTACGCTGGCGTATCTATAGATACGCCGCGTAAATTAAAATCTGCGCCGGCGTATCTTCTTTCTGTATTCAGAAAGCAAGATACGCCGACATTAGCCTAAGATACGACTGGCATAAGTCTCTTACGCCGTCGTATCTTAGGGTGCATTCTCACGCTGGCCGCTAGGTGGCGCTCCCGTCGTTTTCGGCGTAGATTATGCAAATTACCTAGTTACGCCGATTCACAAACGTACGTGCGCCCGGTGGTAGTCTTTTACGTCGTTTGCGTAAGTGTTTTCGGCGTAACGTTGCTCCTGCTATTAGGTGGCGCAGCCAATGTTAAGTATGGACGTCGTTCCCGCTTCGAAACCAATACGTCGTTGCGCCGTACTTGAGAGCAATGCACACTGGGATATGTACACGGACGGCGCATGCCGTAAAACACGTCAATCACGTCAGGTCATAACACATTAGCATAAAACTTCCCCTTCCACATTTGAATTACGCGGGCTTACGCCGGCCCCATTTACGCTACGCCCCCGCAACTTACGGAGCAAGTGCTTTGTGAATACTGCACTTGCTCCTGTAAGTTGAGTCGACGTAGCGTAAATACAATACGCTGCGCCGCCGTAACTAGGCGCGCAGGTACCTGAATCTGCCCCATTGATTTGATCGACAGCAGCACTGCGCTGCTATGAATCGTCCAATCTTTATTGCAAAAGATACATGCATTGCCTCTTCTTTAATAAAATATACTTACCTGCCTATTTGCAGTTACAGTGTCTGTGAAATGTACACTAAGCTGCACATGCGCAGCTCAATGTGCTGGGATGAATGTACATCCTGAACTGGCCAATCTCTATTTTCATCCAGTGCATCCACTCCCCCCACAGTTAGAAAACACAGGAGGACATTTAACCCCTTGATCGCCCGTTGTTAACCCGTTCCCCACCAGTGTCATTTATACAGTGACAGTGCATTTTTTTTAGCACTGATCACTGTATTGGTGTCACTGGTCCCCAAAAAGTGTCACTCAGTGTCAGATTTGTCTGTCACAGTCCCACAAAAGATCGCTGATTGTCGCCATTACTAGCCAAAAAAAAAAAAGTCCACACCCAGAAAAACTGAGAAGATGCTGGTGCTGACGGACCTCGGACCATTGAAGCAAAAGGAAGTATTGCAGATGTTGGTTACGCTGTAAAGTGGTTGTAAACCTCTAACATGAAAAATGAGCGAAGCATTTCCTTCTATAGTGTGTATAGTGTGCCTCAATCCAAAGCACATGTCTGCAGTCTTGTTCCTCTGACATCTGCATGAATAATTTCTGACAGGTTGTGCCAACTCCAAGTACTTGAGGGGGATGGGGAGCAGGTGATTGACAGCCTAAGTTTTGCATGTTTTTTTCTATTAGATTGTGTAGAGGGGGTTGTGTCCATTCCCTCCACTCAGGTCTCAGATTACACTCAGCTCTATATTGTGCAGTGTGTGACATCAGATTTCCACCCTGATGATCAGAAATACTGTGTAAACTGTATACTCTGAACAGCTGTGGATAAAAGAGGGCTGCAGATAAACAGGAACAACTTATGGAAGAGGAATTTTTTATCTCTGTGTATCACCTAAGGCCAGTCACCCCACTGGGTATGTGTAAGGGTTTACAAAAAAAGTGGAACTTTCGCCTTTAAGTACTTGTGACCCCCTGTCACATTTGGCATGTCATTTTTTTGAGGGGAGAGTGGGTACCTAGTTTTCATAGGTACCCAGCTCCCACTTCCTCTCCTGTCGCTGCGGCGCCTAGCAGAAGTTCACATCTCCCCCTCCCTCCCTGCAATCTTCTGGGACACATCACAGGTCCCAGCAAATTGTCCGGCCATTCATATCGGACAGCGTGGCTCGCGCATGCGCAGTGCGCGCTAAACTGTGAAGTCACAGCCCACACTTGCAATGCTGTAACTATGTGATCACTGATTAAAAGGGTTGAAAAGTTTAAAAAAATATATATATTTAAATAACAAACATATCATACTTACCTCCTCTGTGCAGTTCATTTTGCACAGAGTGGCCCAGTCCTCGTCTTCTGGGGTCTCTCGGCTCCTCCCCGCAAAAGCTAACCCCCCTTTTGGGAAGCACTCTCCCAAGGGGGTTAGCTTGCGGGCGCGCTCCTGTGTAAGACAGTGGCGGCCATAGCCGCGAAGTGTATCACTCGGCCCCGCCCCTGGGCCCATAGGATGCATTAAGGTGAAAAAAACGGAAGGTTTAAACCCATTTTTTGCATATCCTGGTGTGCTGGTGACATTACTGTCTGTGACTGTGTACGGTTCCAGCCGGTGGTCGCTTCAGCACCCAATTAAAAATACAGCCAGTTCTGCAGGAACGTGTGCGTTAGGAATATTGCATTGGCCCACATGCAATGCTGGCGCCGCAGAGAGGCGAGGGAGAGAAGCGAGACTTCGGGCGGCCGCGTGGCTGGACCGTGGGACAGGTAAGTGTTTGTTTGTTAAAAATCAGCAGCTACACTTTTTTTAGCTACTGACTTTTAAATGGGTGGAACTCCGCTTTAAGGTCAATGTTCCAATAATAACATAATGGGGTAGATTCAGTAAGATATGCGCATTTTTTACGTAGGCGCAGGGCACCGTTTTTGCCCTGCGCCCCCGCAAATTTTCTGCGCTACCTGCGATTCACGGAGCAGTAGCTCTGTAAATTGCGTGGGCGCTCCGGCAAAATGCCCGGCGTAAGCGCGCGCAATTTAAATGATCCCGTAGGGGGCGGGAATCATTTAAATTAGGCGCGTTCCCGCGCTGATCGTAGAGCACATGTTCCGTCTGGAAACTTTCCCGACGTGCATTGCGGCAAATGACGTCGCAAGGACCTCATTTGCTTCAAAGTGAACGCGAATGGCGTCCAGCGCCATTCACGAATCACTTACGCAAACTACGTAAAGTTCAAATTTCGCGACGCGGGAACGACGGGTATACGTAACATTGGCTGCCCCTGCTAATAGCAGGGGCAGTCTTATGCGAAAACCGCTGTACGCAAACGACGTAAACTGCGTACGCAGGGCTCGCGTAACGTTGTGAATCGGCACTAGTATGCAATTTGCATACTATACGCTGAGCACAACGGGAACGCCACCTAGCGGCCATCGCAAGAATGCAGCCTAAGATATGCGGGCATAAGAGCCTTATGCCACGCATATCTTATGCTGTAGTCGGCGTAACGAGCTCTCTGAATCAGGAGAACTCGTTACGCCGGGGCAAGTAAGCAATTGCGCTGCGTAACTATGGTTATGCAGGCGCAATTGCTCTTTGAATCTGGGCCAATATGTGGTCACTGAAAATACACTATAGTGCACAACACAGGGTGGCTTACCGTCATCATTATCCTTCCGCAAGTGGTCAATCATATACTGGATGGGATCTTCTGGTCTGTCAATGAGGAGCTTTTGCACCATTTTCTGAAAAATATTATTTGCCATAATTATAGAGACAGCAGTACATAGAATCGCTCACTTCGATCCCTTCCCAAAAGTGCTGACAATGTGAGGCCTCTGCCAAAGTGAAATACACACAATATCAGGACCAATTGGGCTTTATGACCTCTTGAAAATCATTATTGTCCTGGGTGCCGAGTACATTTCAGCACATGAATTAGGACCTTCATTATTAAGGTGAATACGAACAGCCTTTATTTACTTCCCTGGTGAAGGATGTTTATTTTAGAGGAGTAATTATGAAGTTATCCTTCAATTTGCATATAAACACTAACCATCTTACTTGAGTTTATGAATGAAGCCTGCATCTGTTATTTTCAGGATTCATTCACACAGAAGTTGCTATCAGAGGGGAACCCCCAAACCTGGCAGATTACTCCCGGGGAGGGATTCCAGCAACTTTATGCTCCAGAACCAGATGAGTGGCTAGTCATAGTCACATGTGCAATCCTTTTTTTTTCTTGGTGTTTTCATATGGATCCAAGATCTGTTCTCATAAATCAACCACTCACACATATAAAATCCTGGTAAAAAGAAACCCACAATTTATTATTTATTTATTATAGATATGATAGAGCCTACACCAGGGGTCCTCAAACTTTTTAAACAGGGGGCCAGGTCACAGTCCCTCAGACTGTTGGGGGGCCGGACTATAGTTTAAATAAATATGAACCTATGCACACATCTTATTTGAAGTGCAAAAAAAACAGGAACAATACAATATTTTAAATAAAGAACAATTTTTATCAACATAAACTTATTAGTATTTCACAGACTCCCCTCATCACGGAACCCCTCCCCATCACAGACTCCCCTCATCACGGAACCCCTCCCCATCACAGACTCCCCTCATCACGGAACCCCTCCCCATCACAGACTCCCCTCATCACGGAACCCCTCCCCATCACAGACTCCCCTCATCACGGAACCCCTCCCCATCACAGACTCCCCTCATCACGGAACCCCTCCCCAACACAGATCCCCCTCATCACGGAACACCTCCCCAACACAGACCCCCCTCATCACGGAACCCCTCCCCATCACAGACTCCCCTCATCACGGAACCCCTCCCCAACACAGATCCCCCTCATCACAGAACCCCTCCCCAACACAAATCCCCCTCATCACGGAACACCCCCCCAACACACATCCCCCTCATCACGGAACACCTCTCCAACACAGATCCCCCTCATCACGGAACACCTCCCCAACACCTCCCCAACACAGACCCCCCTCATCACGGAACCCCTCCCCATCACAGACTCCCCTCATCACGGAACACCTCCCCAACACAGATCCCCCTCATCACAGAACCCCTCCCCAACACAAATCCCCCTCATCACGGAACACCCCCCCAACACACATCCCCCTCATCACGGAACACCTCTCCAACACAGATCCCCCTCATCACGGAACACCTCCCCAACACCTCCCCAACACAGATCCCCCTCATCACAGAACCCCTCCCCAACACAGATCCCCCTCATCACGGAACACCTCCCCAACACAGATCCCCCTCATCACAGAACCCCTCCCCAACACAGATCCCCCTCATCACGGAACACCTCCCCATCACAGATCCCCCTCATCACGGAACACCTCCCCAACACAGATCCCCCTCATCACAGAACCCCTCCCCAACACAGATCCCCCTCATCACGGAACACCTCCCCATCACAGATCCCCCTCATCACGGAACACCTCCCCAACACAGATCCCCCTCATCACAGAACCCCTCCCCAACACAGATCCCCCTCATCACAGAACACCTCCCCAACACAGATCCCCCTCATCACGGAACACCTCCCCAACACAGATCCCCCTTATCACGGAACCCCTCCCCAACACAGATCCCCCTCATCACGGAACACCTCCCCATCACAGATCCCCCTCATCACGGAACCCCTCCCCAACACAGATCCCCCTCATCATGGAACACCTCCCCATCACAGATCCCCCTCATCACGGAACACCTCCCCAACACAGATCCCCCTCATCACAGAACCGCTCCCCAACACAGATCCCCCTCATCACAGAACACCTCCCCAACACAGATCCCCCTCATCACGGAACACCTCCCCAACACAGATCCCCCTCATCACAGAACCCCTTCCCAACACAGATCCCCCTCATCACGGAACCCCTCCCCATCACAGATCCCCCTCATCACGGAACCCCTCCCCAACACAGATCCCCCTCATCACGGAACACCTCCCCAACACAGATCCCCCTCATCACGGAACACCTCCCCAACACAGATCCCCCTCATCACGGAACACCTCCCCAACACAGATCCCCCTCATCACGGAACACCTCCCCAACACAGATCCCCCTCATCACGGAACACCTCCCCAACACAGATCCCCCTCATCACGGAACACCTCCCCAACACAGATCCCCCTCATCACGGAACACCTCCCCAACACCTCCCCAACACAGATCCCCCTCATCACAGAACCCCTCCCCAACACAGATCCCCCTCATCACGGAACACCTCCCCAACACAGATCCCCCTCATCACAGAACCCCTCCCCAACACAGATCCCCCTCATCACGGAACACCTCCCCATCACAGATCCCCCTCATCACGGAACACCTCCCCAACACAGATCCCCCTCATCACAGAACCCCTCCCCAACACAGATCCCTCTCATCACGGAACACCTCCCCATCACAGATCCCCCTCATCACGGAACACCTCCCCAACACAGATCCCCCTCATCACAGAACCCCTCCCCAACACAGATCCCCCTCATCACAGAACACCTCCCCAACACAGATCCCCCTCATCACGGAACACCTCCCCAACACAGATCCCCCTTATCACGGAACCCCTCCCCAACACAGATCCCCCTCATCACGGAACACCTCCCCATCACAGATCCCCCTCATCACGGAACCCCTCCCCAACACAGATCCCCCTCATCATGGAACACCTCCCCATCACAGATCCCCCTCATCACGGAACACCTCCCCAACACAGATCCCCCTCATCACAGAACCGCTCCCCAACACAGATCCCCCTCATCACAGAACACCTCCCCAACACAGATCCCCCTCATCACGGAACACCTCCCCAACACAGATCCCCCTCATCACAGAACCCCTTCCCAACACAGATCCCCCTCATCACGGAACCCCTCCCCATCACAGATCCCCCTCATCACGGAACCCCTCCCCAACACAGATCCCCCTCATCACGGAACACCTCCCCAACACAGATCCCCCTCATCACGGAACACCTCCCCAACACAGATCCCCCTCATCACGGAACACCTCCCCAACACAGATCCCCCTCATCACGGAACACCTCCCCAACACAGATCCCCCTCATCACGGAACACCTCCCCAACACAGATCCCCCTCATCACGGAACACCTCCCCAACACAGATCCCCCTCATCACGGAACACCTCCCCAACACCTCCCCAACACAGATCCCCCTCATCACAGAACCCCTCCCCAACACAGATCCCCCTCATCACGGAACACCTCCCCAACACAGATCCCCCTCATCACAGAACCCCTCCCCAACACAGATCCCCCTCATCACGGAACACCTCCCCATCACAGATCCCCCTCATCACGGAACACCTCCCCAACACAGATCCCCCTCATCACGGAACCCCTCCCCAACACAGATCCCTCTCATCACGGAACACCTCCCCATCACAGATCCCCCTCATCACGGAACACCTCCCCAACACAGATCCCCCTCATCACAGAACCCCTCCCCAACACAGATCCCCCTCATCACAGAACACCTCCCCAACACAGATCCCCCTCATCACGGAACACCTCCCCAACACAGATCCCCCTTATCACAGAACCCCTCCCCAACACAGATCCCCCTCATCACGGAACACCTCCCCATCACAGATCCCCCTCATCACAGAACCCCTCCCCAACACAGATCCCCCTCATCACAGAACCCCTCCCCAACACAGATCCCCCTCATCACGGAACACCTCCCCAACACAGATCCCCCTCATCACAGAACCCCTCCCCAACACAGATCCCCCTCATCACAGAACACCTCCCCAACACAGATCCCCCTCATCACGGAACACCTCCCCAACACAGATCCCCCTCATCACAGAACCCCTTCCCAACACAGATCCCCCTCATCACGGAACCCCTCCCCATCACAGATCCCCCTCATCACGGAACCCCTCCCCAACACAGATCCCCCTCATCACGGAACACCTCCCCAACACAGATCCCCCTCATCACGGAACACCTCCCCAACACAGATCCCCCTCATCACGGAACACCTCCCCAACACAGATCCCCCTCATCACGGAACACCTCCCCAACACAGATCCCCCTCATCACGGAACACCTCCCCAACACAGATCCCCCTCATCACGGAACACCTCCCCAACACCTCCCCAACACAGATCCCCCTCATCACAGAACCCCTCCCCAACACAGATCCCCCTCATCACGGAACACCTCCCCAACACAGATCCCCCTCATCACGGAACACCTCCCCAACACAGATCCCCCTCATCACAGAACCCCTCCCCAACACAGATCCCCCTCATCACGGAACACCTCCCCATCACAGATCCCCCTCATCACGGAACACCTCCCCAACACAGATCCCCCTCATTACAGAACCCCTCCCCAACACAGATCCCTCTCATCACGGAACACCTCCCCATCACAGATCCCCCTCATCACGGAACACCTCCCCAACACAGATCCCCCTCATCACAGAACCCCTCCCCAACACAGATCCCCCTCATCACAGAACACCTCCCCAACACAGATCCCCCTCATCACGGAACACCTCCCCAACACAGATCCCCCTTATCACAGAACCCCTCCCCAACACAGATCCCCCTCATCACGGAACACCTCCCCATCACAGATCCCCCTCATCACAGAACCCCTCCCCAACACAGATCCCCCTCATCACGGAACACCTCCCCATCACAGATCCCCCTCATCACGGAACACCTCCCCAACACAGATCCCCCTCATCACAGAACCCCTCCCCAACACAGATCCCCCTCATCACAGAACACCTCCCCAACACAGATCCCCCTCATCACGGAACACCTCCCCAACACAGATCCCCCTCATCACAGAACCCCTTCCCAACACAGATCCCCCTCATCACGGAACACCTCCCCATCACAGATCCCCTCATCACGGAACACCTCCCCATCACAGATCCCCCTCATCACGGAACACCTCCCCAACACAGATCCCCCTCATCACAGAACCCCTCCCCAACACAGATCCCCCTCATCACAGAACACCTCCCCAACACAGATCCCCCTCATCACGGAACACCTCCCCAACACAGATCCCCCTCATCACAGAACCCCTTCCCAACACAGATCCCCCTCATCACGGAACACCTCCCCATCACAGATCCCCTCATCACGGAACCCCTCCCCAACACAGATCCCCCTCATCACGGAACACCTCCCCAACACAGATCCCCCTCATCACGGAACACCTCCCCAACACAGATCCCCCTCATCACGGAACACCTCCCCAACACAGATCCCCCTCATCACGGAACACCTCCCCAACACAGATCCCCCTCATCACGGAACACCTCCCCAACACAGATCCCCCTCATCACGGAACACCTCCCCAACACAGATCCCCCTCATCATGGAACACCTCCCCAACACAGATCCCCCTCATCACGGAACACCCCCCCCCCCCCAACACAGATCCCCCTCATCATGGAACACCTCCCCAACACAGATCCCCCTCATCACGGAACACCCAATAACTGACCCCCATCACAAAGCCCCCCAACACAAACTCCTCTATATCACAAAGCCCCCAATAACAGACCCCTCACCACAAACTCCTCTCCATCAAAAAGCCCCCATAACAGATCATCCCCATCATAAAGCCCCCCAACACAAACTCCTCAATAACTGACCCCCATCACAAACTCCTCTCTATTAAATAGCGGGGGAGAGGGGGAAAAGTGGGGAGGGGGAAAGGTGGGGAGGGGAGAGGGGGAAAGGTGGGGAGAGAAGGGGGAGGGAGAGGGAGAAGTGAGGAGCAAGAAGGAGTGAAGAGAAGAAGTGAGGACTGGGGACAAGGATGGCAATAAAACAATGACAGAGTTTCTGCTTTTTCTGACTAAAGCTGCTTCTTAGAACAACTTCCCCTCACTTCCTGTCTCAGTGACAACTTCCCCTCACTTCCTGTCTCGGTGACAACTTCCCCTCACTTCCTGTCTCGGTGACAACTTCCCCTCACTTCCTGTCTCGGTGACAACTTCCCCTCACTTCCTGTCTCGGTGACAACACTGTCATGGACACAGGAAGTGCCCCTCCCCTAATGGACACAGCCATAGGAGGCCCCAATCTGAGAATTACAGAATCTTCTCCTAGAACTCTGTGTGAGTGAAAACTTTACCAAACATTAGAGCAGTGTTTCTCAAGGCGCCCCAACAGGTCACGTTTTCAGGATTTCCCTCAGATGAAACAGCTGTGGTAATTACTAATCACCTGTGCAGAGTAATGGAAAGCCTGAAAACATGACCTGTTGTGGCGCCTTGAGAAACATTACATTAGAGGAGTCCCCTGAGGTGTGGTTGGCTGGGAGTTGTAGTTCCCTCACCTGGATGATATCGAAGACGTTGTGCTCCTCTGCATACACAGCCATGTTCGGGGGGATTCTCAGGGGCTTCGTAGTGGCGTCCATGTCTCCAATCTGCAGGCCTCAGGTTCCCCGGACAGGCGGCAGTAGCGCTCCTTAGCAACACAACCAGCTCCCCGGTTTCCAGGCGACCAGCGTTTCCACGGACTCTCATGACGACATCACACCTCGACAAACGTCTGCGTTCCAAAGCCGCGCATGCGCAGTAGGCTGCAATGGTTAGGTCGCTGCGTGGGCAGTGTTCGGTGCTGAAACCTGCATGTTCTTATCATGATGCGGCTGTACATACATCGCACAATATACACTCAGAGGAGAACTCATAGGGATACTTAGTACATGTCGTTCCTAACTCTATCCGATTTCCGTTCCTAAAGCCCTCAGAACCAGAAGCAGTTATTTTCTAATCATAAGTTTAGACATGCAGTTGAGGAGCAGTAAAAATATTTGGATGAGTTGTGTTTTTACCATCCCCCTGAAGCTGCAGCAGACAGGGGTGTTTATATGTCATGGTTACCATGCTTTGCGCCTATGGCAAAAGCTACCCAACATTACATATCACGATCAGCAGGTGGCAAGCCTGCCAAACGCGACTCATCCAGACCAATGGAAAAACGGTTTCAACTCCCTGTGTGTTGGCTAAAATGGGGTTAAAACAACCAATGAGGAGGCAACCTACATACGGATAGTTCTTCAGAGAGCCGATGGATTTTGGCGCACATGTAAATCGATCCCTGGGGCATTCTTTCTCCCACTGACTGCGAACTGACCCTGGGGCATTCTTCCTCCCACAGACTGCTAACTGACCCTGGGGCATTCTTTCTCCCACTGACTGCTAACTGACCCTGGGGCATTCTTCCTCCCACAGACTGCTAACTGACCCTGGGGCATTCTTTCTCCCACTGACTGCTAACTGACCCTGGGGCATTCTTCCTCCCACTGACTGTTAACTGACCCTGGGGCATTCTTCATCCCACTGACTGCTAACTGACACTGGGGCATTCTCCCTCCCACTGACTGCTTACTGACCCTGGGGCATTCTTCCTTTCACTGACTGCGAACTGACACTGGGGCATTCTCCCTCCCACTGACTGCTATTTGACACTGGGGCATTCTTCCCCCCACTGACTGCTAACTGACACTGGGTATTGTTCTCTCACAGACTGCTAACTGACACTGAGGTATTCTTCTCCCAGAGACTGCTAACTGATACTGGTGAATTCTCCCTCCCACTGACTGCTATCTGACACTGGGTCATTCTTCCCCCCACTGACTGCTAACTGACACTGGGGCATTCTTCCTCCCACTGACTGCTAACTGACCCTGGGGCATTCTTCCTCCCACTGACTGCTAACTGACCCTGGGACATTCTTCCGCCCACTGACTGCTAACTGACCCTGGGGCATTCTTCCTCCCACTGACTGTTAACTGACCCTGGGGCATTCTTCCTCCCACTGACTGTTAACTGACCCTGGGGCATTCTTCATCCCACTGACTGCTAACTGACACTGGGGCATTCTCCCTCCCACTGACTGCTTACTGACCCTGGGGCATTCTTCCTTTCACTGACTGCGAACTGACACTGGGGCATTCTCCCTCCCACTGACTGCTATTTGACACTGGGGCATTCTTCCCCCCACTGACTGCTAACTGACACTGGGTATTGTTCTCTCACAGACTGCTAACTGACACTGAGGTATTCTTCTCCCAGAGACTGCTAACTGATACTGGTGAATTCTCCCTCCCACTGACTGCTATCTGACACTGGGTCATTCTTCCCCCCACTGACTGCTAACTGACACTGGGGCATTCTTCCTCCCACTGACTGCTAACTGACCCTGGGGCATTCTTCCTCCCACTGACTGCTAACTGACCCTGGGGCATTCTTCCTCCCACTGACTGCTAACTGACCCTGGGACATTCTTCCGCCCACTGACTGCTAACTGACACTGGGACATTCTTCCTCCCACTTACTGCTAACTGACACAGGGGCATCCCCCCCCACTGACTACGAATTGACACAGGGGCATTCTCCCTCCCGCTGACTGCTATCTGACACTGGGCAATTCTTCCCCCCACTGACTGCTAACTGACACTGTGGTATTTATCTTCCACAGACTGCTTACTGATACTGGGGCATTCTTCCTCCAACTGACTGCTAACTGACCCTGGTGCATTCTCCCCCCCCCCCCCCACTGACTGCTAAATTACACTGGGGCATTCCCCCCCCCCCCCCCCACTGACTGCGAACTGACACTGGGGCATTCTCCCTCCCACTGACTGCTATCTAACACTAGGGAATTCTCCCTCCCACTGACTGCTAACTGATACTGGTGCATTCTCCCTCCCACTGACTGCTAACTGACACTGGGTATTCTTCTCTCACAGACTGCTAATTGACACTGGGGCATTCTTCCTCCCACTGACCCTGGGACATTCCTTCTCCCACTGACTGCTAACTGACACTGGGTATTCTTCTCTCACAGACTGCTAATTGACACTGGGGCATTCTTCCTCCCACTGACCCTGGGACATTCCTTCTCCCACTGACTGCTAACTGACACTGGGTATTCTTCTTCCACAGACTGCTAACTGACACTGGGGTATTCTTCTCACACAGACTGCTAACTGATACTAGGGCATTCTTCCTCCCACTGACTGCTAACTGACCCTGGTGCATTCTCCCTCCCACTGACTGCTAACTGACTCTGGGGCATTCCCCCCCCCCCCACTGACACTGGGGCATTCTCCCTCCCACTGACTGCTAACTGACACTGGGGCATTCTCCCTCCCACTGACTGCTAACTGACACTGGGGCATTCTCCCTCCCGCTGACTGCTAACTGACACTGGGGCATTCTCCCTCCCGCTGACTGCTAACTGACACTAGGGCATTCTCCCTCCCGCTGACTGCTAACTGATACTGGTGCATTCTCCCTCCCACTGACTGCTATCTGGCACTGGGTCATTCTTCCCCCCCACTGACTGCTAACTGACACTGGGTATTCTTCTCGCACAGACTGCTAACTGACACTGGGGAATTCTTCTCCCACAGACTGCTTACTGATACTGGTGCATTCTCCCTCCCACTGACTGCTAACTGACACTGCGTATTCTCCCACAGACTGCTGACACTGGGGCAATCTTCCTCCCACTGACTGCTAATGGACACTTGGGACATACTCCCTCCTACTGACTAACTGACACTAGGGAATTCTTCCTCCCACTGACACTGGAGAATTCTCCCTCCCACTTACTGCTAACTGACACAGGGGCATTCTTCCTCCCACTAACTGCTAACTGACACTGGGGTTTTCTTAGTCCAATTGATTGCTGACTACCAGGGTATTCTTCCTCCCACTGACTGCTGACACTGGGGAATTCTTCTTCCGATTGACTGGGAGGATACAGGTTATATCATATGAAAAGAGCTCACCCAATGCTCTAGATCTGATCCTGGGGAGGTCTGTTGGTGTGATCCCTTGGGGGGGGGGGGGATCCAGTTAGGGTTCCCAGTGGGGTCTGGAGCCTGGTGACCCTTATAGACTTACATGTGCCAGTTATGGACTTATCTTTATGGATTATTGCCATATCATGCACTCTGTGGGACTTATATTTCCTCTTGTGGATTTGTTGTCTAAATGAACAGTTCCTGTGTCATCCTAAATGGTAAAGAATCAGTAAAGGATCTTCTTTGTTCACCTGCTTTGCTTGGTCTGCAGTCTCTTAAAGGGGTGCATGCACAGCATATAAAAAGAACAGGGCTTACATCAGGGGACTAGGGAGTTAGAGTGGTATATAGAACATTTAGTCCAGCATGTAGGATGTTGTCTAGTGTAGGCTATATTGCCATTGCTAAGGACATCTGTATTTGTGTCATTTGCTAAATATAGCCAATCAGCCAGGGAACGAGTGACTGGCAGGGGTGGCTCTGGCATTGAAGGGGTGTTGTGCTTGGCCCCTTCACTAGCGGCTGCCTCCCCACATACTGGGACCGGATCCACATCTCAGCAGACCTAAAGACCCAGTCTGGGAGTCAAGGGAGAGAGAAGTAGAGGGGCCCCTGGGAAGAGAACAAGCATATAGTTATAGTAAAATGTGTTTCCTATATCCAGTAGCAACAGTCAGACATGTCACTGGGAGGGAGGTGACAGGGACTGCTGTGTTGGCCCCTAAATGCTGCACACCTGGGAAGTGGTGTTCTCTAACTAGTAGATGTATCTGGAGTGCTTAGAGTTAACAGTTTGGCCACGAGTAACAAAAAGGTTAACTGTGTAAGTTGCTGCCCGCTTCTAAGTCTGGAGTTGTGCCTTAAAGCGGATTGTCATGGATCTTAAGATATTAAAGTGTTTCTACTTGACATCTGTTACACAGGAGAGGGACATTCAATGCAAGGACACCGGCTATTGAAATGCTAAGTGGAACCAGCTAGAGAAATACCTTTTATTGTGCTCTGCAGGCTAAGAGCGGGTGTCGGAGACACTCCGTCTGGCTAAAAAACTATGGATTGAAGGTTAATTGAATCTAGAATGTATGTGTGAAGATGTATGTGTTTATTGTTCTAAAGGTCAGAAGCCTCCTGTCAGCTGTATTGAATTAGCATTCTATTGTCTAAAGCAATGTAACCTCTCAGAGGTAGTAATTAAGTAGACCGGGTTATTGTGTACATTGATTACCCCCTGGGGCTTCTGTCTCAATACACAAGTCTTTCTATCCAAGCTATTGGACCAATCCCTGTTGACAATTTCAAGTCCTCATTTGCATGGTCAAGGAGGACTTGAGTGAAGACTGGATATACTTTACAATTGACCAATAGGAAAGCGGTTGTTGGGAGTGGGATGTTCCAAAATTCTGTATAAAAGTGTGCTGTGTACTTGAAAATAAAGAGTCCTGTTGGAACTTACATACAGCCTGCCTGGTGTTTGTTCTTAATGGGTCCGAATGGCACATAGCTGTAATTCGGATCCCGGAACCTTGGATGACTGGACCATCAGACGTTGCAATCTGCAAGCGGACTCACTGGTATCAGAGGAGTGTCGGGAGAGCAGGACCTGGGCGAGGAAGGATCTCGTCACATTGGTGGCAGCGGTGGGATTTGCTCTCCAGTTACTGGGACAACTCCAAACCACCACCATGAATGACCAGCTATGCAGCCTGGAGGAGAACCATGCTAAAAGACTTGCTTGAGAGCCGTGGAGGGACCGGTGGGAAGAACAAGGCCACCCTGATCATTGCGCTAGCCGAGATGGATCAGAGGGATGGTGATGCAGGACCCCGGTCAGTTGAAGACTTGTTCCAGCAGCGAGTTCAACAGCGGTTGGCATTATATGGTGCGAACCCATCAGAGACCGCCATACAGAATACCATTAGAGACCTCCAGCGGCAGGATGAGAGAGAACGAGAGTGGCAACAGAGAGAACGAGAGCGACAACAGAGAGAACGAGAGCGGCAACAGGAGCTGAGAATTGCAGAAATACGGCGATCGGTGACAACGCCTAAAGAAGCAGCACCAAATGAAAGAAGAGGAGAGGTACAGATATCAGTAACCATGGAAGAGGAATTCAGAAGGAGGTTGCGAGAGAAGCAGATACAGCGCAGAGGACCAGTATCAGAGGAGGTCCTGCTTGGATGGTCTGATTCGATCCGCTGCGAACTCTGGAAAGAAGCGCTAGCCTGCGAGCAGCGACACCAGGGAAAAGCTCTCCCCTCCATCCATGTAAGGTACTGGTCACAGTATGAAGTACGGATGTTGTTATTGGGGGAACAACCAAAGCAGGAGTGGACAGCAGAGTTAAGCAGGCTGATCCGGGAAGAGATGCGGTTGGACGAGAGCTACAGAGCCCTCCGGTGGTATGTAGTCCAAGAGTGCCCGTGGTCAGCGGATGACAGCCCCACGGAAGGCTTTGACTATGATGGCCTGGGATTGTTGTATTGGAGGATGTCCAGGGATCCCAACTTTGGGAGCGATCGGGAGTGGCGTTGGGAGGAAATAATGGAGCACAGAGAGCGAAGACTGAATGTCCCGGAAGTGCACTGGTTACAGGAAGATTTGGAATTCCTGGCCGCTCAGGAATGGGAACTGGAAATTGCCTACAAACAGCTGCTAGACTCCGCTCAGCAGCAGGGTGAGGTTCCCTTTACCTGGGACTATGAGGAAATATCAGCTGACAGTGATGAAATCCTGGCTGATGAATCAGCAGTGGAAAATCGGGAGCTTGCCATTCCCAAAGCTGAAGTGCTGACCGCAGGGCCGAGCTCTGCTAACCTCTGCTCAGTACCCATAGCATCTGCTGGGTTCCATGGACAGGAGATGGTGAACCTCTATCCCCAGACACCAGTTGTAGAGACAGGGGATTTGATAGACTTTTCTGCTGAGGAAGAACAACCTGGGGAGCCTCCAACAGAAGAGCTGGTATCAGGGCCAAACTTCACTGTGCTCTGCCCAGCACCAAGGACAGTATTTGTGGAGTTACAAGGAACTTCCCCAGCTGAAGCGCTGGTCACCGGACAGAGGGATCAAGACCTCTGCCCCACCCCTGTGGCAGTTCCGGAGGCTCAGGGTGAGAAGATGGCGATCACTCCCCAGCCACAGATTACAGAATGTATGGACTGTTCAGAGGATGTTATGGATTATGCACCCCCAGCAGAAGTGCTGGCAACAGGGCAGAATGCTAGCCATCTCTGCCCAGCACCGGGACCAACTGTGGAGTTCCAGGGAGCCGGGGCGGTTGGCCCCCCTCCGCAGCAACAAGCTGAGGTAGTGAAGCTGTTACTCCCAGCTGAATCACTGGCAGCAGGGCAGGATGCTACTGGCTGCTGCACACCACTACAGCTTGAGCGGATATCGGTGGATGGGACTGTGGTCCCCACTCACATCAACCCAGCGGAAGAGCTGGCAACAGAGCAGAGTGCCCCGGGCCTCTGCTCTCAACTAACAGAAGAGGGGGTTCCGGTGGTAGTGGATGGGACTCCGATCTCCACGGACACAACCCCAGAACATGGTGCGGCACTGAGACAGGAGGATGTCGACTTTGCTTTGCAAGCACCGGGGGATTTTTACCTAGCCTCAGTGGATGGGACTGCAGTCTCCACTGGTATACCCCAGGAATGGTGGCCAGTTGGCCCAGATTCCCAACGGCATGATGAACTGAGCCCAGCCACCCTGTCTTCTCTCCAGCGGCTGAAAGGACTCCAGGGAGAAGGGCCAGTCCAGGCCTCTCCCCAGCGGCAGGCGTGTTCTCTGAGAGAGGCAGAGATTGGCTGGGTGAGTAATGCTCTGTTTGGGACAAGGTATCTGGGGTACTGGGTGGGTACCGGAATTGGGATCTCTCCCAGTGTTAGTCTCCTGCCAAAGGGGGAGATGTGTGACAGACCTAGCCGGGACAGGGGCTTTTGGAGAGGACTGAATGTGAGCCTCTTGCCATCCGATTATGGGGCAGGACCTCAAAACAGGAAGGCAGATGGGTCATCCCAGCGGACAGTCCTGGAACCTTAAGACTACTTTTCCAACATCCTCGAGTTGACCCGTTTGGGTCCCACTGCGGCTGTTGGACTGTTTCCCAGGGGAAGTAATGTCATGGATCTTAAGATATTAAAGTGTTTCTACTTGACATCTGTTACACAGGAGAGGGACATTCAATGCAAGGACACCGGCTATTGAAATGCTAAGTGGAACCAGATAGAGAAATACCTTGTATTGTGCTCTGCAGGCTAAGAGCGGGTGTCGGAGACACTCCGTCTGGCTAAAAAACTATGGATTGAAGGTTAATTGAATCTAGAATGTATGTGTGAAGATGTATGTGTTTATTGTTCTAAAGGTCAGAAGCCTCCTGTCAGCTGTATTGAATTAGCATTCTATTGTCTAAAGCAATGTAACCTCTCAGAGGTAGTAATTAAGTAGACCGGGTTATTGTGTACATTGATTACCCCCTGGGGCTTCTGTCTCAATACACAAGTCTTTCTATCCAAGCTATTGGACCAATCCCTGTTGACAATTTCAAGTCCTCATTTGCATGGTCAAGGAGGACTTGAGTGAAGACTGGATATACTTTACAATTGACCAATAGGAAAGCGGTTGTTGGGAGTGGGATGTTCCAAAATTCTGTATAAAAGTGTGCTGTGTACTTGAAAATAAAGAGTCCTGTTGGAACTTACATACAGCCTGCCTGGTGTTTGTTCTTAATGGGTCCGAATGGCACATAGCTGTAATTCGGATCCCGGAACCTTGGATGACTGGACCATCAGACGTTGCAATCTGCAAGCGGACTCACTGGTATCAGAGGAGTGTCGGGAGAGCAGGACCTGGGGGAGGAAGGATCTCGTCACACGGATCTCCACTCTAAAGTGGAGTCCCGCTGATCGGCACCCTCCCCCCCTCCGGTGTCACATTTGACACCTTTCAGGGGGGAGGGGGGTGCAGATACCTGTCTGTAGATACGGCAAAGGACGGGTTTTTTCTCCGCTTCCCGTCCGTCCCCCGTTGTATGCTGGGAACACTCGGCTCCCAGCACACAGCGGGAGCCAATCGGCGGGCGCAGCGCGACTCGCGCATGCGCCGTAGGGAACCGGGCAGTGAAGCCGGAGCGCTTCACTTCCTGGTTCCCTCACCGTGGATGGAGGGGGGAGCAGCAGGGTGATGAGCGATCGGCTCGTCATCTGCTGCGATCACCGCTGGACTCCAGGACAGGTAAGTGTCCTTATATTAAAAGTCAGCAGCTGCAGTATTTGTAGCTGCTGGCTTTTAATATATTTGTTTAGTGGCACATCCGCTTTAATGTTGATTGGCAATTGATGGGCACACTGGCAGCAGTTGATGGATACAGTAGCTGCGTTTGATGGCACAGTGGCAGCAATTTATGGGCACAGTGGCTGTGTTTGATGGGCACAGTGGCTGCATTTGACGGGCACAGTAGCTGCAATTGATTTATTTTTTTCAGTTTGTTTGTGCCCCCCAAAAATTTGGAGCACCAGCCACCACTGCAATCATGTGCAGTGGAACCTCGGATTGCGAGTAACGTGGTTAACGAGCTGTAACGGCTACCCATGTAGTGAGAGGGTCTCAGCCGTTGGAGACGTCCTTTTCCCTGGCAAGCTGCGATATGCAGGTACCGCCGGTATATCCCATCGAACGCCCTTTCAAGAAACGAGACGGGCTACGTTTGCAGAGTCAAGCAGGACTGACTTTTAATGCCACATTTTTCTTCCTTATATCTGGTTACAAACTGTACAGAAACAAATGACACTCCCCCCCACCCAGGGGGGGCTTCAATACACATACTTTGAAATAATGACATTCCCTTGAGCCAATCAGTCGCTAGCCGTTTTGGCTCCTAAACTTAACTTGATCAGACAATAGAATTCAATTAACCTTTAAAACAATTATCACTCACACATAATCCCCATCAGCATACACCTCACAGGAGGTTGTTACCTACACAAAAGAGAGTTCTCATTAGCTATGCAAAGGGAACATTAGCATTCAGCAGTGGAAGAATCCCTTCTATAATTAACCCTTTGAGCTCAGAATACAATGTGGTACATCCAATTGTGACAAGCCATGCAGTTCCTTGTAGTCCTCCCTGCATGAAGATTATCGATGTCCCGGCAGCATGCATAGGTCCGTTACACGAGCGTTTCGCAATACGAGCACTGTATTTTAAAAAATCCTAACTCGGTTTGCGAGTGTTGTCTCGCAAAACGAGCAGGATTCAGGCCAAATGCGGTACTGCACACTGCTTTGGAGCAGTGTGCAGCTGAATGGCGCCGATCCCAGCCGGTTGGCGGCATTCGGTGACGTTTGGAAAGACATGGAAATACTTTGTTTCCGAGCCTTTCCGAGGTTTGCCAAGGTCAGCCAAGCTGTCCTCTGGCCTTTTCGGCTGTTTCCTAGGCTCTCCAGTGCCCCCCCCCACCTCTGGCCGAATGCGTTATTGTATTCTATTAAAGTCAATGCCAAACTAATTATTTTAGTTTCCATTGACTTCAATGGGGAAACTCGCTTTGATATGCGAGTACTTTGGATTACAAGCATTCTCCTGGAACAGATTATGCTGGTAATCCAAGGTTCCACTGTATTGGTGTTTGTTGGTCTTGTCTGGCTAGTGATCTAATCTCACTGTTAGTGGTAGTTTCGAAAACATTGGAATGTAGGCTCAGTTCACACTGTTGACTTCATCCTCCTGTCAGTTTAGTGCGTGTTTGATTAGCAATCCTTTGTTGATATCCAAGTTCCAGCGCGATAATAATAGCTTCCATCTATTAAGCCTCCTGAATCCCATTCATAGATCTTGTGTAACTCAGTTGTGCAATGAACTCTCTATTACAGTAAATAGTTACAGTGGCGTCTTGTCACTAACAACTATGAATAGAGTATGGGCGGTGTCCGAACATAATGCTTTCTTACACAGGAATGCTTTATATACAGTTGCAAGACAAAGTATATGAACCCTTTTGGAATGATATGGATCTCTGCACAAATTGGTCATAAAATGTGATCTGAATTCCAAGTCACAACAATAGACAATCACAGTCTGCTTAAACTAATAACACACAAAGAATTAAATGTTACCATGTTTTTATTGAACACGCCATGTAAACATTCACAGTGCCGGTGGAAAAAGTATGTGAACCCCTAGACTAATGACATCTCCAAGAGCTAATTGGAGTGAGGTGTCAGCCAACTGGAGTCCAATCAATGAGATGAGATTGGAGGTGTTGGTACAGCTGCCCTGCCCTATAAAAAAACACACACCAGTTCTGGGTTTGCTTTTTACAAGAAGCATTGCCTGATGTGAATGATGCCTCGCACAAAAGAGCTCTCAGAAGACCTACGATTAAGAATTATTGACTTGCATAAAGCTAGAAAGGGTTATAAAAGTATCTCCAAAAGCCTTGCTGTTCATCAGTCCACGGTAAGACAAATTGTCTATAAATGGAGAAAGTTCAGCACTACTGCTACTCTCCTTAGGAGTGGCCGTCCTGTAAAGATGACTAAGAGCACAGCGCAGACTGCCGAATGAGGTGAAGAAGAATCCTAGAGTGTCAGCTAAAGACTTACAAAAGTCTCTGGCATATGCTATCATCCCTGTTAGCGAATCTACGATGCGTAAAACACTAAACAAGAATGGATTTCATGGGAGGATACTACAGAGGAAGCCACTGCTGTCCAAAAAAAACATTGCTGCATGTTTACAGTTTGCACAAGAGCACCTGGATGTTCCACAGCAGTACTGGCAAAATATTCTGTATACAGATGAAACCAAAGTTGAGTTGTTTGGAAGAAACACACAACACTATGTGTGGAGAAAAAAAGGGACAGCACACCAACATCAAAACCTCGTCCCAACTGTGAAGTATGGTGGTGGGGGCATCATGGTTTGGGGCTGCTTTGCTGGGTCAGGGCCTGGACGGATTGCGATCATCGAAGGAAAAATGAATTCCCAAGTTTATCAAAACATTTTGCAGGAGAACTTAAGGCCATCTGTCCACCAGCTGAAGCCCAAAAGAAGATGGGTGTTGCAGAAGTCCCCACTTCCTGGCTATTTCAGAGGAATCAGACGGAAAAGGAAGTGAGGATAAATGTCCCCACTTTCTGGCTATTTCACAGGAATCAGACAGAAAAGGAAGTGAGGGTAAATTTCCCAATTTCCTGGCTATTTTAGAGGAATCGGAATCAGACAGAAAAGGAAGTTAGGGTAAATCTCCCCACTTCCTGGCTATTTGACAGGAATCAGACTAAAAAGGAAGTGAGTCAAAATCTCCCTACTTCGTATTTGACAAGTGTCAGACAGAACAGGAAGTAAGAAAAGATCCCTAACAAGGAAGACACAGCCAGCAATTAACAAAAGTGTAGAACCCTCTAGTGTACTAAATGTAAATAGGTTTGTAGTGTAGGAAAATTTGGCTTGGCTGAAAGCCAGGCCTGGGTTGAATCTGGATCAGGGTTAAGTGACTCAGAGAGGCTGGATGACTCTGCAAGCAGTATCTCTGGTGCCCCCCCTGCCTTCTAGAACCTTGGAGAAGCCTCCAGATGTAGTGGGTGGAGGCTAGGAGGAGCTGCTTGGCATATTTATGAGGGCCCCAGCAAATGCCCAGCAAGGGCAGACCACTTCATAAATAGTTATGAGTCATGCCAGCAGGGTGGTCGGATAGAAGATGGAGATTGTGTGCTAAGGAGGCTATTGGTGGCACTTGAAGATGTCCCCTAGTCTGGGGGGGTGACCTCAAGCTTGGGGCTCGGGTGCTGGAGGGAACCTCTACAACACAGAGGAATCCTTTCTGGAGGCATGGGAGCAAGGAGAGAGGACAGCGGGAGCAGGTCAGCACATCTGGGAGATCTGCTGCAAAAGTTTTGGCTAGAGTTCTAGAGCTAATGTCTTTACCGCCTTGCCGTTTTAAAGCAATTTCTTCATTTTCAATCAGATCGGAGTTCCTCATTAAAAGTTAACAATTGAAGAAGAACAGAAAATGCCCGCCTCTTCCCTACAACAACCCCTTTGGCACATCGCTGCTACACTCTTGTGTGCCGGTACCTGCAGCTATGTACTCAGATTTGCCTCTTTTCATCTGGTACCCGAACTCTCGCTTGATTGAAATAACACGTTCTACGAGAGCTGTTTCCGCTGCCTCTTGTGCAGGCCTCTGTAGCTCATCAAACCTTTGATTTCCAAGTTCAAAAACAATTCTGTGTTCCCCACCATCAAAAGTGGCAAGCTGGCATCTGCTGCATTGTAACACGGCACTATAAAGCGTGGAGCTGTGAGAATAAAGGCGTTGCACATCCATCAAGGAGGCTAAGCAGGAACATTACGTTTATTCTCGGGACTGTATAGTGCCTGTGAGGCTGCATGATGCCTTCTCTTTACAGACAAATTGCTGCTGGGTGATAAAGAAAAGGTCGGACTACTTCTCCGGGGATTGTGGGAAACAATGGTCCAACATTACTTCATAGAAATAGAATGTTGTTTACTCTAGGTAATTAGAGGGAGAATCTAGTAAAATACAGCTTTACCATCCATGGCTTAAAGGATTAGTTCACTTTAAAAAAAAAAAAAAATGCCTATGCAGGTAAGGGGTGTCTGCAGATAAAAACAAACTGTGCAGCTTTGACCAAAGTTGAATAACGCCCTTGCTATAGGCCTCTTGCCGCCTGGCTGAAAAAACTTACAGCGATGGCGCCCCTCTGTCCTGCCTTGTTACTAGGATGTTGCTAAGACTCTTCTAGCTCCTACTGTCTCACAGGAGAGTTCATCGCTTCGGAGCTTGCTCCTGTGATGGTGGAGGTGAACAATAACAACTGGGAGTCTCTTAGCAATGTCCTAGCAATGTGGCAGGATGTGATAATGGGATCTCAGGGAGTACCCACTATCACAGGTGCAAGATCAGTGCTTCTGTGACAGAGGGGACAGTTAACTACGCGTGCGAGTGGGTTTGAGAGATCACTCCTGAGATGATGGTAGAGGTAGAAGTAATGGCTTGGAGTGTCTTAGCAACATCCTAGTAAAGAAGCAAGATGTGGGGAGTTTTTTAACCAGGCTCCGGGAGGTACATAAACAGCCTACACCTATAGCAAGGGCATTATTCAACTGTAGTCAACTGTAGTCAAAGCTGCACAGTATATCTATTTCTTCAGGTGCCCCTTACAGTTTTTGTTAAAGAAGAGCCAACTCTTTAATTTAACATGTATCTTTAGCCCTGCTGACATCTTTGTACAAAGTCAAGAGAGGAAATAGAGCTCAGGGCCTAGGTGCATGGTTTAAGTATTGTCACACAATCGTCTTGTGATCATAGTTACATAGTTAGTCAGGTTTAATAAAGTTCATTAAAAAAATTAAATAATAATAATAATAATAATAATAATAATATCATACAATCCCATATACCTAATTTTATACCCACAGTTGATCCAGAGGAAGGCGAAAAAAAAAAAAAAACAGCCGAGCATGATCCAATTTGCTACAGCAGGGAAAAAAATCCTTCCTGATCCCCTGAGAGGCAATCAGATATTCCCCGGATCAACTTTACCTATAAATGTTAGTACCCAGTTATAACATGTAAATTTAGGAAAGAATCCAGGCCTTTCTTAAAGCAATCTACTGAGCTGGCCAGAACCACGTCTGGAGGGAGTCTGTTCCACATTTTCACAGCTCTTACTGTGAAGAAACCTTTCCGTATTTGGAGATGAAATCTCTTTTGCTCTAGATGTAAAGCGTGTCCCCTTGTCCTCTGTGTTGACCGTAAAGTGAATAACTCAACACCAAGTTCACTATATGGACCCCTTATATATTTGTACATGTTGATCATATCCCCTCTTTAATCTCCTCTTCTCAAGAGTGAATAAATTCAGTTCCTATAATCTTTCCTCATAGCTGAGCTCCTCCATGCCTCTTATCAGTTTGGTTGCCCTTCTCTGCACTTTCTCCAGTTCCCCCGATATCCTTTTTGATAACTGGGGCCCAAAACTTAACTGCATATTCCAGATGAGGTCTTACTAATGTGTACTGATCCTGTTCTGCCTGATCTTATTTCCATTACCATAGATGTTTTAAAGTGCCTCTAAAGCCTAAACTTTTTTTATATTTGTAATTTTTGGATAGAGTTGGGAGAGGCAGGTGCGTGCCTAGTTAAATTGCTGCTTTTGACCCCCCACCCTCACTACCCCAAAAACCAACCAATGAAACTTTGGCCTAGCCGCCATTGACGCTGTGCAGCTGTGTGTTGTCATTGGTTGCTAGGATGCAGGCGGCTGGGTTTTCAATGATTGTTTTGTCTGTGCCATAGCAACTGAGGACACTGATGACACTATGCAGACCGACTTCCAGCGTCCTAGCAACCAGCTCAGCAACACTGCCCATATTGGGTATGTGGAAGGGCCTACAACTACCAAGACCCCTTTCACACTGGCACCACTATTGTGGTGCTTTTCGGTCGCTAGCGGGGCGCTTTTAACTTCCGCTAGCGGCTAAGGTAAGGGCAGCGGTGCCCATTCATTTCAATGGGCAGGGGTGGTGGAGGAGCGGTGTATACATGTAGAAAAACCAAAACCCTGCAGCTGCTGAATGCCAGCTTCTCCTCCTCTCCCTCCAAAAGGCATTCAGGGGCTGCAGGAGGGAAATGGAGGAGATCAGTTCCTCTATATGCCACCCCTCCTGTTGCACCACTATGATCTCCCACTATCCTCTGTCCTGGCCCGCTGCTTTGATCTCTCTCAGACCCATATTTCCTCACCCCCCCCCCCTGCAGCTCTTTCAGCTTCCCTCCTCTCCCGCCAGCTGCTGCAAGGGATCTCTCAGGATAGAGAGAAGGGAAGGGGCTGATAAATGTGTCATTTATCGGACCCTTCCTTGTGTAACCGATCACTGACTGATCACTTTCTGACTGATCACTTTCCATTCATAACGGAGGTATAGTAAACTTTATTTCCTATGCCGCAGTTTATAAATGAATGGGAAGCCTCTAAACGCATTGTTATTCCTGTTAATTCATTCTGTGATGCTGAGGTTCCAGCGATGTGTCCTCAATCTCCTTTCTTTGTCTCAAAGGTGAAACATCAGAGGTCTTTTTAGACCTCTGATATTTCATCAAAGCCCCTCAATGGGGGTCCTAACAAGATAACTCCAATAAAAATAGTATAAATAAAATAAAACAGTAAAAAAAAAAAAAAAAAAGGTTAAAAAATAATAAAGAAAGAAAAAAATAACAAAAAAACAACTACTGACATCAGTGGAGTGAAACAGGCTAAATATAACTAAAATACATTGAGATAGTTGTCATTATTTGTAATTCTGTTTTTTTTTACATAAAAAATGGGCTGCTTAGTCTTAAATGCCCGGGTCTATTTTTTGTCCCAGTCAGGGCCTTCTTCCCACTGCTGCCTATGTTCCCCACACACTGCGCCAATGTTTCTGCATACCGCTTTGCGCTGCAGAATTGGATGATGTTAGCTGGAGAAAGCAGTGTCATGTTGTGTTGTTTTAATATTTTTTACTTGCTTTTAAAAAATGTTGAAGTTTTATTACATTTTTTTTGTGGGGTCTTGCCTAGGGCGCAATATACACTGGCCCTGAATGTGAGTACCCGGCGATCCTCAGCAGCTGATGAATGCTGTTTTTTTGGCTGCCTTCTGAGTCACTGAGCCCACTACAAGTATGCAGATCAGAAAATTATGAGAAAAGTCTTTATATGTGTACTTTTTATAAGTCAAAGAACTATAGAGGGTCAGCATCCCAGCCAGGCATTTGTTAAATTTTTAATGCACAGCTCCTCCACTTTGCCTAGATATGCCATTCGAGACAACTTATGGCATGAAAGCAATATGATTTGAAGCTGATGTAACTAGGTCGCCCTTGGAAACCCGATTTTCCAGTCTTCGCTAGAAGAACGCAGGTACGAAAAATATTGTTAGCTTCAGGCAATACTATTGTACTTTAAATCTTCATCTTCTTAGTTTTTACCAGGTTTGTGGCTCAGAGTATTGACAACCAGGGGGGGCTAGATTTCCTATTGTAAAGGCTTCCTTTAATTTGTATACAGGGTTTGTTGGCCCAACTGGCTGTAGACGTCACAACGGTTACCTAGCAACGGCCCAAACAATCACACTGCTGGAGTCTCCAGACACACAGGAGAGTGATCACAGATCTCTATTATCTCCGAGACTTACACACAGTGCCCTCAGGGGCTACCTAGCCTCATCTACCTGCTGCAGGTAAGTGTCTGCACACAGCATTCAGGGGTTGCGTCAGTTATCACCATCTACCATTGTATATGTAGCAGTTTCATACTACAATACTGCTAGATCTCCCAACCTCCAACATGGGGAGACAAAAACTTTTTAGCATAGAATATTTAATTATTATAGAGGATTTATATAGCGCCAACAGTTTGCACAGCGTTTAACAAAATGAAGGCAGACTTTACAATTTGGTACAAGAGGAATAAGAGGGCACCGCTCGTTAGAGCTTACAATCTAGTTTTATTTAGGCAATGCATGCACCTCCTAGACATACCGGTTATATAGGGACCGTGACAAATAAAAGCCCAGGGATGATCATGTAACGTAGATGTGAACCTTAACTGGATGCCGTTTAGTTTGCTAAAGCACTGCGTATCATGAACAATTGCTATTTTTTTTTTTAGGACTGCAACACTTTTTTTCCTTATTACCCAGTGGGGCTTTGTGTTGACTGTTGCCTGTACACAAGCTTCTTTGCGGCAGAATTGTGCATTTTCGGCCCCTTAGGGCTAGTTTACACTTGCTTCGGCTTCAACAAGGCTTCGGACACGCTTTGTTAAAGCTCTCTGAACGCTGATCAAAGCCCCTGTCACTGAATAAAATGGTTAGCTTACAGTCCTGTTTACACCTGCTTTTGTTTTGCTTCAAAAGTTATACCCCATGTAGCTTCAGTGGTGCTTCAAAGCCTCCATAGAAGTCTATGACAAAGCTCGCTTAAAGCCCCACTGAAGCCCCGCAAAGCCCCACTGAAGCCTCGGCAAGGTGTAAACAAGACTGTACACTAACCATTTTATTTAATGACAGGAGCTTTGACTGGTATTCAGAGAGCTTTAATAAAGCCTGTCTGAAGCCTTGTTTTAAAGTAAGTGTAAAGTAGCCCTTAGGCCTCGTACACACGACCAAACATGTCCGCTGAAACTGGTCCGGCGGACCAGTTTCCGCGGACATGTTCGGTCGTGTGTAGGGCCGACCGGACAATTTTCCAGCCGACCGGACAGGTTTCCAGCGGACAAGTGTTTCTTAGCATGCTAAGAAACATGTCCGCTGGAACCATGTCCGCCGGACATGTCCGATGGTCAGTATGACTCATCGGACATGTCCGCTGGCCCGAGAACCCGCGCATGACGTCGAAGTGATTCGACGCATGCGTGGAAGCATTGAACTTCCGGGTTCGCGCACGTCGACGCGGACCGTTTTCATCAGACATGTTGGGTCGTCTGTACGAGGCCTTGGACTTCAATGGGATCGTGTTTTCGCACATATTTCCGGTGCTCCAATTTAAGCCCCCCATTCACACCTTGTGCACTCCAGGAATGTCCAAAAATGCGCATTGCGCTTGTGGTGCCATTAATTGTTAATAGCACCCCAAAAGCGGCTAGAAAAAATGTGTTTTATCATGCAAACAAAAAAAAAAAAAGCCATGAGAGCTTCTTTTGGAGCATGTGCACATGCAGGGTAGCCCAATTAAAGTGAATGGGCTGCCCCCATTCGTACATTGTGTGAAAAACATGCCAAAAAAAAAAAAACACATGAAAAATACATCTCATACTGCACCCGAGAAGGCGGGGGATGATGTGTGAGATCTGACAGTTGACAGACTGTCAGATTGCAGGTAACCTCGGATCCTACAGAAGCTTTTCCAGGTACTGTAACCCTCTTTTAATATATAGGCCACCATTGCTTATTTATCTTTACGAAAATGCTAGTATCCAAGCTCCTATGTTGATTCTGTGCCTTTAAGGTTTCTGAGTCACTAACTTTACTGGGCTAATGAATCCTGAGACAGCCAGGAAACTAGCCCAACACTGGGCTTCCCACACGTTTCCCCTCTCTCCTGGAGGTTCCCCCAGCGTGTTTGCTATATGCAAGGCCGTCTTTAACGTGGGGGAAAAGGGGAAGCTGACCCAGGCCCAGTCATTGTTGTGGGCCCAAAGCAGCTGAGCTGCCCCTTGAGCCTGCGCTGCCTGCAAATAGTGGCTAGGTGGATTTGGCTATCACTCAGGAGATACATGCCTACAGCCTGTGAGGATTGGCCAGCTCAGTAAGCTAAAATTTGTCTGGGGAGATCGCCCATCAGTCCTGACCACAGTCACACCAACCCCTCTCCCTCACCATGTTCAGCAAGTCGCACACCATTGGCCCTCTGAAGAACTTCTTTGCCAAAGGGTTCAGCAGGGTGTGCTTTGATGATTGACATCCTCTGGACACAATCCAGGTGAGATTGCTGGGGGGAAGGTTATGCATGGGGTCTGTGGAGGGAGGGAAGGGGGTCCTGTGTAAAAATGGGGTAGTATGGAAGGGGTCCTGTGTAATGATGGGTGTAGTATGGAGTGGGGTCATGTGTAATGATGGGGATAGTATAGAGGGGGGTCCTGTGTAATGATGGGGGTAGTATGGGGGAAGTCCTATGTAATGATGGGGGTAGTATAGGGGGGCGGTCCTGTGTAATGATGGGTGTAGTACAAGGGGCGGTCCTGTGTAATGATGGGGGTTAGTATGGAGGGGGGGGGGGTCCTGTGTAATGATGGGGGTAGTATGGGGGGTCCTGTGTAATGATGGGGGTAGTTATGGGGGGTCTTGTGTAATGATGGGGGTAGTATGGGGCACTATGATGACACCATGTACTCTCTGTATGTACGCAGTCTTCTGAGATGCATGACACTGGGCATCATTTAATCTCAGATGAGCGAGGACATCTTCTGACAGAAAATAAGTATTGCGGAGGACAGCGCTGGATTAAAAAGTGAGCACTGCAGCTGAAACTTGTTTTTTTTTTGCTTTTTAATACTGCTGGAAGGAGAAATTAAAAGAAAATAATCCCAGAGTTTGGCTTTAAGACGAAATCCAGCAATCTGACACTATTCCCTGCAATACTTATTTTCTGACACAAGATGTCCTCAGTCTTCCAGGTCATCTAACTCTCTGTGTGACTGTGAACCAGAAAGACTGCTGCCATATTGTGACAGACAAGAGGTATTGCAGGGGACACTGCCTGATTGAAGGCGAGTATTGCAGCCTGAGGTTTTACGTGATTTATTTATTACAGGTATTTATATAGTGCTGTCAATTTATGCAGCCCTCTACGTATTTTTTTTTCTATTTAATACTACTGGGGGAGCATTTAACTGAAAATGAAATTAGCCTGTGGTTGACCTTTAAGAAGAATGTCATCAATGGCAGCCTTCTTGACGTTTATGCTATTTTTTTTTGTAGTCAAGAAGCTCTTGGGATGATTAGGGACTGGGTGTGCAAGGGGGAAAGTGCCAAAAGCAGGTGAAATTTTATTCAGGCTCTTATTTTAAAAAAAGCCAAAGTATTTGGGGAGGGTATATCAAATAGCGCAAATATGTAGGAATGCAAATGTAGACTGAATGTGTAAAGCTACAGTAGGTACATTTAAAATGAATAATAGAAAAAAAAGGCACTGTTACTATTCAATCTACTGTACATTCAAGTGTATCTTGTTCATATTGATATGGATCACTCAATGGTTTCTTGTATTGCTTTAGTCCTTTCACAACTGTTTTAAGCTTCACCCTTTTTAATCGCCCAAGTCTTCCCAATTTTACTGCACCATGGGGCATCACATGCACACAGAAAATCCTTTATTCCACCTCTCCTCTGCCATGCAAATGTGTTTATTACAGTAAAGCACCCATTCTGCTCTAACTGTAGGTCTTTTATAGACTGGTATAATAAGGGGGGAGGAATATGCAATAGGCTTTCTCCTCCCATCATTATGCTTCTTGTCAACACATGAACAGATTGTCTCCTTGTGCTGCTTCTACCTCTGACTCCAGCCCTGCTGCTGTGCAGGGACTGCAAGAGGTTGTTCATAGTCAGGCATTTACACGACTTGTGTTTTACAATGATGCAAATTATGTATTAATGAGCTTGATCAGTTTGTGTCTTTATATCTGTCTGGAGTTTAACTCTATATAAATAAAATAAAAAAACAAAAACAAGTTTGGCTTTAATTATGTACAGCTTTCATTTGCAGAGTGAAAAAAATATAGAAGTCACCATGAATGTTACCAGACAGACCCTTAAGGCCCTGGAGCAGCGTACCAAGCTCCTGCAGCAGCAACAAAAGACTTTCATTAATGCATTGGAGCGGACACGGGAAAGTGCCCATGACAGAATCAGACCCGTGAGGACCCTGGCACAGGTACAAAGCTGGTACCAATTTTTATTCTTCTTCTTTGATTGGTGTTAAATCAGTTTTGATATTTTTTTTTGACAATGCAGGCTTTTTCATTTCATAAAAAAAATTAAGGGTCAGTACATTAAAGTGCTTACATACAGCATATACCCAGTGACGTGAGTGGCCTCAGGGGATACACAGAGATAAAACAAATCCTCCTACCTAGGTTGTATCTGTTTCTCTGCAGCCCTCTCTTCTCTGCATCCCTTCAAAGTGCTGAATTTATAAGCCCGTGTTAGAGTTAATTTTTCTCTTGGTATCAAGAAAACTTACGAAATTATTAATGCTGATATCAGAAAATCAATCCGCAGACATAAATGACACTTAGTGCTCCTAATTGAGACACTACACACAAGTACACACTATATAGGCATATGCTTTGTTCACATTTCATGTCTGAAGTTTACAACCACTTTAAAGGGAAAGTATAACGGATTGTCAGGGAGTGCTGATGTTGTGTTAATATTGCAATGTTAAAGAGGAGTTCCGCCCACCCCTTTAGAAATTAAAAGTCAGCAGCTACACATACTGTAGCTGCTGACTTTTAACATTAGGAGACTTACCTGTCCTGGAGTCCAGCGATGTCGGCACTGCCAGCCCATGTTATTGCTGGTGCTGCCGCCGCCATTGCCTATAACGGAACCTGGTCATGTAGCCTTTTGGCTTCACGCCGGGTCCCTACTGCGCATGCACAAAATGCGCTGCGCTCTCACTGGCTCGGCAGACAAGGAGGGAGGCCGAGCTGCTGACGTACTTCACCAAAGCCTGGTCTCCCGAAAGTGGCAAAAGGGTACCTGTAAAAAAAAAAAAAAAAAAAAACAAACACACACACACGTAACCAAACCCCCCGCCCCCCCCGAAAGACGCCAAAATGTGGCACCAGAGGAGGCAAAAGTTCCACTTTTGGGTGGAACTACGCTTTTTAAATTTTAAACAGCAAAGGAATGAAAAGTAATTTTAACTTATTTTTTTCATGCACTTAGAGGGAAAAAATAAATAAAATAATACATTAAAAAATGCTCTTGTGCAATTGCACTGCTTTGTCACATATATTAATTCATTTGACGTTTACCTGCGTTACCCTAGCAGCAAGAAGACAACCAAAAGCCAACCTGTTCCAATAAAGGTCCCAAAAAATGGTTGTCATGTGGAATGCCATAGTTCCTTCTATGATTCCCTCCCCAAACCTAGAATGGAAACATGGTGATGCCTACATGTGTGCCTCCTCACTGCTAGTGATGGGCCGAACACCCCGCGGTTCGGTTCTTACCAGAGCTCCAGAACATGTAAAAAGTTCGGTCCCGAGCCGCGAACTCTATTAAAGTCTATGGAATCCGAACTTGAATAATCAAAAGTCCCCATTTTGAAGGCTTATTTGAAAGTTATTGGCCATAAAAAGGGCATGGGGGCCCTAGGTACTGCCCTGGGGGACATGTATCAATACCATTTTTTTTTTTTTAAAGTTATTACAAGAGCAGTGATTTTTATGATGCCTAAAAATAAAAAAGTCCTTTATATATCGTGCCTGGGGGAACCTTTAGTCTGTCTTTAAAGTGACGCATCTGTACCATGTATAGAACCTGCTTCAGCAAAACTGACATACTGTATATAAAGAACAAAAAATGTGATATTCCTGGCTGCAAGCCATTGCCAGCAATACAAAAATGTTAAAAAAAAAAAAAAAAAAAAAACAACAACATACAGTATGAGTAGTGTAGGGGACTAAGTGGCCATATTTCTTTTTGGTAATGTTTATATTTAATGGAATTTACAGGTACGCAACTACTTAGACAATCATTGCAACAACAGTACAGATCAGCGTATCCTCACTCTGTTTTTGGATGTCTGTGCGGATCTGGCCGAGTTCTGTATCCAGCTGGAATTTATGCAGAGGGACACACAATCAGCAAAGGGGATCATAGAGCAAACCATTGCTCTTCTCAATCCAACCAATGACCTGTCTGGTCTGAGAGTCAAGTAAGTGCGCAACATTAAATGGCAGGCCTAATAGTGGACATAAACCCTACCTGAATTACAATTACTGGTAATCTGCTACAGAATTACATATACCCAGTGGAGTGACTGGCCTCAGATGATACACAGAGATGAAACAAATCCTCTTACAGAAATTGTACCTGTTTATCTGCAGTTTTCTCTCCTCTACATTCATTGAAAGTGCTGAATTTATAAAGCTGGTGCGAGCGGTCAGAATAAAGGGGGTGGAGAGAGGAGATTACACACTACAGAACTCAGTGAGAACAGTGATTGGAGGGAAGGGACACACCCCCTTCACACAGAACACAAGAACAGAGTTGAGGTTAGCAATCACAGGCCATGTGCTGGAGGGTGCCTCCCGTCACCATTTTTCTCTTGGCGTCAGGAAAACTTCTCAAGTGGCTTATGCTGATAGCAGAGGAACAACGCAGCAGACAGAATAGACACTTATGCCTTGTACACACAGTCGGACTTTTGACCGTGCAGATGGAGGCTACACACGGCCGGACTTTCCTAGAAAAAAAAAAAAAAAAAAAAAAAAAAAAGCCCATCTGACTTTTTTTCTCTGAAAATCCGGCCGTCTACGAGGCCTTAGAAGGTCCCGAGGAAAGAACCACAGCTCTATAGTGTGTACTTGCCTCAGAGCACTAACAGGCCAGGTTTGCAAGATAACTGAAATACATCACAGGTGATATCATTTACTGGACAGTGATTGCAGTATTTTAGTGAGCATTTCCCCCAAGGTAATACTTAAAATCTGTCAGGTTAGTGGGTCCTGTCCTGAGGACAGGAGTTGAGAACAACTGCTACAGCGGGATATGCTTTCTTCACATTTAAAGCGGATGTGCCATCGCTCGTCTCTCTGCTGCTCCCCCCGCCATCCACGCTGAGGGAACCAGGAAGTGAAGCGCTGCGGCTTCACTGCCCGGTTCCCTACGGCGAATGCGCGAGTCGCGCTGCGCCCGCCGATTGGCTCACACGCTGTGTGCTGGGAGCCGAGTGTTCCCAGCACACAACGGGCGACAGACGGGAAGTCAGAAAAACCCGTCTTTTGCCCGTAGCGTGTGGCCGGAAGTGGGTGCAAATACCTGTCTTTAGACAGGTATCTGCACCTCCCTCCCCCCTGAAAGGTGTCAAATGTGACACCGGAGGGGGGGAGGGTTCCGATCAGCGGGACTCCACTTTAGGGTGGAGAACCGCTTTAATGCTTACACTTAAACCTTTATACATCCTTTGTCAGATCTTGGTGCTGCCAATCTCCTACAGCCTATTTAAAGCATCTTCCTGTCTACATGCACTCCAGCAATGGCTATATGGCATTTCTCAGGATAGTTTTCCTGATGGTGACAAAGGGGAATCTGACTAGGTGCACTACTGGTGCAACCCAGGTATAATTTTTTATTTTGTGTGTAGTATACAAATTTTCAAGAAACAGTAAGATTCTTCCTTTCACATGGGTGTATAGACGAATCAGACATACAGTCAGGGCTGGAACAAGGGGTGGCCAGGAGGGGAAGCTGCCCTGGGCTCAGTGGTTTAGTGTAGGGATGGGGGCATCTCTTGGTACAAGCCTGGGCAGTTTAGCATCTTTACCCTGGGCGCTGGATTGACCTTGTCCCAGCACTCCGATCAATGAGGTCCTGTGTATTTCATTAATACATTTGTCATGTTCCCAGGTATCCCCACGATGTTTTGAATCACCTCAGCTGTGATGAAGCGCGTAACTTCTATGGTGGTGTCGTGAGCATTGTTCCCATCATCCTGGATAACATCCGTGAGGCTGTGTTGAGGCTGGAGAAAGCCCAGCCACTTGCGGAGGACTCCGAGACCATGGACAGGCTTGTGGCTATTCAGAAGAACAGGCAGAAGCAACGCAAGGCAGAAAATCAAGGTGCGATACAAAACGCAGGGGTTCAGACCACTCTCAGTCAGGGAAATGCCTCTGCCCTCTCAGTAAAAAGAAGGAAAGGCTATCCACAGTCCTTCAAACCAGCCTGGAGGCCCTCTGGCCGCTACTATACCACCTAAACTGGTAATCGTCATCCCTTTACATGTGGTTTAAAGAGCGAGCAGTTACAAAACATAATTTTCATAATTCTTTAACCAATACAGCAGTCCCCTATTAGCTCCATCATATTGTCGTACTTTGTTAGTATTACCCTAAAAGTGTTTCAAAGTGTAGCCACTTTCTAGAATCACTATCCTACTTAAAGCGGGGCTCCACCCTAAAGTGGAACTTCCACTCATATGAACCTTTCCCCCTCCGGTGTCACATTTGACACTCGGCTCCCAGAACACAGCAGGGAGCACAGCGCACACGCGCTGTAGGGAACCGGGCAATGAAGCCGGAGTGCTTAACTTCCTGGTTCCCTCACCAAGGATGGCGGTGGGGGCAACAGAGTGATGAGCGATCGCTCGTCCTCTGCTGCCAACGGCGCTGGACTCCAGGAAAGGTAAGTGTCTTAATATTAAAAGTCAGCAGCTGTAGTATTTGTAGCTGCTGGCTTTTAATTTTTTTTTTTCGGCGGACATCTGCTTTAAATTCCTACAGGTCTCGTGCATACGGAGTAAAAAAAAATGCCAATTTTACAAAAGTATTATATTTAAATAGTATTTTAATGCAGAGACCGTACTCAAAGGTTACAAAACCATATCTCTAATCTCTATCTCATTAAAAAAAAAAAAAAGAAGAAGGAAGGGCACAATATAAGTGCAGCAAATTAGAACATTTATTCATTAAAGACACAAAAAAATTTGCCATTCACATGTAAGATAGAAGAGTGCATAGAATATAGCTTATGAAATGCACGCTTCTATCCTATTACACGTGACCAATTTGTTTTTTATGACTAAATGATTTAAGTTGCTGTCCTAAGAGTGCGCCATCCTGTGCCTTTTTTTTCTTTTGTATAACTACAGACAATCTTATCTACTGCACAAAGTTTTTAAAGTCAGCTGAACTGACCCTTGATGTACCTAAATGTGGATAGGATGAACTTTTCAGCTATTACGTCACCACTTAAGAGTGTACTGGTTGTCTTTTTCTTCTCCAACGAACTTGTTTGCCGACGAATCATTCACATTATATAAAAAAACAAACACACACACACACACACACACACACACACACACACACACACACACACACACACACACACACACACACACTTTTTTGCAGGTTAATAAAAAAAAAAAAAAAAAGAAAAAAAAAATGCACATTTATTTGTTTTTAGAGCCGATCAGCTGGTGCCATGCAGGTCTCCTGCAGACCTGTCAGTGTATCTGTGTATCCATACAAGCAGGCAGATACACGGACAGGAAGAAATCAATGAGCTACCACAGCGCTTTGTTTTTCTGGGACGGCAGACTCCCGTCTTAGGAGGCTTTTGAAACCAAGGTTTCATAGGCTGGAGCTTTTTAGTGCCAAGAGGAGACAGGACAATACAAAATCCTTCGGCAGACATGCAGGTACTGAGAACTGCTGATGGGGGACACAAATACAAACAGAGTAGGGGTAACTTACACCACATAACAGAGGATAGAAGTGTCACTGGGTTATACTTTGACTATATATATATATATATATATATATATATATATATATATATTACTATGCAGTGACCCTGCAATGGGACAGGAAGTTAAAGGATGTGTAAAATACATTTTATTGCTGTATGTCTGTATAACAAACACTTTTTCTTCTATTATGGAGACTTCTTGGTATCAATTCCCATAAAGATGCACATTTTCCCAGTCCCATCTTTTCCAGTAATTGGAATTTCCACTCTTTGCTAGTGTCCATTTCACCTGTAGGTGGCAAGATAACCCTAAACTGCATAATTATCAAGCTGTGTCCCTCAATGGACCCAGAGAAGGATTATATGAAGAGTGCAAAAATTCTATTTTTATTGGCAGCTATCGGCAACAGCTGCAATTTTTGATTGGTTATAGAATAGCCCCCCCCAAATCAGTATTTGATCTCTTAAAAGTGTAATAAAAACTTGAGATTGGAGCAGTGACCCATCCGATATAAAATGCAGCTACTTTGTAAACCGTATTCTGGAGAATGCAGCCTAGGGCAGAGTTACAGGGAGATTCGCAGAAACTACCTGTGCAAACTCGTTACCGAACGTGTAGGTGCAACTCTGGACTTTTATGGTTTTGGATGGAGTAGTGAAAATCAAAGACTGCCATATTTTTATTGTTGTCTAGGTCTTCAATGAGGAAATTTCCCATTAGAGCCTGTTAATGGGACAGGAAGTTAAAGGATGTGTAAAATACATTTTTATTGCTGTATGTCCTTATGGCCAGTCAAAGAGAAATTCATACAGATACCATGGGGTACGTATTTGCGCGTTTGCATACAGCGTCGTCCGACGTTTTTGTACTTCGACGTTTTTTATTTTAGCCAATAGGAAAAATCATCATCTTTTCATCACTTGTTGCTATGTTGGTAGATTTTTTTTATCTTCTGCCTGGGTGAAATGTTCTATTGATTAAAAGCGACAAAACGCCCGTAGCAAACGCTCGTTGTCGCGCTAGTCACTTGAATCGAGCGTTTCCATTACTTTCTATAGGAAATACAAAACGCTTAAAAATGCCCAAATCGCCCCATTTGCGCGACAAAAAAGGGTCCGTAACTAGTTTGAGCTTCAGGCGTACGGCGTTTTGAAGTGGAGATGTGAACCATCTCCATTGAGAATAATGTATTTTTTTCCCCCTCTAGCGTTTGAGCGTCGCGCTTCAGGCGACAAAACGCTCAGGTGTTAATGGGCACTAATAGTACAAGGTGCTGTGCCAATGCCTTCTGGGGCCCATGAAGTCCTGTGAGTTTATGGTGCCCAGCACTTACAGGACATCTTCAGGTTGAATGGTGCCACACAATGACAAGATGTCCTGTCTTCTTTGTTGAATGACAATGGGCATCATTCAAAACAACTTTCTGCCAATGCTAAAGGAGGCACAAAGCACAGGCAGCAAGGGGAAAAGGTATGGGGTGATTCTGCATATCTGCCCATGTGTTTACAAGTAGAGCTCCATGGACACTGGGCATTTAGCCCTAGTGCATGGGGCTCCATTGTTTAGGTGTGGGTGGAAGGCACAGGTGCTGCCGGCAGCCTGTAAAAGTCTATAGGAGGCTAAAAGCTGCTGGGACTAGATGGGGTAAGGAGTGCTACTAATGTTTAGGGGAGTATGTGCCCATAGACGAGCAGTCATGAATTAAAACTTACAGCAGTCCAGTCAGTAAACACTTATTTTGCCAGGATGTTGCACTACAACACGTCACAGCCCCCACATCATTTTTTTAGCCTATCATTCACATCAGAGCCCCTTCTTTACACCAGTATTCTCAACCCCCCCCCCCCCTTTTGCATCACAAAACACCTAACATCAGAGTTTCCTCGCTTACATCAGTGTCCATAGTCCCTCGCCCCTCCACAGCAGTCCCAGTGTCCGCCGTTCCCGTACCCTTTCAATATAAGCCTCCCCTGCACTGTCGAGGCACTTATCAGCTGTGTGAACTCCCCAAGTCTCCAACAAAGTCACTGCCGTCATCCTCACAGCAGGGCAGAGGGTAGGAGAAGACGCAGCTCTAGACGGAGGCTGGACGCTGCTCAACTTATGTTGAGAAGCAGTTCATCCGAGGATGACAGCTGCAGCCAGGCAGGAGACTTGGGAGAGCACACAGCCGATAACTGCCAGCCACAGTCTGGACAGGACGGTCACTCAGTCCACGGTCCACCACTTAGTGATCCCTGAGTCTGAGTTTTACAGGCTGCTGGCTGGATTGTGCACCGGTGCCTTCCATCTGTATCTAAAACATCAATGTGCATGGAACCCCAACTGCACAGATTGATTGAATACATTTTGGGTCATGCATCATTGCTTTCTATAGCAAATATTTAAAAAAGTTATTTAGCCAATAATTGAATCCGTCTTCTTGGTTTTAAAGTAATTTTCAAGGAGTCCAGGTTGCTATAACAACATTTATATCACAGTATAATCACCTTCTCATGTGTGTGTGTTGTAAGCAATGAATTATAATCACTGGCGGTTATTCTGTACATTTAATAAAATTAAAATGAGTTACTCATGTAATTCCATGATATTTTTTTTTCTTCTTTTTAGGTTAAGTGGGCCTGTTCATATTGCTTTGGATTTTCTCCATAAATAAAGAGAACATAATGCAAATCATCATTTGAGTGTATTGTGCATTTTACAAACTTACAGTTATTGCGAGAGTCAAATGCATGTGTAAAAAGTTTTTCAGAACAAGCATCTGTATCATCATCCATATAGCTTTATATTATATCCCCATCTCTGCCTCATAAGTAAACCTGTGCTCCCCAGCAAAACATACCTTCCTTCAATCCCCCACTGCTACATTCAGATGCCCAGGACTAGCAAAGGATGCTCTGTGTAAACTAAGTCAAGTCACTCCAGTTGCTTACACATGGCTGAGGACTCATTATTGAAAGTGGTGCTAGTTCCAGGTCGGATATGCAACTGTGCCGTATACCACACAGGTTTGTCAAGCTCTTATTGGAGTGCTTGCCACCCCATTAAAAAGCAATTCATTGCGGATCGCTTTTCAGAGGCAATAAGTCACCTCCTTAGCTTAGTGCCCATTTCAACCCTGAAAATGCTATACCACGGCCTTTTTCAACTGCGTGCATTTAACACACAGTTGCAGAGTGATTGGGACTCATTCACTTGTTGTGTTCTGTGGGCAGTACTGCTGCCAATCACAACCCATTCGAGAGGGTAGATAATTTTTGCTGCAACCACGAAGCAAAGCATCACATTTGTACACCCCCGGAATAAAAACTTCGCTCAACCACTGGGAAGTTGGGCAACACAAATCCCCAGTGTGACAGATACAGCAAATCTGTCAAGCTGTGAATTTAGCCTGCTGTCAGGATTGAGGTAATACAATTCCACATACCGCAGACAGATGCATTGCACTGTGGGCATTTTGTGCATTTCCGATATCAAACTTTTAGTTTTAGGCTGCATTCACACCTGAGCGTTTTGTCGCCTGAAGCGCGACACCCCAAAACGCTAGAGGAGAAAAAATACATTATTCTCTATGGGAGATGGTTCACATCTCCACTACAAAACGCCTGACGCCGAACGCCTGAAGCTCAAACAAGTTCTGGACCCTTTTTTGTCGCTCGAATTGAGCGTTTTACATTGGTGACCCTAGACCTGTACAAAATCGCGGTAAAAAACGCTGTGTTTTGTCGCGGTAAAAAAACACGCTCAGGTGTGAATGCAGCCTTAGTCTCAAACACTAAACATTTTTTATTGTATGAGGAGATTTTTTTGTTACCAGTCAACTGCTCAAAACAATTAAAATCTAAAAATTGAATAAACTTCATTGGGAAGTTGCCTCAAAGAACCAAATACATACTTTAACACCCCCCCCCCCATTAAAAAGAGTGGCTTGGGAGCATCTTTTTGTACAAACTATACAATTTAGTACAGCAATCTCTTAGCCATTTTGTCTTAACCAGGGGGAGGACACACAGACACACACAGCCATTGGGAGGGGGTACAGATGCTGGAACAGGTTACATGTTCCACCCTAAAAAACAGGTGGTGCATGAAACGTGTTCCAAAAGGAGAACTTGGTAACCTGCAATAAACAATTGAAATCCCATGTAGTCCACTTTTTACACTTCTTAACTGTGAATCCTGAGTGGCTGCAATTGTAAATAAGCATTATTGTTACTGAAAAAAGTGCTACCATGTAAGAAACAAGCAATACTAGTGCAAAACAATAACCTGCTTTATTTGTTCACAGTTAAAACACAAGCAAATAGTCTTAAACATTTCTGGGCATCCTGGTTTGGGCTGCTTCGGCCCAACATACAATTTCTGTAGCCAGTCCAACTGCTAGCAGAACATGTGGATTCAATATGAACTGTGGCCTGCTGGACAGTGACTGGGAACGGCAAGAATGTGACATGTCTGAGGAAGGAAGGGGGGGGGGGGGGTAGTGTGGCAGAAGAAAAAAAATAAAAAATAAAAGCTATGCAGTGAAAACTGTTACACACGGACTCGCAATTAGCATTCAGCTGAGGAAGCAACTGTGAATGCTCCAACATGATCACGTGAATAAAAGGTGTGGCGTTATACAAAATGATGTCTAAGCAGAAATAAGGTCAAACTGCAGTATGCATCTTTTTGCAAAGCTCTACCAATCATGTGAAGTATCCTGTCAAATGCTGTTTAACAACCAAAGAAGGTCCAGTGCAAAAAAAAATGCAGCATGAATATGATCATACAGGAGTATTTCAGCCAGAAATGTTCTTTGTTCACCTGCACTATACCTGTAGATCTCAGAATGGTTATTGACAACTCAGACAGCCAGAACACACTTGCTGCTAAAGAACTGGTCTGAGATCCACTACAATACATCTGGGAAAGCATTGCCGAGAGCTGCCATATTTTTGGTTATGAACCAACCCAATAGACCAGGCATGGCCTGATTGGCTTAGGATGCAAAAAGAGGACATGCCATCTTTGCTGGTTGACAGGCATTAGGGCCAAAGTGCAGAGGAAGGATGGATGGGCTACTTCATTAGAGGGGAAATTATTCTGGCACATCCTGCGTTCATTTGACTGAATTCCTGCAAGGTTTTGAAAATAATGTAATAAAACTAGAACTTGTCTAAACCTTGAGGAAAAAAAAGGAAAGAGTGGGCCTCTTATCTTCGATTCATTGAAAGAACCAGAGTTCCCAGAGTAAGTAGATTTCACCCAAAAATTGAACTTCCGCTTATTGGAATCCCCCCCCCCCTCCGGTGTCACATTTGGCATCTTTCGGGGGGGGGGGGGCCCCTGCTGTCTTCCGGAAGACACAAAGGTCCCTGAAGACAGCAGGGACCATTCAGATCGCGCAGCGCGACTCGCACACACGCAGTAGGGAGCCATGAAGTGAAGATGGCGGCGGCAGCACCCAAGAGCCGAGGGACAGATCGGCTTTGGGTGCCGACATTGCGGGCACCCTGGACAGGCAAGTGTCCATTTTAAAAGTTATCAGCTGCAGTATCTGTAGCTGCTGACTTAAAAAAAAAAAAAAAAAAAAGTTTGGCGGAACCCTGCTTTAAAGTTAAGCTTGAGGCCCTTTCATGTACTGAACCATGTCCCCTGTCATTCAGCTGTTAAATACCAGAGTCTCAGTGGCCAGTAGAGTCCCTGGCGTTTCACAGTTGAAATACACAAGGTGGGTCATAGTCAAGGAGAACCAGGGGCTAAGACCCCTTTCACACTGAGGAGTTTTTTAGGCGGTACAGCGCTAAAAATAGCGCTGCTATACTGCCTGAAAAACTCCTGCCCAGCAACCTCAATGTGAAAGCCGGAGGGCTTTCAAACTGAGGCGATGCGCTGGCAGGAGAGAAAAAAAATCTCCTGTCAGCAGCATCTTTAGAGCGGTGAGAGGAGCGGTATGTATACCGCTCCTTCCCATTTAAAACAATGGGAAACCGCGGCAATACCACCCACAATGCGCCTCTGCAGAGGCGCGTTGCGGGCGGTATAAACCCTTTATCGGCCGCTAGCGGGGGTTAATACCGCACCGCTAGCGGCCGAATCCCGCGGCAAATCCTGCGGTATAGCGCCGCTATTTTTAGCGGCGCTATACCGCCACTGCGGCTCCCGCCCCAGTGTGAAAGGGGCCTTAGTAATCCACTGAGAGATAAGTCAAAACCCTATATAAAGCCTGGGCCTAGGATCAAGGGTCCTCCCCAGACACAAAGGAGCAGATCTGAAGACAAGAACAGATATCACAAGGTGTCAAAACTTAGCTTATACACCTCAGCAGATACAACAGGTTCACTTTAAATATACAGGTCCATTTTAAGAGTACCTGTTCAAGACACTACATAGTCACTTGCATTGCCCCAATGCTTAATGCTGTGTGCGAGAGAGATTCCTAAACATCTTTAGGGAACAGAGGGCCCTACGGATAGAACACAAACCAGCTTCTAATGCTCCTTTGGCATATTGGTGAAGGATTGACAAACAAAAATGTAATAGTGTGTTTTAGTGTAGTAATAGATTCTTCTCTTAACCTGCAGGTTTCAAAACTGTTACTATTGGAAAATACAATTGTCTTTTTTACAGATTTGGCCCAGAGTTATCCGAGCAGTTTCAGAATGTAGTGTCTAAATTGGGAAGTGTTGTGTTAAAGTGCAAAAAAACAAAACAAAAAAACAAACCTTAAAGAGCTTAAATGTAAGGACCAACTGCCTTGAAACTGTTCTGGAACGGCTTCTCTGCCCTAGGGCTTACTGCAGAATGAAACGATGAAGGAACCAAAACGTTAGCTTAGCTTGTTGCAAAGAAACAGGCTACAATTACTGGGCAGGTCCACACAAAATTGGTAGGTCTGCTCTAGACCCAAAAGCTTGCCATATCTTTCAAGATATACAACTCTGCACAACCTCTGGAGCCATTACAAGACAATCTCTTGATTTATGACAGAGAATGGCTACTTACTGTATATTATGAAATCAAACCCAAAAGAGACTCCCCTGCAACAGAAGGAGCAGCCAGATCCCAAGAGAAGTAGAAAAAAAAAAAATCTACAGTGGTCTATGGAGTAACTGACAGATCTAAGAAACCATTGGGGTGCCTCAGACCCCTTTGACTCCACCGACAAGAGAAAGAGCAGTTTAGAAACAACCTTTAAAGTTAACCTGTGCTTTGCCCATACACAGCAAAGCAAAAAATGTTCACTCCAATGCTGGCATTGCTAGCTGCCCACACTAGTCTTTCTGCTCTGTACAGTCGCCTGGTGCACAGCGATAAAACCTTGTGCAAGCTGCAAATCAAGTTTTGGCTCTTACACAGGTGAGGAGGAGCCTTTCCCCAGACCAAGGTGGCTACCCTCCAACTATCAGTGCTGGGATGTTTGGAAGTAGAATGACTCGCATGCTTCTCCACACCTGGAAGTACCCAGTAATTTCCCTCACTCCAGTGGCTGATCGGACTGGTGGGAAAGTAAGGGTACAGCAAGTACGTGCAGCTGGTTGGGCAGCCATTACAATGAGCCTCTTGCTTTGCCTGAATGGACAAAGCAGGGGTGTTCTTTAACACAATTGTGTGCCAGAAAAAAAAAATGCCTTATAATTGAAGAGCCCAGAAAAAGAAGAGAGAAAAAAAAAAAAGCTCTTGGTCCCTTGTGACATTTTGGCATCCAACTAAAAATTAAGGCCACTTCTAACAAGCATTATGCTGGACTCAGCTGCCATTTTCCAGCGCCGGGGGAGGGTCTGCAAGAATGCTAGATGATTTGTCATTTGAGGGAGGATGAACATGGCATAGTTCTGACAAAAATAAATGTTCCTTCCAGTATGCAAATATACAGGCTACACTAATAAGAAAAAAAAAAAAAAAGAAAAGAAGAAGGATATCCATGACCAATGAAAACTCATCCCAGTGAGCAACACCAGCACATGGATACAAGTCATGACAGCCGCCAAACAGGGCTCCTGTCTCAGTCTGTACTGGACAGTGTAAGGATTATGTAAGCGCTTGGACCAGGGTACCCGCATTATTTAGCCAATTATAGGTCTACCTTTTACAGAAGGAGTGGAAGAAAATGGTTTACTGTGGAGGGGGAAGTAGGGCTGTAGTTGAGATGATAGGGAAAATAAAATAAAGCGGGGTGTGACGTGATGAGATTTCATCCCTTCCAGTTCTGATGGTCCGCTACTGTTGCACTGCAGAAGTAGTGAAACTGTTCCTGAAAGTTCAGATACTTTTTGATTAGACCCAGGAATGAGAGGGAAAGTAACACTGCTCGCCTCCCAACTGTGGTCATGATGTGTCTAATCGTAGTCCATTATCTGAAAATCCCGCACACTTGAGGGGCCAGCATTGCCAGCAGATGAGCTCACAGCTCTGGCCTCAGCTCCAGGTCCCTGACACAGCTCTGTCTTCAGGATCTCCGAAAGACTGCTGATCCCTTCCTCATCACAATGGCTCTCGCTCTTGTTCCGAAACAGCTCCCGTGCTCGGATGCCTAGAAAACTCTTGGCATTTGGGTAAGAGCCAATGGTCAGAGGACCTCCAGAAGGTAGCTCCAGCAGCTCTCTCCTGCTAAGCGGTAGATTATATCCCCCTTTCTCTGGCGTGGACAGGTTGCTGCTGCCGCTTCCACTGAGACTGCTTCCACTGCGACTGCTTCCTCCGCTGCTTAAGACACTGGTGTGCATGGAAGGGTTGGCATCATTGCTACCATTCAACTCTTCTCTGATGAAGTCATCAGGACTGGAGACAGCCGGGCACTCCACATCATGTCTGCAACAAAACAAAATACAAGGAATATCTAAAACATTTGAAATATAATGCTTGGTTCAAAAGTAAAGCCGGAAGAATTTGTAAGCCACACACAAAAAAAAAAAAACCCAAACACATACCACATTAAATGCCTAGTACCTACATCCCATGATTATGGAAAAACATGGAATAGGGGGGACTAAAGGGACTTTCACGGTACCACTTGTTAGCTCTCACAAATTCTTTAAAACATATTGTGTTATTGCAACACGTAACAAAGATTTATTTTTAAAACAGTTCCTAAGACTATTACATACAAATATCTGTGCAGTTAAAAAAAAAAAAAAAAAAAAAAAGATCTCCTTCATTGTGATGGGAATATCTCCGACTCAGTACCCCTATAAGCAATAGGGGAGAAAAGATGTTTACCTGCATCTTGCACCAGTCTCTTAACATGTTTTGTGGGGGTTATCGCTTTCTCAGGAGTTTAAGAGGAGCTCATCTGGAATAAAGGCTTCTCAATCGCGTCCTTACAAACACACTAGGTATGGTGGTGGGTGTAACGGTATGGCCCCTGGGACCCAGAAGGGTGTGGGGTACTCCTGTTTCAGCTTTACCAATGACATTCACCAACTGACTCTAAAGAGCAAGAAACGTCCCACGAGGGAGATACCAACTCCAGTACAAGTAATCCTCCAAAATATTTTAACTAAAAAGGTACACCTAACACTAGTGGTACTACTAAGGCATCAATTACAAGGGGATTTTCTAGACCAAGCTACGGCATTGGCAGAGGCCAAAAAAACAGGGGAATCTCCCCAGCTGTATGGTTCGCAACCCAACCACTCAAGCTATACAAACCAATCAGAATTAAATGTTATTAATTTAACCGATGTGCAGCTTATCCCTGCACACATCTCGGTACTGTGCCTGGGTTTGCGTTTCTGCCCCTCTCAACCTATAGACATTATAGAAACAATTAAGGATCTATATAGTTTTTTTTAGAAATCTGACATAAGTACGATTGGTCTTTAGACGAGCTACAAAATTGAGCAACAAACTCACAAGTAGTCATTATGATTCCTCTACTTCTATTCGCCAGGAGGGACTTGGTGTTGTGGCGATTGTCAAAGATGCCCATGGGTAACAGGGTCGAGGAATTTATTTACCAAACAGACATGGACACCAATTTATGTGCTTTTGCAGATTGCAGAACACAAGGTGTCATTTATCTTACGAGTTACCACTGCAAAGCTTTTAGGACGGCAAGACCTTCCGAAAAATCTGCCAGAGGATTGGGGTCCATGTATACTAATCTGGTATTGGCAAGATCGTTACCCCGATTTTTAGACACATTTTCCTCCACCATAAATTTGACAATTTTTTTTTTTTGCATTGGAGGTAACCCTCTGGATCGAAAGATTGTCAGCTACTGTACCTCCAGGAATACAACTCTTACAAGCCTTCTTTAAAATGGAAGTAAATCTCCCATCTCCCTATACATGGTCCAAGTACTTAAACCCCTATTGAAGCACTATAGAATTACACTGTCTAAGCCTTCCCCCTTTCCATCCTAGCATTTTGTCCTCTCTCATCCCCCCTTTTTCCCCCCTCCATTCCTTTACCCCCTTGGAGGAAAATGTATTACATGTTTGGGATTGCCCCTACTTAAAAAAAATGCAAGATTTATATAGCTACCTTTTTTCTATTGCATGTATTTTTCTGCCCCTTTTGATTTTGTGATAATTGATTGCTACAAGGTGTTATGGTATATATTTGTTTTCCCTCTTTTTCCTTTTTAGTTCTCTATGGATGGGCCCTCTGCATTGTATTTATTCATCCAGGAGACAGTATGGCTCTATGGAAATGGTCTTATCCTGCTGCTCCCTGTGAGTTTGTTGAACGTGGATAATCTTTGGTCATTATCCTGGCATGTGTGCAGCTCCATGGGGTTCCTCACCTTCCGCCTATTTGACACCAAGGCGGCTCACTTGCACTAGGTGTGGTTTAGCCATCTGGTCACTGGCTGCGGTGAAGCCGGGTTTGGCTGGGGACTCAGAGGGGCGATTGTATCATACGCCTCGGTTGACGAATTCTGCAGCAATGCGCATTTAGGAGCCGGGTCTGGCGACGTCATCCACCAATGCAGTAAGCGGCGCTGGCGGTACAATTGCCAGGCAGGAATCAGACACAAATAGGAGGCACTCTGGACACTCACTTGGGGGTGCTGCAATTGGACCGAGACCGCAGGTACAATGACTTCTGTCAGTGTTTTTGGATGAGTCAGACAATGGGATAAGAGGATTTAGCAGCCTTGTTCAATAGCATCATTTCATGATCTCAGGCACTCACCTATTCATGAAGGTGCGATTGTCTGCATAACTCTCATATAGGATGTGACAGACTCGGACCCTCTTATGTCTAAAATCATCCTATGTCCACTAGGGGCATAGGATGACAAAAAAATGATATCTTGGACTACCTGAGATGGGATTATTATGTAATTATTGTCCACAATATATTCCAGGATATCTGTAAAGAACTATTTACTAGTTTTTGATTCTGAACTCAATGGGTTAATTGTAAGAGTGACTCATTCATACTTTTAGATACTAATGCCGTCACCTTCAGCCATCTGTCTGTTCTCTTTGCTAATTGACCCTGCTATTGTGTGAAGATGTCCTGTGTTTACACTTATGATAATGTGTATTGTATAGCAGGTGAGCGGAGTCGGGACGTCTACTCTGAAATGTCATATCTCAGAGTCAACTCGTCTGGGTCAATGATTAGTTAATTAGCTCATGTTAATTTATGTTCTGGTTACCTCCTCTTTAAAATGTATACAAGGTTGCATTCTGGGTTCTATTAACACTCCATGTTTAGCACACAAACAAGTCTCATCTTGTGTGTTGAGGGCAGCTGGAATATCTGATATCTATATCCAGACTGATAGGAAGCGGTATATGACGGAAGCACTCAAGCGGAGTGTGGGACGCTCCGTTACATAGGATTATACTTGATAAAAAAAATATCTGAAACTGGTACATCTGCCTGACTGGGCTTTAACACTTTATTGCAACTTAAGCTGTATCTGGAAGTTGAGTGGCGTGGCCTATGTATACAGGCTTAGTACACCCCGTTTTAACTCTTAGAGACACCGTCTCGGTATGCTGTATAAATATTTTATATAGATACTATTGACCCATACTCAACACTACAGACCACCTGTGTTTCCTTTCTTTTGGTCCTCGTTGCATATAGCGCCAGGAGATAGTGCAGTTATGTCTTACATATTGTCATTGTTTGATCCCACATTGGCCAGGGAGACCTCTTGCTTTCCAATGCTTCTGCCACTCCTGGGCATTTGCCGGGTGAGTTTGAGCTGTATATGCATTGTTGGTGACTCACTCGGGAGCCGCTGCGCATGCCTGGTGGCCGCGATGTCTGCTGGGCACCCGATTGCCTGTCACACAGAAGGACCGTGGAACTGTGTGTAAACACACAGTTCCACATCCTGTCAGGTGAGAGGAGATGGATGATGTGTTGCCAGTACTGTACAGAGGAACACTGATCGGTCTCCTCCCATTGCGAGTCCCCTCCCCCCCAGTTAGAATCACGCCCTAGGATACACATTTAACCCCTTGATCGCCCCCTAGTGTTAACCCCTTGCCTGACAGTCACATTACATTAAAAAAAAAAAAAAAAAAGCAGATCGCCGCCATTACTAGGAAAAAAAAAAAACTTCCATAAATTTATCCCCTATTTTTGCAATTTTTTTAAATAAAAATACGTAGAGGAATACATATGAGCTTAAACTGAGGATATTTAAAAAAAAATAATAATTCAATGGGATATTTATTATAGCAAAACGTATAAAAATTGTGCATTCTTTTCAAAATTGTCACTTTATTTTTTATTATAGCGCAAAAAATAAAAACCGCAGGTGATCAAAAGGAAGCTTTATTTGTGGGGGGAAAAAAATTATTTCATAAGGGCACAGTGTTGCATGACTGCGCAATTGTCATTCAACGCGTGACAGCGCTGTAAACACACAGCTCCCGGTCCTGTCAGGGGGAGAAATGACTGTTCGCTGTTCATACAATACAGGAGGAGGAATCGGGTTATGCAGCTTATGCCCTCTACTACAGCGCCAACTTTACAAGCAGTCCCTCTGGTTTGCACTCTGTGTGATGCTCTGAGATGGTGGGTCAGCAAGCCAGAGTGCCATCTACTGGTTGCTGACCCACGGCCAAGGCATTCTCAACCTGACCATTTACAGCTGATCTTTCCTCAGTCCTGATGCTACTGGGGTTGAATCCTCAAGATCTGTAATGACCCTCCCAGTGACAGTGGTGAGTAAAGACATTCCAACATACTGCAGAGAGTTTTCTGTGTTAACTCTATTAAAATGTGTAATAGTATAAACTAAAGTTAGTTTCGTTTTCTCTGCATAGATTCATACTGGGGATCATTTTTGTCAGTTTCCTTTTGCAACCCCCCCCCCCCCCCATCTCTTGCCCTCTATTGGCCAATCAGGATGTAATAAAATTGCAGTGCAACCCTCCTGATCAGTCAAGCCCCTCATCTGAGCAGATGTGCCCATTTTGCTGCCTCCACCAACCCCCTGCAATTTTCCTCCTATGGATCTCTTCTCTGCCCCTGCCAGTCCCCATAGATCTTGCACTTGCTTGTTTGAGAGGACAAGAGAAGAGCACAACAGCAGCAATCTGCTCTTGAGCCTCACCGGCACTGTGCTATGACATCTGGCTGTTCTGTGAAGTCTTGTTACAGAGCTTAGGAGCATGCAGAGGTAGGGACAGAATTTCAACTGCTGGGCTCCCTCCTTGTACACAGCCCTTCCTCCCTTTACCAATACTGGTGTTGTCAACCAGCATAGTTTAATTATAAGATTACTCCCTCCCCTATTGATATATTGATATTGCGTGGAAGACTGATAGGAAAGCTTGCTTCCTGCACAGAACCTGCCTCTTCCTCTGCCAAATATACAGCCCTAGGAAACTGTTGACAGCTTTACTACTGCTGCCTCCAACTCATCAGCCTGCTGTCTGGCATAGTAGAGAGCAGGCAGAAGACAGACAGCAGCCAAAAAGCTTCTAGGCAGTCTGTCATCCATTGTGTCAGAATCTCTGGCTGTGTGAGCAGGGAAAAGGGCAGGCTTGGTGCAGGGATGAAGTCCGATCAGCATCTATGCTGGCTGGCAGCATCTTAGTAGCTGCTGCTTAGTGCACACTACTCCCTGCACTAAATCATCCCTCCTACAAGGTCAGTCAACCCCTTCACCCACAACCCCTCTTCCTGCAATGTCAGCAAGCATGTGTCACCTCCTCACTGCCTCCTTTGACACCTAAAAGCCTGCACCACCACCTCATGTATTGCACGCAGTTGTGTCATGGCTCCATTTGCTTTAAATCGGTCACGTCTAGCAGACAGTACTGCCCACTGAACATGACAGTGGGTAGGTGGAAGGAGCACCACTGTACCTTGCTTATGTTGTATACTTTATTTTGTAACCAAGGACATCTTTCGCTAGAGTAATCAGTGATGTCATCACACCCACCGTCCCAGTGCAGGGAGGCTTACATGCCAATTTCGCTTTTCTTTTGCGAGTACATCTATGTAATAAACTTATGGAATTTTAATGGTGCTGCACTATTCGGCCGCTTCCTTACCTTCGCGGCATATGATCATTTGGCAGAGAACTACAATTTTAATACTGGGCTATGAAGGAGACATTGGTTGGGGCTGCTGGGATGCTTTATTGTATGAGCACTTATGACCTCCTATAACCTGGGGGTCAATTGATCTGGTAAGAAGTGTTTGCACCTTGCCACTGCAGCGATTTAAAAAAGGACCAGTTCACTTTATAGAAGTTTCCTATATACAGTAGTTGCTTACATTTTCATGCGATTTGCACCTTCACAATTTTCAGATTTGCACATTTGTATTACTAGTTTATACGCATTTATGATAATTTATATGAAATATTTATAGGGCTAGCAGACCTTCCTTTGTAATTAACCCATCTAGTATTCTAATGTTCGAGTGCTGCTGCCTTACACCATTTTTTTTTATAAATTTATTTTACAGAGTGCAAAGTTTGTTTTTCTGTGCTTACCTTTCTTCTGCAACTTCTGCCGTTTCTGCCTTCTCTTCCATCCGTTTCTTCAACAGACCTTCACTCTCCAGCTGGCAGTACAGAGATAAGATTTCTCTCTCAAAAGACTGGCTTATCCTTTTCTGAGCATTATACTTGCTCTCCACTGCCTGCAAGTGACCCCTAGGAGCCAAGCAGAAGGATAACAGAAGATAATTTACAGCTTACATATTGAATTCAAGGACCAATTATGAAACATGCTTGCCTCCAACCAACTCACTGCAATAAAAGGTACTTGATTAATTTTAACACACAGAAGTGGGTCTGTGAAATGACAAGTGCGCCATTAGGCATGTCCAGCAAAAACAAAAACAAAAAACGTGCAGTACCCATAGCAAACAAGATCCATCTCTTACTTTGAGTGAGAGAAGGAAGTAAATTCGGATTGGTTGCTTTTGGTCATGGAACTTTCCATCTGTAGTTTTAGAATAAGCCAATATCCTTTCTAGCCAAGCTGTAATGCTGGATATAACCTGTGGGTGCCACTGTAGGGCACAGTTGTAATTTCAGATTGGGAACCGCTGTGGTGGTGAAGGGTGAGGGAAGCAGTGATGACATTAAAAATGGACATAAAAACTGGCTAGGATAGTCCCAAGGGATACAGTAATCGGGATAGGCGTACAAACATGCAAATTCACAACCGTTACCTGTTCTTGACTTTCATATCTTCCAGAAACTTCTTCTGTTCCTGGAAGAGCAGTTCCTTTTTGGCCAGCTGCGCCTCCAGCTCCATTATTCTTTTCTGGGTGCTCTCCAGCCTCTGATTATGCTGAACCACCATACAGCGAGCCTTTTCCAGTTCCTTCTTAAAGGAGACCTGCAACATCTCCACTTCCTGTGCAAATTACATGATTTATGTCAGCCAATATTTACAGAATTGTCATATGTGCTACAGCAATCCATAGACCACCAGGCAATAAGGGAACTACAACTGACATTCTGTTTCAGCCACCGCTGCCAAGTTTGCCTTATCTAGTTCTAGATTCCAGAGTTCCTCCCCAAGTTCTAACTGTCATCTATTGAGCCATGACACGCCATTATCAAAATCTTTAGATATAGTGACATACCATGTGATCTATAATTCAAGTTAAATAAATGTTAATATAAATGCTCAATAGAATTTTTCAACTTGCCATAAGATTTTTAGGGGTTCATTGATGAACACAGAGATACAGTCAGGTTATGCTGTAGCCTACACTAGGATGGGACACAGGCACACAGAACATTTGTGGGACAGTCCAGTATAAAACCATATTACCAAGCATGCCTCAGTTTTGTGGCAAAGCAGTACCAAGAGCACGATCCCAGAGGGGGCAAGACCTGGGTTTCCCAATGAACTCCCAAGAAAAGGCCTTTTCATCATGTACAAAAATACTCTTGTTCATTGAGGGACACAGATACAGTTGGAATGTCTAAAAGCAGTCCGACACGTGGGCAGCGTTACAGCCCATACCACCCCTACTAGCTGACTATAGCCATGGAATAACTGGGGAAGTTAGGTCTTCCTACTGGTGAGCAGAAAGGCTCGTTTGATGTCTAAATTCTAATACAAGATCCACTTGAGGTCAGTAGAGAACCCATTACTTTGAGCAATACTGGAATCAATGCATAGACTATGGATTATATGACACTGCCTTTGTGTGATTGGCTTTGGGCAAAAGCTTTACTGGGTCCCCTCCCTAGTGTGTGTCCCTATATAAAATCTTGTCCATTGTGCAAGGCTCCAGTTTTTATTAGTAAGCAAGGCCGAGGCAGCGGTGCTCTCCGCGGATCACAGATCGGTCACGATCCGTTGCATCACTAGTGGCAACTGACGGCCCGTTGCGCGGGCCACATGGAAAGGTCTTGCGGGCCGGATTCGGCCCGCGGGCCTTGTGTTTGCCACCCCTGGTGTACATGGTCACATTGAATGAGTCCGTTTAGCAAGCGTCCCGTGTACATGGGGCCAAGACGCAGAATTTAAAAAAGGCACATCAATACTCTCATCTTTATAACACCATACAGGCCACAGAAATCTATTCACAGAGCATGAAACATCCTCAAGCACTAATTGAGGGGTAGAAGACAATACAGCTAAGCAGAAGCAAAAGACCCAGAGGAACAATAGGGATCAACAGACCCAAACAAACTTAACCGTAGAACAACCTCACTGCTGGAGCAAGCAACAGCAGAGCGATAACAGCTGTCAGGCACCAGATGCAAGAAATCAAGTTCAGGGGGCCACAAGTCTCTTCTTGATTGGTTCTGGGGCTGTGAGGGCCACCGACCTGGAAGTTGCTAGTGAGCCCTGAGGGCAGTTAAGCAATCAGATACCAACATGTCAATCTAAAGAGGTTAATAAATCAGGTTAAAAATAAAATATCTATCTAAATCTTTTTAAATAACAATAATAACAATAACAATAATAATAGGGACACAGACCACAGCAAAAATTTAACAGGCTTTAAAAAGGGGTTGTAACGGTTTGTTTTTTATTTTCTAAATAGGTTCCTTTAAGCTAGTGCATTGTTGGTTCACTTACCTTTTCCTTTAAGCTAGTGCATTGTTGGTTCACTTACCTTTTCCTTCGATTTCTCTTCTAAATGTTTTTTTTCCTTTGTCTGAATTGCTCACTTCCTGTTTCTCCTCAGTAAGCTTGCCCCTATTATCCGAGTCGTTCTGGCTGGGGGTTAGTCAGCCAGAACAGCTTACTGAGGAGGAACAGGAAGTGAGAAATTCAGACAAAGAAAACAAAGAAAAAACATTTAGAAGGGAAATCGAAGGAAAAGGTAAGTGAACCAACAATAAACTAGCCTAAAGGAACCTATTTAGAAAATGTAAAAACAAACCTTTACAACCCCTTTAATCCTTTCCCTGCATTACGCAAATAAGTGAAAACTTTTTGGCTAGTGTGAGTCTTCAAAAATTGATACAGAGGGGAATAGTAGGCTTTTTACAAGGCAATTTCAGTAGTCAAAATGTATGCATAATACAACATACCTTATCTGCATTGGTGTTTTTATGCTGCAGCTGCTCCACATAAAGTTCATTTACCTCCCCGAGAATAAGAAGCTGCCGGTTCAGGAACTCCATCTGATGCTGTACAGACTCGCTGTTTGACAGCTTTCCAAAGAAGAAGAAAAAAAGAAGACCGGTGAGTCGAAGAATTATCTATGAAAGCATACCTGTGCCACCAAGTATTCTTGCACTCTCCTTAAAATAATTTTTGGGAGTCCATTAGGGGGACAGCAATTCTTGGACTGTTGGGTTATACTGTCCTGCCTACAGATGAAATGGACACCGGCAACAAGAAAACCACAGGCTAACGCAGGATGTACTGATCCCGCAGAATCGCTAGAGAATCCACTGCTTTCTAGAAGGATCCATTTACCTGGGACAGCCTGTTCAGTTTGTTGTTGAACCTAAAAAAGGTCAGAAGGTCCACATTTGGCATTACCCAGCTGCTCCTGAAACACCAAAAGGTGCAAGAATCCCTCCTCCGAATACAGGTACTGAAGACTGCCTGGCGATCACATAAGCTAGGGTGGAGAAAGCAGCAACGTGAAGCTTTGTTTAGGACAGGAACTACAGTCAGGTCCATAAATAATGGGACATTGACAACGCTAATATTTTTGGCTCTATACATCACCAAATCAGGTGAATTTTGTAGGAATTTACAACAGTTTGTACATGTGACTCCCCCCTTTTTAAAAAAAGGGACCAAAAGTAATGGGGCAGATTAACAATCATAAATTAAACTTTCACTTTTTAATACTTGGTTGCAAATCCTTGGCAGTCAATTACAGCCTGAAGTGTGGAACGCATAGACATGGTTCTCCAGCATGCACAGAACGTCGGACGGTATTTTTTGTACCAGCAAAAGGTCTCGACATTCTGCCTGTGTATGGGAATTTAGAATTCCAAATATTCCCGGACTACAGACACTTTAGAAAATGTTTTACTAGTAATCCCAGATAAGGGCTCAGACTTTACACAGCCCTCAGCTCTTCCCTGAACACTGATGAACTCTGAGATGCAAGTACATGAATAAAGTTAAACATTTCCTTGAAAACTTCTTACATTAAAATTGGATAAGCTCTGATCTGAACACACAGGAGGCTCTTATGCCAACACATGGTGGTTAGGGCATCAAGTAGTATATGACAAAACAATGCAGGAAAACGAAAAAAAAAACGAAATAAAAAAGTCAAAAAGGACCAATACAAAAAAGGTAAACTATAGAGCATTTTAGTAACTCAGTGAAAAAGGTCACCTTATGTTATTGCTGAATCTTCTCATTGGCTCTCTGCACGTTTTAGCTATGAGAAATACTGAGGACAGGACTTAATGTTGGGACAATGTGAGTGATTGATAAAGTAAATTGTGTGAACTCTTTCATGTACCCATTTATACTTTATAGTAGGAATACTGATGAGACTAGACTTATTTCTCTGTCATTATAGGACCCCCATGGCTCTAAAGCCATCAATTCTTTTACATTCCACGCTACAATACCATAATTTGAGGCCAAGAAGGACTTTGTGACTTTCCAGGCACTGCACTTTCTAGCTCTGAACCAATACAGCCCTGCAGATGGGCACTGCAATATACGTAAACAAGGGCTTTAGATACTTCTCAGACTAAAAACACACACACACACACACACACACACACACTAGTGACAGACAATTCTCACCTTTTGAGACACCTGACCGAGTTTGAGCTCAGTGTTGCACACCTTGTTGTTAGCTTGCTTCACCTCAGACCGCAGGTCAGCTATCATATTACGACAGTCCTCTAGCTTAGTCTGTGTCAATGCAATAAGGAGCAGGTTAGTACTAACCTAAAACAATATGCAAGTTTATTCAGTTAAAGTGATAAAGTCAAAACTTTTTATTTTTTTACCTTACATGCTCTGTGCAAAGGCCCCTACCTCCTTCATTGGCAGTCCCTCCCCAGGCGCTGTCACTCTTATTCCAAGTGCCCCCTTAGCAAGCAGCTTGCCATGGGGACACCCATATGAATGCGCTCCTGACCTAAGAACCACTTTAAAGCGGATGTTCCACCCCAAAAAATTATTAAAAGCCAGCAGCTACAAATACTGCAGCTGCTGACTTTTAATATAAGGACACTTACCTGTCCTGGAGTCCAGCGCCGTCCGCAGCAGAGGACGAGCGATCGCTCGTCACCCTGCTGCTCCCCCCTCCATCCACGGTGAGGGAACCAGGAAGTGAAGCGCTGCGGCTTCACTGCCCGGTTCCCTACGGCGCATGTGCGAGTCGCGCCTGCCGATTGGCTCCCGCTGTGTGCCGGGAGCCGAGTGTTCCCAGCACACAACGGGGGGGGCGACGGGATGTGACGCAATGCCCGTCTTTTGCCCGTGAATGCCGGGCCGGAAGTGGGTGCAAATACCTGTCTTTAGACAGGTATCTGCACCCCCCTCCCCCTGAAAGGTGTCAAATGTGACACCGGAGGGGGGAGGGTTCCGATCAGCGGGACTTCACTTTAGGGTGGAAAACCGCTTTAAGTCCATTTTCAGGCGAACCAACCCCCGCCCCCCCCTAAACCTTCCCAAGTTTCAGCAGGAAACCCATGTTTTAAAAAGATAAATAGATGTTGACTGGATTTGAAGTATTACCTGTAATTCCTGGCTCTGGTTGTAGAATTCCTCTCGGTCATGCTGGAGTTGCCGGATCTGGCTGTGAAGCTGGGTGACCACTGTGTCCTTTTCTTCCTGTAGCTTCTTGTACCGTGCCTGCTCCTTATAAAGGCTTTGCTTTATAGTCTGGAGATCAGATTCCTGCAACTTTAACTGGCCCTTCTGATGAAAAAAATAAATGCCTTAGCCCATGTAAAATACTCAGCTTTTACCAAGCTGCTTATGAACTTTATAGACATGCCAGAGCTACCTGACTACAATACATGTCCCCAACAAAAACAAAACAATCAAATACACCCGATACTCTTAATGTTCTTTCAGCTGGAACCATAAATGTGTTTTCTATGCAGAAAGCAGATTAGAACCTGTATGCTTGACGACAAACCTCAATCTGCTCATCAGTATAGTTTGGGTCAGTCATGTGGTTAGTGTGAAAATGTTTGAAGCTCTGAGTAGTGTTTTTAAATTGAACCGATGTCCCCATTACAGAAAGTGAAGGGTAAATGTTATGGCTGTTGATACAATTCTCTTAGATAAAAATTAGTTTTCCCCCAGGAGTTAGAAAGAACTTACCATGGCAGCATTCTGTTCCTCAAGTGATGTCACCTTGATGACCTTGCGCAGAAGACGGCGATTGCGCAGAGCGTGCTGCTGCCTCTTGAATCGCTCATACAAAAGCTGGTTATGTAGAAGCACCAACTGGTTTCGCAGTGTGTGGATCTCATCAGATGGGGGGGAACCTGATGAGTAAAATCAAGTCTAAACAACTGGTACGATGCAATATAACAGGGGTAGAGAACCTGGAAAGGAATGCTGGGATTTGTAGTTAAACAAAGGAGGAAAAGGTTCAGGCTGCATTACCAGGACATTATGATTCTAACAATATTGAATTACTGTAATCATTGGAAAGAAAACTCCACAAAGAACCCAACTGAGGGTCACATTTTAAGGTTAAGCTCTATCTGATCAGGGAAGTTTACATTTTTTTCTGCAATGTATAAAACACACACACAAAACGTGGCATGGTTTTTGGTGCCAGAAAGGCTGGTCTGAGTATTTCAAAAATTGCTGATCTACTGGGATTCTCACGCACAACCATCTCTAGGGGTCAGAAAAAAATCCAGCGAGTGGCAGTTGTGTAGAAAAAACAATAAGGATATGGACAGCCGCACTCCAGTAACTTGAAAAAGACGTGCCCTTTATTGGGTACAGGAAAAAATGCACTACAGATATCAGCACACAGTGGGATAAACAGCTGACGCGTTTCGCATTGAGTGTCAATGCTTAATCATAGCTATCATTAGCTATGATTAAGCATTGACACTCAATGCGAAACGCGTCAGCTGTTTATCCCACTGTGTGCTGATATCTGTAGTGCATTTTTTCCTGTACCCAATAAAGGGCACGTCTTTTTCAAGTTACTGGAGTGCGGCTGTCCATATCCTTATTGTTTTTGCACATCCTGTGCATTGCCAGCACCCATCTGCTTCTGAGTGGACATCAATTACCCTAGTGAGCTCACCTGGAGCGGCAGCTCTCTTACCTGGCAGTTGTGTAGACAAGAAAATTCTGTCAGAGGAGAATGGGCAGACTGGTTCAAGATGACGGAAAGGCAACAGTGACTCAAATAACCACTAGTTACAACCAAGGTATGCAGTATACCATCTCTGAATGCACAACACATTGAACCTTGAAGCAGATGGGCTACAGCAGCAGACAACCACACCGGGTGCCACTCCTGTCAGCCAACAGGAAACCGAGGCTACAATTTGCAAAATTGTACATCAGAAGATTGGAAAAATGTTGCCTCATCTGATGAGTCCATTTCAGCTGCAACATTCAGATGGTAGGATCAGAATTTGGCATTAACATGAAAGCATGGATCCATCCTGCCTTGTTTCAACGGTTCAGGCTGGTCGTTGTGAAATGGTGTGGGGGATATTTTCTTGGCACACTTTGGGCCCCTTAGTACAAATTGAGCATCGTTTAAACACCACGAGTATTGTTTCTGACCATGTCCATCCCTTGATGATTACAGTGTACACATCTTCTGATGGCTCCTTCCAGCAGAATAATTCACCATGTCACCAAGCTCAAATCATCTCACCACTGGTTTTCTCGAACAGAACAAAAGATCTCCAATGGCCTCCACAGTCACCAGATCTCAATACAATAGAGCACCTTTAGGATGTGGTGGAATTTTTTGATAACGTGAACAGCACTGTGTACTGTCCATTGTATCATTTGCATAGGAGTTTGAGGGACGTTAAAAACGTCTGTTTTCAATGCCAGTGTGAACTTGGCCTAAGCTGGCCATTGTACATGATGAAAAACGCCACAGCAGTACAATTTATTTATTTTTTTCTTCTGCACCGATTTTACATTGATGATCACTGTGCAAGAAAATGTTCCTCTGGGTCAGACAAACTAAAGTCAAACATTGTTTTTTTCCTTGTTGCAATTGTCCCAAGGCTCAAGTTTCTAACTACATCAGGGTTTTCTATAGGATTTCATCATATTGGTTATAAACTCTACTCTCACAAGCATCCAGGACTTCTTGTGAAGATGGCACATTTATGATTATATGCTGCGTTTTGCTTACTACAAAGGGTATTGCTCTCATGGCCAAAATTATGACTTTGAAAGCCTACTGTGAGTTCTCCATCTGGCTACCTTCAGTTGCTTGAACACTGTATACGAGATGTCAAGAGTTTTAGTCAACAGCAGCTTTTGCCACTATCCCATAAAAGCTTTAACAGATGAAGCACCCAGGCAACAGTTGTATGCAGAGCCTCCCCAATCATAACCACAAAAGCCCATAGCTTTTTCAGATTGCTGATGGGTATCTTGATGGCTTGTCTTTCTAGTAGTACTGCAACCATTTCTGAATGGCCTATTCTTCAGATTTACAGTTGTGCCATACTCTGTTTTTCCCATCCATTTCTTAAACCACAGATTTAACTGTGCTCAGTCTATTCAGTGACTTGGAAATGTTCTTCTATCCAAAGTTATGCTTTGCAATCACCTTTTCATTACAGTGGTTTAGCATTCTCTTTTTGGTGCAGTTTGTGCCACAATACTGAATAGTCAGAAATCAGACCTCCTAGATATACATGTACTTACACTAGAATCAAATGGAACTTCGTGACTACAAAACAGGTGACCTCCATTTTAACCAATGTGACTTAGGTGGTTTACATTAAAAATATATATATAAAAACAACAAAGACTTTACAAACATGTTACACTTACCTGCTCTGTTGCCGCAATTTTGCACAGAGCAGCCCACATCCTCCTCTTCTTGGGTCCATCTTTAGTGCTCCTCCATCCTCATGTTCAGTGTCCTCCACAGAAAGCAGCTTGCTATGGGGGCAGAGCCGAGTCCCAGCTCCATGTATCTGTTCAGAGCGAGCCATGGCCCAGCCTCACCCCTTTTCTCTTCCGATTGGCTGACAGACAGCAGCGGGAGACAAATAGAACTGTGCTGCTGTCTCAGCCAATGAGGAGTGGAGTCACAGGCAACTGAGACACTGCTGGATCTAGATAAGGCTCAGGTAAGTATTAGGGGGCTGCTCCACACAGGTTAATCTTATTGCATAGAATTCATTGAGGAAAAAAAAAAAAAAAACACCTTTTGCCTTTACAAGCACTTTAAAAATGGTGTGTAGACAATTAGTGTTTCTTCATTGTAAATAATTTACATTTGCAGAAATCTGTTTATATCTTTGCCGTTAAAGACAGACAAATATACAAACACATAAAAAGAAATAATCAAGTTTCCCGTGATCCACTGTGAAAAAGGCGAGTTGATCAATTTTACTCTGAGGCGAGATGGGTCATTACACATCACAGGCACATGTGATCACAACAGTCACTAAAGTCAGTATTAGCAAACAAATCTGCACAACATGTAGTTCTTTCCTCTCAGTATTTTGGCTACTGGACGAGTATTTGTGAAGCAGACTGTTCCCAAAGCTGTTTATGTACAGATAAATCAGGTCATTTAAAAAAAAGAAATTTTTGAAAAACGGAAGGTAAAGGATTCAGGATAGAATACCTGTTAAGGGGACTTATTTTGTCACGGTGTTACTGGCCGTGTGCGTAGCTGAGGCTCCATTCACACCTAGGCGTATTGTCGCCTGTAGCGCGGCGCTATTGCAGCCTGCAATACGCTGGAGGGGTGATTTAACATTGTCGGCTATGGAGATGGTTCACATCTCCACGCCGTACGCCTGAAGCTCAAAACAAGTCCCGGACCTTTTTTTCAGGCGGCTTTCGACATAGCCGACAATGTTGATCACCCCTCCGGCGTATGTTAGGGTTTAAAAACGCGGCAATTTGTCACGGCAAATCGCGGTAACATACACCACGTTCAGGTGTGAATGCAGCCTTAAACGTCATGAAGCCCTCACCTAGACATACGTATGGATACAAAATGTCTACACAATTGTTTGCCATAAAACGAAAACAAAAAGGCATACCTCCAAAATGAGTCCAGTCAGCGGATTTGCTGGGTAAAGGCAACCTAAACAAAGTAGAATAAACATGAAAACGTTAAACAGGTTTTCCAACAATGAACAGAGCAGCAACTGTAATCTTCTGAGATACATGAAACCTCTTTAAAAAAGATAAGTTCACAAAAAAATAGATAAATAAATACATTTGCAAGTGAAGACAAATAAATAAAAAATGTACTATTTTTCTCACAAGTTTGCAGAGCATTGCACCGTGATGAGCAGATATAGGGTGCAATGTCAGGCTTCTGCAGATAATCAGTACAGGTGTCAGCCCAAACCTCCCATAAAGGGCAGACAGTTGCTGAAGTGCAGGAAGAGTATTGAACTACAAGGGCACTCATCAGCGTCTCATTTCAATGACTACAAGCAGTCTGCCGCACCTGTAGCTCATACAAGCTCACTTGTATCTCATCTAGTCACAGATCTGTGTGAATGATGTGGCTGGGCAGGCAGAGCCATGCAGTTTTACAAATTTAAACAGCGGGTGCAGGGAGAGGATATTTCGCCCACTGTCACTTGAGGGGAATCGGGGAGAGGTGTGCAGTAATAGGTTACACCAGGGCTCGAGTCCTGCGGGAACGCGTGGGAACGACGTCCCTGCACTATTTTTACAGCAGGAACGCGCGTTCCCTTTGCAGGACGAGCCGCCCGAGCCGATCAGAGTCCAGCCTGGCCTGTATGAGATGGGTATGCGACACCCTCCTCCTCTGTGGCGTTGCTAGCGGGGGGGGCGGGGGTTGCACCCGGGTGACACCAAGGCAGAGGGGGGGGGGATCGTGAAGAGATGACAGTGCGTGCAGTGCAGGCTTAACTGTGCCCGATGGCAGATGAACATGGCATGCACATCGGTACACAGTAACAGATAGATCACTGCTGAAGTCAGACCCTGCACAGAGCTGCAGCGAGGTGCCGAGTGCTGGAACGATCCCTGCACTCCTACACTCAGCAAAGTAGATATCCATTCCACTGCACCCCACAGATTATTTCTAGTCCCCGCCTCTGACATGATGTCATTCAGAGGCTGGACAGGAAGAGAGAGAGAGGTACCGCGCGGGAATGAGCATGTTGCTGGGATTAGGTAAGTGAGCAGACTGTGGAAAATATATGTTGCAGTGACTCTTTTCCAGTGCACAGGACTTGTTAATGTCTAATTCAGCACAAGGAGTTAATGAATACTGCCATTGATCTCTAATGCAGTAGTGCCCAGTAGAAGTTAATTAACCCCCTTGTGCTGTATTAGTGGTCAGTGTCAGTGTTAATGAACCCATTCATGCTGCAATAAAAAGGGGTAACTAACACTGACCACTAATACAGCACAATGGAGTTAGTTAATACAGCCACTGGCCACTACTGCATTAGTGATCCATTGCAGTGTAAATTAACTCCTTGTGCTGCAGGGCTTTAAAAAAGCATTAATACCACTGACCATTAATTCCAGGGCTATTATTGTAGCTACTGCACCAATGCTTTGAATCATTGTAGAAATGGACACCAATGCTGACAATTATTTTTGCAGAAACTGACACTGTACTGGCAGCTATTATTGCTGAAACGGGTACTGATCCGGACGGGGGGTTGTTATTTCCTGGGGAGTTCTAATTTTTTTCATATCATATTGTTAGTTAAATGTGCTAATTGCTTTATAGTTGTTAACGACACTACTATTGGCATTATATGCAGTCTTATATGGGAAAAAATACAATGGGGGGGGGGGGTGACACCATTTCTTACCGCACCAGGTGACACCAACCCTAGTGACGCCCCACCCCTGGCTGTATACAACCCCCTACCACCCCTGCCTGTGACTAACCCCCTCCCTACCACCCCTGCCTGTGTCTAACCCCCTCCCTACCACCCCTGCCTGTGTCTAACCCCCTCCCTACCACCCCTGCCTGTGTCTAACCCCCTCCCTACCACCCCTGCCTGTGTCTAACCCCCTCCCTACCACCCCTGCCTGTGTCTAACCCCCTCCCTACCACCCCTGCCTGTGTCTAACCCCCTCCCTACCACCCCTGCCTGTGTCTAACCCCCTTCCCTACCACCCCTGCCTGTGTCTAACCCCCTCCCTACCACCCCGGCCTGTCTAACCCCCTCCCTACCACCCCTGCCTGTGTCTAACCCCCTCCCTACCACCCCTGCCTGTGTCTAACCCCCTCCCTACCACCCCTGCCTGTGTCTAACCCCCTCCCTACCACCCCTGCCTGTGTCTAACCCCCTCCCTACCACCCCTGCCTGTGTTTAACGCCCCTCAATACCACTCCTGGCTGTGTTTAACCTACCACCCGTGGCTGTGTATAAACCCCCACCACCCCTGGCTGTGTCTGAACCCCACCATCACTGTTGCATGTAAATCTGACTTACTGATACATTTCATTTGGGTTTTAATTGCAATGATATAAAATAATTAATGTGGGGGGCCTTTTGGTGGGCAATATTTTTTATTGGAGGGGGGGGGCAGCACTTCATTCCTGGGCCCAGGCAGCACAATGTCTTGGGCCGTTCCTGAATATATATATATATATATATATATATATATATATATATATATATATATATATATATGTGTGTGTGTATTTTTGAGGTGGGGAATCTTGGGTGAGTTCCCACACTTTTTTTCCCAGGACTTGACCCCTGGGTTACACCCTAAATATAGGTGCAACAGGTTAGTAAAAAGGTGAACTTAGCCTTTAAAGTTGAACACTAGCCAATCCAGTTTTTTTCTTTCTTTTTAAGTAGAGAAGGGTCTACTGTGCTCTAGCTTCCACTATGAACATATCCTCCTTACATCCCATCTTGGTAAGTGGTACTGATTGGAACCCAAAGTAAAGAAATCTTTCCAGCGAGAATACAGATTGCAATAAAAACAAAGCTGGTTACATACAACCTGGTTGTACTATCTACTTCTGTTACAAATGAGAAACATTGACGTCACCATCGCAGACCTCTCCCTTCTAGTTGCCTGGCTGCAATTATGAGCTTCATGCTTTATGAGTCACTAGACCAAAACACACACAGACAAGGATATTTGACTTGACGCCGACTTTCTAAATCTACATTTTAGTTCCAGGTCAGTATAATCAGAAGTATACAATCCAGTGAATTTGCATAACAGCCAGGCAACTAGCATTTACAGATTTCCAGTCAACAGCAGGCCAATAACTTTATAGAATGTGTCAGTCACTACATATTGAGAGAAATTTATCAAAACTGGAGCAGACAAAATCTGCAGCAGCAGTGCATGCCAACTTATCAGATTATATGGTACATTTTTGAAGCTTGACAGAACAAGCTGAACATAGAAGCTGATTGGTTGCCCTGCACAGCTGCTCCAGATTCGGTCTGCTCCAGTTTTGATATGGCAATAGATGGAGCAAATTTCTTTCCTGCAACCAAGAAAAGATGAGTACTTTTAAGTGGCAGACTTTTTCACACCTATGCAATCTTCCTGTATAATCTTACTTTACAGTTCTCTATACTCAGTTACATGACATCTTAGAGCCATAAAGTTTGTGCAGGAAGGCTTTTCTCTGCAAACACTGTTCACGGGTCAGAGGAGGGAGCACTCGGCTATGTGTTACCTACAATGGGTCACTGACTGCAGGCCCTACTCCGATTGATGTGCCAACATATCTTAGTACTGGTCTAGAGGTCAAATGCCAGTGCTTACTTGTTCAGCTCTTTGGTATGGGCATCAGCACCTAGCTGTATGAGCCGGTCGAGCACCTCCGCAGGAGAGACTGATGTGCTGTCGTCCTCGACTTCCTCGTTGCTCCCTCTGAATTTTTTGTACAGCTCTTCTGTCTTTTTGGAGATGAAAAGGCTTGCCGTTTTAGGCAGAGCCAGCTCAAAAAGGTGCTCATAAGGGGCAGGATTGAAGCAGGATCTGCAGTGCGCCTGAGATTTGCAAGGGCTGGGGGTAAGGATGGTTCTGTCACTGGGTAAAGAGTTAGTAGTCTGCGACTTCCCTGAGTTGTCATTCTCTGTGCCGTTTGGTGGCTCAATAGGAGTGAATGCCTGTTTAGGTGTGTCCTGGGACCCGTGGCAGTTGAGCTTGTCAGCAGCTCGGTTGTCACCGATTTGGGTCACATTGCAGGTGTAGTTCTTTTTCGGATGGGCAGGTTGGCTCTCGTTATGAAGATAGAAGGGGGAATCAAAGCCTCCACGACGTATAACAGGCTCACGTTCAGATGTTGTGATCTGACACAGCTCCTGGGATATAGCAGCTACAGAAAAACAAAAAAGAACATGGAATGAAAAATTCAGGGGCTTGGTTATTGAAAAGCATAATGTCCAGAATAGTACAAAGTGACAATTTAAAATTTCTTAACCTTGGTCAAAAAAAAAAAAAAAAAAAAAAAAACCCCCTAGCCTAGACCTATGAGGTCAATTAAAAAATGTCCTGGTTTCTGAAAAGGTTAGGGCTGTTGAGAAATAAGTGAACCTTCTAAGCTATACACCTGGGAGAACATGTTTGTGCCTACCCCGCTTTAACGCAAACCTGTGCTTTGTCTATGAAGAGCAAGTCAAAAAGAAACCCAAATGCACCCCTCCACAATAGCGCATATTTATCTCATAGCTGCTTCAATGCCACTTCATTTAGCTGCCAGGAGTGAAGAAAATACCCAGTAGATTTGCTTACAGAGGAGCATGTGGCATTACAAGTGCTTGATAACTGGCCTGTCACATGGCAGCAGAGAGTCTTCAGCCATATGCAAGCTCAGACTGGAGCACCGCAAAGCTTGTATAAAGGTCTTTATTACTTGGGTTTTGGCATGTAAAAAAAAGTAGAGGGGGCAAAGCACAGGTTTACTTAAAGATCAATTTGAATAACTGGTACCCAAGCTGGGTCTGTTCCTACCCACACTATTTTGTCACGAGTGAAAAAAAAAAAAAAATGAAAGCCAGTGTTTGTAATTTGAGCCAAAAGCTCCCGATTCAGAACTAAATCAGGTATGGCATACATGGGTTAGGAAAAATTTGTTTATATATATATATATATATATATATATATATATATATATATATATATATATATATATATATATATATACACACATATATACATACACACATACATATATATATATATATACACACACACATACACATACACACACACACACACACACACACACACACACACACGAGAAAGGAAGAGGGGGACGAAAGGAAGAAAAAAAAAGGAAGGGGAGGAGGAAGAAGAGCGGACATTTTTTGAAGCAACCTCGTAGATATATTTTTTCACACAAATGACTGTTGAAACCACGGTCTGAAAAATAAGTGTATACCCTCTTTATAAGTTCCCCCCCCCCCTTTTTTGGCTATATTGTATTATGTCCAGTCTTAATGGAAATGGTGTTTAGAGTTCTTCTTCAAGAATTGTATTAATGAGCGAAAACCACAAAACGTTTCTCCAGTGCACAAAGTAAAACACAGGTGTAAAACAGCGATAGCCCTCTCTTCCCACCACCACCTTTCGAGAAACCATTTGTGATCACCAACCATGATGCCAGCTTGGCATTTTGAGTTACCTTTCCAGTCTTACAAACCTACCATTTTTCTTTATTCCTGCAGATGGAGAAAATTAAGCAAAAACAAAAAGAGAAAAGCACCACTACCTAAGTGTAGCACTTATTAAAACACATTTATGAAATGAAAAATATGCACACACATTTGAACAGTACTAAAAAGTGTATTGATGATTTGTCAAAAAAATGGCATCTTGGCTTCGCACTTATCTTCTGTGATGTAACATATAAAAAAATAAAAAAAACGACAAGTCCAACCTATGTGTGTGATTATATGTCAGTATTACCTTGTATATCCCTGTATGTTGCGGTCGTTGAGGTGCTTATCTAATATTTTTTTTTAAACCAACGATGCTCCATGCTGAAACCACCGCCTGTGGAAGGGAATTCCACATCCTTACTGCCATTAAAGTAAAGAACCCTCTAGGTAGTTTAAGGTTAAACCTCTTTTCTTCTAATTTAATGTTTAGTCTGTTGTGGTGTGCTGGTGGTGGCTAGCACAGTGGAACCTTTGGAGAACACTTGGGAGATCTGAATGGCATTAAAAAGAAGCACCAACCTTTTACCTTTACGTACAGTGAAAAAAAAAAAAAATAAATAAAAAAAAACACCCCACAATGTTTTTCTTCCCCCGCACAAACTTCCAACTTATGTTTATGAAGTCTAGTTTCAGGTTAATCGCACAATTTTTTTGCGGCAAATTTATTGTACGATACATTTATTCACTTAAGGTATTTTTTCATTTTTTTGAGCGCTGTACTTTTACATTTAGCATATTGACCTCTAGTGCTAGCTGCTATAGTCTGCTGAGCGCCGACTACATTTGTATACACGTGAAGGCATTTATCACCCATACGAAGATGCACAGGTGTTCTGTTGATCCCGGCACATTGCTGTCAATTGGAATGCAGCAGCTGCACGGACGCAGGTGGAATAGACCCCCCCATCCATCTGTTTTTGGCAGAGGATCAAATTGGGTGTCAGCTGTCTGCCGACATCCGCCACTTCATAGAGAAGGAGGGTCCAATATAGTCTGCCTAAAAAACTGACAGGAGGGCCAGATCACATCACCCATGTGAAAGGGGCCTTATGGCGATTAGAGGGGGGGGGGGGGAAAAAAAAAAAAATGCTCTCACCAGAAAATCTTTAACTTCGGGAAGTACAAAAGCAGTACAACTGAGGGGGTGGGTGACAAAATAGACAATAACCAGCCCAAGGAACAAAGAACTACCTGAAGAACCATATGCTACAACAGTGTTTCTCAACCTTTTTCCAGTCGGGGCACCCTTAAAAAGTATTTTCAGTCTTGAGGCACCCCAGTCCAAGGCTTGGTTCACATTATGGTGTGTCGCAGAACACGCGCAAAATCGCGCTCATTCCTGACACACAGAAAAATGCTCTGCTCTTTAGGGGTACCATTAATTCTTAATGGTACCCCCACACATTGGAAAATGTGGGGTGCTTTTGCTGCAGTGCAATTAAAAAAAAAAGAAGAAGGTTGGGGACTTGTTTCCCTGCATTTTTGTGGGTACAGAAGCCCATTGAAATGAATGGTCTGCCCTACATGCAGCTGCACAGATGTGAACCAAGGGCTTGTTAACATGTCAAAGTGGCGGTAAAACCACATGGTTGAGCCGTTTTTACCACCCCCAACTTCTCTACCTTTAGCTGCAGAGGCAGCAGCTGGGGTGTTCACATGCTGTGGCTGCAACTGGAGGTATACCGAGGGTGAATGGGGCTGCACTGCAACTACCCCGCAACTGTGTGCATTGCACGGTTGCGGTGTAGTGATGCTGCATTTACGGGCTTAAAACAGGTAGTAAAGAGGCAACATAATGCCTCTGTACCGCCTGTCAAATGCCTCTGAAAAGCGATCTCTGCATGGATTGCTTTTCAGAGAAGCAGCAGTCCTTGCTATCAAACAAGCCCTACAAAAGCCATTCTCATGGTACAGGAATGGGGGGGGGGGGGGTCAGGATTAAAAGTAACATACATACAGACTACAGACACAGGCTTACACATGCATACACATACATACATACATACATACATACCAGGGTTGCCAACTTTCAGTAAATTTACGAAGTTTGTAAAATCCGTACTTTTTTCATCTGTCCTTGAATGTCCATTGCGGACATGTAGGCTGCATGTCTGTAACTGACATTCATGGACAAATGCAAAAAGTATGGATTTTACAAACTCTTTGTAAATTTACTGAAAGTTGGCAACCCTGATACATACATACACACACAGACAGACAGTCACATGTGCACACACACACACATACAGTCACATGCGCACACACACATACAGACAGTCACATGTGCACACACACACATACAGACAGTCACATGTGCACACACACACATACAGACAGACAGACTACATGCACACACACACAGACAAATGTATAAAGCCATTTTTAAAAAAAATAATGTAGCTTCTAGCTCAGTACCTTTTCAGATTTCTCTTTAGCCGGGTACTGCACTCTAGGGGGAAGCAGAGAGCACAGCACACTCCTCTGCACTTTACTTTCATTTTTAAAGCCGACAGAGATTCTCACAGTTCGGCAGGAGAGCTCATCTGACAGCCTTATCTCCACTGACCCCCGCGGCACACCTGAGAACCTCTGACGGCACACCAGTGTGCCGCGGCACACTGGTTGAAAAAGGCTGTGCTACAAGATGGTATCAGATGGAGGTCTAAAAGTCCACCAACGTACAGAAAAAAAATAAAGGGTAAAACCAGTGACCGCCTTGCATATATGGGAAACTGTTGATGCCAAAAAGCAAGAGAGCCAACAAATTTATTACAATGCACTTTGACATAAAATGGTCATTGCGACCATAAGCTTGGATGGCCTGAGACACCTAGAAATGGTGAACCTAGACCAGGGATAAGCAATTAGCGGACCTCCAGATGTTGCCAAACTACAAGTCCCATAAGGCATAGCGAGACTGACAGCATCAAGCATGACACCCAGAGGCAGAGGCATGATGGGACTTGTAGTTTGGCAACAGCTGGAGGTCCGCTAATTGCTTATCCCCGACCTAGACCCTTTCCAGGATGACAAAAGGAGAAGCAGTCTTTCTGAAAGCAGCACTGGCTGAAAAAGACTAAACCACGGCCAGTGGAGGGAACTTTCCTTTTTGTGAGCTTCAGTTGAGAAGAGGAACAGAAGTAAAATATCCTGGTTGATACAGTCAGAACAGACAGTCAGAATAGACAGAGAATACCCAAGACAAAAAGAAAGCCCTGGGGCTTCAACCCCATGTCCTAATGCAAAACTAAAATGTTCTTTGCAGGCTAGAGTCACAACTCAATATAACCTACAGGGCCAATCGCTACCAGACAAGCAACCTTATGGATGATAGACCGCAGAATGAAGTTCAAATTATGTTTTCTGAAGATTCAGACCCCACGTAGTCGCAGAAGAATGGAAGTGGAAGAAATCCCACGGGACCCAGCTGAAAGATTCATCCCACTAAGAAACTAGTGGGGTGGAGCACCAAGTGAAATATGCCTTCCACATTTGATGAGACCCTGGCAGGAGCTGAACTTCCTAACTTTCAGCATTGTAGGAGCTACAGATCCAAGGATAACCCTGTCCCTCAGAACCAGGACTTTAAGGGCCATGCTGTTCCATGAAGCAAAATGACAAATCAGTAATTGGGAATAAGTAGATCCTGATGATCTGGAATTGCTCATGCAACATATGCTACGAGTTTTACCAAGTCAGCATTACACATTTATCCGAGTCAGACCACAACAATAAGAACTAATGGAGTGCCCTCCATCTAGATACTGCAAAGACAATGAGAAGAAGGTTCAGGGGAGGGCAGGGTGTACAGATTCCCTGTTGTCAGATCCAATATGCGGTTTCGCATTGCAATGCAAGGTCTTACCTGAAAAAGATGTCGTCTGGATGGAAGCATATTCTGCTATAAAGCCTGCATATATCTTTTAACCACTATTGTACCCCCATTACCATTAAGATTCAGACTTTTAAACTAAAAGCCGATAAGCTGGAAGGTCGCCATCCTCTTTAGTCCAGAGAATGCACCGCCCATGGTTGCCCAAAAAAATAAAAATAAAAAAGGGGAAGGTAAAACTTTTATTTGTCTGACCACAGAATATTTTTCCCACTTTGCAACAGATCATTTTAAATTATCTTTGGCCCAGAGAAGACAGCGGTGTTTCTCGATCATGTACAGATATGGCTTCTTCATTGCGTGATAGAGCTTTACCTAGCATTTTTGGATGGCACAGAGAACGGTGTTCACAATCTGTGGTTTTTGGAAGTATTCTTGAGCTCATGCAGTGATGACCATTACAGAATCATGCCAGTTTTTACTGCAGTGTCTTAAGCCCCATACACACCATCAGTTTTCCTGACGGTTTTCTCTTCAGGTTTACCAAAACCATCTAATATGAGGTCAAACCTCAAGAGTTTCAATTTGTATGCAATCAGGCAGGCCCTTGCACTACATGGTTTTGGTAAACCTGATGAGAAAACCGTCAGGAAAACTGATAGTGTGTATGGGGCTTTAGAGGCTGAAGATCATGGGCATTTTTATATTGCATTTCAACCTTGTCCCTTGCCTGGATTTCTCCAGGATTCTCACAATCGCTTAATATGTACTGTAGTTCAGCCTCTCTCAACCAGGGTGCAAGAGCATCCTGGTTGAGGCAGGCTGTCAGATCTGACCAAGCTACCACTTCGCTGAACTGTACATCTCAGCAGCAGGAGCATGCATGTCTTTTTAGGGCTCCTTTAATAACAAGGACTGACCTCTGAAAAGTGATCCATGCTCGGATCACTTTTCAGAGGCATTTGACAGGCAGTGAAGAGGCAATATGTCGCCTGCTCACTGTCAGCCCCCCAAATCCAAATCACTGTGCCACAAAAGCATGCTATGCACGTAGTTGCAGCAAACCCATTCACTTGGGGTATACTCCCAGCCATGGCCAACGTTTGTACGACCCTGGATGTTGCCACTGCAGCTAAAGGGGAAGCAGTTGGGGATGGTTAAAATGTGCCTCAACCATGTGGTTTTACTGTTCAACATCACGTGTTAATGAGCCCTTGGTTCTCATCTATGTGGCGGTGTATAGGCAGACCATTCATTTCAATGGGCCTCCCTACCCACAGAAACAAAAAGATGTCCAACCTCATCTTTTACTAGATTTCGCTGCCTTTGCCAATGTGTGAGTGTCATGCAAGAGTTATTGGCACCCCTGTACATCTGCTAAAGAACAGCGCATTCATTTTGTGCACGTTTCACGACACGCAGCAAACCAAGCTGTAGACTGGGGTGCCTTGAGATGGAAAATACGTTAAGGAATATTATTCTGAAATTTTGGGACAATTTTTAGATGCAGCTTTTCACAGATGAACCGCTGCCCATCTTTACTTCTGAGACACTGACTCTCCAAAATGCTCTTTTTATGCCAAACCATGTTACTGGCCTGTTACCAATAATCCTTATTTGCTGCAAAATTTTCTTTGAGCTCTTCCTTGTTAGAACCACTTTGCCAGCTTTTTGTTGGCCTGTCCCAAGTTTGAGGCCTGTCACTGCCATCAATTACCCCCCCCCCTTTTTTTTTTAATTGGTACATTTTCTCAGTTTAACCACTTGCCGTCGCCGCACCGTCATAATACGTCCACAAGGTGGCTCTCCTAGGCGAGATCACGTATTAGGACGTCCTGCCTTTTAGCCGCCACTAGGGGCGCACGCGCGCCCCCCGCTCGCCCCCGACTCCCGTGCGTGTGCCCGGCGGGCGCGATCGCCGCCGGGCACACGCGATCGCTCGGTACAGAGCGGGGAACGGGAGCTGTGTGTGTAAACACACAGCTCTCTTTCCTGTCAGCAGGGGAAATGCTGATTTTCTGTTCATACAATGTATGAACAGAAAATCAGTGTTTCCCCTAGTGAGGCCACCCCCCCCCCCCCCCCACAGTAAGAACACACCCAGGCATACTTAACCCCTTCCCAGCCCCCTAGTGTTAACCCCTTCACTGCCAGTGGCATTTTTATAGTAATCTAATGCATTTTTATAGCACTGATCGCTATAAAAATGCCAATGGTCCCAAAAATGTGTCAAAAATGTCCGAAGTGTCCGCCATAATGTCGCAATACCGGAAAAAAAAAAAAAAAAAAAAAAAAAAAAAAAAAAAAAAAAAAAAAAAAAAAAAAATCGCTGATCGCCGCCATTACTAGTAAAAAAAAAATAATAAAAATGCCATAAAAATACCCCCTATTTTGTAAACTCTATAACTTTTGCGCAAACCAATCAATAAACGCTTATTGCGATTTTTTTTTACGAAAAATATGTAGAAGAATACGTATCGGCCTAAACTGAGGAAAAAAAAAGTTTTTTTATGAATTTTTGGGGGATATTTATTACAGCAAAAAGTAAAAAATATTCATTTTTTTCAAAATTGTCGTTCTATTTTTGTTTATAGCGCAAAAAATAAAAAACGCAGAGGTGATCAAATACCACCAAAAGAAAGCTCTATTTGTGGGAAAAAAAGGACGCCAATTTTGTTTGGGAGCCACGTCGCACGACCGCGCAATTGTCTGTTAAAGCGACGCAGTCCCGAATCGCAAAAAGTACTCTGGTCTTTGGGCAGCAATATGGTCCGGGGGGTAAGTGGTTAAACATCTGATATACGTTTGGTATTGTGAATAACATATGGGTTATAGTATAGCATACTTCCTTTAGAGCAAGTGAACCATTTAGTGGAATTTAGAGGAAGCAGCACGGTAGCCAATAGTTAACACTTCTGCCTTCAGCTACACTGGAGTGATGAGTTTTATGTAATTTGTAAACACCCCCTGTATGTCTCTGTACAAATACAGGAAATATGTTAGTCATGGAAATACAGCACAGTACTAGAGACATGAAGGAAAAAAACCCACATGCAAAAAACAAAAAACAAAAAAACAAAAAAAAAAACAGACAGGCGGATCCGAGCAGGCCGATCGTGTGAAAGGGGCCTAAAGCGGCTGTCAGACTCATCAAGATCCTGGGGGTGGCAGAGGATTTTAACTAAAAGGCATCAGCAAAAAAGCCCCACAGGTAGAAAATACAGAATATAGAAACTTAGACCGTGGCTGCCCGTAGCTGTGCGAACTGGCTCCATTGAGAGACTCACACTCTCCGACCTGCATATATGTGAACCCGGCCTTAAAAAACAATCATGCCAATTACTGCTGCCCCGCCCCCTTAACACCATTTAGACAAATAAAAACAAATATATAAACACTGTATGTATTTGGTAACAGAACAGAGCCGACAGGGTGACTTGCTCCGTTATTAGACACAATGCTCACCTTCTTCTGTATTACTGTGGTCAGCAGCCAGCACTCCTATAACTTCAGAAAGCTCACTTAGAGACACAGTCTTCACAACTTTGGGAGAGTTTTCTGCAGGTATAAAAAGTAGAACACACACCACAACTTTAGATGTCTTAACTGTTTCAGCAGCCAAAAACAAAAGAAATACACCGCTGACATATTAACACTGTCACAACCAGTTCTTCATTCAGACTGGTCATGGACCTACCATTTAGGAGCCTGCTCAATCACCCTCACTGCAGTCATCCTCATCAAGCAGACATTGGCGGGAGGACAGCTCCACATGGGCGGCGGCGGGGGGCACGAGGCCGATATCTGAGGCAGCACAGCTCCGGAAGGAGGGTGGGAGTTTAAGTTAACAAGCAGGTAATTGGTAGCTAGAAAGAAACCAGTCACCAGCTGGTTACCAGGAAAAGTTGTGCAGCCGTCCTACTTCCGATGTCAGCCTCCTGCGTGGAGCTGTCCTGCTGCCAATTTCAGCTCTAGACTGATGTGCCTCCCGCCTTGTGTAGATGTGACAGCTCTCTCCTAATTGTCCTTGGTGTGAAGGGGGCCGAGGACAGAAATGTAAAAAAGGGGGGGCTGTGATGTAAAGGGGGAGAGTGGGGTGGGGGCTGAGAACACTGTTGTGAAGACAGGATTGTGATGGGAAGGAGGATAGGTTCATAAAACATTGTAGAACACTGTGTTCTACATGTAGGCATCCTATTCATTTCAATTAGATGTCTTGCATGCAGAAAAAACAAAAAAGTAGTGCCATTAACCCCCTTGGTGGTATTCCCAAGTCTGGCTCGGGGTGGCATTTCATTACCAAAATCGGTAACCCCGAGCCAGACTCGGGATCGCCTCGCAGCAGCCACAGTTTACTTACCTTGTCCCTGGATCCTGCGATGCCGCTGCGCTGTGATCGAGCGGTGTCTCCTTGCTCGATTCACAGTGTCCCTGTGTGCCACCAAGCTCCGTTCCCTGTGACGTTACAACCCCCGGGGCGGAGAATGGCGCCAAATTCAAAAAAGTTAACACAATACATACAGTATACTGTAATCTTACAGATTAAAGTACTGTATGTAAAATACACACACCCTTTGTCCCTAGTGGTCTGCCCAGTGTCCTGCATGTACTTTTATATACCGTAATAAAAACTGTTCTTTCTGCCTGCAAACTGTAGATTGTCCATAGCAACCAAAAAGTGTCCCTTTATGTCAAAAGTGCTTTTAGACCAGCTAGAAAACAGCGATAATAAATTATAATCACTTGCAGAATTGAGCGATAGCGATTTGTGGGGAAATTCGTCAAAAATAAATAAAAGTAATGACAGCGACAATTCTGCAACGGAGAAAATTTCAGTGATTTTGAGTTGATTACATTATTGAATAATTTTTATTATAATTAATCTTATTTGTTATAATTATTATATTATAATTTATGATTTTGTTTTTCAAACCCGGGATGTCTACTAGACTCTGGTTTGGATAGATTTAAGTGAGTTATTCCTAAGAATTACAGGCCTACAATGTAAAACGCCAAATTTCCTTGCAAAATAATGGTACCGCTTTCAGCACCTAAAATCTGAATTAATCATACCGCCAGGGAGGTTAAGAATCAAACATACAAAGAGAGGAGGGTTGAAAAAAAAAAAAATTACGATTCGGACCCCTGCTAAACACAAAAACGCACAGATATCACTACAGTAAACTTGCAGCTTACCAGAGCCCTTTTCTCCCCTGATGGTGTGCTGATTGACTTCAGTCTACAAGATAGAGAAAACCACATTAGCAATGCATTGGGTAGAGGAGTGCAATAACAAGTCTTCCAATGCCATCAGTTCTACTTACCTTTTTGGGAGGGGTTGCAGTGTAGGAAATATTAATAGGATTTGCAGAATCATCAGAGCTCATAACAGGAGGAGGAGAGGTTGCTGGTGTGCTCATGGGTGTTATTTTTCCACCTATGTTATAAAGGATAAAAGCACAAAATTAAAAATTTGATTTTGATGGGAAAATATAATTTTTTGTGCGCACCATAAAATCCTTTTCTTGGAGTCCAGTGAAGGACACAAGCTCCACCCCTTCATGCTATAATCATAATTTCAGTGGCTTTGCAGGTGTATAATAGTTTTTTCTTGCCAGTGTCCAATTATCCTGTAGGCAGTAGTTAATGACTTCCATGCCCCGTAATGGACGCCAAGGAAAGCATTTTCACAGCAAGTACAAAATCCTATTTTTTCGTTTCTTGCCTATTGAGGGACACAAAGAAATAACCTGGTTTTGGACAGGATGTTCAAAAAGTCCAACAGAATAGTGGACAACAAAGCCAACAATGCTAACAGAGCCAAGAAAAGAGAAGAGAAAAAATAAACCCCAATACACACCAGAATCAAGGACTACCTGAAGCTCAGAGCTGTCTAAGGGTCCTTGCATGCAAAAGCTGGCATCAGAGGATGCCCAAATATACCCCTGGTAGAACTTAGAACTTGGGCCTCCTTATTATGCACGTGAAGGCTGCTAGTTCAGCCATTGGCCTTGCACTGGAGATGTTACAAGGAAAAGCAACTTGTTGTCAAGAGTAGAGAGGAATGTCTTATAGGTTTTACAATGTGGATTCTAAAGCACAGAAAGAACTAGATTCAGATCACACACACACACACGAAAATGGGCGAGGGAAGCCACATTAGAGACTTAATCAAAAAGTGGGATGCCAATGGTATCAAGAAAAAAATAGAAAAAAAGGACAGAAAACACAACCGATGACAAAGTTAAAAGCCAGATGCTGGTCCCAATTCAGTCCTAAGGAGAAGCTCCTGAAGTGAAAAACTTCCTCAGTCTTGTGCATGGTAGGATCACAGGCTGTAAAGAAGGAAGGCAAAAACCACATCCAATTCGTAAAAGTGTGAACCCAGGCCAAGACTTCGGATGTCTAAAAAATGGACGCGCAGAAGCACTGTCACTTAATTTTACTTCCTTGCTCTTCTGTAAAATAGATTCATGCAGAATTACATATAATCAACCAAACTGCGTGTCACTTAGTTACCCAAAAAGTGATACTAAAGTCTTTTTTTCCCCCTACAAAAATACTTACCTGCTCTTGAAATGGTTTTGCACAGAGCATCCTGGATCATCCTCTTCTTGGATCCCTCAACGCTCCTGGCCCCTCCTTTTTGTTGAGGGCCCCCACAGCAAGCAGCCAATCAGGAGAGAGAGTCCTGGACACACACACAGCTGGTTGTACAGGAGTTGATCGGTAGACTTCTGTAAAACCAGCCTGCCTATGCGTGGATAGAAATTTGCCTGAATACCGCTGAACTTCGATCCATGTATGACCGCCCTTACACAAAAGCCCAGAGCCTGCTGAATGAAGCCAAAACAAGCTCATTGCGGTTACTGTTAACCTCTTCAGACTTTGGATGTACTAGACATGTTTATGTGTTTAACTGAAAGCACTATGAAGTATTTTTTGATCACTTGATCTTTAAAGAGTAAAAGTCAGACAGGTTGGCCTTCGAATATAGCTTAGCTTTATAACACCCCAGCAAACAAATCATTTTGCTACAAGACCTACCAGGTGTGATCAGTGCTTTGCTGGGAGGACGGGAAGGAGGCAAGGAGAAATCTGGTGCTGGACCAACAGGAGAGCTGGGGGGCGTGGTCATTCCGCATAAGGTAGATGGGCTCCAAAAAGAATCCTGATTCTGCTAAAAATAAATAAATAAATAAATAAATAAATAAATAGAGAATTACAAGGAAATTCTGTACACAGTACATGTAGGCGACAAAAGCTAAAATCTATGATACACACACACACACACACACACACACACACACACACACACACACACACACATATATATATATATATATATATTCATATTATTCAATTTCTCTGCATTATTGTTCATGATCTATATTATGTACACTTATTATACCAATCATCAATTACCCTTAAATTGCGCTACTATTTTTTGCACCAATTAAATGTATACATGATTTTTCCAAATATACACTCACTGGCCAATTTATTATTAGGTACACCTGTTCAATTGCTTGAAAAAGACAAAATTGCTAACCAGCCAATCACATGGCAGCAACGCAATGCTTTTAGGCATCTGGACATGGTGAAGACAACTTGAAGTTCAAACCAAGCATCAGAATGGGGAAAGAAAATTTACGTGACTGTGAAAGTGGAATGATTGTTCGTGCCAAAAGAGCTGGTCTGAGCATTTGAAAAACTGGTGATATACTGGGATTTTAATGCACAACCATCTCTGGGGTTTACAGAGAATGGCCTGAAAAAGAGCGGCAGTTGTGTGGATGAAAATGCCTTGATGTCAGAGGAGAATGGGCAGACTGGTTCCAGTTGATAGAGAGACAATCGTAACTCAAATAACCACTCGTTACAACCATCTTTGAATGCACAACATATCAAACCTTGAAGCAGATGGGCTACAGCGGCAGAAGACCACAAGGGTGCCACTCCTGTCAGCTAAGAACAGGAAACTAAGGCAACAAATCGCACAGGCTCACCAAAATTGGACAATGGAAGTTAGTAAAAATGTTGCCTGATCTGATGAGTCACGAATACAGCTGCGAAATTCAGATGGTAGGGTCAGAATTTGGCGTAAACATGAAAGCATGGATCCATCCTGCCTTGCATCAATGGTTCAGGCTGGTGGCGATTGGTGCAACATGTGGGGGATATTTTCTTGGCACACTTTGTGCCCGTTTGTACCAGCTGAGCATCATTTAAACGCCATGGCCTCCCAGAGTATTGTTGCTGACCATGTACATCCCTTTATGAGTTATGACTACAATGTACCCATCTTCTGATGGATGCTTCAGGCAGGATAATGCACCATGTCACAAAGCTCAAATCATCTCACCACTAATTTGTTGAATGTGACAATGAGATCAACCTTAACCCCGCCCCCCAAAGTACTCGCCTATACCAATTCTCGATGCCATGTTTTTTTTTTTGTTTTTTTTTAAAGGTCATGCGACAGTGGCACCAATATGTAGCATTGATGACACGTGTACTGTGTCAGCGTGTTTATTTTGTATTATTTTTACAATTTAATTTTAAATATATTTCATCAGCCCTGTTAGGGGTCTGTTAAGACCCTTGATGTCTCACCAAAGCCTCCCCCCCCCCGACATCTCCCTTTTGAGACACAGAGAGAGACCAAGGACAGAGATTCCCCCAGTCCCTCAGCAGCTTCAGCTGCACTGGAGATGAATAGAGGGGAGAAAGGCTCCTCTCCATTCATAAGTTGAAGCATTGTAAACACAGTTTACGATGCCCAGTTATGAATGGACAGAGTCAATTATTATAATACAGGATTTATATAGCGCCAACAGTTTACACAGCACTTTACAATATAAAAGGGAGACAATACAATAAAATACAAGAGAATTAAGAGGGTCCTGCTCAGAAGAGCTTACAATCTAATAGGGTGGGGCAGGTGGTACAAAAGGTTGTAACACTGGGGAATAAGCTGAAGTGGTAAAAGATTAGTCGGAGACGTGATAGGCTTCCCTAAAGGGCTGAGTTTTCAGGGATCGCCTGAAGGTAGCAAGAGTAGGGCATAGCCGCACAGGTTGAGGTAGCGAGTTCCAAAGGATGGGAGAGGCTCTGGAGAAATCCTGGAGACAAGCATGGGAGGAGGAGACGAGAGAGCTTGACAGTAGGAGGTCTTGAGAAGAGCGGAGAGGACGGTTTGGGATATGTTTGGAGACAAGATAGGTGATGTAGCTCGGGGCAGAGTTGTGGATGGCTTTGTAGGTTGTGGTTAGTATTTTGAATTTAATTTGCTGGGTGATAGGAAGCCAGTGTAGGGATTGGAGGAGAGTTTTGGCAGAGACTGAGCGGTTGGTAAGGTGGATAAGTCTGGCAGCAGCATTATGATAGACTGAAGAGGGGATAGCCTATAGAGAGGCAGACCAATAAGAAGGGAGTTGCAATAGTCAAGGCGAGAGTTAAGGGAGTGAATGAAGAGTTTGGTGGCTTCATTTGTTAAAAAGGGGCGAATTTTAGAGATGTTACGAAGGTGAATTCTACAATCTTGACAACGATTGGACTTGAGGCTGAAATGACAAGTCAGAGTCTAGGATTACATCTAGTGCCCTGGCGTGAGGGGAGGGACTGATGGTTGCATTGTTGATTTTGATGGAAAAGTCATGGAGGGGGGCACGGGCAGGGGGGAATATTAGTAACTCAGTTTTAGAGAGATTTAGTTTAAGGAAGTGGTGCGACATCCATGCTGAGATGTCAGTTAGTAAGTTAGTAATGCGAGAGGAGACTGAAGGAGTGAGGTGAGGAGTAGACAGATAGATTTGGGTGTCATCGGCGTATAGGTGGTATTGGAAGACGTGGGCGGTTATCAATGACCAAGGGAGGAGGTGTATATAGAGAAGAGAAGTGGTCCAAGATCAGAGCCTTGGGGGACCCCCACAGAAAGGGGCAATGGAGAAGGAGGAGACAGTTGTAGGTAACACTGAAGGAGCACTGTGATAGATAGGCAGAGAACCAGGATAGAGCAGAATCTTGGAGGCCAAGGGAATGCAGTTTATTGAGAAGGAGCGGGTGGTCAACGATATCAAAGGCTGCAGAGAGGTCAAGTAGGAGTATGGAGTACCGGCTGTTGCTTTTAGCAGTTAGTAAATCACTAGTGATTTTTAGTAAGGCAGTTTCCGTAGAGTGCTGCAAGTGAAAGCCAGACTGTAAGGGGTCAGGAAGGTTATTTTCACTGAGGTAGGAGCCAATAAGGTTGAAGACTAGGCGTTCTAGGAGTTGAGGTGAATGGGAGCAATGAGATGGGCCTTAAGTTGTTCAGGTTGGTGGGGTCCAGTGAGGGCTGTTTAAGTATGGGAGTGATCTGTGCATGTTTTAGAGGGGAGGGGAAGGTGCCACTAGAGAGGGAGAGAGATTGAAGATGTGAGGGAGCATAGGATAGAAGAGGGTGACCGTAGTAGTTGCGAGGGAACAGGGTCCAAGGGACAATTGGTTGGGTGGTCACCTGAGAAAAGTTTTGTAACCTCTTCAATAGTAGCCAATTCAAAAGAGGAGTGTGTTGAAAGTGCCGTTAGGCAAGTTCTGTTGGGTGGTGAAGATGTACGCACAGTGGAGGGGTCCTCACAAATTGCATCAATCTCGTCTTTGAAGTGATTGGCAATCTCTTAGGCAGTGAGTGAGTTAGTGGTGAGAGGGGGTGGGGGACGAAGCAGAGTTAAAGGTTAAGAAGAGCTGATGGGAACTGGATGACAAGGTATAAGAGAGAGACAAAATAGTCTTGTTTGGCAGCATGGAGGCAGGAATTGTATTTTAGAAGGGCAGATTTATATAGGGTGAAGTCCTGCAGGCATTTGATTTTACGACAGTGTCGTTCAAGAGCACAGTAATGTCTCTTGAGATTTCTAGTGTTGTCAGTTTGCCAGGGTTGTAACGATCGGGGCCTAAATCTGCGTGTGGTTAGAGGAGCAAGTGTATCTAGTGATGAGAGTGAACCGTTGTAGACAGAGGTGGCCAGGTCAGGATAGGACAGGGGGAGAGATGTCATGTAGGTGGTCAGTAGCAGAATAGAGAAGAGAAGGGTTAAAGTTGCGAAGGTTCCTACAAGTAATTGTTTGCCACTTGGAGGGATGGTTGGTTGGAGGCAAGGATACAGTGAAACTGATGAGGTTGTGATCAGAGAGAGAAAAGGGGGTGTTTTGTGAGGTTGGCAGGATTGCAGAGATGGGAGAATACAAGGTCAAGAGTATTACCTTTGGAGTGAGTGGAAGTATGCGTCCATTGGGTTAGGTCAAAAGATGAAGTTAAGTTGAGAAGTTTATCTGTAGTTGGGCTGTCAACATTGACAGGAATGCTGAAGTCACCAACAATGAGAGTGGGTATTTCAGAGGAGAGAAAGTAGCATAGCCAGGCAGCGAAGTCATCAAGAAAGCGCAATACCGGTCCGGGAGGCCGATAAATTGCTGCAATTTTCAAAAGAAATTGGAGAAAACAGACGGATACAGTGCTTCTCGAAAGAAGAGAGGGATAGAGAGGGAGTGATAGGAAGGACTTGGAGGTGCTTTGTGGGGATAGAAGAAATCCAACTCCACCTCCTTTCTGTCCGTTATGTCTGGGGGAGCGAACCCAATGGAGGCCTCCATGGGATAGGGCAGCAGGAGAAGCGGAGTCCAAATTTTGAAGCCAGGTTTCGGTTATGGCAAGTATGTTAAAGCCTTGAGAGATGAAGAGGTCATGTACCGATGTTAGCTTGTTAGAGATGGAACGGGTGTTCCAAAGGGCGCATTAGATTGGTGGGCTGCTTTGAGGAAGCAGGGGTATAGAAATTATACTGAGTGGATTGCGGTTGCCAGAGGAGGGGTATTGGACATGTGGCTTACAGTTGGAAAATGGCGAACCAGGATTAGGAGAAATATCACCTGAGACTAGGAGACAGAGGGTGATGAAGGCACGATGGGAGTGGGATGTGCATAAGCGCACATGTCTAATGGCCCTGGTGTTTATGTCAGCATGTGAGTGCAGCAAATGCAGAAGATAATGGGTGCAGTAGTAGGGAGAGAGTAGGAGTGAGGGCGATATGTGCATGCTGCAGGGTAGAGAGAAGGGGTAGAGTAAAGATAATTTGAGGGTAGAAGACACAGATGTGAGAAGGAGCATGATATTTGATAGAGAGTGGGAATCCGACTTCATATAAAATGTCAAATGCTGGCTTGCTTGTAGTCTCAGAGTGGAGCAGAGTTCTTGTTTTATCCTCATCCAGCTTTAGTTATCCTGCTATCGTTAAACTGTGGCGGTGAACTTGTGCATCGCTCGTGACAGAGCCATTTAGGAAAGAGCCAGTGTCTGCGCCCCCCCATAGACCGCTTTAAAATTTATAGGGAGACTGAGCAGGCATGCATTTCTCAATTGGTCATTATGAGGTCAGATTTGAGACACCTAAATATGGAAGAGGATATGGGCAATGCCAGACCAGCTACAGACACAGGCGAGAGAGAGAGCGCGAGCGAACTCCACTGAAGCAAATGAGTGCAGATTGTGCTCTATTGGCTACAGCAGCCAGTGAAAGTAAACAGCAGATACCTGAAGTGACTAAATCCTTGTAAATTCCAGGTTCTCACTAGCTAGGGGCCCGCAGGATAAACAGGAGTGCAAATCTACCAGTGGCTCCCCTTTCATACAAGTTGGACAACTAATGCAAGAGACTACACCATTAAAATCCCCTTTTCTGGAAAGTTGTTTCAGAGGTTAACAAAAGTGGCACTCGCTTACCTGTGTTTCTGCTTGCAGACGAAGTGCTTGGGTGCCAATATAAAGTGGATCCTGTGTGCACAGCCTGGGAGTAGAAAAGGGTGTGGAAGTGCTGCTTCCTAAACACCAGTAATACAGTTTAGAAAAAGAAAAATATCTTATGGAGAATCTAATCTTAACACATATCCTACCACTGTTGAAATTATTTATTTTTTATTTTTTTAACACAAGGTCTGGGGCTTCCATCCATATTCTTGCTTTACCAACAAAGTCAAACCCAAAAGGAAACATGCATCAAGTGTCCTAATTGCAACATACACCAACCAGCCATAAGACCCCTTTTAACACCGAGTTGCTTTGCAGGCACTAGAACACTAAAAAAAAAAAAAAATAGCACCTGCAAAGCGACCTGAAACAGCCGCTGCAGTCTCTAGTGTGAAAACCCGAGGGCTGTAACACTGGAGCGGTGCGCTAGCGGACGGTAAAAAATAAAAAATAAAATAAAAAAAAAGTCCTGCTAGCAGCATCTTTGGAACTGTGAAGCAGCGGTGTGTATACTGCTCCTCCACGACTCCTGCCCATTGAAATCAATGGGGCACTGCGGCTATACCGCCTGCAAAGCACCTCGGCAGAGGCGCTTTGCGGTGGTTTTACCCCTTCTCTGCCGCTAGCAGAGGGGTAAGAGCGCCCTGCTAGCAGCTGAATAGCGCAGCGAAACGGACGGTAAAGCACCGATAAAAATAGCGACGCTTTACCGCCGATGCCCCAGTGTGAAAGGGGCCCAAAAGTGTATAGTGGAAAAAAGGTAACGTTTGTCTTGAAGTGATAATTTAACAAAAACACAACCTTTATCACCACGTATTCATTTTCAGAAAACGGGCCACAACACCATTAACACACACACACACACACACGATGAATGTTATGTACTGCCTTTTACATACCAGAGTTGCTGCAGATATCGGGATAGGGACTGGATGCCACGTCCTGCTGCCTTTGCCGAAGGCGAGTTGAAAGGGGAGAATATCCTTCTTCATAGGAGGCTTCATTGGGGTCCAGAGAGATTTTGGCACATTCAACAACAATGTCATGAGTTTCCAACCTCTTCCATCTAAGACAAGCATAGCAGTAGCAGTCAGGAAGAGATACTCTGAGCCAATATATAACTAAAAAGTCAAAAAAATATGGCAGCACAAAAATGGACAAGCAGTTTACGTGGGCACTAACGAACACATGTGAAAGTCAGACGAAATATTATTGAAACTGGAAATCAAAATGTCATCTGTCACTAACAGGTGACAATACGGGGTCTACAGATAGATGTCCATGCACGCTGTACCATAAACTGACAATGCACTTGTCACAAGGCACTACAATAAATAAAAAAAAAATAGAAAAAAAAGGGGGGGGTAATCTATAAAATGCAATCCTAGGAGCATGCATCAGTAGTTTATCCCAGGGGTAAGTTATTAAAAATACAGGTAAACTAAACACATGGACTAGGTGACGCCTCTATGTCCGTTTCGTTTGACACGTCTTCAGGAAGCGTCTGAAGACGTGTCAAACGAAACGGACGTAGAGGCGTCACCTGGTCACATACTGAGGTCACCTCCGGTTTCCTTTGGCTCACTGCGGTGCAGGGTGGAACGCACGCCAGCGCACACGAGTCGGGACCATCTCCACCAATTTGATTCTATGCCATCCAGCCTCAGCGCCGGGCCTTGGGCACTCCTAAAGTAAGCAGCAATTTGGCTTTTTATATTTGAAAATTTTTAAGTTTAATAAACGGGATTACACTATTTCGGACCTTATCTTGTCATTTGCATATGCCGTCCTGAGTCTCCATAGGTTAAGAGGTTGTTCAATTATCTGCTTATTTCATCTGTTAATAGCAAAGTCCAACTTGCTATGAAGCACATGTGACCACTTTAAAAGGGTCAACTATTTGTGGTAAGCTGCCACCTTTTGAGCACTTTTGTGGGTGTCCTTATCAGTCGGTGAAGGTGGACTATTACCTTTTATCACTGGATATTATTTCACTGGATGTTCGTGGCAATTGTTGTGGATCTTGCAGTACACTACAGTTCTATGGACTGATAGCAGCACATGAATGTATTGAATTTATGTTATTGTGATTATTTATGGAATATTGTTATACTCTGTTTTTCACTTAATGATCACTAATTATCAAGTTTATCTATTAGGCACCTGTCACGTTGGGGACTAGATAACGTGTTTTTTTTTTTAGATATTTAGGTTATATAAAAGGTAGGCTGGTGTTTCACTTGCTGTTCATTTATTTATTAATTTATTTTTTATTATAATTTTATTTATTAGCTATTAGCGCACTCACCAGTCTTGGGGCGCTGTTCACACTAACCCGACGCCAAATTAGTGCTACTTTCAGTGCATCTTTGGAGTCCAACTTTGATGTGCCTTTTTACACTCTGGACAGACTTGTGTAGAATCAGGGAACATTGTATTTCACATGTCATCCGACTTGGATCCCACAAGTCAGATCCCATGTCGCAATGAGATTTAGGCATGCGTTTGTTTGTAAATACTATCCCAGTTTGTGCGATAGTGCCAACCAACTCTCTCCACAAGGGCCTTTTCACATGGGTGGACCAACCGGGTCTACCTGTCAGTTTTGTAGGTGGACCCGATCTGACCCTCCAGTCCCCTCTATGAATCAGCGAGTGTCAAGGACATGTGCCCTATCCCCAAAAAACAGACAGGTGAAGATCCATTCCCCATCCGTCTGGCAAGCGGTCCATTTGCATCCAACCACCCATAGGGGAGAGCGGGCTGTGTCTGCTCTGCATTAGTAGAGCAGACACTAACCAGCCATTCACCTGCTCAGCAGACAGACTCCAATGGAACCACAATAAATAAGTTTGGCATTGGGGAACAAGGACACAGGTGTATGGTGTCTTGTGGGAGACCAAAAAGCAGCCGTTTAGAGCTTGCGCACCAGGAGCGGTGCCAGAAATGAAACAAACTAAGAAAAAAAAACAGCCACAAACAGAAGCGCTGAATGGAAACTCTGTTAGAAAGAAAGCAGAAAATTGATATTTAACTACTACTTAAAACAGCCCCCGATAGTGCCGATATAGTAAAAGTAAAAAGACGTTTATTAAAACAATGATGTGATCAATAAACAGATGCAAAAAACCTTCTCAGATGGATGAAATTGCTAGTTGACGTGAACACTGAGTACCTTAACAAGCGATGGGCTATGATCCAGCCCTATGGAACGGCGCTGCAGTGATCAAGCCAAGCTCCTCATCTGTGATGAGCAGAACCAGATGTAGGGGGATGGGTGTCAAGCCACATGGATTGAGTAACCAGTCAGGTTGGAGGACACACGATGAAGCAGGAGCTCAGCCACTTGGAGGAGCCAACCAGCAGCCATGTGGATAGGCAAGGGAAATGCCCGAAAGCAATGTCAATCACTCGGGAAAACACTGATCCAAAACGAGGCTTGATACACGGAGGTGTAAATGGAACGCAAGCCAGGGGAGGGAGTGCAGAGATGGTTGCTGGTGTCTCGACAACACATTTCGGAATGACTTGACAAGGGGCCACGCCCCTCACAAGCTTCACATAATGCACTTTGCCCTACAATAGATCGCACAATTGCGGCAAAAACGCACTGCACCTGCGTTTTGCAATTGTATTGCAGAATTGCACTGGTTCTGAGACAATCCCAGAACACCCCAGTGTGAACAGGGCCTCAGGAAGTGGACACCAGAGCTCGATTTGGCTGCTCAGCATACACTTTTACCACCCCCTTATTTACTCGCTCATCAGAACTGCTTTTGCTGAGCATTTTTAGAGCCAGACACTCCCCTTTCCCAACAAGCACCCAACAGGTGCTCGTCACACTGCAAGATCTCTCCCCTCTCTGCTGGTCCCTTGGGTGTGGTGCTACAGACGGAGGCGAGTAGGAGATAAACAGTGCAATATTAAAAACCATTATAAAAAAAAAAAAAAAAAAAAAAAAAAAAAAAGTTTAAGAAGCCTAAAGCCCCTTTAGGTTTTTAAAAGCACCTCTGCCTAATAAATAAAAAACAAAAAACACATCAAATATTTTATCAGGACAATTAAATTGTCCTGAGGGACAAGTAGATTGGGTCCCGATTTAGTCCCTTGGACAAGTCGTAATTCTTTTTTTTTTTTTATTTCCACACATGCTAATAACCTTAGATTGTTGAAAACTTGCCAATTGAGGTTTCTGTCGATTAGACAAGTACAAATTGAAATGCTCAAAAAAAATCCTTCTGCCTCCATGGGACTAGAATATTCTCTCAAAACTCATTGCAGATGTGCGACATGTCCCCAATAGGCAGAGCCTTCCACAGAGCAACATCGATCCAGAACTGAAAATATTGCCGACTTTAAAGCAGATATCCAGGTTTATCATTTTAAATAGTTGGTCTGGGCCAAGCACAAATTGTTTTAATGCCAGAACAGTCTGTCCACTTGGGCTGCTGTAATAGATCGTAGTACTATTAGCTGCATAGGAGTAAGCGGTGCCGTGTTCCAGCAGCAGAAAAACACACACACACACACAATCTCTGCTGCCTGGTAAAGATCATGTCAATCATTCCCACCATTCAGGAGAATCTTGTATTTTTTTTTTTTTTTTAATACAAGGCTTCCCATAATTGATAGGAGGTGAAAACCTTGACATCTGCCCATCTTGGCCAATCAGAAGGAACCTTGTATTCATTAATAAAAAGGCAGAGATTCACCTACACTGACTCAATCTATACCAAAAAGCAGAGGAACTGTCTCACACTGCTGCCAGCACACACAGCACCCACTTGCTATAGGTAATGCTACTATTGTCTATTACAGAAGCGAGACTGTTCTGGCAAGGAAATAATTTTTTGGGCAAGCTTGGCCCAAAAAATGAAATAAACCCAATTTGAGGCAGTATTAAACTCATAAGCAAACTATAAAATTGCAGCTTACCAATTCTTAGAGAAGATGGCTGCAATAATTATTTTTTTTAGGCTTTCTTCTATTTTCATTTGGTGATCTAACTAGCCTGTTATTTAAAAAAAAAAAAAAAAAAAAAAAAAAAAGGAGCTCTGTTCCAGACGTATCAATTCGCAGGGATGAAACAAACCATTCAATACCGACAAGGTGCTTAAAATGATCAGCTTTTATTAATGCAAAACCTTTATCCCAAAAAAAAACAAAAAAAAACCGATTATAAAGTAATAACTAAAGTTTGGCTTCAAATTGTTAGTGTGTTTAAAACTACATAGTTCATGTAGCACTCCCCTTCCTACATATTGACAATGCTGCTGTCCAGAAGGTGTCCCCTGCTCCTTCATCCAGAGTGGGGGAACCCCAATACAGGTGGTGTGTTACTGGCCAGTAACCAGGTGAAAAAATGCAGCCACCACATTGGCTGAAATATATCACACTTCTGGTTTAATACCACTTTAAAGTGAGGAAGTAAACCTGGAATTTTAAATTTACGACAATGCACACACTTTAGGTCGGCTGTCCACGGTTTGAATATTAGGAAACGTCTACATTATAAAATTAATACCTGCCAGGGTCCAATTCATGGTCTTTGGAACCAGTAACCAGTTCAGGATGAATTCTCACATGCTCCATCATTGGCTGGAAAATAAAAATAAAGAGATTTATGGAGATCTCTAAAGCCTGAATTTGAAAGTAAAAATTTACAGCTGAAGTTGAGCGATATGCCGGCTATTATCTTGGTATCTCAAACAGCAAAATTTCCGACCAGATTTCCCAGATCCATCCAATTAGCAGAGTTGTTAGAAACCTAAAATGATGGTCCCATGCTAGACCAATAAATTCTCTGAAAATTTAGCAATTATATCACAGTCATTAACTTTTTGAAAGCAGAACGTGAGTGGTTGCTATGGACAATGGCACCATTTGAACCTTGGTGCTGGTTCTTAAGAGACATACAGCTTTTCCCAAGAATGCTTTTACCTTGACTATTTCCTCAAATGTCTCCAGATTTTCCTTCATGCTGTAATGAGATCGTAGGAAGGACACAAAGTTGCATGGATACATCCCGTAGAGGCGATGAAAGAGGGCGTACACACTGGCATGAAGATGGACAAGACATGTCTCTGCTACATGACCTGCCATAAACAGAAAGCACACGTTACTTTAACTGCCCAGTCTTCAGATGTCAAGCCAGTGGTAGTGGCTTTACACATTAATAGAGGAACATTTTGCACAAGTATCAATGGCCTTTAGAAAAAATACATTGAAAAATAGCATATACACCTTCAATGGAAACCCCTTTCATACGTGCAACAAAGATTAAATAAATCTTTCCAGCATCAGTGTGAATTTTTTTTAAGGATACCGTACTACTTCTCAAATGGTACCCCAATACAAGCTTATACAATATCTCAGTGCAAGGAAGCAAGAGAGTGGAAAAAGCACAGTAACCGCTAGAGCAAAGAAAAAGATGGACACAGGCATCTGACGCTCCTGGAATTGGTAAAGACTTTAAACAGTTATTCTATATAACCCCTATATAAAAAAAAAAAAAAAATTTCTTTGAAACATGCAGTTACAAAGACAACAACAGGACAAATATAACACAAGCGTTCACAATTTTAACTGAAGTCAGCTGGAACAGAACGCAACCTAATTTTTTATAGAGACAATGCCCATGTAGACCGGGGTAATGCCCACTGCGCCATCTCCTGCCATTAACAAGACCGTTCCACAAACCTGTTTAGCACAGAAGCCTTTACATTGGTCCATTTCACTAAACCCACTGCTTATATAACAGGAGTAGGTGCCGACTTTATTCCAATATAGCCATCACCCAATACAAGAGAAAAGCCTCTCAGACTCACCTGGGTTTTTCAAGCACCAGCCTGACAGGCGGCCAAAAATGTCAAAGAACTCGTGCAGATACTGTTTCCCTGACTGCGGAATCATTGGCAGCACAGTGATTAACACTAGGACTCCAGTGGTGAGAACCACAACATCGGTGTCTGTCTGTAAAGAAAAACATGTCGTTTAAAAAAAAAAGCAAACTTGGGCGTATTTTCAGAAAATGCATACAAGCAAATTACTGGTATATTTAAGGGACAGACATTTTTCATCCATCACATGCTGCTTACTGGTTTTGACATTTCTTATGCATTATAGAAATTCAAAAAGTGAACAAGCAACATGTAGCGTCATGTTTTACTAAGTATACAAACAGAGGCTCCTCCAAGTAGCAATATGGTTACATTTAATGAATGTACAACATTTAGCAAGTCACATTAGCGATGATTAAAAAAAGGCACAAGTATGCAGGCATACGGGGATAAAGCTGTCCACAGACTGTCCTCCGCACCGCCATCCCTTACATGCTGTGCTTCATGGGCGCTTCAAGCCTCGCTTTCATATCACTCTACTGCAGGGTAGTCTTCCCGGTCATGATTGCAGACTGACAACCGTGAGAGCCAGCGGTGAGGATGTGGACAGCTTTACCCCAGATGCCTGCGTACTTAGATGTGCCTCTTAATCAACATTTAGCAACTCACATGCTTGATGATTAAAACAGGCACATCCAAGTATGCAGGGATCCGGGGTAAAGCTGTCCACATAGACCGTCCTCACCACTGGCCCTCACCGTTGTCAGTCTGAAATCGTGACCAGGAAGACTACCCTGCAATGAAGTGATCTGAAAGTGAGGCTTGAAAAGCCCATGGAGCACAGCGTGGAAGGGATGGCGGTCCGGAGGACGGTCTACGTGGGCAGCTTTACTCCGGATGCCTGCATATTTAGATGTGCCTCTTTTAATCATCAACCACGCGACTTGCTAAATGTTGTATGTTCATGAACTGTAACCATATTACTACACCTCGAGACGCCTCTCTTTTGTAGCTCCTGCTGGATTTTGCTTCCAATCCCCTTCTGATGCTTTCATTTGTGGATGGACATTTTATGGTTACACAACCCAGTCAAATTGCTATCATCTTTTTATATGGACTTTAAACTGAAGGAAATAAATGGTTGTGGAACAAGTCATCTGAGTTTCTATGGACAATTCACTTTGATATACAAGTGCTTAGGATTACAAAGCATGTTTCCGGATCCAATAATGCTCTCAATCCAAGGTTTTTCTGTACTTTAAGCTCCAGACTACACACTAGAGATGTAAAAGGTAGGCACATAAGAAAGTGAAGAATAGTAGATTAAAAGTACCTTAAGACACTTCAGTAAGGACTGCAGGACGGGTGCTTGTGACAACTTGTGCTTCCAAGACGGCTGACGACGAATAACATGGCCTAATAGTGTCAGAGTTGATAAGCGGGTAGCAACTTTTCCCAAGTACTCATTTATCTTGTCCAAAAGGTGCTGATACAGAATAGAACAGTTATTAGCATCTCAAAATTTACAAAGTTGAAGTACTGCAACTGTACAAAGAGTATTCTTACTAGGTCTTATGAGTGATAAACACAAAAACAAGGTTTCCTTCACATTGAGTAAAATAGAGGCTTTCTAACCTGCCGTAAAAAGTAATAAAAAAAGACAAACACTTTTGTTTGCTTTGGATAGAGTGGCTTAAAAGGTTTCAGCCTCTGCCATTTATTTCTGTCTATGCTCCCTTTGGGAAGATTATCCCTCACATCCACATGTAGTGAGAGAAAACCTTTAAAATGGGGGGGATGCAAGCAGCAATACCAGACAAACATTTTAGCTCATTCTCTCTAAAACAATTACAGAAATTAAAGTTTTGACTTAAAAAAAAAAAAATAAAAAAAAAAAAAGGAAATACCAGCTTGTAAATGGCTTAAAGCTTGAGTTTAGCAACAGCATAAAGCTCAAGTGTACCATCGCTTCCCACAATGAAAAGAGCTCTATGAATGGAGGCATGGTGGATAAAAGAAAGGTCTACCTTCTCTTTTCATTGAGAAAATTGATTGCACAAATTTATGCATTGAGCACGTGGGCAGGAAGGGAGGGCATAGATGGAATGAGGAGTGCATGCGACGGGTCCAATGGCTCATATTAACCCTCATAGTAGCAGAAGATTACAGCTGTGAGGGTAGAGGGGCAGAGAAATAAACATTCCACTAAACAGAGCAGCCACCAGCTAAGGGATACGCCTCATTCAATGCAAGCACCCTCCCTTTGTGCTGATCTAAATAAACAAAAATGTAATTTAATGCAAAATGTATGTCACAACTGCAAAGCTACCAAGGCATGGCCACCCACCTAAATCGTCAGGCGGGGCAAGGAGAGCATTAATCAGAGAAGCAGCCAAGAGCCACAGCTCAGGTGGGAGAATCTGTCTACAGGACAACTATTAAGCTGGATACACACTATACAACTTGTTTTTCTTTAGGATTTACCTTCAACCATGTAGCACCAGGGCCTGCCTGGTTGCATACAGAATGAAAGCATTTAGGTTTGACCTCATTTTATGGTTTTGAGAAATAAAAAAACCTAAAAGAAAATTGTAGTGTGTATCCAGCTTTAGTCGTGCACTCCACAAATCTGTCCTTTATGGAAAAGTGGCGAGAAGAAAGCCAGCAGACCATCATGCTCCTGGGCAAATGATGATTTTACAGGGATTCAGCAGGATTTGATGTGCCAAGATGTAGTAACTACTTATACATAGAAGAAAAAAAAAAATCATCTTCTACCCTCAATACTGGCAAGAGAAGAAAATATCAAGTCTTACCTTGTCATGGGGCTCCTGTACCATAGAGAGGATTAGCATTGCTTGTTCAGAATTTGTTTCCAGATAATGATCCACCAGATTGTTCACTAGGACTGGAAAGCGGTCTAGGATTGAGAAGTAACCAATGAATGAGGAGGTGAAATACAGACAACAGTCATTCGTTTGCAGGCAGACACTTATCCAGGGCCTGTGCCAGAAGATATACACAGGGATTGGTTATACCTGCCAAATCATTTATAAAGAAAACACTCTTGTTATGTGGACCCACCTTTTGTGCCAATTGGCTGCTCTTAAAGCCCATCTCTGCTCACCCCCAGCAATGACCACCGTGCTAACATTTCTATCACAGCAGGATTTACTTTAGAACACATCTACACATACAATGTTACAGTAACAAAGTAATTTGTTATCTCGCTGGAACCTTAAGACACGATTACCATGCAGGACACAAAGGCCCTCTCCCATATACGCACCTTACACAGCTGGCTACAATTCAGGGTATGGAGTGGCACAAGACCTCCTCTCTCCTGTGACAATGCTCAAGTAGCAGCCAATCCATTGGCCCGAACATGGCCACGAGACCCATCACCCCCCTAGGTATTAATGGGGGAGCGATAAGCACTAGTGAGGTTAGTATGGGGGGGGGCAGAAGTCTTTGCAGAGGACACTTTGCCACGCATGGGGATATTACCTCTCAGAGTAATAGTCTGCCATGGCTGACCTGCTTCTAATATTCCCCAGCTTGGCTGCAACAGGCCTTAAAGCGGAGTCTCCCTCTCCACATACTGTAGCTGCTGACTTTAAATATAAGGACACTTACCTATGATGGAATCCAGTGATGTCAGCATCCCAGCCAATGTTTACATCGTCTGTCAGGTGCTGCTGCCACCATTGCCGGCAAGTAACCTACTACTGCTGCGCCCTTACTGGCAGTGCAACAGGAAGGAGGAGGGACGAGGGGGGGCTTGGGGTGAACTGGCTCCCATGGTGAGGTCTGATGAAAGTAGGGACAGGGTACCCATCAAAAACAGGTACCCGCTCCCTCCTCCCCCTAGAAAGGTGCCAAATGTGGGGGAGGAATCAGTGAAGTGCAAGTTGCACTTTTGGGTGGAACTCCGCTTTAATGTTTTCTATTTCACAGACCAATCACAATTAAACAGCCAGTGGCATTGGCATTACTAATCTCAATGCCTGCTCAGAAAATACTGAAGCCACAATCAGTACAGCAGACAGAAAACTAGCATTTTCAGGAGGAAAAGTCAGAAATATCAGCTTATTGTATTCCCTCTAAGTTTTCTTTTAATAAACCTTGGCTGAACTAAAGGAGGAAGTCTAAAGGACTGTGGTTTTCAAGCACTGTGGATCTCAAAAGGCGATACACACAACCACCCTTCTCACTGCGACAGCCAATATTAAAAAATATATACTGACAACAGTTCCATCGAGGGAATATATATATATATATATATATATATATATATATATATATATATATATATATATATATATATATATATATATATATATATATATTAATATATATATATATATATATATATATATATATATATATATATATATTCAGTATTCGAGCCACTGTTAAGTTTTTATTGTAACATTGTTTCTATCTGGGAGCCATTCCCTTTACTTTTTGGCAAGACTCGGTCTAATGGGGTCATTTTTTTTTTTTCCCTTTTTTTTAAGAAATGAGAAGGGAAGGACCCATTTATTTCCAGTAATCCACCCCAGTGTTTCAGAAACCAAATTGGAATAAATGTAAGACCCGACATGTAATATGCATACACTATACCAGCATTGAGGTGATCCCTTATAAGCTTGTGGATTTCATCCAGTTGTTGCAGATCCGGAGACTCGAGCAGATAAAGGTGCTCCCACACATTGATTTGTTGGGCCATGCTGCTGGACAGGTATATGTGCTGGTGACAGGACACGGGAGGATAAAGGTCACAGCAGGGTCCTCATCTGTGCCTCCTCCAACCTAAGAGTGGGGGGAAAAAAAAAAAAAAAACACTAAATATATTGATCTGTACAACATAGATATTTTAAAAGGGGCTGTAAAGGTACATTTTTTTTCCTAAATCGCTTCCTTTTCCTCAGTGCAGTCCTCCTTCACTTACCTCATCCTTCCATTTTGCTTTTACATGTCCTTTTTTTTTCTGAGAAATCCTCACTTCCTGTTCTTCTGTCTGTAACTCCACACAGTAATGCAAGAATTTCTCCCTGGTGTGGAGTGCTGTGCTCGACCCCTCCCTTGGACTACAGGAGAGTCAGGACACCCACTAACACAGCTACTTTCTCTATATGCAAAAGAGCAGCATCCTGACTCTCCTGTAGTCCAAGGGAGGGGTCGAGCACAGCACTCCACACCAGAGAGAAAGCCTTGCATTACTGTGTGGAGTTACAGACAGAAGAACAGGAAGTGAGGATTTCTCAGAAGAAATAAGGACATTTGAAAGCAAAATGGAAGGATGAGGTAAGTGAAGGAGGACTGCACTATGGTAAAGGAAGCCATTTAGGGGGAAAAGATTGTGTCTTTACAATCCCTTTAAGGGGGACATACATGGTTAGAAAATAGTTTGAAAAAGCGTTCGATGCACTCAATCATTTGACTTTCGAAAGGCTAGTGGGCTCATTTCAATTCTCGAAATGCAAAGTTTTAAAGTGGTTGCAAAGGCAGAAGTTTTTTTTTTTTTTTTATCTTAATATATTCTATGCATTAAGATAAAAAGCCTCCTGTGTGCAGCAGCCCTTCCTAATACTTACCGGAGGTCCCCCTCTGTCCAGCGATGTCCATAAGTGTTTCAGTCATCCAAGATTTTCCTTCCTGATTTGCTCCCGCTGCTGTCAAAGTCAGCTAGCCAATCAGGGAAAAGAGGGGGTAGGCAGGGTCAGGGGTCGGTGTCTGAATAGACACAGGGAGCTGCGACTCAGCTCGGGTGCCTCCATAGCACGCTGCTTGCTGTGGGGGCGCTGAACAGGAGGGAGGGGCCATGAGCACAGAAGAGGAGGATTTGGACTACTCTCTTTGGTGGCATTTGATCACCACTTATTTGTATTAATTAATTAAAAAAAAACAAATTTTTAAAAACAAACATTTTCTGTTATACAACATGCCAGATAAAAATAAAAAAATAAATCAAATTTGGGCCAAGATGTATTCTGCTACAGCTCTTTGGTAAATAAAAAGCTCAATAAGTATATATTTATTGGTGTGGGGGTGTGTGCGAGATAGTTATAGCATCTACAAACAATGGTATATATGCTGGAACTTTTTATTTTATTTAATTTCTAAACTTGTAATGGAGGCGATCAGCGACTTATAGTGGGACCGACATAGCGCCGCAGGCAATCTGACACTTTGTGGGAATTGACACCAATACAGTGATCAGTGTTATACACTGTCACTGTACTGATGACACTAGCTAGGAAGGGGTTAACATCTTGAGTGATCGAGGGGTTTAATGTGTGCTCCTTTTCATTAAAAATCTGTGCGTTTCTTATCTCTTTCCCTCTGTACAGAGCCCTATGTTGATTGTCAACACAAGGCCCTGGACTGTGATTGGACACAGCTAATCAGCAGGTCCTGGCTATGAATCATTGGCCAGGACATGCTGACAAAGTTCCCCTATGCTGAATCACAGCAGAGCCAGCAGTTGGGGGGGGGGGGGGGGGCACGCACCCTAAATCCTGAGGAAACCTGCAACATACAGGTACATTCTGGGGCCTGTACAAGCCACCCTGCCACAGTATATGCACTGCGGTGGCTTGGCAAGTGGGTAGAGCGCAAACTAAATGATCTAGTTTAGGGTTTGCATCTACTAAGAGGACTACTTTGGACAGAGCTGGCCCTGTTGGCTGCAAGTAGTAAACATGAGACGTATAACAATATTTCAAAACATTTTCCTTTAACCACTTAAGGACCTCCTAACGCCGATATACGTCGGAAGAATGGCACAGGCACGTACCTGCACGTCGCTTTAAGAGCCCAGCCGTGGGGCGCGTGCGACCCGGTCCGAAGCACCGTGACCGCGGACCCAATCGCCGCCGGTGTCCCGCGATCGGTCACAGGAGCTGAAGAACGGGGAGAGGTGAGTGTAAACACACCTTCCCCGTTCTTCTCTGTGGCAGTGTCACTGATCGTCTGTTCCCTGATATAGGGAACGACGATTAGTAACGTCACGCCTACAGTAAGAATCACTCCCTTAGGGCACACAACCCCTTAGCGCCACCTAGTGGTTAACCCCTTCAATGCCATTGTAATTTTTACAGTAATCAGTGCATTTTTATAGCACTTTTCGCTGTGAAAATGACAATGGTCCCAAAAATGTGTCAAAAGTGTCCGCCATAATGTCGCAGTCACGAAAAAAAAAAAAAGCTGATCGCCGCCATTACTAGTAAAAACATTTTTTTTATAAAAATGCCATAGAACTATCCCCTATTTGTAAACGCTATAACTTTTGCACAAACCAAACAATTATTGCGATTTTTTTTACCAAAAAAAAAAAAAAGTAGAATACGTATCGGCATAAACTGAGGAAAAAAAGTATTTTTTTTAATATATTTTTTTGGGGGATATTTATTATAGCTTAGCTGGGGGATATTTATTATAGCTATTAAAGTTAAAGATATTGCATTTTTTTCAAAATTGTCGCTCTATTTTTTTTTTATAGCGCAAAAAATAAAAAAACACAGAGGTGATCAAATACCACCAAAAGAAATCTCTATTTGTGGGAAAAAGGACGCAAATTTTGTTTGAGAGCCACGTCGGACGACCGCGCAATTTTCAGTTAAAGTGACGCAGTGCGGAATCGCAAAAAGGGGCAAGGTCCTTAACCTGCATAATGGTCCGGCTCTTAAGTGGTTAAAACTAGGGTTGTCCAGATACCGATACCAGTATCGGTACCGATACCGAGTATTTGCGCTAGTACTCGTACTCGCGCAAATACTCCCGATACCAAAATAGAATACTTTTTTTTTTTTTTTTGTGACATCGAACACAAATTGGATGGCACCATTGGATGGCACTGATAGGTGGCACTGGCATTGATTGAATGGCACTCATAAATGGATGGCACTGATAGGTGGCACTGGCATTGATTGGGTGGCACTGATGAGATGCACTAATAAGCTGCCTCCCTGCACTGATAGGTGGCACTGGCTAGCTGCACTTTTGGGCACTGGCACCGATGAGCTGCACTGGCAGTGATCACTCCTTCAATGATATGTAGTTTTCCAGTACCGTATGCTAAAAAACAGCCCCACACCATGATGTACCAGTTCTTCATAATTCTAAAGAAAATATCTTTGGTCTGTATTGTGGTTTGAAAACGGTCACATGACATTAAAAAAAAGTATCGGTATTCGGTATCGGCGACTACTTGAAAAAAAAGTATCGGTACTTGTACTCGGTCCTAAAAAAGTGGTATCGGGACAACCCTAGTTAAAACACATGCTTTAGAGACATAAATGCAGGGCAAGGAAAGGGGTAGCGATATATTTTTAGTAACAAATGTTTAATACCTGCATATGAGTGTACCTTGGGATTTCAGGGCTCCTGTACAAAATGTTATCACCTTACCTACTTTTCGCATGAAAAGGGAAAACGGCAAAAATGTTTGCAAAGAAAAAACAATTGTGCATGCCAAGAATGACTGCGTTATATTAAAAAGGGCGAAAAAAATTAATAAAAACCTGGCGACTTTCCTTTAAGTGATAGTAAAGCTTTTTTTTTTTTTTTTAAACAAACACACAACATACCGTATTTATCGGCATATAACACAAGCGTATAACACGCACCCCAACTTTAAGAGGGAAGTTTCAGGAAGAAAAACTTTCCACAGCCCCCTGCGTATAACACGCAGGCACAGTTTACCCTCTATTTTCAGGGTAAAAAAGTGAGTGTTATACGCCAATAAATACAGTACATATACGCCACTGTGCAGCTCGTTTTTCACAGAGTGGCCCCCGATCCTCCCCTTCTGGGGGCCCTCGGGAGTTCCGATTTCTCCTACCAACATTAGATAACCCTCTAGTAGAAGCGATCTCCTGAGGGGGTTACCTTGCAGCCACACTCCTGAGTCATACACTCTGTGTCCAAAGATGCCGCCCCCGGTGTCATTAGATTTGATTGACGGCAGTGGGAGCCAATGGCTGCGCTGCGTTCAATCTATCCAATCAAAGCTGGGACTCTGTGGAGAGAAGTACAGCGGGGATGCGCCCATGGAAAATCGGGGCTCAGGTAAGTATAAACAGGGGGGGGAACACTGCAAGATGTTTTTTCACCTTAATACATCAAAAAAACACAAAGGTTTACAACCCCTTTAAAAATCTGTATTTGTTAACATCAGTGAAGACTTTGTAGCAGGGAAACAGTTAACAGTCACAAGAAAGCACTTATGCTAGGCCAAGGGATGAGCAGGGCTTGCTCTAATCCCTCTCAGCAAAAGCTGTACTTTAGCTCCATAGATTGTTTTACTTTCTTCTACCTTCAGTCTGAAACATTTATACAATAAACCCACGCTACTGACCAGATTTTAAATGTCTACAGAAAACAAAAAAGGCTCATAATCAATGGGCAACCTGGTGGTAGCATACTGGTTAGTAAATATTAAATCAGTGCAAGGTCCTAAGGAAAAAAAAAATAAAAAAAATTGCATGGAGGTTGTATTTGTTTCTACAGTTCAAGTTTCCTCTTACATCCCTTAAAATATTATTTTGCTTAGAATTATATCAACTATATGACAATTACACCATGATCTTCTCTGGGGGCAGGAAGGGATCGGAGCACAAGCTTATTTGGGGGCAGGGGGCTAAAGTGGAAAACCCTTGCACAGAGAAGTAGAACATGTTTGTTAGTTAACCACTTAATCACCGCCCTATAGAAGAAAGACGTCTACAAGGCGGTTCCTTAACTCTGGGAGGACGTCCTCCTAGAATCGCTCGCACACGGGAATGTCCGTGACTGCCGGGTCCGGGTCACGGTAAATCGCCGCTGATGGCGGTTTACTACGTGATCGATCCGTCCAATGACGGAGCGATCACTTGTAAACAAACTGGCATAATGTGATGACGCCATTTCCTCCCTCCCCTCTCTGTACCGAACGGTACAGTGTGAGAGGAGAGGGGAGAGAGCGGATGCAGCACGAGTGCTGTGGGCTGGACCTGTGACAAAAGCAGTCACAGATCCAGCCATCCATTTGCTCCCGGACTGTATGCACATTTATATTTATATATATATATATATATATATATATATATATATATATATATATATATATATATATATATATATATATATATATATATATATATATATATATATATATATATATATATATATAGTAACCTCCATGTGCACTAAAAGCAGCTTCATAAATATCCAACATCTAAAAATAAAACACACTGATGGATTATTTTTAACACGAAACACCAGAAAAGCAGCCATCTACCTTGCTATATATGAATTGCTTTATCTACTTGGGCAGGTGAGGGGGTCACCACTATTTCCCCATGAAGTTATGTCATTTCCTCCATCACCTGACTGTAGACTGGATGATGAATAAACAGCATTACATTGCAGCCTTTCCCTTCTAAAGGCATGTACAAGATCAATAGCCCACACATTGCTGGTGCCATCCTCTACAAGAATCAAATGGCTGTTGGAACGTTGTGCTTTTTCCTTTAACTGACACAAGTAGCAGGGAATTGATATGTGTACTGTATACTTATCTGTGCGGAGAACACGCATTGCCTGTCAAAGTAATCACCGCACAAGACCACCACCGGCTATCTATAGATTTCCAGGAATCAGAAGTCTAAAATAGAGCTAAAGACTTCTTTCTACTTTCCAGAGTAACCCACAAATAGAAATACAAGAGGCAAAAACCACAGACAATATGCCTGATTGACGCCATTTCATTGCTTTACTTTTTAACCACTTCAGCCCCGGAAGAATTTACCCCCTACCTGACCAGAGCACTTTTTGCGATTTGGCACTGTCGCTTTAACCGACAATTGCGCAGTCATGCGATGTTGTACCCAAACAAAGACGTCTTTTTTCCCCCACAAATAGAGCTTACTTTTGGTGGTATTTGATCACTTCTGCGATTTTTTTTTGCGCTATAAACAAGAGCGACAATTAAAAAAAAAAAAAAAAAAAAAGCAATTTTTTTTGCTATAATAACCCCCCAAAAAAAACATTTCTTCAGTTTAGGCCGATATGTATTCTACATATTTTGGGGGAAAAAAATAAATAAAAAAATGCAATAAGCGTATATTGATTGGTTTGCGCAAAAATGATATTCATTTTATTAGTAATGGCGACGATCTGTGATTTTTATGACTGCGACATTATGGAGACACATTTTTGGGACCATTGTCTTTTATACAGCGATCACCCCTAAAAACTGAATTGCAGCATACACCAACCCTTTATCTCTGAAAGCTGCACTTCTATTTCTAACTTTGAGGACAAGCAGTGATTAAATCTCTAGAGGTCAGAGCTTGGCTCTCCACAACACTTTTCTTGCTGCTCCATCAGCGGGAGTCTCATACCTCTAGCTACAATCACCACATTAATAGGGAAATGTCAACAAGGAAAGAAAAAAAGGAACGTTTTGTACATATTTTGCTTCTTTATTATTGGTATAAAATGCTACATATAAATATTAGTTCAGCTTGTTCATATCTCGTTGGTAGGAATTTCAGGCTCCTTCCATCATATAGTACTGTACTAAAGTTTTAGGCCAGGTTCACGCTAGCTGTGGCCACAGCTTGCAGCAGGGGGTCTTGGTGCATCCATGTTCCCCCGTTTCGGACCTGAAAACTGAGCCAAAGACACACAGGACCCTTACCCAGTGTGGACCGCGGCCGCCCTGAAGGTGTGCGATCTGGCTCCATAGAGAGCCGGTCTCAGTCTCCTGTCATGCAAATTGGATGCAGAGAAAGCCATATCCAAGTTGCATAAGTGAGACCCCAGCCTTATGGCCCGTACACACGATCCGAAAATCGGACGATAAAATACCACTTAGGAAGCGATCGTACGATAATCGGATAGTTGGTACACAGCTTTAGACTCTTTAGGCCTTATGCACACAAGACATTAAAATAACATTATAAAATACGCCAGTAGCTTTGCAGTAAGTTTTTCAATGTTTTAGCATTTTTTCCAAGTTAGCGGTTTTTTTTTCCCCAATAGATCAACAAGAGCCAAAAACGCTGGCGAGCCGTGTTTGAGCGTTTGTCAACGTTAGAACGTTTTTACAGCTGAAAAACATCTTTTTTTTTTACTACTCAAAACTGCTGATAACAGTCTGTCTGTAAGAACACATAGGATAACATGGAGAGTTTAATGACTGTAGAAAAAAAACGCCTACAGCCAAAAACAGCTGCTGTAAAAATGTCAGCTGTGACCTCCAGACTCTGCTCCTGCGAGTTGCAGCTAGTGTACAGGGAAGGATAGTGTCATTTACTCTCCTCATCTAGTCGTAAAACATCTCGTATTTTTTATCAAAGCATACAAGGCATCCTGTGATTGGACAAGGAGTGGTCCTGTTGATAATTCTCTCCTAAGTTCACCATAGCAACGCAACGTGCAGAAATCCACCATGCTTCACGGTTGTCTGCAGACACTCATCCTTGTGTCACTCTCCTGCCTTTTGACAAAAAAATGCTCTCTGTAAAAACCAAATATTCCAAGTTTGTACTCATCAGTCCAAAGCACCTGCTCCCAATTTTCTGCGCCCCACTTCTTGCGTCTTCATGCATAGGAGAGTCACTTGGGCCAATTTCCATATCGGAGGTTTGGCATTTTAGTTACAAATCTGACCAGACCTCCCCAGACTGTGGATGGGTACCCAATCAGGGTGAAATGTGTCAGTGGGTGTGGCTAATGGCTGGGACTGTTAGACCTGAAAACAAAAAGTATTTTCCTGTAATAATGCCATTAGTGACATGGATAATGCTACAGAGTGTGTACAGACACCTGTCACCACCCCAGGCCAGGGCAAACAGTGGAGTCTGGAGCAGCGCTCAAATGAGTGGATAACCCAGACAGGCAGGCTTCGGATTTATCTGTGCCACCAATGCAAGTTTTTATTTCAGAGAGAAATGAAAAGAAACAGTGGTGGGTTCCGTGCCTACTTCAAAGGGATCGCACCAGACCAAGCCTGGCGTGTGGAATAGTAAACTCTCCGAAGACAACCTGCATACAGACAGAAAAATGACAATATCCTGGCATAAGCAACAGTCCTTCTCCCCCTCGCTCTCACTGAGCAGAGGGGCGGCGTAGGGAGCTGGAGAAGCAGCTGCAGTCCCCATTCATTATTGGGGAGTGCTGGCTCAAAAAAAAAAAAAAAAAGTGTTCAAGGGTGATTCATTCATATACGTTTCAAACCGCCACCTAGTGTCTATAGCCGACATTACACAAAACAGGAAATTACTAGGAAATAAATGATACTTGTAATAGAATAGGACCATGTCCCTCGAGCTATTTCAGGAGTATACGGCCAACTGTGCAGCACCATTCTGCACGGCTCCCAATCAAAAGTGAGAGAGAAAAAAGATAAAAATCCATCACTCATCAAGTCCGCACCCCTAGAATTCTGCATGCAAGCATTGCCCCCATACATGGCAATGTAAAAGCAAATCAGAGAAAGTGCTCAGAACTAACTCAATGCAAAATGAACATACCTGAGAGCACGCTGCACCTACCTGTCCACACAAGTCCTAATAAAAGGTGAAGGTGACAAAGAGTGAACAATACTAAAATGACATAGTAATGGCAAACTAGTTCCAGCTAACTCCAGCCTTCCCCCCTAGGCTTCATGTACACGGGACGTTGTTCAACCTCTCCTGAAAGATTTAACTTGACAGCTAGAAACCGGCGTCTAAAAACGTCCGCATTTGCGTCTAGAAGCGTTTGATTTTTTCTTTTTGGTTAAAATGAAAAACAGTCTAAAACAAAACGCTGCTAAACGAGAGTTAGCGCATTAAGTGCCGGTTCACACTGCTGCAGTATGAATTTGTTCCGTTTTTTCAGTCCATTCTGAGGTAAAAATTAACAGCGATTTTAATGCGACTTTCAGGAGTGTCTCTAGCCAATGGAATCAGAATTGGAAAAAAAAAAAAAAGGGTGTTAACTTCCTATGTACTTCCTGTTTTTTTGTGGAGAATGGTGTGGTGGAATTCGCACATATGTGAACCATCAAATGCGATTCCAGAACGATTTACATTCATGTCTATGGAGACTATATTCGCAACGCTGCAAACTCACACAAGACCCTTTTTACATCGCATTCTGGGAGGAATCACAACGCATAGGTGTGAACGACAGTCATTGAAAACAATTACTTTTTGGATGACATGCGAATCTAGTGTTTAACGCATCGCATTCGGTATCAACTCGCACAAGTGTGAACCGGCACTTAGCGCTTGAAATGCCTCTAAATTCAGCTTCTGAAGGCATTTTTTGGGGGTTCCAGAAAAAGCCTCTAAACGACTATATAAAGACCCTGTGTACATGTACTGATAAGATAACAGAGGAGGGTTCAGGAGCAGTTGAAAAAAATGCCCAACTGATCCTAAACGTCCGTTTACCAGCATCAGTGTACATGAGGCCTTAGTCTGGCACAGCTGTACGGCTCCTCTTCTGTACTGAAATCATTCCCTCAATCACGGGGGGCTCAGCATAACAGGTGGCCATTACCTAGTGTGGTCCGTCTAGTAACAGCAATTCCTCCAGGCTTACATCCTACTATCAAGGCATTTTAACATCTGTATAACTCCACCTAACAGCCAGACCACTGCTTGCATCCTTACTGAGGGCTAGGGTTGCGCCGACCGAATACAAGTACCGATACTTTTCAAGTACTGTAATCCCACTTTGTTTTGTTTAAGAAGTTTGCTTTTTTTACAATTTTATTTTTTTCATTTTTTTTACAATATATTATATTATTTTTACAATTTAAACTTGATTTTCTTTTATTAACCCTATTTGGGGGAGGGGGGTTTTGGTGAGGTATCGGGGGTCTAAACAGACCTCGGACATCTCCCCTTTGAGACAAAAACGAAGGACACAGATTCACCAGTCTGTCTCTCAGCAGCCTCCGCTGCACTGAAGATGAATGGACAGGAGACAGAGGCTCCTCCCCATTCACAAATAGAAGCATTGTAAACATAGTTTAGTATGCTCAGTTATGAATGGACAGTCAGTGATCACTGACTGAGCATTCAGAAAAGAAAAGAGCTAGTAAATGACGGAGGACGACACCCAGAGGAAGACACGGGAGGACAAAGGGGACATTCTGTGTGCAGTTACAGGCACCGACCCCTGTATAGCGTATCAATAAAGGGGGAGTTGGAGAAGCGGCTTTCAGCTATTGAAAGGCTATACGGGGGGATTGGTGCTTGAAACTGCCTACAGCAATCATCTATGAGGCTGCCCAGCACCCCCTGCTATGCTGAGGACGTCTGACCCAATACAATAGGCGTTGGATCAAGCATCTGAGCCTTTGCATGAGTACCGATACTCAGGCAAATGTTTAGTATCGGTGCAACCCTACTGAGGGCTCTTGGGGAGTACAGGGCACTGTGATGTTTTCAGGAAGCCCTGTACAGCACCCTGCCGACTCCTCCCACAAGCCATGATCTGCTTGCATTGCACAGAGATCCATGCTAGTAAATCTGACACTCCCCTCCCCCCGGCATTGTCACTGCTGTCCCTGTTCTCCTTCAGGAAGTGTGAGTGGGGTGCTCCAATACAGGAGGTGGGTTACTGGCCAGACCACTAGATGAAAGAGGGAAAAGCCTAAAAAAACAAAAACAAATGCAGTCACCACATCTAACGATTGGCATGTTGCAGTATATGACATTTTTAGTTTAATACCGCTTTAAAGTGGAACTAAACCCTATAATTTCAGCCAAGCAAGCTGCCATCTTGGTCTCTGATCTGCAACTGCCATGGTGCTGCACATGTGATCAGTTATGACATCAGCCAAAAGGTCTGACAGTCTGGTTGAGAACACAAGCAAAATGTGACCGTTAGCAATCCCAGCCTGCCAACTTTTTTTTTTTCTCTTAAAAGATTTTTTAAAGTGGGTTAAGTTCCACTTTAATGGGGAGAAAACAATGTGGAACTAAACCCTCCCATCCTTTACAGCTAAGGAAACTGCTTCTGTTTGATCTGCAACTGCCATGGTGCTGCACGTGTGATCAGTTATGACACCAGCCATTTGATGGTTTGGTTGAGAACACAAGCAAATGTGAAAGCAATTCCTGCATTCCAGCATTCCAGAAACGCAACTGTTTTTTTGTAGCTTTAGTTCTGCTTTACCATTTAATTCTGTTCAGAAGCTCTGGGCTTCAGAAAAATGGCCGCCTCCAGCAAGAAGACAGGAACAATGCTGGAGGCAATTTACAGCACACACTAATTTTGGAAGTATAATTATTAACGTAAAATGTATGTTCCTGGCTAAAAATATTTTTTTTATCAAGTTATGGGTAAGGGCCCTTTCAGATGTGCGGACCGTATGCGGATGAAAAAAAGACATACATGGGTCCCTATGTGATTGCGGGTGTCAGCGGATAAACATCCACTGACACCCGTTATCCCCCGCCTCCGTAAAGATCTGATTTTTCAGACGGAAGAATGTCCTATTCTTTCGTCTGCGGATTGGATGAACACGGACACACGGTCCGCGTTCATCCGATCCCCCCCATAGGGGAGAGCGGAGAAAAGACAGGGCGGTCCCTGCACAGTGTGCAGGGACCGCCCTGTCAGCCGCCGGCTCAGCGGGGATTTACGGAGCGGTCCCCGCTGAGCATACGGACACACGGAGGCGGATCATTACTGATCGGCCCCGTGTGAAAGGGCCCTAAAAGTTCTGCTTTAGTGGCACTGCAGAGAATGTATTAAAATGGAACTAAACCTTCCTATCAATTTCAGCAATGGAAGTTGCCATCTTGGGTTCTGTTTAATCTTCAGCTGCCATGATACGGCACGTGAGACCAGTTATGACAACAGCCATTTAAAGGTTTGACAGTTTGGTTGAGAGCACAAGCAAACGTGACAATACGACTGGGTTCACATATATGCAAATTGGATGTGGTTTTCCCCGCATCCAATTCGCATGACAGGCAAACGTGTCCGACTCTCAATAGAACCAGTTCACACAGGTGCAGGGTGGCAGCGGGGTGCAAAAGGGTCCTGTGCGCATTTGTGTCTGGCTCAAGTGCCAAGGCAAAAATTCGGACTTGAATCACACCTGAAGCGGTGAACAGACACGCACCGGAGCCCAGGCATGAACCTGTGGCTGCATGTATGTGAATAGCCTCACATGCCAGGATTCGCGGCGGCCTTTCGCACGGCACTCAGTTTGTTTCGTCACGTTTTTTTAAAGTAAAAATGGATCAGCTTCTCAACAGTTTTTACATGCACTACCGATGCAAAAAATGTACTGTTTATATCCGTTTTTCGTCTGTTTCGATTATTTCTACGGAACAAAAAAAAATAGGGCTTCCTTCGATAAAAAAAAAAATATACGTGAACAGAAGTGGATGTAAAACGGATGATCATCCACAAAATTTGACTTTAAAATCACTTTGGTGTATGTAAAGCCAAAACGTTTTCCTCTTGCACCCCCTCCCCCGGGGCAGACACGGGCCCCTGCACTGGCATACCCCCATGTGAACAAATCTAATTGTTCTGCCGATTCCTATGTGAGCGTTTCCCACACTCCTGGGAAATTTCCTCTCACTTCCTATTGTATGGGAAGTAAAGGGAAATCCCCACAATTGGAAGATTAACCCCCAGGAGGTGCTCTCCTTCCATGAGATACGAGGGCACTGCCATTCCATCTACCAATAGACTCCTGTGTGCCCACCCACCACTGAGGAATCCTCAACAACCAATGAACTTCTCCTGCACTGTCCCTTCATATAGGAGGCAATGGCTGACAGCAGGGAGATGCAATTAGCAGACCTTCAGCTGTTGCAGAACTACAAGTCCCATGATGCATAGCAAGACTCTGACAGTCACAAGCTTGACACCCAGAGACATAGGCATGATAGGACTTGTAGTTTTGTAAGAATTGGAGGTCCTCCAATTGCATATGCCTGGTGTACATCATTCCATGTATTGGACACTACCCCTAACATGAGTGCCCCCCTGGATGACCCCTGTACAGCACGGGTAGGGAACCCGGGACCCTCCAGCTGTTTTGGAACTACATTTCCCATGAGGCATTGCAAGGCAGACCGTTACAATTACTCTCAGAGGCATGATGGGACTTGTAGTTCTGCAACAGCTGGGTGGCCCCAGGTTGCCTTCCCCTGCTGTACAGCCAGGCTGAGCCTTCCACCCCCTGATTGTCACCAGCAACCCCCCTCCTCCACTTCTCTAATAAAACATGGCCGCCTCGTGTCAGGCCTCTTGCCTTCCCCGGCTGACCTCTCTTTCCTTCAGCAGCCCCCAGAACCCGACACGCCGCCTGGATTTCTGTGTCTGTCAGCTCCGCAGCCCACAGCCTGTTTACCTCACAACTCCTCAGGGCGCCGCCATCTTGCATCGCAGCGCTCACCTCTTCCGTCCTTCTCCTTCCGCCGGAGACACAAAGTAGTCCCCCCGCATTTCCTCCCTCTACCTCCCCAATAGCCTGTCACCCCCCACTCAGCCGTACCCCGTGAAGACCAATGGATCAGTCCCTGTCATCTGTGGTGACGGCAGAAGCAGGACCCCCTTTGAGAGAATAAGCCAATCAGCGCGGCGGAAGGATATCAGAGCGGAGGCCGTATGACTCGTGACTGAGGGGAGCCGGGACTTTTCGGCTGCGGTGACGTCATTGGATTCTATTAAAGTCTTGCATAGGGGCGGGGAGGGGGCGTCACGTGAGGTGAAAATGTCAGAGGCTGAGCCCAGGAGGGGGAGGAGTCAGTGTAATCAGCCCCCAGGAGGGGGAGGGGCCAGTGTCATCAGCTGCAACAATGTAACATGTGCAGGGAGACACTCCACCCGGAGAAAATTCAGAAAAACATTTTTTACAGGAAACAATGTAACAATACAGTGTAACATTCTCCCAGGAAACAAAGTATACAATTCAGAAAAACATTCTTCCAAGAAACAGAGTAACAATACAGTGAAACATTCTCCCAGAAAACAAAGTACAGGGATACACCCCCCCCCCTGGAAACAAAGTAACAAATACAGGGAGACACTCTTCCAGGTAACAAGTAAACACCCCCCCTTCAGATAAAAAAAAAGTATATAAAAAAAACACCAGGAAACAAAGTAGATAATACAATGTGAAGTTCTCACAGGAAACAAAGAAACAAATTCAAGGAGACACTCCCCAGGAAAGAAAGTAACACATTCAGAAAAACATCCCCCCAGGAAACAAAGTAACAAATATAGGGAGTAAGGGATACATTCCCAGGCAAGGTGTCTTGTTGCTGAGGTCCCCAGGCCACATTTCTGCTCCACCCGAGGACATGAGAACACCGGCTCAGCTTTATTTTAGGAGGGTCCCCCCTCCCCCCACACACACTGCACTGCAGGACATGAGCATTTATCACAGGGCTTTACCTATCAGCCGAGTATTTGCTTACCATGGTTTTATAGTAGATTCACCATGTGCATGTACGCTGGACTGAGCACATGTAGGCTTCCTGAAGACACTCGGCTATTGGGTGCAACACATTGACTGGGCACATTTAGGCTTCCCGAGGACGCTCAGCTATTGGGTGAAACATGTTGACTGGGCACATATAGGCTTCCTGAGGACGCCCAGCTATTGGGTAAAATGTGTTGACTGGGCACATATAGGCTTCTTGAGGACACCCAGCTATTGGGTGAAGTGTGTTGACTGGTCACATATAGGCTTCCTGAGGACGCCCAGTTATTTGGCGAAACGTGTTGACTGGGCACTGAGAGGCTTCCTGACGATGTCCAGTTATTGGATGACACGTGTTGACTGGGCACATATAGACTTCCTGATGACTCCCAGTTATTGGGTGAAAAATGTTGACTGGGCACATATAGGCTTTCTTACGATGACCAGTTATTGAGTGAAACAAGTTGATTGGGCACATATAGACTTCCTAAAGACTCCCAGTTATTGGGTGAAACATGTTGACTGGGCACATGTGTGCTTCTTGACGACTCCCAGTTTTTGGGTAAAACGTGTTGACTAGGCACATATAGGCTTCCTGACGACACCCAGTTATTGGGTGAAACATGTTGACTGGGCACATATATACTTTCTGACGACATCCAGTTATTGGGTGAAACATGTTGACTGGGCACATATGGGCTTCCTGACAACTCCCAGTTATTGGGTGAAAAATGCTGACTGGGCACATATAGGCTTCCTAACGACTTCCAGTTTTTACGTGAAACGTGTTGACTGAGCACATATACGCTTCCTGACGACTCCCAGTTTTTTGGGTGAAAAATGTTGACTGGGCACATATAGGCTTCCTGAGGACGCCCAGCTATTGGGTGAAAAATGTTGACTGTGCACATATAGGCTTCCTGACGACTCCCAGTTTTTGGGTGAAACATGTTGACTGAGCACATATAGGCTTCCTGAGGACGCCCAGCTGTTGAGTGAAAGGTGTTGAGGTGGAGTTTGGGCACGTGTCACTTCCGGGGTCAATCTTTCTCCCTGTAGCAGCTGGCTCCTGAACTCACTCTATACATTCTGTACATATCTGGTGCCCGATAATGAGGCACATTTAAATGTGAGGTCACTACCCGTCGTTTTGAAGCAAGACGTGGTGCCCAATGAAGGTTGTTACTTCTGGTGCTGTACGGTTCTGATGCAGATATCTGGGCCGGGTGGCGCTGACATTCAGGAGCCAGGAGCATTGGCATCTTCATTGGGCGCATACTGACCCATAATTCCTGTGAGGATAGCAGGCACTTCAGATGCATGGACTGTCTGATGATTGGATAGGACTTTGGTGATTGCATGGTGTACATTGCACTAAAACCAGATGTTTTGGAACTACATTTCCCATGATGCTCAAGCACTCTGCAGTGTAGCTGAGCATCATGGGAAATGTAGTTCTAAAACATCTGGGGTGCCAAGGTTCACCATCACTGCACTAAATCCACTTCCATGTATGTATATTATGTGTTATAGATTCCTACATGTTCCTTTTACATCTCATCATAACTCTTCATTAGCAAGTCAAAGGGACACAAGGATCATTTCCTCACCTAGGGATCATTGAAACATTGCGCACTCTTTTATTTCATAAAATAAATCTTCAATCATAGACTGTTAGCTGTTCACCCAATAAGAATGTGGCCAAGAAACTGCTGGGGATGGTGTGTCACCATTCAATAGTTTTACTGTTCTGCTTGTAAACAGCCATCTAATGGTTCTTTATTCATGCGCCCTCTAGAGGACATTTAGCAAACTGCACGTTGTTTTTCTGCAAGAACAATCGTATGTATGAGCAGTCAGTTGAGCATAGCTGCAGTGTCCTAGCTGTAATCTATGGCATTTCATCTCTGAATCTTTTTTTTGCAAATCATTGTAGCCTCTGTGCATTAAAAAGCACCCAACATACAAACTATGATCAGGATTGAGTAGCTGATACATAAACATTAGACATTTCTGATTTAAATGAGCAGAAAAATGAATTTTATGGACTGATCAGTGCCTCCAAACAAAGCATGGTGAACCGTTTGTCTCGGGACCGGTAGTAGAGGAAGCAAAACCAGCAATGTGGCATAGATAGTGACCTAGTGAAATGATGTCATTACCAACTACGTTATTGTAGTTCTGCATAAGAACTGTTTTCATGGGCCACTTACTGCTGGTAAAGGATTTCGCTTTCCCAGTAGCTTTTTCATGATGAACAATTTCACTCATAGGAGTGTATTTATTTTAAAGCGGTAGTATAGTCCATTTTTGGGCTTTTACCTACAGGTAAGCCTATAATAAGGCCTATAATAAGGCTTACCTGTAGGTAAAAAGATTATCTCCTAAACCTTTACGGTTTAGGAGATATTCGCCTCGCAATGAGCCGCTGACTGCAGCGGCGCATGCGCACAGGGGATTCTCGGCTTAAGGCCCGGCAGACGCCAGACCTTGCTGGAAAGAAGTCTCCCACGCGCATGTGCAGGAGTCACGACATCGCGGCTCCAGCCACTCACAGCACTGGAGCCGCGATACCCAGAGGCGAAAATGTCATCTCCCTCGGCATGGACCAGGTAAGTTACCAATGCCTCGTTCTAAGGTAAGTATTTCATAATGAGCTAGTATGCGGTGCATACTAGCTCATTATGCCTTTTGCCTTACAGGAGATTAATAAAAATAAAAAAAGCTTTTGGGGACTATTCAACCGCTTTAAAAAAAAAAAGGAACGGTATAGCTGTTCATCCATTAAAACTGCGTAAACATTTATTCTGATGATTAAGCACTAGCTCAGTGCGAAACGCGTCGTCTGTTCCCCTGTTCCTTTGCTGTGACCTTGTGAAGTGATGTATTTGCTGTTCGTTTGAATAAAAAGACAACCTTTTTGGTTATTGGAGTCCGGCTATCCATTTCCTCTCTTCGTATCTCATGCATGGTCAGTGCATTGCCAGCACCCACGGAATCCTGAGTCAGTCTACTCCACATAGCGACCCACCTGGAGCGGTGATCCTCTTTTTTAAACATTTATTCTTTGCTGGGAGGCAAAATCAAATGTTCCCAGGATATAGGGCCAGATTCACGTAGAAATGGGCTACGCTGCGGCGGCGTAACGTATCCTATTTACGTTACACCGCCGCAAGTTTACAGCGTAAGTGCCTGATTCACAAAGCACTTACCTGTAAACTTGCGGCGGCGTAGCGTAAATCCGCCCGGCGCAAGCCCGCCTAATTCAAATGGGGCGGGGACCATTTAAATTAGGCGCGTTCCCGCACCGAATGTACTGCGCATGCACCGTCCCTAAAATTTCCCCGACGTGCATTGCGCTAAATGACGTCGCAAGGACGTTCGTGAATCGGCGTAACTAGTCATTTGCATATTCTACGCCGACCGCAATGGAATCGCCACCTAGCGGCCGGCCTAGAATTGCAGCCTAAGATCCGACGGTGTAAGTCACTTACACCTGTCGGATCTTAGGGCTATCTATGCGTAACTGATTCTATGAATCAGGCGCATTGATACGACAATCGTATCTCAGAGATACGACGGCGTATCAGGAGATACGTTGTCGTATCTCTTTTGTGAATCTGGCCCCTAGTCTCTGCAGATCGAATGTTATTTATTGAAAAAAATGGAGGTGGAGGTGATGGAGCATACTTATTTGCTATAAAATAATCAGCGCCACCTAGCGCCCATAATGTGGTATTTTCCCCAGGCAAACTTTTTTTTTTCTGTTTCAATTGTATTTATTGACACTTTTCAATTCAAAGAGCAATGGAGGTAACACGGATCCTCAAATTGTCCCCCCCCCCCCCAATTAATAACATTTGATATGCAGAGACTATAGCCTAAAAACTTTTGATTTTGCCATCTAACACAGAGTGAATTTACATTCGTTTTGAAGGACGAACAGCTATGCAAATTTTACACCCCATAAAGTTACCGATCAAAAAACATATAAAAAAATGTAATATGGTGCAGCTTACCAGCCCTAAGTATTGGTGGCTGCATCAGTTTGATTTCTTGCTTTATTTTAGCCTGATAACCCTGCTAGGAACACAGGGCCAGATTCACGTATTTCCGCGTAACTTTGCCGCGGCGTAACGTATCCCATTTACGTTACACCGCCGCAAGTTTACAGCGTAAGTGCCTCATTCACAAAGCACTTACCTGTAAACTTGCGGCGGCGTAGCGTAAATCTGCTCGGCGCAAGCCAGCCTAATTCAAATAGGGCGGGCACCATTTAAATTAGGCGCGTCCCCGTGCATTTTTTTACGTCGTTTACGTAAGGCTTTTTTGGGCGTAAAGTTACCCCTGCTCTATGAGGCGTAGATGAGGCGTACCAATGTTAGGTATGGACGTCGATATGGAGGACAAATTTTTACGTCGTTTGCGTAAGTCATCCGTGAATGGGGCTGTGCTTAAGTTACGTTCAAGTCGAAAGCATTGAGTCTTTGCGGCGTAATTTGGAGCATGCGCACTGGGATACGTCCACGGACGGCGCATGCCAACCACTTCCACATTTGAATTAGGCGGGCTTACGCCGGCCCAGTTACACTACGCCGGCGTAACTTAAAGCGCAAGTTCTTTGAGAATACGGGACCTAAGTTACGGCGGCATAGTGTATCTGAGATGCGCTGCGCCCGCCTAAAGATAGGCGAATCTACGTGAATCTGGGCCTAAATGTTTAAATTGAAAAAATTTACCATTTTGAAATTGATAACAGCAACACTTCTCAAAAAAAAGTTGTTTATTTCCTATGATCAACAGCTCCATCTAATGGCTATAATGATGCAGCTTCCTGATTGAGGTTATTCAGGAAAATACCACATTAACCACTTGCCGAGCAGCCAACGTAATTATACTGCGGCAAGTCGGCAAGTTCCCGCGAGCCGTTGTAGCTGTACGTCGGCTCCTTTAAGCGGGATAGCGGGAGCGCATCGCGGGGGTGCCGATGCTCATAAACACACACACGTCCCTCCTGTCCTGTTCTGTGAGGAAAGATAGATTGTGAGTTCATAGCTAGGAATCACGATCTGTCATTTCCTCTAGGTCAGTCCCCTCCCCACCACAGTTAGAAACACACGAGGGAGCACAATTAACCCCTGTCATCGGGAACAGCGATCAGTGACGTGTCACTGGTAGCCCAGCCCCCACACAGTTAGAATCACTCCCTATTACACACTTAACCCCTTCCTCACCCCCTAGTGTTAACCCCTTCCCTGCCAGTGACATTTACATAGTAATCAGTGCATTTTTTTTCGCACTGATCGCTGTATAAATGACAATGGTCCCAAAAATGTGTCAAAAGTGTCCGATGTGTCTGCCATAATGTCGCAGACCCGATAAAAATAGCAGATCGCCGCCATTACTAGTAAAAAAAAAATAATGATAAAAATGCCATAAATCTATCCCCTATTTTGTAGACACTATGGGCCAGATCCACAAAAGGGATACGCCGTCATATCTCTGTTTCTATCTATGCGACTGATTCACAGAATCATTTACGCATAGATATTCCTAAGATTCGGCAGGTGTAATAGTTTTACACTGCCGGATCTTAGGATGCAGTCCCGTGGCCGCCGCTGGGGGCATTTCTCGTCGAAATGCCGCTTCGGGTATGCAAATTAGCACTTACGGAGATCCACGAAGCGGTTTCCCTTCGTGAAGTCTCCGTAAGTTGTTAGTTTGCAAACGCAAAATTAGGGCTACTTTTACAAAGTGTAAAGTTAGTACACCATGTAAAAGTAGACCCTTCTTTCCCGCGACGCTGTCAATTTTTTTTTAAAAAACATTTTTTTCCCGACGCAACTTTTTTTTCCCGACGCAACTTTTTTTTCCCGGCGCGATTCACAAAACTCGGCGTAACGTAACTTCGCGCAAAGCACGTCGGGAAAATCGCGTCGGGAGCATGCGCAGTACGTCCGGCGCGGGAGCGCGCCTAATTTAAATGGGACTTGCCCCATTAGATTGGGCACGCCTTGCGCCGGACACATTTAAGTTACACAGCCGAAAATTTCTAGGTAAGTGCTTTGTGGATCGGGCACTTAGGCAGAGATTTTGCGGCGGTGTAAACTTAAATAGGAAGATTTAAGTTAAGCCCGCTGGCTGTGGATCTGGCCCTATAACTTTTGCGCAAACCAATCAATATAGGCTCATTGCGATTTATATTTCCAAAAATATGTAGAAGAATACGTATCAGCCTAAACTGAGGAAGATTTTTATTTATTTTTTATAAATTGGAAATATTTCTAATAGCAAAAAGTCAAAAAAAAATTTTTTTTTTCAAAATTGCCGCTATTTTTTTGTTTTTAGCGCAAAAAAATTAAATCGCAGGGATGATCAAATACCACCAAAAGAAAGCTCTATTTGAGGGGGAAAAAACAACGTTGATTTTGTTTGGGTGCAACGCTGCACGACCACGCAATTGTCAGTTAAAGCGACGCAGTGCAGGATCTCAAAAAATGGCCTGGTCATTGAGCAGCCAATTCTTCTGGGCTGAAGAATTGGAAATATGGAAATAGCTACATTCCCTCATGTACCCTACAAAATTGAAAATCATGAGGAAATGAAGATATTTAACCACTTCAGCCCAGAGGATTTGGCTACCAAATGACCGGGCCACTTTTTTTGCGATTCGGCACTGCGTCGGTTTAACTGACAATTACGCAGTGGTGCGACGTGGCTCCCAAACAAAATTGGCGTCCTTTTTTTTCCACAAATAGAGCTTTCTTTTGGTGTTTTTTGATCACCTCTGCGGTTTTTATTTTTTGCTCTATAAACAAAAAAAGAGGAACAATTTAGAAAAAAAGCAATATTTTTAAATTTTTGCTATAATAAATATCCCCCAAAAATATATAAAAAAAAATGTTTTTCTTAGTTTGGGCCTATACGTATTCTTCTACATATTTTTGGTAAAAAAAAAATCGCAATAAGCGTTTATTGATTGGTTAGCGCAAAAGTTATAGCGTTTACAAAAGAGGGGGTATTCTTATGTCATTTTTATTATTATTATTTTTTTTTACTAGTAATGGCCGCGATCTGTGATTTTTATCGTGACTGCGACATTATGGCGGACACATCGGACACTTCTGATGCTATTTTGGGACCATTGTCATTTATACAGCGATCAGTGCTATTAAAATGCACTGATTACTGTGTAAATGACACTGGCAAGGAAGGGATTAACCACTAGGGGGCGAGGAAGGGGTTAAGTGTGTCCTAGGGAGTGATTTTAACTGTGTGGTGGATGGGCTACCACTGACACGTCAGTGATCACTGCTCCCGATGACAGGGAGCATTAGATGAGTATCATGTCACAAGGCAGAACTGGGAGAACCCTAGTTTACATAGGCATCTCCCCGTTCTGCAGCTCCGTGACACGATCGCTGGACACCGTTGGACACAAAGTCCGCGGGTTCCGTGGGCACGTTCACTGAGCTCGCAGCCATGCCAGCCGTGCCATTCTGCCGACGTATATCTACTGGCGGCGGTCAGCAAGCAGTTAAAGTGCCCAAAACAGCACAAAAAAAAATCTAAATACAGCAGCATTAAATTACATAAAATCAAGTTTTTTTTACTCTCCAGAAATAATGAAAACGTTCTAAAAATGAATCATTGTCAAGTGAAGATATCAGCCACAACCCCAGTATCGTTTTTTTCAGCTGGCGGTTGGCTTTCTCATGAAACCGTTCTGAGTGGCTCAAAACATTTTCCAAAGCGGCGGGAGGCCCCCCCCTGCAGCTTGCTGGGATCCCTCCCCCCCCCCCTGCAGCTCGCTGGCGATTCTCGGGATCATCGTTTCCGCTGGTTCGCCCAAAGAAAAGATCATACGGCGTGGCCGACTGCTCCCATAAGCGATTTAAAAATAGGCGATTGAGCCACAGTTTTACTGCCCCCTGACCACCCACCTTAAGACACAATGTGGCAAAAAATGATATGACACGTATGACATGTTCGGGCAGTATTTCCATCAATAGGCTGACGCAGGTGTGAACGTAGTTCGTAGTTACTGCTCAGCAATTCCATATTGCTAACATTAGCAAGTAAGTATTTGTAGCGCTACCCCCTCAGGAGCCGCTGGTTGTTGTTGGGATCGGCATATTAAGTTACCTCTTACCGCTGTCTAGGGGTGAAGTTGATGAGTAGATTAGTGAGCGAATGTCCAGACAATAAATTAAGGTTTTCTGAATGCTTTATTCTCGGTCCAACATGACCAACATCAACAGGAGGTAGAGAGAAAAGGTTGATGAATCAATAGAGAACTTTGCAGTATCAGGCCTGGATATGAGAAAGAGCAATCCTGCTCTCAGTAGTAGTAGATGCGATTCGTCGCCACTTTAGCCAGAGTGGGTGAAGTGCCTCCGGACAGACTCCTGCCGCGAGTTTGGCGGCCGAAGCGCCACTTTAAGGTTGCTGGGAGGAACAGGCCTCTGCCACAGACCTGGCTCTAGGGACCTCTGCCACAGGCCTAGTACTTGAATGAGCTGAATGGATTGAGCGAATCCACCCAGTACATTAGATTAGGGTCACCGGGTGACAGTTGAAGTGTACCTGTCAATGTCCCGGTCACCAGATCCCCGATGGTTCGTTCAAGCCCCTCAGATAACCTGCCTCTGGGTTCTCCTTGAGCCGATTCCCCACCGTTCAGCACATAGCTTGACATCTCTTCAATAGAGCCGGGGACCCAGCAAGTCGCTGGGGCCCCTTTCAGCAACATGGAGCTCCGCGTAGCATGCGATCGCCGGGGTCTGTTGGATGCGCACACCCTAAAGGTGGGTGCCGCACCTGGAACCTGGAACCCGCGAAGAACCAACAAAAATGGCGTCTGCCACAGATATACTCTCCCCCAGCATGCCCCGCGAGGGAAAACTCCTCTAATTGGCTGCTGGGGAAAAGTGGCTCTGCCAGAACCCCTCTAGCGCCAACTGTCGCCCAGGGGTGGGATCGGCACCCCTGGAGCGCAGACTGACCTACAGGACAGTTCAGGAATGACAGCAGCCCAAATTTAACAAATTATGAATGGGAGCAAAATAACTCTCCCATTCCCCACTAACTTTAGCGTAGTGCCCATACTGAAAGTAAGGGGGCGCTACATATTAATAAGCTATGAATGACTCTATAATTGTGTAGCGCTTGGCTATTTTCAGAGCCGCTGCTATGTTAAATTTAGGGGAAAGTTCAGAGAAATAGTTAGCTCTGAACTAGTTTGATTGTTAAATTTGGGTCTGTGCTCTAGCTTGACTGTGCGCTATCCTTTTGTCTGGGGACTCCCGTCACCCCCGGACGGCAGGTGGCAGCAGTGGGGTCAAGCGTTTAGGTATCACTCCTTAGCAGCCAATCGGGAGGTTGGGTCACCTCCCGCTGTGCATGCTGTGGAGGGTTATTTAGGGGCCGACGTCATTCGCTCGAGGTTGTTCCTCGTGTGGTGCCCACCAATAGGGTAGCCATTCCACGACACCCCGCAAATTCCATGACATCCCGCAAATGGCCCTCCTGACCGGGGTGTGCGTGTGTCGCAGTGTTCCTGGTTCCGGGACCACGTTGGCCCTAAGCAATTGATCTGCTGTGCGGACCCAGTGATCAACTGGGTCCCCAATTTGGAGGGGGTTTGAATCCCGACCACGACACCATCTGCCTGGAGTTTGCATGTTCTCCCTGTGCCTGCGTGGGTTTCCTCCCACACTCCAATAAATTGGATCATGTCCAAATTGGCCCAGTATATATATGTATATCTGTGTGTATGACTGTGTGTCCCAAGTGTGTCACGATCCTACGGGGTAAAATGATCGCACCAGCCAAGCTGACACTGGCTGGAAAAAGCGCCCAGAGGCGATCCAGTTCGCATGAATAGCGCTATACAAGTCATTCATTCATTCATTCAGGCGCCGTCGTATCTCTTTCTGAATCTGGCCCACTCTCTTTTCTACAACTCTCATCAAGTACCCTAGAGGGCGGAGATACAGAGGTAACATGGCACCCAAAACAAACCAGCAGCTCCTTCAGGGGGAGGGCTACAATAATAATAACCAGGCAGGACGTTATGTGCGACACAATGTTGGATAGACTAATGTTCCCTGGGAAAACTCAGAGATCCACACCCCTTAAATCAGTCTGGAATGAAACTATATTTATAGAGGCAGCTGAGTATGACAGCAAATAAAGCAGAGAATGAAACATATGGGAACAGGTGCGATGCGGGTGACAGTATAGGCACGGTGCCAGGGAACCATAGTTAGGTAAACAAAGCTGTAATATAACTTCAGAGGAAAGACAAGGGTTCTGTCTATGTCAGTACTAATATCATGTTAGAAAAAGCAGCCAAGCTCAATAACCCAAGGGTAGACTACACATCATGACCCATGCCTAGAAACTCAGAGGCCCAGTGACAACGTCAGTGTACTGGTTGAAGGACCTACATAGGATACCAAGTTCTTAAAGTCTATACCCTGGCACAGCCTGAGGGCAACTTAGTGATATTAAATCTCCAGCAACTGCCGTCGGGTTGTTCTTCCATGTGAAGTGTTCAGTACTGGTCCTCATATACCAGTGATGGTGAACCTTGGCACCCCAGATAGTGTGACCATGTGTCCCGGATTGCCTGGCACAGTCCCGCATTTTGCATGTCTGTCCCAGGCACCTTCATTCCAGGACAATACAGTGTCCCAGAATGAAACTGACACAGCCACCCCCCCTCCCCTGGCCGATCTGATGCACCCAAAAAAGGCCTCCACGGGTCTCGGCCGGCCAGGACAAGTACTGTCAGTGAGTGAAGTGGTGATGCAGCGGCCTTTTTCGGGAGCGTAATCAGTGCTTCTGGGTAGAGCGCGCACCCGCCGCACCAGCTGTGCTGTGCATTGGTACATCACAAACTGATTTTACCCTGTGCTGAGCCCTCGATAAAGAGGGAGTGGTGTTGCCCCCCAAACGCGTTGGTTGTTTTTATATAACTTATTTTATCAACAAATAAATATATCTTTGACTCTTTTATACAATTTTTGTCTGGTGCTCCTTTCTGTATTTTTAAAGTTATTTATCGTTGTGTCCCAGTTAGGCCTCATTCACACTGACGGACCGTTCGGGTCCGCCTGTTAGTTTTGACGGCGGACCTGAACGGCCGCCCATGCACCCCTTTGGAGCGTCGGATGTCAGCGGAGACATGTCCGCTGATATCCGACCCTATCCGATCCGCTAAAAACAGACGTATGGGGGGCACGTCTCCATCCGTCCATGGCGGATCGGATAAGATCTGATGAAAACGGACATGCTGTCCGTTTTCATCAGATCGCTCCATAGGAGACAGCGGTGTCCGACAAGCCCCTCCCCGCTCAGTGAGCAGAGAGGAGCTTGTCATTCGTCGGCTCAGCGGAGATCTGCGGACTGATCTCCCACTGAGCTGGCAGGAGCAGGCGGACTCCGTAGCAACGGAGTCCGCCTTGTGTGAATGAGGCCTTAGGGAGATACATTCCCACTCTTTGTCTTGATGACTATTGTCACCAGGACAGAAAGTGAGGGGACATCCAAAATGTTAAAGTGTTTGTTACCCCAACATTTTATATTCCTGCTATGCGCCTACTGTACCATGTACTTGTGTTCAAAAGTATCCTGTTCTATTTGGATTTCTTCCTTTGTGTGAAATGCCTGGTGATCCTACCTATGTCTCTGCTTTCCTATTTAGAACTGACCACATTAGGCATAGAAGCTTAGTGACCCCCCCATTCATGTGTCCAGCCCCCATACAGGATGCCGGATGCATGAATTCCAATGAGGGTTTTTTTTTTTAAGCATGTGATTAGAGCCAGAGGCTTTAATAGGCTTCAAAACGGGTAGGCTCAGGTTTCAGAGCGCTGCAAACTGAGCCCACCCAGTTGCGTGACAGTAGCGGATGAATATTCGCTATTTTCACACTGATTCTCTTCCAGGCCTATCAGGAAGCAGGTCTGAGACCCGTTTCCCGATTGGCCGAAAGGAGAATCGTTCCGATTGGCCGCCAAGGAGGAGGGAGGAGGTGGAAGCCACTGTGATGCCCATGGAGGAGAGCAGGGGGAAGGGGAAGCCAAAGCTGTCCCGGGTGAAGCACCGCCCACCATAGATGGGGTAAGTGCTCCAGTCCCGACCGAAGGGGGGGCTCAGCTGGCCCTGAGCTGAACTAAATTTACCTACATTAACAGTTCTACAATAACAAGGCTACACTATATATATATTTATATATAGAAATGTTTTGTCTTGCATTTCTATTTTAAACTAAATAGGCTGCTTTACGAGGTGAGAATTCACACATACTTTAAGGTAGTCACCAAAATGCGAGTAGTTCATTTTTTTTTTGAATGGGCACAACTGGTCTGGTGACAACTGTCAAAGTCTAGGCTTCCCCTCACTTTAGGAAAATTCTGCTTTCTCTTCTTGGATCTTATCTGAAAAAGGAAGTGAAGGGGATACAGAAAGCACTACAACTTGACTCCTAACCCTACTCTAGCTAAAACTTTATAAAGGTTTTCGAGTTCTACTTAAATCTCCAACAAGAGGCGAGGGCCCGATGCTGGTTTGCAATTCAGTATGGGTTTGCTGTGACATGGGCTTGTCCATGTTTCCACGAAGCACACAATGGCCCAGATTCAAGTAGAATTGCGCGATATTTGTGGGGGAGCAGGGCAACGATTTTGCCCTGCGCCCCCGCAAATATTTTGCGCTGCCCTCGATTCATGGAGCAGTAGCTCCGTGAATTGCGAGGGCGCGACGGCAAATTTGCCCGGCGTAAGCGCGCGCAAGTTAAATGATCCCGCCGGGGGCGGGAATCATTTAAATTAGGCGCGCTCCCGCGCCGAGCGTACAGCGCATGCTCCGTCGGGAAACTTTCCCGACATGCATTGCGGCAAATGATGTCGCAAGGACGTCATTTGCTTCTCAGTGAACGTGAATGGCGTCCAGCGCCATTCACGTTTCACTTACGCAAACGCCGTGAAATTCAAATTTCACGGCGCGGGAAGGCCGGCTATACTTTAGCATTGGCTGCCCCTACTATTAGAAGGGGCAGCCTTGCGCTAAAAGTAGCCGTACGGAAACTCCGTACCTGGCTTGCGCGGGGCCCGCGCAAGCTTGTGAATCAGTGGTAGTATGCAATTTGCATACTACTCGCTGATACACAATGGGAGCGCCCCCTAGCGGCCCCCGCAAGAATGCAGCCTAAAATCTGCGAGGCATAAGAGCCTTATGCCGCGCAGATTTTAGCCTGCAGTCGGTGTAACGAGGTTCCTGAATCAGGAGCACTCGTTACACCGGAGCAAGTAAGCACTTGCGCTGCGTAACCTATGGTTTGCGCGGGCGCAAGTGCTTCTTGAATCTGGGCCAATATCTCTGGTTACTTGGGAGGTTTACTGTTTCCTACAGCTGTCCTCCTTAAAAAACATTCAAACCTAGCCTTGGAGCACAATCAGCAAAGACACAGGGAATAATGGCTAGAAAAGACTTACTAGTCCACCTCCCCGCCACATCACAAGGCTCACTAGCCTATTTGCTTAAAGTGGATGTAAACCCAAAAAATGTTATTTATTTTTTTATGTCACAATGTATTGGCGTTCGGCCATACAAAGCAATGGGAAGACTTTGTTAAAAAAAAAAAAGTTACACACTCGCGGCAAAATACGCCGTGTACGCGGCGTATCTTGTTGCGGAGGTGTGAATGCAGCCTAACCATCTTCCAAAATTAGAATAGATAAAAAAAAATAATAATAACGATTATTCTAACCAAATTCTTGAATCAGGAAGTCTGGCAACTCGAATGCTCTTGAATTAAAGTACTTTATTTCTTACATGGGTACAGGCTATTACTGACGCGTTTCGGCTATGAAGCCTTCATCAAAGCATGGAATAGAGCAGAATGAAAATAACCGTTTTACGAAATTAGAATCGATTCAAAAATAATGATCATTCTAACAGAATCCAAATATATGAAATAAATTACGAATATATAAAACAAATTCCCGAAAACCAATCATTTTAACATTATGCATTAACAACTGTGACAAAACATAATTATTAACTTAACAAACAGATCTGAAACAAAGTTAATTTTTCCATCATGCACAATGTCTACATTTTACATCACTTACTAACATTTCATACTCCATATTAATAGTTGAACACCCCTTTACTGTAGGTCAAAATCATCACCACTGAAAAAGAGTTTTCTTTGGCTACTCTATCTACCACCTCTATGAACCTTGAAGAGCTACCTTGATCTTTTAGGCATACAGGGCCAGATCCACGTACCTTGGCTCATCTATACGTCCGGCGTAGCGTATCTCAGATACACTACGCCGCCGTAACTTACAGCGTATTTTCCGTATCCTCAAAGAATTTGCGCCGTAAGTTACGGCGGCGTAGTGTAACTGTGTCGGCGTAAGGGCGTGCAATTCAAATGGATGAGATGGGGGCGTGTTTTGTGGTAATTCCTATTGACCCCACGTAATCGACAATTTTTTGGAACGGCGCATGCGCCGTCCGTGGGGGTATCCCAGTGCGCATGCTCGAAATAAACCCGCAACAAGATTCAGATCGATTCATTATGTTACAAGTATTTTTTTCGGTGAGGATCTTTTCCGAAGAAAATTTTGGGGCCCCTTACACAGCTTTAGACATGGCCCCCCTGGAGCAGAGAACGGGGGGGGGGGGTTGTTTCATTTTTTTTTTATTTATTTCTTTATTTTTATTTTTGAATTACACCTGTAAGGGGCCCTATGGTCCCCAGGGCCCCTTACAGGCCGGCCCCGCTCCCATTTATTTTTTTAATTGTAATTTAAAAAAAAATTAAAAAAAATAATAAATAACAGGAGGGGTGCCAGTCGGGCCTGTAAGAGGCCCTGGGGACCATCGGGCCCCTTACAGGTGTAATGCAAAAAAAAAATAGTAAATAAAAATTAAAAAAAAAAAACAGGAGGGGGCCAGCCGGGCCCCTGGGGACCATCGGGCCCCTTACAGGTGTAATGCCTGTACCCCCTGATGGCGGCCCTGCTCCCTGGTTCAGGGGAGGAAGGAACCTGAGGTCACACATCCAGCCCCTAGACTTCAGGATAGGGCTAAGGACCCACATCCTTCATCCTATTGAGAAAGAAACACAAACAAGAGTGCAAAGTGACAATCAGTGAGGAAAAAAAATAAAAAAAAATAAGTGTCCATACAGGTACACTGGCTAGGCCCTGAGGTCTGGTAACAAAAATTGCCCAATTGCCAAAGGCCAAGCCTAAGAGGTGCAGTGCAGAAAAAAGCATAGTGTTGTGGCCATGTGCTCAATTCTCACAGTGGGTTTCCAATGCCCAAGTGATGCTAAGAGCACCCCTGTGACGACCATTACCAGTGGGCACAGCACCGTGGATTCTCTGCCTTCCCAGTCCATGGACAGACAAGGTAGACCCATTCGAATCAGAAGGTACTGGGCCCCTACAATCTTTACTGGGGAATTTCTCTCATGCCCCACATCCCGTGGGCACACTTTTTTCTGTTCCAGCCAGTACTAGACTTCAGAGTCCCCATCACACCAGCAGGTATACTATATAGCCAGCCATTCCTAGCAAAAGGCCAGAATGAGAGCGCTGCACCCCTACAGTGGTCACTGATAAGAACAGATACTACACTTGATCTTAGCCAAAAGGCTGATCCACCCTGATGGTGTATAAACCATTTCTTACATCATGTACTGCTGGGCCGATATATGAAATAGGTCTGATTGTGAGAATACACTGCTCGTGGAGGCACCGTAGCTCCAACAGGAATGATTAATGATGATTATAACAAGCAGAGGTAGATGAAGAAAATGTCGCTTTATTTTCGGAATTGCATAAATTACTGATTAATGTGAACCTGTACTTTGCCAATTCAAGGCAAAGAGAAAGTTGACTAGGCAGACTGCCCTCACACCCTTTCCAATAATGCATGCCTTCTGGTGTTCCCTTGCTACTTCATTCACTCATCTGAGTCCTGAGTATAAATCCTATGGAGGTTCTATCAGTTGCAGTCAGAGCTCACACAGGGCTAAATATCCTTCCCACCCCCTCATGTAAGAGTGTTGGGGTCCAGTGAATAGTTTGCGGCTGTAAACCCCAGCCCGGGCCTTGTGATGGAACTGCAACAAACACCGGTATGTGGGATCCTCCAGGTATGCGTGGGTAGCAGTATGAACCCAGAAAGTCGTCTTCTAGTGCCTCAGACGACGTCATTGTATGACGAAACGTACGTCGGGAAAGAAGACGTATTGACGTGTGTCGTTACAGTCCTGTGTGGACGGGCGTTCGTGAGAGCCGGGCCGGCTTTACCTTTTTATCCCATGCTTTTATGAAGAAACCATGTTGTAAGTGCAATTTTTCTATTAAATTTATGTTTATTTTACGGTACATCACTATTGTGAGTATTATTTCTTTCTGGGTTCATACTGCTACCCACGCATACCTGGAGGATCCCACATACCGGTGTTTGTTGCAGTTCCATCACAAGGCCCGGGCTGGGGTTTACAGCCGCAAGCTGGTTATGCTTGCCATCTGGTAAGCTTGCATCCCATACGGTGATCTTTATTGGTGGTGGTTTATCAGCATAAGATTCACTTTGGAATTATTCATTGCACCCTTAATAGGACTTCCTTATCAATAAACATTTTTATTTTCTTCCATTTTTGATTCACTTCATTGGATTTTGTCATTTTTTCACATGTTATTTAATTTTTATAGCGCAACTAAATTTTTTCCTTCTTGTACTTTGGTGTGTATATCACTTTTTAGTTGCAGCTTGTATAGGGCTTTAGCGCGGTATTTTTCTCTGTTTCCAGTGAATAGTTACTTAGACACCCATCTGCATCTTGATAGATAATGGAATATGAAAATGCTTTCATATGCTTGGGTGTGCTGGGGCATTTCATCTGGTTCCAGAGAGAAGAGGAAAGGGTAAGGTAATTATCAGGGTAGGCCATTAAGCAAACCAGTTATTTGCTCTGGGTAGCCAAAGTAAAAGTTCACGTTTAGCAACCTAAACAGAACTGCATACAAGTCTACATAAAACCTAAGGCTCAGATTCTCATACAATTACGTTGCTCCTAGGCAGCGTAACGTATGTGTTTTACGATACACCGCCGCAGGTTTAAAGCGTTAGTGCCTGATTCTCAGAACACTTACCTGTAAACTTGCGACGGTGTATCGTAAAAGTGCTCGGCGCAAGCCCCGCCCAATTCAAATTGGGCGGGCATCATTTAAATTAGGCGCGCTCCCGCGCCGAGCGTACTGCGCATGCTCCGTCGGGTAAATTACCCGACGTGCATTGCGCTAAATGACGTCGCCCCGGCGTCATTTGCTTAGACGTTAACGTAAATGGCGTACAGCGCCATTCACGGACGTCTTACGCAAACTACGTATTTTTTTTAAATTTCGACGCGGGAACGACGGCCATACTTAACATTGGTTGCCCCTCATAATAGCAGGGGCAACTTTACGCGTCGCTTAAGCTACGGAAACGTCGTAAATTCTCAGCGTCGACCGCGCGTATGTTCGGGAATCTCACGTAATTACCTAATTTGCATAGACGATGGGGAAAACGACGATGCGACACCTAGCGGCGGGAAAAAAAAATTGCATTTAAGATCTGACAGCGTAAGAGCCTTACGCCTGTCAGATCTAATGGGTATATATGCGTAACTGATTCTAAGGCCCCGTACACACGAGAGGATCTATCCGCTGGAATTGATCTGCGGATCAGTTCCAGCGGATAGATCCGCTGGTGTGTACAACCCAGCGGATCTTTTTCCGCTGATTTTTTTCGGGCCGACCGATTTCCAGCGGATAAAAATTTCATAGCATACTAAGAAATCTATCCGCTGGAATCGGCTCCAGCGGATCGATCCGGTGGTCTGTACAGACTCACCGGATCGATCCGTCCGAACACATCCCTCGCATGCGTCGTAATGATTCGACGCATGCGTGGATATCCTTATATGACAGCGTCGCGCACGTCGCCGCGTCATCATCGCGGCAACGGCGTGACACGTCACCGCGGACGGAATTCCGTGGGGATTTTGATCTCCTGGTTAGTACAACCAGGAGATCAAAATCCGCCAGAGGATTTATCCGCGGATACGGTCCGGAGGACCGTTTCCGCGGATAAATCCTCTCGTGTGTACACGGCATAAGAATCAGTCGCATAGATACCCAGGGCCAGATTAGGACGCCATTGAGAATCTGGGCCTAAGTAGTCAAATTTGTCAGGAAGAGACGTAGGGGAAATGGGTCCAAATCAGAGACATTTGGAAAACATGCATCTGAATCGCCGGGCAGAAATCACAAACTCTGTCACTTTAATCTGGGTTTGTTTGCTAATCTTACTTATGAATACAGCAATTAGGAATGAAATTCAATCACTACGTTTGAAGAGTGATGCAGCCTACAGCCTGAGAATACAAAAACTGCCCACAATAAGCTGGAACTAAGCAAATGGAGCAAATGTGACATGGTAAAGATTTACAGACACCCTTGCCAACGTAAACATTATCAGGAACTGAGAAACCCACAAGTGTATTCACATGACTTTGTATACAGAACACTTGCTGATACTGCTGATAAGCTTTGTATGAAGAAATGCAAATGACTGCTTGATTATGGCATTTCAAGCTATTTTGGAGGAACTATAGTAAAATACAAGGGTTATAGGGAGGTCAGAGCATCACATCTCCAAACTGTCCCCATCCTGGAAATTGTGATATTTCAGACCTAATTCCATAGCTCCCAACTGTCCCTGATTTCGAGGGACTGTCCTTGATTTCGAAGGGACTGTCCCTGATTTCGAAGGGACTGTCCCTGATTTCGAGGGACTGTCCTTGATTTGGATCGGAGTTGTCCCTCTTTCATCCTCATTTGTCCCTCATTTTGGTCTAAACTGTATATAAAATGTACTATTTGTCGGCAAGTGGTTACATTTCCTTTAAAAGGATGAGGCGTTTCTTTTCTTTCTTGATGCTCTTATGTTATCCCAATTGGGAACCCTGTATCTCAGGACCCATGGTATTGGATTCCCGAATGCTGTGTTGAGACTGTACAATGACAAGTTGTGATTCTTTTATTTTTGTATCACTATAACTTTAATAAAAAATCATTGAAACATAAAAGGGTGAGGCGGGGGGTGGGTCCTATACCTACCTACTTTTGCTAATAGTTATCCCTCGTTCCCATCTCCAAAAAAGTTGGGTTTTATGCTAAATGGGTAGATTTGCTGCTAAGGTTCCTACTCTTATGCCTCGTACACACGATCGGTTTTCCCGACGGGAAAACTGCCATGTTTGCTTTTGGCCGGGAAAACCGGCCATGTGTATGCTCCATAGCAGTTTCCCCGCCACGAAAACTGCAAGCAAAAAAATGAGAACTTGTTCTCTTTTTTCCCGCCGTGATTCTTTGCGTTTTTTTGCTCGGCAGTTTTCCTATGGGAAACACTGCAGTGGAGCATACACACGGCCGGTTTTCCCGACCAAAGCTATCATGGCAGTTTTCGGAAAAACCGGCCGCGTGTACACGGGAAAAGCAATCGAGCAGATTCTCGGTTTTCCCCTCGGTTTTCCCAGCAGACTTTTGACCGCCAGGAAAACCGATCATGTGTATGAAGCATTCGAATTAATAGGCTCCCCATTGCTCCAGGTCTCCACTGGTACCCCAACTAAAATCCATTATTTTTAAGTAAGGGGCACACCTCACCTACCTACGATTTTCAAGGCCTTGTGGAAGAGGATCAGGTTGTGGGAAAACCATGGTAAAGGCAAAAGCAAGAACCTAGGTTTCCTAGGGCTTAGCAGAACTAAAGTTATTTTTAATGCAAACTATCTTAAATGTCAAGTTAAAAATTGTGAGTGCATCCACTCAATGTGTTTTGTGGCTATCCAGAAGGTCTCAAGGCTGCTATGTCGGCATCTGCAGGATCTGAGATCTTCCATGACTTCTATTTCAGCTCTTCTTACTGCACAGCTCCAAGGTCATAGGTTTTTCATATCTCCTACTTAGTATGTCACTATACTTATATTTTTATAAATCCCAACTCCAGGATTTTAAAAAAATCTACCCTTGCAGTGCCACCCCACCTTGAACATTTTAAGTGTAGACAGGCCCGGACTGGGATAAAAAATAGGCCCGGGCATTTTAGACTGAGCAGCCTGGGGAGGGCTTCACGGCTGCGGCGCTTTGCAGCGGCGGTTAATGATGGGATGTGGGGTTCCAGCACCTTGTACCTCTGGACCCCTTTACATTACACAGCACCCTGTACCTCTGGACCCCTTTACATTACACAGCACCCTGCACCTCTGGACCCCTTTACATTACACAGCACCTTTCACCTCTGGACCCCTTTACATTTCAAAGCTACCCCCGAATGAGCTTCTGGTTTGTTTTGGGTGGCATGTTACCTCATGGCTCTTTTGCCGGCCTAGGGGTGTATGGTGCATATAGCAGTAACGGAATGTCCACGACAGGTGTCTTTTGCTGTGCTCTTTATTACCCAGCCAGGAAAAAACATTAAAACTTGGGATAAAGAGTAGAGGTGAAGTAGAAGTAGAAGAAGGAATAGCAGACTCAGGCGCAACAATAGGGAAACAGTCCTGCTCCCAGCAATGCTTTGTATACTCCGCCACTCTCGCCAGAGTGGGTATAGCGTACCTGGACAGGCCTACTCTCACTAACCTGGCAGCCAGGGTATCGCTCAAACTTGAAGGAAAAGTCTCTGCCACAAACCCTCCTGAAATGGACTCAGGGAAAAGCCTCTGCCACAGGCCCTCTTTGTGATTGAGATTACGGAGATGATCCTCCTTGATAGAATTGCGTCTGGAACGCCTTCGAATAGTTTTCAGGTACCGACTGAGAGGTGACCAGTCTCTCAGTGTCCGGCTACCTTGATCCCCGGTGGTTTGTCTAAACCCTATTGGATCGCCAGCCTCTCATTGGCTCTCCTCGGATGGACTGACCACCGAACAGCTACCTTGCTTGGGATCTTCAGGATTGGCAACCCAGTCGACTACTGGGCTCCCTGCCACAGCTCAAATGTTCCGGACCAACATGGTCCCGGAACCAGGAACACCGCGTGGCACGCGCACCCCGGCCTGGAAGGCCATTACGCCGGGGCGCCGTGATGCGCAGAAACCCCAAAGGTGGGTGCTGCACTTCGAAGAAGAACCCAGACAATTGGCGTCTGCCCCATAAATACCCTCCCCAGCATGCACAGCGAGGAAACTCCCTCCTGATTGGCTGCTAGGGAAGAGGACCCAAACCTCGACTCCACTGCTGCCACCCACTGTCCTGGGGTAGGAACTACACCCCAGTAACAATAGACAGCCCACAGCACAGCCAAGCTAAGACAGAGACCAGTTTTGAACATAATAATTGGATCAGAGTCAGTTAACACTCTGATCCCTCTCTAAATTTAACTAGCACTGGTACTTTTTAAGTAACCAGGCGCTACATATATAAAATGCACCATTTATCTATCAAAAAGTGTTTCCCAGTGCTAAAGCTTTCATCCAATTTCTAAATTGATGCATTTGTAAATTCCAAAAGCCAATATAAAGGAATAGTAGTGGTAAAAAAAAGCACTTGTGGGTTTAATCAATCTTGTTTTTTGTGTGCAATTCTCCTTTAAGGGGGCGTGGCAAGGGGTGTGTCCTATGCCTGCATACTTTTGCTGATAGGTGTCCCTCATTCCCATCTCAAAAAGTTGGAAAGTATGTTTTCTTCAAGGGCAAATCTGCTGAGATTCTTGGTGAGATTGGGAAAATACATGAGTAGAGTCATGACTATAGTATAGCCTATGCAAACCTCATATTACATCACCCCCCACATGACCTGTTAAATAACCAAACAACACCTGTTTTGGAGTCAAACCATAACCTTTATTAACAAAAACATTATCCCCCCCAGATACATCTTTTAACCAATGTTGAGGATCCTTGGAGGCACTAACCAAATTTATCACCGTATCAGCATGTCCACACAAGGTCCCCAGTCGTGGCCGCACGGACTTGTGGACGACACCAGTCCACACCTTACACGCTGATACCCATCTCCCTATGCCCGTTAAACCTCAGTTAAACCCTTTTTGTTGACTTTTACCTATAGGTAAGTCTAGAATAAAGCTTACCTATAAGTAGTGGAAATATCTCCTAAACGTGAGCCATCTAGGAGATATTTTACTTGTATTGTGCCGGTAATGTAAACGGCGCATGCACTGGGAAGAAACTAAACTCTGTGCCGTTTCTTCCCTAGCGTGCACCGTTACTGGCTGCTCCCGTGCGCATGCGCGGGAGTGATGTCATCGCGGCTCTGGCCAATCACAGCGCCGGTGTGATACCCGGAAGTAACCTACGGGAGAGATGTCTGCGGCCGGAGGGGGAGACGAGGACGGTTTGGGGGGCTTCGATCTAAGGTAAGTAATTCTTACTGAGCTAGTATACTAGTCATACTAACTCATTATGCCTTTGCCTTGCAGGCAGGGCTGGACTGGGACAGAAATTTGGCCCTGGACTTCATCCAGACTGGCCCACTTTGACAGGTCTCTCCCATGGCCGCCGGGCAACTCCCACCCCCCCCAGCCACCCAAGCCCCCTCTTCCCCTTCACTAGCCACTAGCCGTTCTACTTTTATTAGAGTAGAACGGTTGGTACTGGTCCTCTTATAGGCAGTACCAGTGGGGAAGCTAGACATTATTTAACCCGGGGCAAAGAATCAGTTCCGTGCTTCCCCCCCCCTTATGGGACAAGATTAGGCAGAAGTGAGAAACTCCCAGGCCATAGCTGTTGAGTCAGCTGTCTGTTCCCTTCCCCCATGCTCCCCTGTCGTCCCCCCTGCTCCTTTGGTCCTCCCCCTGCTCCTCTGGTCCTCCCCCTGCTTCTCTGTTCACCCCAGGTGAACGCTGCGGGGAGGGAGAGGAGGTGAGCGCTGTGGGAAGGGAGAGACAGAGGAGCAGAGGGGGGCGGCAGTCCACTGTCACTGAAGCCGGCCCACTGAGCCATCAGCCCATCGGGAAACTCCCTGTAGTCCCAATGGCCAGTCCGTCCCTGCTTGCAGGTTGTTTTTTGTTTTTAACAGGCTTTACTTCCTCTTTAACTGGCATCAACCGAGGATACCATACCAAGATGGTTCCCCACTTCTGCCATGTTGTCCTTAATTCCTAATGCCTCCAAAGATCCCCAACCGCCATCCCACCATCCCATTATCAAAATCAGCATAAAACATCACCCATAACCTAAACAAAAAATTAAGGGCGGGAGGGTGGGAGCTGCTTCTTTGCCACCCCCTACCCTGGCCAGTACACTTCCCTTATACTTAACTCCTTAGTTGCTGGTTTTCCCTGCTACCCTGTCATTTCAGCCCTGCGCCTAGCCTGCGTCCCACTCCGGGCTTCTCTCTCGATGGATGTCAGGAGCTGAATCCAAATATTGCGCTCACCATGAGCAGTTCTCGTGCATTCCTTGCATTCACTATATCTGGTCTCTCACAGTACCCAGAACATAGAAATGCAATCATTTTTGTAAATATAAACTACTAAATACCCTTTCCCATCAGCTGTATATAGCAGTCTTGTGACTTCTATCCGTGTCTGGTTAAAGCTTCTAAAAGGAGTTTTCATTCTGCTCTTTTAGGCTGCAGGACCCTTGACCCTGTGTCTGGACAGTGCTGGTTGGCCCTGTGATGATCACATGCACTCTCCTAAGAACAGAAAAACTCTTTAGCAATACACCCCAAACTGAGCATGTGCCCCCTAGCCTCCGTTCTATCAGCTGATAGATTGGGGAATGTGGAAGAAGGGGAGAAGACAGGATCAAAAAGCCTTTTTACACAATACGGAGGATTAACTCCCTAGGTTCCACAGTGAGTATAACAAGCATGCTTTACTGTATATACAGACTGATTTTACTGTTGTGGGTTTAGTAACACTTTAACACCCAACCCTTTACTGTATAATAAAGTGCTGTTACACACAGACTGGAGTACTTGTTGAAGGTTTCTGAAGGGTAAAATGCTTTGCCCCTAATGCCTTATTTCTTAGACAGATTATAGAATAAAAGAAAGATGTTAATTGGTCCTAAGGGCAGTACAGACAGTTTTCCTTTTGGATACTTTAGATTTTGAGGGCTGTTTTGTTAAATCATTTTTCTTTCTGTTAACCCCCACCTATAACTAACAATAGGAGTGTTGTGGCCAGGCTGGAACTGGAAGTGTCTTGTTTTATGCAAAGTGTCCTGCGAGCCGATGATCCACCGTTCTTTTCATGCAAAGCAGCCTCACTGTGCAAAGATCTCAAATTCTGAGTACAGTGGTATTGGAATGATATACGATAGAGCCCTGAAGCAATATCATGAACTTCTTGAGGCTCCAATCTTAAAGGTCAACTCCAAACAAAACTGATATTCCAGATTTGCATAGTTACTGGAAATATACTGTATATCTCATGTTAACTTATATGATATTATTATATTATTATTATTATACATGGTATTGTCAAAAGTATTGGGACGCCTATCTTTACATGCACGTGAACTTTAATGGCATCCCAGTCTTAGTCCGTAGGGTTCAATATTGAGCTTCAAATCTTCTGGGAAGGCTGTCCACAAGGTTTAGAATTGTGTCTATGGTAGGGTGACCAGACATCCCCAGTTTCAGGGGGCAGTCCCCTGATTGAGGACACTGTCCCCGGACCAAATCTGTCCCTGGTTTTGTCCCCAGATTGGATTCAATAGGAGGCCGGGGCAATTTCAAAGACAGCCAGTGCAGAATTTAAATTAAAAATATAGAATTACACACCCCAACTCCGCCGTGCCTACTAGCATAGGGGGATTGAATTTTTCCCATTATCTGTGCCCTTTTCTGATGATCATGTGCTGGTCGGAGCGGAGGGAATATTTCTTCAGTTTTGGGCGCATGCCCATTCAGCTTGGCTCAAATCCTGGCCAGCCACCTGCCTATCTGCTTGCCTTCCCTGGTGGAGTGATCTTCCTCCGCTCCCCATCCAGTAGTAGCCGGGGCCCGAAGAGTAAGACTTGAGAGGCTGTGAGGCGGGCGGCGACGGGCAGAGAGTCGCTGATTGTTGCCATTACTAGTAAAGAAAAAATATGTCCCCGGATTCCATTTAAAAAATCTGGTAGACTTAGTCTATGGGAATGTTTGACCATTCAGGCACTGATGTTGGTCGAGAAGGCCCAGGTCACAGTCTCCACTCTAATTCATCCCAAAGGTGTCCTATCGGGTTAAGATCAGGACTCAGGCCAATCAAGTTCCTCCACCCCAAATTTGCTCATCCATATCTTTATGGACCTTGCTTTGTGCACTGGTCCAAATCGTTTGGTGGAGGGGGGATTATGGTGTGGGGTTGTTTTTCAGGGGTTGGGCTTGGTCCTTTAGTTCCAGTAAAGGGAACTCTTAAAGGGGTTGTAAACCCTCATGTTTTTTCACCTTAATGCATCCTATGCCAAGTTTAGCCCATCCTATGCCAAGTTTAGCCCACATTCAAATAGAGAAGTGCTGCACACGGTTGCACCGCATTATCGTAAAAAATTTGACTAAAACAGGCGATGAGGAGGTACTCTAAAAAAAATTTGACTTTTATTTTGGGAGAGGTACTTTGGGCATATATTAGTTTTTCATTTGTGTTGATAGAGTTTTCTTTACCTGCTTTTTTTTATTATTCTTTTTTTTAGGAAGGCTTCAATAAAGGTGAAAATAGCAGCAGCGCATGTTACACGCGTTACTAGCAGGGATGAGCTCAGGCGTGTTCAGAACCTAGTCCCAACCTTCCTGAGCTACAAGGTACATGAATATTTGCAGCTTTCTGGTGGGCAATGCTTGGGCTGCTTACCATTGGTTCTGTATAGTGGCAGCTTTCTGGTAGAATAGTTCAGGTGGGTTCAGACTAGGATCCAAGCACGCCTGAGCTCATCCCTGGTTACTAGTGCACACAGAGGGCCAGATTCTCAAAGGGCTTACGACAGCGCAACGCCATTTGCGCCGTCGTAAGTCCTAATCTGGCCCGGCGTATCTACGCATAGATATCCATTAGATCTGACAGGCGTAAGGCTCTTACACTGTCAGATCTTAGATGCATTTTTTTTCCCGCCGCTAGGTGTCGCCGACGTCGTTTTCCCCGTCGTCTATGCAAATTAGCTATTTACGCGAGATTCCCCAACGTACGCGCGGTCGACGTAGTGAATTTACGACGTTTCCGTAGCTTTTGCGACGCGTAAAGTTGCCCCTGCTATATGAGGGGCAACCAATGTTAAGTATGGCCGTCGTTCCCGCGTCGAAATTTAAAAAAGTACGTCGTTTGCGTAAGTCGTCCGTGAATGGCGCTGGACGCCATTTACGTTAACGTCGAAACCAATGACGTCCTTGCGACGTCATTTAGCGCAATGCACGTCGGATATTTTTAGGGACGGCGCATGCGCAGAACGATCGGCGCGGGAACGCGCCTAATTTAAATGATCCACGCCCCCTACCTGGATCATTTGAATTAGGCGGGCTTGCGCCGGAGAATTTACGCTACGCCGCCGCAACTTTACAGGCAAGTGCTTTGTGAATCAAGCACTTGCCCATAAAACTTGCGGCCGCGTAACGTAAACGAGATACGTGACGGCCGCATAGTTTTACGCCGATCTACGAGAATCTGACTCTAACACTATCTATTTGCTCCAGAGCCCCGACTGTCTCAGAGTGCTGACTCTCCCTCTCCCAGGCTGAGTGCTGCTACACAGGGACAGCAGTATGCTAAAATCAGATTGCATAGTTATGCTGGCTTTTTGTAAAAATAGATGTTTTTTTTGCTTAATATACTGCATAGCTGGGCAAAATTGTGTTTTTAATATTTTCTCTCCAAATGTATTCGCTAATGTAAAAATGTTGTAATGCAGTATTTCTCCTTTTATTAAGTTATGTAACTACTGAATTTATTATATCAGATCATGCAATTCAGTTTTTCTCTGTAAGTATCCTCAAATGTCAAAGCCAGCAGTTTTGGGTCACTTGCAAAATGACTAGTTAAAAAAAAAAAGACAATGCCAACCAAAAGAGAGTTTTATTTTTTAAACAATAAAAACATACACATTGCAGCATCTTCTGTGCGGAAATTATTTTTGCAAAAAAATATTTTTCGGTTGTTAAATTTTAGCAAGCAGACCCTGTACCTATCAGAAATTCTAATACTGCAGGCGTTGCAAGCATTTTTACCACCAGAGGGTGCCGCTGTCAAGTATTGGAGTTCATGGAAGAGATTCTTTAAAGTATGCATAAATTACAGATTTCTTATTTATTTCAACAAAATTTTCTCATTATATGGGAGTAGATCAAAAGATCAGCCAGGCAACTTTGCATGTTTAAAATAAGGTCAGTGATGGAAGCCCCATACTTCTATCTTAGTTTAAAGTTTGGTGCTGATTGTCCTCTCTTACCCACACTGACTTCCCTTTTGGAAAATAATGCCCTATGAATGCAATCTTATTTGAGCTTTATTGCTCTTCATCACTTTGTATGTGTACTTTGCTATAACCATTTTGGCGTTGTTGTACTAGTTTTTTTGACAAAACTCCAATAAAAACACTACAGAGAAATGGGGGGGGGGGGCTATTGCCTTTTAAGTGGCCACATGTCTTTGAGGCTGGGTTCACACTACTACACTACTTTCATCCTACTTTGCTCTGTGTTCAATGTTTCCCTATGAGAGCGTCTTGTAGCGTCCTACACAAGTCGGTCCGACTTTGAAAATGCTCCCTGTACTACTTTTGGTCCTACATTGATCCTACTTAAGGCCCATTGAATATCATTGAAGTCGGACCAAAGTAGTATCCTGTTCATGAAAGTAGGATGGATGTAGGACCAATGTAGGATAAATGTAGGACCAATGTAGCAGAGCAAAGTAGGATGAAAGTAGTGTAGTAGTGTGAACCCAGCCTGAATCAGTGTGCACCTGCCTAACTTCAGCAGGTTGATGGTGAGCACCCTAATTACAAAATACATTTAAAGTGCCATCACTTTAAAGCACAACTTGGAGATACAGTGCCTTGAAAAAGTATTCACACCCCTTGAAATTTTCTAAATTTTGTCATATTACAACCAAAAACGTAAATGTATTTTATTGGGATTTTATGTGATAGACCAACACAAAGTTTAACATAATTGTGAAGTGGAAGGAAAATAATAAATGGTTTTTAATTTTTTTTATAAATAAATATGTGAAAAGTGTGGTGTACATTTGTATTCAGCCCCCGAGTGTCTATACTTTGTATACTATCCATGGGCAGCCATAGTCTTTTTTCTGCAAATAATCCAAATGAATTTTACGTAAAGGGAATATGCACATACAACTACTCTAGTAGTAGCTTCACATACCTCCCAACTTTCTGAGATGAAAAGGGACTCATTATAGCACAAATATCCCTACTACGTCCCCAAATACGTGGTCCACAAAATGATTTTTAAAACCCTCAAGTGCTTCTTTTCACCATTTGTCTTCTTTATACTGTCTTTTCAAAGAAAACAATCATTTAGAGGTTGGATGAAAAGGGTGTAGTATATAACTTTTGATAGGTAAATAGTACATTTTTTATTGAGTTATGCCCCGTACACACGATCGGTTTGCCATTGTAAAAAGTCAGATGAGAGCTTTTGGTTGGGAATCCCAACCGTGTATATGCTCCATCAGACTTTTTCCAACAGAAAAACTGCTGGAAAAAGATAGAGAGCAGGATCTCGTTTTTCCTGTTAGGAATCATTAAAGCAGGTTAAAGTCAAACCAATCATGTTAGTCTATTACATTTGAACTCATATAAAATATTATAGAATATTATGATATAAACGGAACCGGATATAATTATGATATGAACTATAGCTATGGAGCAATTGTAATTTTAGCAATGAATCGGTTAAAAAACTAGACGAAATAGGGGGGAGAAGGATCTTATTCATGTTAATTATTAAAACAATAGGAGCAAAATTAGATATCGTATTTACATATTCACATTTACCATTGTATATGATGAGATAGCTTGAGATATATATTTGAAGAAGTGAGAGATAAAAAGAAAGAAAAGGGACAGAATGTGGTGTATAAAAAGTGGAAAGTGATGAAAACAATAGAATAGGAAAGGGAGTACAGGATAGAGGTAAGGCTCCGGGATCGTTACATAATAGAGACAGTAATAATATTGAAGAACTGTATCCAGAATGTTACTGGCTTACAATATCTTACCAAGGTCTCAATAGAGAATCATCTGGGTTAGATGAGATAGTATAGGTCGCCTATGGGTTTCATATTGTTTCATATATGTCTATGGAATCATTGGTTATGGCTTCTGATTTTGAGTGAAGCATGGCTTGGTGTACTCTATTTCTGGTTTCAGAAACTAGAACCGTAGCTGTTTTCCAAGCTTTGGAGATGGTTTGCTTTGAGGCTGTGGTGATTTGTAGGAACAGTTTAAATTGAGCATAGGAAATACAATCCGGTTTTAAATTTAGGAGTGCGGTAGACGGATCAGGAGTAATGGATTTCTTGAAAACGGCTGAAATCATGAGGAATATTTATTTCCAGTAATTTTTTTGTAACAGGGCACTCCCAGAAAATATGTAAATGTGTTCCCGGATCACCACAGCCGCGAAAACAAAGCGGGGAATAATGGGGAGCAAATTTTGCTATTCTAACAGGAACCAAATACCAGTACATCAGAACTTTATCATTTGTTTCCATAGCAAGTATATTTTGGGAGGACGTTTTAGTATTTGACCATACTTTTGCCAGGTAGATATATTCCAGGTAGATATATCTATATTGAAACCAAGGTCATTCATCCATTTTTCAGCATATGAAGGCAATTTTGCGGTAAGCTTAGTACTTAGTTGGCTATATAGTATTAAAATGTGTCCTCTTGCATGAGGATCTCGTTTACATATTCGTTCAAACTGCGTCATGTCAATCAATTTATTTATACCTTATAAATATGGTGCAAAGAAGTTTTTAATTTGTAAATAGCGAAAAATTTCTGATGCCGGAAGTTTATGACTTTCACGTATTTCTGAAAATGTTTTAACTGAGGCAGGTGATGAAAAGTCACAACATTGGGTTAGACACGCTGAAATCCATCTTGTGAAGGTTCTAGGAAAAGTGAGGGCTGGGTAAAACTTTGAGTTTCTCATAAAAGATATAAGGGGTACATGTGGGGATTGTAAACCCTGGGTCATTTTGAATCTTTCCCAAATAGAGATTGTATGTTTAGTAATCTTATTGTCGATTATTTTGTGGTAAGAGTAGGTGGACCAAATGAGATTTGGTATAGAGATTTGGTCGCTATCAATGGTTTCAATTACTACCCATAGTGGAATTTCGTGGCTTACATGGTATTTGGGAATGTTTTCTATTCGCGCAGCATGAAAATAAGTGGCAAAGTTTGGGAAACCTAAACCTCCTTTAAGTTTAGGGAGGTATAGGGTGTGTGGAGAGATTCGAGATTTTAAAGTGCTCCATATAAATGATTGTGTTTTTCGTTGTAGGTTTCTGAGGAAGTAGGCTGGAATAGGAATGGGTAAAACTCTAAAGAGATATAACATTTTGGGTAATATATTCATTTTTATAACATTTATTTTACCTAACCAAGATAAGGGGAGAGTGGACCATTGCTTTAAATAATTTGAAATTATTGACCCAACTAAGGAAATGTGGACCAAAGCCCTGTCTTTGTAAAGTGAAATGTAGGTAGGGCCACGTTACCGTGTCAAAGGCTTTTTTGATGTCTAGTGACAGTAGACACGTAGGGATTCTTCTTTTTTTGGCTGCTTGGATCAGCAACAAGGCCCTACGAACATTATCAGTTGCTTGGCGCATTGGGATAAAACCAACCTGGTCGTTACTTATTAAGGTGCCTATTATGCTATTCAATCGGGTTGCAATCACTTTCACTAATAATTTTATATCTAGATTTAAGAGCGATATAGGTCTAAAATTAGCACAGGAAGAGTCATCAGATTGTGGCTGAGGAATCATAGATATAATTGCCATTAGAGTTTCAGATCTGAATGATCGGTTATTAATGATGATCCCATGAGTTGAATGCTTCTAACATCATGGGAGTTAATATATGTGAGAATTTTTTATAGTTAAGGGCTGAAAACCCATCTGGTCCCGGACGCTTATTAGGTTTGAGGCATTTGATTGCTTGTTCAAATTCAATGGGAGTGATGGGGCTTTCAAGGCTTTCATAATGACTTTGGGATAGAGTAGGGAGTTTTATTTGTGAAAAAAAAAGTTTCTGCTGAGGATTGGTCGAAAGAGCCTTCTTTTTTATACAAGGAGGTGAGATGTTTGTGGAAGGTATGAAAGATATTGACTTGATTACCGTATTTATCGGCGTATAACGCGCACCGGCGTATAACGCGCACCCTAATTTTAGGAGGGAAGTTTTAGGAAAAAAACTTTCAACAGCCCCTTTTATATTCCAAAGCCCCCTGCACATTACATACAGATCCCAGCACATTACATATAGATCACATCCCAGCACATTACATATAGATCACATCCCAGCACATTACATATAGATCACATCCCAGCACATTACATATAGATCACATCCCAGCACTTAGATCACATCCCAGCACATTACATATAGATCACATCCCAGAACTTAGATCACATCCCAGCACATTACATATAGATCACATCCCAGCACTTAGATCACATCCCAGCACATTACATATAGCCCCCAATCCTGTGGGAAAAAAAGATTTTTTGTTGTTTTGTACTTACAGTTTTGATGTCTTGCGCGGCGTCCATCTGCGGCCTCGTCGGGTCCGGCGTCCTTCTGCGGCCTCGTCGGGTGTCCTCTTCGGCGGGTCCGGCGTCCGTCTTCGGCGGGTCGGGCGTCCATCTTCGGCGGGTCGGGCGTCCATCTTCGGCGGGTCCGGTGTCCATCTTCGGCGGGTCCGGTGTCCATCTTCGGCGGGTCCGGCGTCCATCTTCGGCGGCGTCCTCCCGCTCGTTTCCCGCCACGACTTTGAATACTGCGCCCGCATATAGCGAGCGCAGTACACTCGTGAATCTTCGGGCAGGCTCGGGCGCCTCTCGCACTGACGTTCTGTACGCTCAGGACGTCAGGACGTCAGTACGAGAGGCGCCGAGACTGGCCGAAGATTCACGAGTGTACTGCGCTCGCTATATGCGGGCGCAGTATTCAAACTCATGGCGGGAAAGCGGGTATCGGCGTATACTGCGCACCCACGATTTTGCCCTGATTTTCAGGGCAAAATAGTGCGCGGTATACGCCGATAAATACGGTACTTGTATAATTATCATGGGAGATTTTCAGTCGGATTGGTTTGGATGGGTTATTTAGTTTTTTAAGTGTACGTGCAAGGAGAGTGCCAGGTTTATTGGCTTGGAAGTAGTATTTTTGTTTGGATTTACGAAGAGTTTTATCTACTGATTCTGATAAAAATAGGTCTAGAGTTAAGCTAGCTTTCTCAAGTTTTGTTTTATTCTGCGGTGTAGGGCTAGATTGGAATTTTTTTTAATGACAGTTGTTAAATTCAGTTTAAATTTTTTTTTGCAGTTTTTTCTTTTCTTTCTTTTGATGTGATGCTTGACGTAAGCAATACCTTCTAAGGACAGGCTTCCCATAATGTTAGTGATGATATATCTGAGGATTTATTATTTTGTAAGTATTCTTTTAGGGCAATTTCTAGGTCTTGAGAGAGTGAAGAGTGTGATAAGAGAGAGTTGTTTATTTGCCACGTTGAGTCTTGTGCTTTTGGAAGTAATGAGTTAAAGGTGGAAATTATAGTGCAATTATCGGTATAGGGTTTGATATATGAGGTGAGCAATTCAGAGGATATACAAATAGAAATTAAAACGTGATCAATACGGGAAAAGGATTTGTGAGGGTGAGAATAGAAGGAGCATTGACGTTTGGATGGGTTCATTTCACGCCAGGAATCTATTAATGAATGTTGTTGAAGGAGTCTCTGAAACAATCTAGATTGAGAATTAGATGTAGGGGGTAATGGTGATTTATCTAAATAGGGATAAATTGTTTGATTGGAATCTCCACAAATTAGGAGTGTGCCTACTTTATATGTATCAATAACTTGAAAGAAGGTGGGATACAAATTATGTTGGTCTTTTGTTGGGTGCGTAATATGAGACTACTGTGATTGGGATATTGCATAGGTTGCCTATAATTATGAGGTAGCGACCTTCTGGATCTTTGATTTCTGTTTCTAGGGAAAAGGGTGTAGTTCGGTGAAATGCTATTAACACTCCTCTGTGTTTGGACTTGGCTGAGGCTGTATAAACCTGGGGTAAGCTTGCACCAAAATATTTAGGGGTGGAGGATTCAGTGAAATGAGTCTCCTGGAGGCAGACTATGTGTGCTTTTGATGCTGAAAATGACCTGAAAACTTTAGTAGGTTTATGAGGTATGTTTAGACCTTGTGTATTTAGGGTAAGTACATTCAAGGGAGCCATATAAGAGTTTTGAGAAAAATATAACAGTACATATCAAATGCAAATTGTGGTACTAGACAAAACCCAGAGTAAGAAAGGAAATTGGACAAAAGGAGAAGAAAAATAGGATAGAAGAAAAAAAAGGAGATGATAGACAGTAATCTAATTAGATTGAGATGGTTAGAATCCATAGCAAGAAATAAAAAGTAGGCTTTCTGAGCTCAAAAATTACAGGAGCTCAGAGGCACAAAGTCTCTCTGAGGAGGCCCCCTACACTATAACTACAGTGAGGGAGAGTCCTAGGACAGAAAAATGAGAGGCGCAGGGAACTCTTCTCGCCTTCTCAACGGTTAAAATGTATTCAAGAATAAGGGGGAAAAAAAACATATTAAACTAAGACAACCAGACTTGGCAAGGTAACCAGCTACAAACATGTATTTAATTAGTGACTAGTTATTCCTCAATTAAGAACATAAGATAAACAATTAACCTTATAAATGTCAAAACTAGAAAAGGCATATTTCAATTCTATTATGATCATAGGATTGATACACCTCGGGGCTGCTGTAAGTGTGGAAGATAATTAAGTATTCACTCTGTAGGAAAGGGTTATTAACAAAAATATTAGTTTAAATACACAAAGCCTTGGAGATACAACTTCTGTCTCTGCTTAGTGTATGAAGGGGAGGAAAGGAAAGGGGGAAGGAAGGGGGTGGGGGAGGGAGGAGGACGAGGTAGTTATAGGAGAAGGGGGAGAGACAGGATGTCCCCCCGTTCGGTTCGCACCAGAACCTTCGAACGGACCGAACGTTCGCGCAAATATTTAGAACCCCATTGACGTCTATGGGACTCGAACGTTCGAATTCAAAAGTGCTAATTTTAAAGCCTAATATGCAAGTTATTGTTGTAAAATGTCTTTGAGACCCCGGGTCTTGCTCCAGGGAACATGTATCAATGGAAAAAAAGTTTTAAAAACGGTCGTTTTTTCAGGAGCAGTGATTTTAATGATGCTTAAATAAAAAATAAAAATAAATGAAAGATTCCTTTAAATATTGAACCTGTTGGGTGTCTATAGTATGCCTGTGAAAACGTCTTTGAGAACCCGGGTCTTGCCCCAGGGAACATGTATCTATGAATTTTTTTTTTAAAAACTACCGTTTTTAAAACTTTTTTTCCATTGATACATGTTCCCTCGGGAAAGACCCGGGTTCTCAAAGACGTTTTCACAGGCATACTATAGACACCCAGCAGGTACAACATTTAAAGGAATTTTTCATTTATTTATTTTTTAAATTTAAGCATCATTAAAATCACTGCTACTGAATCTTTAGGTGCAAACTACAGAGCACATAGCCAGTACACAACCAAGTAGCGTTAGGTGCAAACTACAGAGCACATGGCCAGTACACACCAAGTAGCTTTAGATGCAAACTACAGAGGACACAGGCAATAAACCACGTAAGAATACTGCAGCTAGCACAATCACCTGCCTGCCGCCAGTAAATTAGGAAGAACTGATCTAGATAAACTATACAGTGTATAAATATATGTACAACACCTGGGATGTATATATATCCTCTACACACTGTAACATTAACTGACTAGCCTGCCTGCCTGCTCTATCTACCTGCAAAAAATGACACTCTCTCTGTCCTCTTTTAACCACCGCAACACACTACACAAGGCTGACCTGCAGGCGGCCTTTTATAGTGTGGGGCGTGTACTAAACCCCTGAGCCATAATTGGCCAAAGCCTCCCTGGTTTTGGCCAATTATGGCTCTCCGTTTTTTGCAAGCTGTGATTGGCCAAGCATGCAGGTCATAGTGCATGCTTGGCCAATCTTCAGCCAGCAATGCCGCAGTGAATTATGATCTATGAAACGTAACTGGAATTTGGCGCGAACGACTCGGTTTGGTTTGAATTTCGACCAACGATCGAACATACGATGTTCGAGTCGAATACAGAGCTCATCCCTACTTATGAGGGTATAACAAGGCGATTTGGCAGAGTGATTTTAGGTGTACTGATACTTATCTTCTATGGGTAGGAAAAATGTGAATGAATTAAGGCATGGCTAAATTAACCATGGAGTTTGGAGGAAATACAAAGTGAATTACTCAGTCAAGTCAGTCCATTGTGTCCTGCTGGTCAGAAACTGGAGGATTGAAACGGCCTCTTTTTGGGGTAGCCTGTCTGTTTCCATCAGGTTCAGGGATTGATGAATTTGGAGGAGAGTCAGAAAGGGCACGGCGTCGCGTATTTGCAGATGACTTATTATAAAGCTAAAGTTTTTGCAGCATGTTCTTTAGTTCTATAGTGATTTTGCTGGAGTATTTGGCTCCTTGATAAGTGAACCTATTTGAAAATGGAAATCCCCATTGATATGGGATGTGGTGGAGTTGGAGATTTAGGAGCAAAGGTTTCATCTCACAATGTTTAGCTTCTGTTATGGGAGATAAATCCGCAAAAATTAGGTATATATGTCCTTGGAAAGTAAGAGATTCTTTCAGTCTAGCTGCAGCCATAATTTGATCTTTGGTGTGGGAAAAGTGGAACTTAGCAATTATATTGCGAGGGGGGCCATCAGCTTTGCGTGGCCCTAAAGCTCTGTGGATCCTATCCATTTCTAATCTTTCTATAGGAATTGATGGTGTTAGTTCTTGAAAGAGGGTTGTCATAGACGATTTGAGGTCAATGATTGACTCTGGTATACCTCTTATACGGAGATTTGAACGGCGAGCCCTGTTCTCAAAATCCTCCAAACGGGCTTGCATTGCTGCATTTTCTTCTTTTAGCATTTCAAATTCATTGTCCTGGGTTGCTATGCTAGTTTCAATATCATCCATCCTGTATTTAAGGTCCGCAGTGCGCTGACCTATGTCTCTGATTTCTTTAGTCAGAGTCTCAGTAATTTGTTCAAAGGACACTTTCAAAGCTTTTTGAAACATTTTCTCTATTTGTTTCAATATTTTAGGTTGTAATGTATCAGTTTGTTTTGACTGGCTTATGGCACTGTGTTCATAATCAGTATCAAAGGAATCCTGTGATAAGTGATGTTGTTTCTTGTCAGAGTGGGGTTTGACTGCCTGAGGAGAATTTGACAGTGCCATTTTCTGATGTTCGAATAGATCCGAATGTACGAATACTAACAAATTCATACGAAAATCCATTCGTTACGAACGGGAACGCACATGTCTACTAGGGAGTGATATGGTGTCATTTATTTTGTAGTTACCCTGCCATTCGTGCGTCTGTGAGAGCCGTTAAGGACAGAGCTTCAGCAGGACACATCCATCGCCGGCCACTCCCTCAGAAGAACTGTTCACCAAACTTTTGTGTGATCGTGTGTATGCAAGGCAGGCTTGAGCGAAATTCGGAAATCCGTTTTTTTTTAGACGGGAAAACCGCTCGTTTGTACTGTCTAAAGGTCTAAAAAGAGGGGCAGAGGAACTTGTTCCAAAAAAGGGCCAGTCCACCAAATCAGGGACATTTGGGAGTTATGACTTCAAACTAAATAACATTGTAGTTCCTTTAAATTAGTGGTGAATTTGAGCTTCTGGCACTTGACCAATCACTACTTGCCGTCCTAAGATTTTCTCTCATTGTTGTTTTTGTAGCCCTGGCCCGATAACATAATGCTATCAAGCAATCAGGGTGTGTGAATGGGAGGATTCTCACTGCTGTGACTTTAACTGTGAAATTTCCCTTGTGCTATCTCTAAAAATGACCCATGACAGGTCTTATCTCTGTTGGCCAACTTATCGCTATTCAGATTGCCAGCTCAGAGCTGCACGGATTCACATCTCAAGTTATGATATTTATACTATCTGCTGAATGCCGCTGAGAATACAGTTCTGTAGAGTACTCAGGGATGCCGGATGATGATGAAGAAGAAGAAGAAGAAGAAGAAGAAGAAGAAGAAGAAGAAGAAGAAGAAGAAGAAGAAGAAGAAAAAGCTTATGACTTTACATTTTTAAATTTGCCATAGGTTAAAGCTTAGAAATAGTTAAATAATGTATATATATATATTTTTTAAATTTGGACCAGAGATGGGAATTGCACTGAATGAAAAGTGCCCTTTGTGCCGGTGGCTGCTATTTTTGTTAAAAGTTTCCTGTCCTCTGCCCCCCAATACCCCCACAGCAAAGATCTTCTGGTGCTTTGGGGGTTTATACGAGCCACTGGACCTTTTGACTATGTTCATTCTCGAAGAGCCAAATTTAGAGACACCTTGAGTGTGAATGCATACATTAAAGTCGCTGGCAGGCTGCCATGTTTTGCTCTCCATAGAAAAGAGCTTGGATTTCAGTGAAGCGCTAACTCCTCAGGAGCCGCTGGATTTTGGGTCTCCCTTTGTCTGCACAGGCAGGCAACATGCATTTTCAACAGGCACATGTAGTCAGAAAACCAGTCCAAGGGCTATGTTTTTGTTATTTATCAGGGTAAATAACTTGGATAGGGTTAGGATGCCCAGAACCTGGTCAATGTAGAACTTTGAGGACAACTTGAATGATCACAGACTTCTAGCAATAATCCCAGACTGTACTCCCTCCAGAATAACTGTATATTTGCCAATTTGACTTCAGGTATTTTAGTCTTCCCTGCAAAATGCCAGCGCACCTGGCTCCAACTGAGAATTCTCCAAGCAAGAGATGAAGGTAAGGGGTCTTTCAGATTCCGCAGACCCCCACAACCACCAGGCAAGGACCGGGATAAGCACTGAGCTTATCTTAGCCCGGTATGCAGAACAGATATATAGTAAATTGAGTGCAGTGTTGGATGACACATTTACATGTGCACATATAATTAATAACTTGCAGGGCTGGGAATGCTGTCATGCATAGAAATTAAAAGAAAGGGGAAACAGTGCCTTGTGTTCTAAAAACACAAAGCACCGTCCCCCATAGGTTGGCAGCTGCGATCACTACCTAAAGAGGAAAACAGAACATTTTTCTACACACATTTACTTCCTTGAATTGTGTGACACATAGTCACTATGCCCTGTGAGTAGCATTGCTGTGTCACACATTTCACAGAGTCTGCCTTCTGAACTACAGAGACGCTGAGAGGAGCAGACTCTGTACAGGAATCACTGCTTGCAGGCAGCAAGGTACCATGGGATATGTAGTCCTTAGAAATAGAAAGTAAACAGATGTTGCAAAGCATGCAGGGAATCCAGGAAGTTGTGGAAAGAGATGACCAGCAGACAGGCATCACTTACAACATAAGATTTGATTTTTCAAGTAAGATTATATTGGATTGTCAAATATAACTATTGTTGGGAGCTAGCGGCCGACATGTGAGCAGTGCTGGTCCGGAGCTCCGTGCAAGGCAGAGTAATCCTGCAGACATCCTGGGCGTCAGAGCCGCCGAATTTCACCGCCATGGGTGGCCCCCGACTCCTGGACCTGTGCTGAACACTCTGCGATGGTCAAATACGGCCGTGCGCCGATGGAAATCCCCGGAAAACGTCTCTCCCAGCTTGCCTGGGGATCCCAAGATGGCGGCGGCCATGAGGCGGATGAGCAGGGACCCAGCTCTTCACAGCCGGATGGTGCTGACTGGCCTCCTCTGTCGGATAGCTGCCCCCCAGAACTAAGGGTCAGAAGAAGGGCTCACACCGGGCCGGATTGCAGCCGCAGGCAGAGGGGGATGAGGTTCCTGACACAGGCGCAGGGGAGCCCTCCCTGAAGCAGATCATGGAGGCCATTTGTAACTGCCAGGCCACGCTGACTGAACATATTGATGGCATTAAGACTGAAATGTCGTTTCTTAAACATGACATGCAGACTATCAGGGAGAGGGCAGGTGAAGCTGAGCAGAGGATTAGTGACTTGGAAGATGTGGTCCGTCCCTTAGAGAACAAACTGCATGATGTCCACTCTGAGGTGGGGGCTCATACTGATAAGTTATGGGACATGGAGGACCGCCAAAGGAGGAACAACATACGCCTGGTGGGCTTCCCTGAGAAGGTAGAGGGCAAGCAGCCTGAGGACTTCCTTGAACTGTGGCTTAAGGATAATATGGCAGACACTACATTCTCCCGTCTATTTGCTATAGAGAGGGCCCACCGTATACCATGGAAACCCCCCCGGGCTTCCATCCACGCCCGATGATTGCCCGTATCCTGCATTTCAGAGACCGTGAAAATATCCTCCGTGCAGCTCGCACTGTGGGTGATCTACAATTTAATGAGAACAGAATTTCTATTTATCCTGACTTCTCTGCAGCTACGCAGAAACAGAGAGCTAGCTTCCTGCATGTTAAAGTGGATGTTCCGCCAAAAAAAAATATTAAAAGCCAGCAGCTACAAATACTGCAGCTGCTGAATTTTAATATTAGGACACTTACCTGTCCTGGAGTCCAGCGGCGTCCGCAGCAGAGGACGAACGATCACTCGTCACCCTGCTTCTCCCCCCTCCATCCACGCTGAGGGAACCAGGAAGTGAAGCACTCCGGCTTCACTGCCCGGTTCCCTACGGCGCATGCGCGAGTCACGCCGCGCCCGCCGATTGGCTCCCGCTGTGTTCCCAGCACACAACGGGGGGGGGGGGGGCGACGGGATGTGACGCAATGCCCTTCTTTTGCCCGTGAATGCCGGGCCGGAAGTGGGTGCAAATACCTGTCTTTAGACAGGTATCTGCACCCCCCTCCCCCTGAAAGGTGTCAAATGTGACACCGGAGGGGGGAGGGTTCCGATCAGCGGGACTTCACTTTAGGGTGGAGAACCGCTTTAAAGAAGAGGCTGAGAGATGTTCACATGGCCTAGTGCAGTATGATGTACCCAGCAAAGCTTAGAGTGGTCGATGAGGGTAAAGTTTTTTTCTTCACTTCTCCTACAGAGGCTTCGCGCTGGTTGGACACTAGGGGGCGCCCTAGCCAAAGAAATGGCCACTGAAAGACTAATATCTGCCTGGCCCTTATTATGGGCCCTTTCTGTCTACCTCTTTGCCCTGCAGCAGTTGGATTATTGCGGGTCTATCCCGCTCTGCATTCTGCTCTGACGTTACAGTTTTCCTGGGCTATGCCTTGCCCGGTCCTACCAGCAATTTGACTGAATTGGTTCCTGTTTTTTTTTTTTTTCCTTTTGACTCCGGTCGGATTGCTGTTGCTCAGTTCGTGGCTGAACTTCCCCCCCCAGGCCCCCCCCCTCACCCCTCCCCTCCTCCTCTCCTGTTTTTGTTTTATTTTTGGCCATTTACTAACTCCCCCCCCCTTCCCCCCCTCCTCACCCCCCCCTCGCCCTCCTCCCGTGAGGTGGTTTTTCTGGGGTCTGGAACAGTGACTCTGTGCCTTTGGCACTGACATTGTAAAATACGTACTCCTTAGGGGGTATTAGTGGACAGGGGGTGGAGACCTTATAACCCCCTGAAGTTTTGTTTTTGTGGTTATGGGATGCAGGCACTCGGCATGTTGGGGCTGTGTGCGGGGTGGGGGTGGGGAATTGTTCAATTTTTGTTGGTTAGGGCCGTGTGCTGCTGTCTCTCTCTTTTTCGAACCCGGTCCTCCTTTGGTCGACCGGGGAGTTCCTCAGTACACATTACCGATGTGTCCGCTCACCGGATGGCGGGTAAGATAAATATACTGTCCTGGAATGTCAGGGGTTTGAATTCAAAGATAAAACGTTCTCTTGTATTTGACTTTTTAAAGAGGTATAAACCCCATATTATAATGCTACAGGAGACGCATCTCCAAGGCTCTAAGGTTCTAGCGTTGAAAAAGGCTAATATTATGAGGGTTATACACGCTGAGTACTCTACCTATTCTAGGGGGGTGGCCATTTTGGTCACTAAGAGGGCGGCTGCGCATGTTTTGCAGGTTAAAACTGATCCGATGGGGAGGTATGCTGTCCTAGTGTGTCAGATATTTGGGGTCTGTATGACATTGGTGTGTGTGTATATCCCCCCTCCTTTCTCTTTTCAGGTCCTGGAAGAAGTCCTTAGTGCCGCAGTACAGGTGGCACAGGGTCCGCTGCTCCTGTTAGGTGATTTTAATGTGGTGTCGGATGGGGCACTCGACAGGCATGGATGTGCGGCTGGCCCGCACCCTACTCTTTCCTCCTGGTTGGACAGTTATGCCCTCAAGGATGTCTGGCGCTGTCGCAACCCTGGGGTCAGGGCATATTCATGCCACTCGGGGTCACATAGGACACTGTCCAGGATAGATATGCTGCTATCCTCGGTTGATGCTCTCCCCATCATTTCTGAGGTTAGGTACCTCCCCAGGGCTCTTTCTGATCACTCTCCCGTGGAGGTCACACTGACTCTGGATGTGCCCACCGGGAGACGGATGTGGCGTATGAAGACGCAATGGTTAGAGGAGGAATACGTGACAATAAAATGTAAACTAGCTATGGATCAATATTGGACTGAGAATGCCTCGGGCACCTCGGTGTCTACTCAATGGGATGCCTTTAAGGCCACTTTGAGGGGAGTGTTTACCAGGGAGACACGGGACTTTGCAAAGGCGTTAAACTCGGATGTGAAGCTAGCTGAGCAGTCTGCCGCGGCTGCTGAACGTCTCTATATACAAACCCCGTCCCATACCGCCTACAGCTCATGGCAGGACCTGACGAGAAAGTATAAGCTACTGCTGACTGATCAGACTATGAAACTGCAATTGCAACAGGCCAGATCCATTTTTGAGTTTGGTGACAAGAGTGGCAGACTTTTAACCTTCCTGGCGAGGCCCCTGTATACCCCTACTTCGGTTCTGCAGATTAAGCGCCCAGACGGTAGTTTAGTGAGTGATTCCCAAAGCGTCCTTGCCACATTCCTAGACTTTTATGATACTTTGTATCAATCCCAGTCCTGCTGTTCGGATCAGGAACTTGCTTCCTATCTGGATGGCATGACTCTGTCGTCCCTGACGTTGGGTGACAGGACCACTCTTGACCAGCCCATCACACCTGAGGAAATAGCTGTTGCCATTGCTTCTTTTAAACCGGGGAAGTCGCCCGGTTTGGACGGCTTCCCGGCGGAGTGGTACCGGCTGCATAAAGAGAGCTTGATCCCCCGTCTTCAGAAGGTGTTTATAACTGCAGAAAAAGAAGGTATACTACCGGAATCCATGCGAGAGGCTTAGATTGGGGTGATTCCAAAGCCCGGTAAGGATCCTCTGGAATGCGAGTCATATAGGCCAATCTCGCTGATCAACACTGATGTCAAGGTGTTGGCCAAATTTTTGGCCGTTAGGTTGCAATCGGTGATACTTAAGCTAATTCATTCAGATCAAACCGGGTTTATACCGGGGAGGTGTACTCAGATGAATTTGAGGAGATTATATGTCAATCTCCAAATGTCCCACGCCAATTTCGGTAAGCGGGTGGTGGCCTCACTCGATACAAAAAAAGCGTTCGACTCTGTCGAATGGAACTACCTCTTTGCTTTGCTTCTGAAGCTGGGTCTCGGGCCACGATTCGTGGGCTGGGTTAGGTTGCTTTATAATGAACCGAAAGCAAGTATTAGGGTCAATGAACTTATATCGCATTCATTTAAAATTGGAAGGGGAACGAGACAGGGTTGTCCCCTGTCGCCACTTTTGTTTGCTTTGGCCATAGAGCCCCTGGCGGTTAAGCTTAGAGATCAGGCTGACATCAAGGGACTGTTGGTTGGGGACTTGGAGGAACGCGTATAATTATATGCTGATGATATGCTCCTGTACTTGGGAGACCCAGACGTATCTCTGACGGCTGCTTTTTCCTTGATACAGGAGTTTGGAGATTTCTCCGGATTCCGGATCAATTGGTCCAAATCGACGCTCTTTCCTCTAGATCCACAGCCGAATCTGACTCCTTTTTGTGGGGAAGTGGGGCTGTTCGGGTGGCGCTGGCTGTGTTGCAACTACCAGTGGGGAGGGGAGGTCTGGCAATACCCGACCTCCGTCTGTACTACTTGGCGTCACAGCTGGTCCAGGCCCACTGCTGTATGTTTCCTCAGCTGAACAACGCTGCTGTTGCGGTGGAAGCTGCTGCAGCAACCTCCTATGAGACACTGTTGAACTTTTTCTATAGGGGGGAGGCCCCGATGGAGGGTGGAAAGACGGTCCTTCGGCCAGCTAGAAAGGTGCTTGAGATCTGTATGAAACATGTCCATAATAGTCCCCTACACTTGTCCCCTAATGCCCCTCTGTGGTTCAATCCCAGATTGGCAATTCTCCGCCTGCTGGATGATGGGCATAGATGGGCCAAATTTGGCCTAGTATATCTCCATCAATTATTCGATCAAGGGGAATTTAAGACATTCACGCAACTAAGGGGAGAGCTGGGTGTGCCTGCAACATGGATGTTCCATTACACTAGGCTGAAGCATGCCGTTCGCGCTCAGTTTGGTGCGGGACCCGTTGTTTTGGAAAACACTAAGCTGGAGTCCTTGCTGCTGAAGCCTGAACACACTAAACTGATCTCCACTTATTATGCTGTGCTAATGGGAAGGACACAGCCAAGGGAAGAAAGGGCGAGACTTAGGTGGACAGCTATAATCCCTGAATTGACTGAATCCCACTGGGAGGAGGTACTATTATCCTATCTCCCTACGGTGATCTCCGCTAGGGACAAACTGATACAACTGCGGTACCTGCACCAAATGTATTATACACCACACAGATTATTTAGGATGGGCAGAAGAGATGACCCTGTTTGTCATAAGTGTCTGGTGGCAGAAGGCACCTTTATTCATATGGTGTGGGAATGTGACAGGATCCGTCCATTATGGTCGCAGGTTACACAGTTTATTGTAGATACTTTTGATCTCCCAAATATATGTAGTCCACTTTTGTGCCTTTTAGGCATTATAGAAGATGACGTAATGAGTAATAATATGCGAATATTTTTGAGGTTGCTCTTTTACTATGTCAGAAAGCTGATTGTCCTGAATTGGGTGAAGAGGGAATGTCTCACTCTATCTGCCTGGAAGGGGTTGGTTAACACTAATGTCACGATGTATAAAATGACCTATGAAGCAAGAGGAAGTAAGAAAAAATTTGGTGGCGTATGGGGTAGATGGGTTGACTCCGTGGACACCAATCCTGGAGAGACGTAAGGGACTGTTGGTTTTGACTGAACTAGGTAACATTCATTGTGTACTTGATGTTGAGAGAACTGTGGGGATTGGAGGGATGGCAGCACACGGCACACAAGTGGGGTTTTTCCTGGTTTTTTTTTTGTGGGATTCTTTTTTTTTTGTTTCGTTTTCTTTACTATGTGTTCTATTCTTTGATGGCTATGCCGCACTATGTCGCTTTTCCATAGTATGGATTAATGTACTAATTGATGATTATTAGACAGAAGTGCGAGATTTAGTTGTAGCTACGAGTTTATAAAACATAAAAAACTGCTGTATGCACTTTAGGAGAGCCCATGTTAGGATCGTCTCCTGTTATTTTGCTATGTAGGGACATGCAATATGTGAAGTTCCTTATCCTCCTTGTTCTAAGAATGTGTACTGTTATTTTTGTACTTTATATGCACTGTCGTTTCCTGTGAATGTGTTTACGGCTAATAAAAAACCTTTTAAAAAAAATATATAACTATTGTTTGTATTGATATGTAGGGATAGGCTGAACAGAACACCACACCAGAACACCTCGAACAGGCAAAAAGTTGAAAATTCGAACCCTATTAAAGTCTATGGGACACGAACATGAAAAAAATCTAAAGTCCTTCATTTAAAGGCTTATATGCAAGTTATTGCCATAAAATGTGTATGGGGAACCAGGTACTGCCCCAGGGGACATGCATCAATGCAAAAACATTTTTTTTCAGGAGCAGTGATTTCCATAATGCTTAAAGTGAAACAATAAAAATAAAAACGGTCACGGAGCTGAGGACTGGGTTGCGAGGGTGCCGCCGCCGGCGCGCTGCGCGATCCACGGCTGGGCTCTTAAAGGGGACGTACATGTACGCCCTTGTGCCCAGCCGTGCCATTTTGCAGACGTATATCTGTGTGTGGCGGTCCTCAAGCGGTTAAGGGGAACTCCACGCTAAAATTTAAAAAAAAATTGGCTTGGGGTTCCTCCCAAAATCCATACCAGACCCTTATCCGAGCATGCAGCCTAGAGGTCAGGATGGGGGGGGATGATGAGCGAACACTCCCCCTCCTGAACCATACCTGGCCACATGCCCGCAACACGGGGGGTGGGTGCTTTGGGGTGGGGAGCGTATGTCCCCATGTTGATGGGGACAACAGCCTCTTCCCAACAACCCTGGCGGGTGCTTGTCGGGTCTGTGGGCGGGAGGCTTATTGGAATCTGGAAGCCCCCTTTAATAGGAGGGCTAACAAGGGGGGCCCAGATCCCGGCCCCCCTTATGTGAATGGGTATCGGTACATTGTACCCCTATCCATTCACCAAAAAAAGTGTCAAGTAAAAACCACAAGAGACAGTTTTTGACAATTCCTTTATTTAAAAACGAAAAACATTCTGCCTCACATGGCGTCAAAGGGGACGGGGTCACTCAGTTACGTGTCCAGGTGGCCCTGTTCTTGCATATATAACAGCTGTCAAAGCCAAAAGACAGCAGTCGCCGGGAGGCCTCCCATGGAGGCGGAGCTTTTTATTTGTTTTTCGATTTTTCAAGTCCGTCAATTGGCGTGATTGAAGATGGATGGACATCTCGGGACACATTTTTTTAATTTTGATTTTTTAATAAAGGAATTGTCAAAAACTGTCTGTTTTCTGGGACTCTAACCCAGGACCCGGGCATACACTTGAAATGGCGGGAGGGTCCCGCGGAATCTGGGACAGTTGGGAGGTATGCAATTCATACCTTTTGTTATTCTGAAGTAATAACTGTTTGTTTGTTTGTCATGTTGTGCACCACTAAGAGTCGGTTCACACTAGGGCGACACGACTTCCAGCGCGACTTTCAGAGGCGACTCCGACACGACTTAAACATGAACCACAGGGCGATCTGGGGCGATTTACAACACAACTTGAAGTCGTCTCCAGGACAGGAGACTTTCCAGTGGCCAATAAAACAACAATCAGTTCTGGGAGAGGGAGGGGGAGGGATGGGGGCAGGAGAGGTTTGCCTGAGAAATGTTATCTTCCTGGAAAGTCGCTTCAGTTAAGACAGTGATCCGACTTCTGAGGCGACTTCCATTGAAATCAATGGGTACAAATCGCCTACAAGTCGGATTGAAGTAGTACAGGAACCTTTTCTGAAGTCGGATCACCTTGAGTCGTGTGTATTAACACTGCTCCCATTCACTTCCATTGTTTTTCTCTACAGCGTGACTTGGGACGACTTGAGGCGACATGAAGTCGGATCGCAAGTCGCCCCAGTGTGAACCGGCTCTAAGTCACTGAATCTTAAAGGGAGTGATTTCAGAATATCTCTCAGCTGCTGCTTTCCCAGAATTTAAGTATCTCCTCAAAATATATATAGGGAGATGTGGTAACTGGGAGGGGCACTGTCAATAATTTTCACAGGGCGCCTAAAGGCCTAAGGCAGGCCCTAGGAAGGGCTATACATGCAGTATATTATAGAGAGACAACTTAGAGCTGACTGTGTGGGGTGAGAGAGAAAGTAAAATCAGAATAACTTGATTTTTTCCCCCTAATTCAACCCCACAGATACATAAAACCTCCAATAACGGGCCAAGTCAAGCCAGTGCACCAACACAGTAAACTACCTGCACTGCTCTTTTAAGTGTTTCAAAATACAAAATTCGACGTGTGCTAGGAATCATTGAACTTAATTTTTCTCGGCTCGTTGTAGTGTTCTTGATGGTCGGAATTTTGTGTGACCGTGTGTATGCAACACAAGTTTGAGCCGAAATTCCGTTGGAAAAAAATCCACTGTTTTCTTGTCAGAATTTCTGATCGTTCGTACGCGGCATAAGGAACAACAGGCCATTGAGGCCAGGGAGAAGGCCATAGCAAAATGTATTGTGTGTACCGGATTACTAGTCAGACTGATCTGCTTCTCTATGCTGCCTGTTTGGGGAGATGCCCTGCCTGCCCGGGTCTTCTGCGGCATTTTGAAAGAAACCGAAAGACTGGCTGCTTTGATGTGGATGGTGCTTCTTCCACTTCCTGTGATTTTTTAATATTCTCCTCTTCTTACATATCATCTTTAGAGTCAGACAGATACTCATCTTGTAAGTGGGGCAATGTGGATTTTCTTATGGCATGGGCATAATCCTCTGCCTTCTTAAGCAGTTCCTGAATATTATCATCTGACACATCAACAAGGGTTTTCACAGACTGCAGAATTAACAAAAAAACAAGCAGCTGCTGCAAGCACTGGTGAGAACATTTCATTAGTTAATTGGATTAATTGGATCTAAGAATGAATGAAGCAAAACGCTGGTTCACATTCTCTTTCATTTTCTGTGCAATTGTGCCATTGTCTCGGTAGCTAGTGTTCTATTAAAAGTCCTTGTGGTGGCTAAGTAGAGACTAGATCAAACAGGGCAGGGACATGGACATGGTGTCACATGGTGTCACTCTGGTAAAAGGCCTCTTGAGCCCATTAGGGAAAGAGCCTTGACTGATGAGGGCATGGCCAGGTACAGGACAAGGTGGTGGTCACCCGAGGATTGGCTGTTAGGGGGTATGGGATGGGCCTGAGCTCAGGTATAAGCGTTGCCCCAGGGAATTCTGGGTCTTTCAAATAACGTGTTTGGAAGAGCCGTAAAGGCTGTGTTGACGCCAAGGGGGCAATTTCTGCATGATTTGATCTTTTTCGATGTAAGTGTAATGATTTTAAAATGTTCTAAATAAATATCAGTATTACACTATATGCTCTCTCCTCCGTTTTTGTTGGAACTTGGAACAATACCACTGTGGATTGTTGCTAAAAAGTGTACTGGGGGCGCTATAGAGTAATATGTAATTACACAACTTATCCTATAATATGCAACAACAAGTAAATTAATAAAAATGTGTCCTGTTGTACATGATAAATCAATCAATCAATCAATAAATCAATAGTAAAAAAAAAAAGTCCCATTGGTGCAAACAAAGATACAACATCAATGCTCGAATATCCTCTAGATATATTTCTTGCTGTGATACAAAAACCGTCTCCGGTCGTGCGAACTTAATTGATGTTCCACCACCTGGATAATTAGTACGACACCTAATGTGCACAAGTAGTAAATTGTGCTTACCAGATCTGGTTGACCTCTTTAATGAAAAAGACAGTCTGATGCGCTTGAGCAGGATAATGCCTGCAGACATATAAATGGACTGGAGCATGTACGATACCTCACCCTCGGAATGTTGAGATTTTAGAACATGGAATACAAACAGAGAGCTTCCATAGTGCAACACTATTTTATTAAAATGGAATAAAAACACCAGCCAATTGGCTACTCACATAAAAAAAAAGTGCCCTTCTCTCGGCACTGGGGCTGCAAACTTTGATAAAAAACACTGGGGCCTTCCTGCAAGAGTTGGCGACCCTATCTCAGAAGCCCCCTGAAAACGTAACTATACGAAACGTACATCGGAGGCGGAACCTGGTCATGTGTACTATGTCCTACGTCACTTCCCGATCGTCTGGATAGTGTCAGCAGCTGGTGGAACGCATGCCGCCACCGAGGTGGGAGAGCCAGTGTTTTTTATCAAAGCTTGCAGCCCCAGTCCCGGGAGAAGGGCACTTTTTATGCACCCTGTCATGCTTGGCATGGAGCCTTGCAACCTTGTGCAGTACAGCGACCAAGTGTTTAAAGCAGGCTATAAGGAGGCGTTGTATTGCCTCATTACATAACCTGCTTTGACCCCTTGGAACCCACACTAGCATGCTGCTACTGCGTGCATTACACATGGTTGCTGGGTGTTTGCAGAGTGGCCCTGTTCACTTGATTGGGTCACGATCACGCACCAAAAGCAACAGGGAGTATAATTCTTGCCACAGCTTGTGTCCTCAGATGCTGTCTCTGCAGCTAAAGGGGGTAGAGACCAATGTATGTAATGTGGGCAGTGTGGCAAGGACACATTATCTCCTATTGCCCAGGGGTTGTCAGTCCGCTCCTGTTTGACCCCATTATGTAGATTCCTCCACTCTATTCATCCTGATGATAATGATGACCATTGTCACCAATACAGAATGGATAGAAAATCGAAACTTCGCTGCTGTCACCACAAGAGGTGAACATAAATCTTCCAATGGGAACACTTGTCCACAAGGCCTAGCTATTGTACTGTATAGCACATTGGCACTTATTTATTTATTTTCCCGTCTTTATCTCCTCACTTTTTTATGTATGCTTTTTTACTCACCCTTATGGTAGGGTGTGGGGCGGGCTTACTCGCCCAGCATGTAAGGGTACTTCACTAATGCCCAGGACCAGGCATTATAGGGACCACGCTCATGTGGGTTCAACATTGAGGCGTAACCCCAGATTAGATGTGAGCTGTACACCTTGTGCAGCTGTGTAACACACGCAGATTTCTACTGTGATGCAATCTGTTCTATATCGCTGCCCACCTCATCTTCCAGAATGCAGCAGTTAGAGGGGGGCACCTCTGAGCCTGTGTCCCTCTTTACCGGTCCAGCATTTCTCTGCCACTTCACTCCTAGTGACAGAATGGGGTCCCACCATGTACTAAGTGTGGATCTCATGCACTTTGTTTAACTCTAGTTCTCCCGTCTCCATACTGCAGGTTCAGTCCTGGATACTTTGGGGAACTGATCACTAGGGAGGGAGCCGGATCTTCGACCCCCTCACTACAGGAGGACCTTTCACCCGGTCCATTGATACCGGTAGCAACTACAAACTTCCTGCCAACTCCTTTGCTGAGTTAACCCTTTGAGGTGACCTTCAAATTCTTCCTTTTCACCCTGTATGTGCTTTACAGTCCCAATTTTCCTAGATACATCATATACCTCAATGAACCCATTTGAATGACTTCAGATCAGGCATTAAACAGTTAATCAGGTTTCCTGGACAGCTCAGAAATACAGTCCAAGAGTGCAATAACAGTTCATACCTAACTAGCTAAACCCAGGCTGCCCAGTGCATACATTCCCCAAAGGTGGAATCCTGGTTCAGGCAGACTTTTAGAAGTACACTCCCAATGATGTTGGAGGTTACATTTTCAGGCTTGGCCTCTCGATACCATCTCATACAGGCCATGGACACCCTGAACAGAGCCACGCCCTAGATTAACTTAACCCCTTCCCTTCTGGAGCTTGGAGAACTAACTTACCAACCTGTAAGCACCTGCTTAGACTTCCCCTTCCTTTTTTGGTGAGCCGCCCCAGTTCACCTAAACAAAAGATCAGTACCATAGAGTCTACAGCAAAAGAACAACAGTGATAACAATACGTTAGCAGAACAATAAAAGCAAAGGAAAGCAGTATATTACTCAAAAAAAATGTCAGTCAGGTGACATAGAAGGCAGGGTTTGGGCGTGGCCTGGACATGGCTGAGTGAAGCTGCTTTCTCCTCGAGCTCCCGGCCTTGTCCTCCCCTTTACCGGCCAAAACAGCAGAAAAGTCGGCATGCAATCGACTAAGAAGCGCAACACCAAAACTAACACCCGGGTGACAAGATCTAACACGCCAGCGAGAGATTTACACCAGTATTTCCAATACCAGGCTCAGGCTTCCCCGGGGGCCAGAGCGACGGCACCACGAGGCACAGCACGGGCCAACCTGGCAGACGCACGAGAGAGTGGTGAGTGGCTCCTGTCCCTTGACGAACCAGAACAGACACCCGAGCCAGCGGTAGCCCCGAGACCCCCAGACCTACAAATGGATTCCCCGTCCTCCTCCCCGGGGGGCTCCTCGGCGGAGCAAGAGATCCGGGCCTTGCTGAAGGCCCTACCCACGCGGTCCGATATAGAAGCCCTGATACTAAAACTAGAAGAGACTCACCGCCGCGATTTCCAGGAGGTGAGGGCGGAGGTGTCCACGCTGACGGAAAGGGTGACATCGGGTGAGGTGTCATTTTCGGCCCTGGAACAACGGGTAGTAGGCCTGGAACGGGCGAGGGACCAGCACCGAGACGCGGCGATCGCCCTACAGCTCCACCTGGAGGACGTGGAGGACCGAAGCCGCCGCAACAACGTGCGGCTCCGGGGAGTGCCGGAGACGGTAGAGGCAGAGGACCTGGAGGAGAAGATCCAGGAGTTATTCCGGGAAATCCTGGAAGAGCCTACGGCAGTGGTGGAGATCGACAGAGCACACCGAGTGATGGGCCCCAGAATGGATGACCTAGATAGACCACGCGATGTCCTCTGCAGGCTGCTGAGGTATGCCCAAAAGGAGCGTATTGTCCGAGGGGCATGGGAACGCGGCGAAATGCGAGTGGACGGAGCACCGGTCACAGTCCTACCAGACCTGTCCAGGGCAACTCTCCGCCGTCGGGCAATGTTGAAGCCAGCGCTGGAACTCGCCAGACAACTGGGCTTCACATACAGGTGGGGTTATCCACTCTCGGTCACGTTCAGGAAGGACGGAAGGGCCTACACGGTACAGTCCCCTGCGGACCTACCTGGACTATTCAGATTCCTGGGAGCGGAGCCGGTGCAGATTCCGGACTGGCTACAAATCCTACCACGCGCACCTGGAAGATCGGGGCCCTCCAGCTACAGAGTTGCAGCACAGCATCGCCAGAGACGCCAGGACAGACGACGCCGACGAGTACCATCCGGAGACGCACTACAGGGGTGACGTGAGTAGGCCTTGCGCCGCAGCCCACAGTACACGCTACATCCCCGTACCCCCGTACACGACACACTATCCCTGCCGTCACTAGGAACTGCTGGAATCCCCCTTGAATAGGTTATGATGTCCTGGCATACTGAGATATCGGGGTGTACTGCCCCGCATCTGTCCCCTCCTTTTCAAGGATTGCTGAAAACCTCCTACCACACTGGCCCGAGATATCAGAGTACACCCGCAGGCACAGACTTAGTTGGACAGGCCCTCAGCTGCAGCCCACACTTTACCCGGACACGGGGGTGGAGGGTGGAGGTTGGCAATTATCCCCCCCCTTCCTTTTTTTTTTATTTGAAGAGCTTGGGAGAACCATGCGATGCAGGGCCTCGGCCAGCCTGAAACTGGCATCCCCTGCCGGACCGTAATAACTTTGCGGCACAAGAGTACATCGAACTGACCCCGTACGTGAGGATACCCTTCCCCCCTGCCTCAAGGAGAGAAGGTGGACATGGTACCAGGCTGCACTTTGGGACATACCATACAGTGGGCGGGATGTGGAACAGGACGGAGAGGGTGTGCATTAGAAGCGCTATGATGCAGGGCTAGGCATACGGTTTATTGGGAAGGAAATAACGTGACGGGGGGAGGGGGGCGGGGAGGGAAGTGGATGGTGCGGCTGCTCATTGATATGGTCTCACGTAATAGTCATGTCATACTGTTAAGATGCTTAGCGGGGGTCTCTCCCCCGGGGGGGAGGAGGGGAGTTAGCACCCCACGCTGAGGGACGTGTTGTAAAGACCTCCTGGGTTTAATTTGTTTGAAGTGCTTTATGACCCTATCTTTAATTGTTCCTCTTGTTTCCACCTTAATATTACCTCCCTAAGAATGTTGTGTTGATCCTTGCATGTGTGTTATACTTGATTGCAATGTGGGCTTTAATCTTAACGACATCAGCTGCCGGTGGGGGGGGGGACGGGGTACCGGGAGCTTGCTCTATCGGTCCTGTCCACCCACCTACCCACCTAGGCCTGCGCTCAATTACCAGTGATTCACTGGAGAGTGCTTTTAGCTATTTGAGCTACACTAGTGTTTCTACCTTGGCCACACGCCTTTGTGTAGGCCTCCTAAATCTTTATACCTTACTCTCTACCCCGCTATTACTCCCTCCTATCCCCCTCTACTCTCTCAGTCACACATAGTGTGCGGACTGGACCCCCCCCCCCTCCCGGACCCCTCCCTACCTATTAGTGTCTGGTGACTCGCGATCATGGACAGACTAAAAGTGATATCACTAAACGCTAAGGGATTGAACATCCCGGAAAAGAGGAGAATGCTCCTACACGACATGCGCCGTTTGGGGGCGGATGTGATTATGATCCAGGAGACACATTTCAGAGACCAAAATCTACCCCTACTAAAAAACAGATATTACCCCATAGTATACCACTCCAATTATACAGAATCAAAGTCCCGGGGGGTCTCCATATTGATATCGGCCAGGATTCCATGGTCGCACGGGGAAGTTAAATTGGATGAAGCAGGGCGCTACCTTTTTCTGAAGGGCAAAATAGGCCAAACGCAAGTCACCCTCGCGAACTTATACACCCCAAATGACCACCAAGACACATTCCTGACCAGACACTTGAGCAAACTGTCACGCTTTATGGAGGGCCAACTAATCATAGGGGGTGACCTTAACATCCCATTGATCCCGTCGGAGGACACGTCGACGGGCACTTCCTCTACCTCTAGAGACTCTCGAAAACGAATACATGCGGCGATGCACTCAGCTCAGCTGATCGATACTTGGCGCCTCTTCCACCCTGGAGAGAGGGACTATACCTTCTACTCTAAACCGCATGGCTCCTATTCGCGGATAGATTACTTTCTAGTTCCCCACAGACAGTTGGACGCGATCAAGGAGGTAAAGATCGGACCCATTACGTGGTCTGACCACGCCCCGATTACATTAGTCTACGCCCTGGCAGAAGCCCAGACCACACAGAGACGGACCTGGCGACTGAACGAGAGCCTATTACAGGACTCGGACACCATGGCGGAAGTGGTCAGGGAGGTGGGACACTATTTTGATACGAACATGACACAAGATAGTACTGCAGGTGTGGTGTGGGAAGCCCATAAGGCGGTTGTGCGGGGGCTTTTGATTAAACATGGATCCAGGCTGAAGAAAGTAAGGACAGAGCAGTTAAATGCCCTGCTTGCTAAGCTACACATACTGGAGGCCCAACACAAACAGAATCCGACACCCCAAGTGGGTTCGGACCTGAACATTATCCGTAAGCAGATCACAGACTTGTTACACTATAAGGCAAAGGCAGCGATGCAGGTGTGCAGGAGAAAAATTTATGAGTCGGGTAACAAATGTGGGAGGATGTTGGCACAGGCGATCCGCAAGCAAAACATGGCGTCATATATCCCACATATAGTAGCAAGGGATGGGAAAAAGTTATCGGTACCACACCAAATCTCACAAGAATTCAAGACCTTCTACTCCCATCTCTACAACCTCCCCTCCCCGCATGCGGACCCAGACCGAGACTTGACAACTGCATACCTAGACAGCTCCTGCATGCCGACACTGACATCAGACATAAGGGAGACACTGGAAGAACCAATCACCCTGTCAGAAATTCAAGCGGCGCTAAAATCCTCAAAACCAGGCAAGGCCCCAGGCCCGGACGGCCTCACCACTGCTTATTACAAATCCCTACTCCCGACTCTAGGTAACCGGATGGTAAACCTGTTTAACACGGTGGGATCAGAGGGCACATTTCATATAGACACCCTGCAAGCACAGATAGCAGTAATTCATAAGGAGGGTAAGGACCCCAGTCAGTGTGGCAGCTACCGCCCCATATCCTTGCTAAACACCGACATAAAAATATTCACAAAAGTGATTGCCACCAGATTCCAACAATATCTCCCTGGCCTTATACATCTGGATCAAGTGGGATTTGTCCCAACCAGAGAGGCCAGGGATAATACGACTAAGGTACTGAACCTGTTACATGTAGCGAACAAGACAAAGGTCCCATGCGTTTTCGTAGGTACGGATGCCGAAAAGGCATTCGACCGAGTGAATTGGCAATTCATGTTTTCCACCCTGAAACATGTAGGGGTGGGGCGGAGGATGCTACACTGGATAACAGCGGCATATACGAATCCCACGGCCAGGGTGAGAGCGAACAGCACACTGTCGGACCCATTCCCGATCACTAACGGGACTAGGCAGGGATGCCCATTGTCACCCCTCCTGTTCGCTCTGACCCTGGAGCCCTTCCTGCAACACGTCAGGCGGAACCCAAATATCTCCGGGATTACGACGGGGGAAGGTCACTATAAAATTTCAGCCTACGCTGATGACATGCTGTTCTCCCTGACCAATCCAGCGGTGTCCCTTCCAAATTTGATGCGGGAATTCGAAGAATATGGCCGGCTGGCCAACTTAAAAATTAACTTTACAAAATCTGAGGCGATGGGAGTAGGGATTCCACAACAGCAACTAAGACGACTTAAACAGGACTTTAAACTGAAATGGACGGACGTAGCATTGACATATCTGGGTACACGCATCCCGCCGAAACTTTCTGACATCTACAAACTTAATTTCCCGCCCCTACTTAAGACAGTCCAGCGGCTACTGAATGAGTGGACCACGGGGCTACACTCGTGGTTCGGGAGAAACAGCATCCTAAAGATGACCATACTGCCGAAATTTATATACTTAATACAGGCTCTCCCCATTCACATCCCGACGACATACTTTAAGCAAACGCAGACCGCATTCGGGGAGTTTCTGTGGGCGGGGAGGCGCCCCCGAGTACAGAGAACAGTACTCTACCTACCCAAACTAAACGGGGGAATGGCTATGCCAAACATAAAAACGTACTACCAGGCGGCGCAACTGAATCGGCTTATAGACTGGTGCCGTCACGGATCACTCAAACTTTGGCCCCCGACTGGAACAGGAGCAGAGCGAGGTCCTACTGAGGCGCGCCCCGTGGTGCCAAGCCCTACAACGAATAGACGTACACCATCACCCGATAATAGGAAACACCATAAAGATCTGCTCCAGACTGCTGAGACAGGGCCGTCTTGCGTCAGAAATCTCACCCCTGCGCCCAATTCTGGGCAACCCGGGCTTTACGCCCGGACTTACTGATGCCAGGTTTACCACATTAAGCGAGTCGGGGTATTTCCAGGCCTCACACTTCAGCGAGTCGGGTAGATGGAAGACGTTGGCGCAGTTGATGGACAGCTCGGGCAGTTTCCGGCTGGACTTTCTGAGGGCCGGTCAGCTGAGCCACTTTCTTAGAACCATGACACCCCCCCCCGCAGGCCATACCCTTACGTCACTGGAGGAAATGTGCGTAGAGACGGGATCGCTACCTCATGCGCTCTCGTTACTTCACGCACTACTGGTGGAGCCCCCAGAGAGCTACCAACTCCCGAGCCTCGGGAAGTGGGAACAAGACCTGGGATCCCAATTCACAACTAATAGGAGACAACATATCTTAACATTCACGCACAAATCATCGATCTGCGCTAGGGTCCAGGAGACTAATTACAAGCTGCTGACAAGGTGGTATAGAACCCCAGTCGTGCTGAATAAACTGTTTCCAGACGTGTCGGACCTATGCTGGAGATGCCAGCTAGAGAAGGGGACTCTGATGCATATTTTTTGGTCGTGCCCACGTATTAGGCCATACTGGGAAGAAATCATGCGAATCACTCAAAAATTCACGGATCGCAGGGTGCCGGATGACCCGGCATACTTTCTGCTCCACGCGACAGACACCCCGGCGCGGATCTATAAAAAATCCATTGTAAGACACTTGCTGGACGCAGCTAAAGCCTGCGTTCCACTATGCTGGAAGTCCACCGACTGTAACCATGTGGCTGAAGAAGGTGGACGAGATTAGCTGGCTAGAAGATCTGGTCCTTTCAAAACAAGAAAGAAACGAACAATACTCCCAGACGTGGCAGCTTTGGACAATGTTCAAATACTCAGAGGAGGGCCAGGCCCTCAGAGGTGAACATCAAACCCCCCAGTTAGACTGAATCTCCTGTACCTGCCCCGAAGCCCTCTTGGGTGCGGGGCCGAGACAACCACCGGAAACAGAAAGCCAGATAAAGATGGATGTCCATGATCGCGAGCCCCCCCCCTTTTTTACCCCCCCCCCACCTCTTCCAACTACCCCTCTATTTTCACCTCGCTGGTCTGCTTACTTGAGCAGTTCCCGCAATCTTTCTTCTTTTTTCCTAACTCATTTTGCTCTTGGAAAACGGAAAAGGAATGGGAGGCTGAGCCACGGTTGCATACTGTAATGTTTAGGCTATACCACTTGAATTTATATGCATGTACGCTGATTACAGCTGTTGTTTCGTTGTTGATGTGGTTCATGTGGACCAGCCTCGTATGATGTGTAAATAAAAAAAAAAAAAAAAAAAAAGAAGGCAGGGTTTGGATAGGATACCCACTCGCCTGTGGTCGGATACTTTTGTCCAATTTGATGGGCCATAGGGCGCCCAATACTTCATTCTTTATAGAGACAGTGGCATTTCACCTCTATATTTTGAAGCAGGGCGGTATCCTTCCAGGGTCCAGTTCTAGTGAACAGCCAGCACACTAATTGGTCAGCTGTGTGGTGGGCTTTAATTAATGTCCTGACTATGGTTCTGAGGTTCAGACAAGAGGTCTGGACCAGGAGTCAAAAGGGTTCCACCTAGGAGAGAGGTGGGAGCCAGTGCAGCACAAGGAAATGCTGCAGTGAGGGAAACTCGTGTGCGTTTGCTGAACTTTCTTTTAAATAAAAATGGACAAGACCAGGCCTTAAAGAAAGAAAAGGCGAGTGGTGGTGTCTTTAAAGCTCTACACTTGAAGCAAGACCCTACAATTGGTGGTGAATGCAGTGGGCAGGATTCGAGATCCCTGCAAAAGAAGTAAGTTTATCTTCATATGAACTGTGCTTGGTGCATGAGAATGCACAATCTGTGTGTGCAGGTGAGGAGAATTTGCAAGAGAAATGAGACTTGCTTTAAAAAGTCAGTGCTCGGCCTAAATTATTTGCGCTTTCTTATAAACATTCAGCATCCTCCATTGCCCAAGAACGCAATTATCTTATACTTTCCAGATGGTATTGCTGCCATTCCTTTCACCATAAAATTGACCCTATTATCCCTGACCTATGCTGGCGCTGTTTGCAGGCTCCTGGAACCATCACTCATATTTGGGGCACTTGCCCACATCTTTCCCCTTTTTGGGAAAAGATTTTGCAATTGCACGCTGACCTAGTGGGCAATACCTTTCCCAAGCAGCCCCAACTCACAGTCTTTCCCTTAATCCCGGGCTCCTATAAACAGATCAGAAAGAGTCTGATTAGATTTTTCTTAACTGCAGCTCGTTCCATTATTGCCAGATATTGGCGCCAATCCGACCCACCAACCTTAGCCGCTTGGGCTTGTGAAATGAACCAAATAGAATATTTGGAGAATATGGTAGCATGGAATGAAGTTAAATACGACTCACATAAACTAATTTGGACTGTTTGGAATAATTTTCATTATTCCTCTACCTTGCGTTTACCTCTACTCTGCTGTAGAATGTTGGGTTGCCCTGGGATCCTCCCATCGGCCTACGTCTAGGTCCATGAGGTCTCCATACTGAGGGTTTGGTCCCAGGTACTTCGGGGAAGCGAATTGTCCACTAGAAAGGGAGCCAGAGCATCAACCCCTTCACTACAGGAGGACCTGTCACCCTTGCCAGGTACTACTCTTTGCTGTCTGGCAGCTATTACATTCTGACCAGTCCATGGTTACCCGTAGTAACTACACACTTCCCACCAACTCCCCTGCTAAGTTAACACTTCATGGTGGCCCTCCAATCCCTCCTCTTTACTCCATATATGCTTTACAGGCCCAGTTTTCCTAGATATGCCATATACAGTACCTCCATGCACCCATTTTAAATACTTCAGACCAGACATTAAACAGTTGAGCAGGCTTTACTGGACAGCTCAGGAATACAGTCTAACAGTGCAATAACAATTTATACCTAACTAGCTATACCCAGGCTGCCTGGTGCATAGCTTCCCCAGAGTGGAGTCCATAATTGGTGAAATCCTGGTTCAGGCAGACTTTTAAATGTACACTCCCAATGATGTGGTATCTCATGCAGGCCACGAACCAGGGCTTTCCCTCTATTTATATATCAACACAGGGCGAAGAGTAGAGCCAAAAATGCATGGGAAAATGCAGAGATTGACTTACCCCTTCCCTTTTGGACAGCCTGAAAAACTAACTAACCAACTTGTAAGCGTCTGCTTACAAGGGTGCAAGTCTTCCTGCCTGCCCTGAAGTCTGGAAGGAAAGATGAGTTTCCTTTCGGTACCTCTCTTCCCTGCCTAGAGTCTCTGTTCGGAAGAGCCCCTAACCCCATACTTGGTAGTCAGCTTTGGGTGGCCAAGAGGAGAGGGGTCCACCAGGCCTTTTGGCTAGGTGCATTGCCCCTATCATGAGTCTTGCACCCTAGAGGTTCAGGGAGGTCCATCCTCTTCAGGACACCAGTTACACACCATGTGCACTTTTTTGTGTGTGTACATATGCAGTTTTTAGATTTAAATTCCCCTCACTTTGCAGAGATTTTCTCTTACTTCCCATTACATTGCCAAGACAAAAAGTGGAGGGAAATCTCCTTAATGGCACAAACAAATCAAACATCAAATAGGTTTTTTAATCTGTCCCTATTCCCTAACCCTTGTCTATACACATACTTTAAAGTGAACCATATACCCTGACCCCAACCCCCAAATTTGCCTAAACCATCTAAAGCTGGATTCATATGGGTAAAAAATGATGGCAAACAGATGTGAGTGGTTGGGGTCTTTCAGTGTGGCTGGGTAAATGTTCTGTGTAAAATACGGGAAACAATTGCCTTTGGTTTCTTTCACATTTGCAGTAAGCTTACCACCCTCTTAAAAGTGATCATAGGCCAAATGGCCAATTGGTTGCAGCTCGCTAATCAAGAAAATTTTTCTCCTGTTTGATAGAAGTTGATCATTAGTCCCTGCCGAAGAGGCCAGATTTTGATCCATTTGTGGCTATCTTTAGGGCCGGTTCACACTGGTCCGACATGTGCTCTGACCTCCAAAAGTCGCATGACATGTCAAAATCAATGGTTCCCTATGAGAGTCGTCTTAACTGACTTGTGTCGGTCCAACTTTAAAAATGCCTCCCGCACTACTTTGGTCCAAGTCGACTCGGGACCATCATCTTTACTGATCCGACTTGTGGCATGTGACTTGTGCTCTTAGGATCGTGAGGGGGAACCCCGTGCCAAAAAAAAAAAAAAACAACGGTGTGCCCCCCCCACCCCCCCAAGACCATACCAGACCCTTTGGGCCTGGTATTGTCAGGTCAAAGTCTGATCCCTATCATTGAAGTTACATGGAAGTCAGACATGCAGTCGAAGGGCAAAGTCGGATTAGAAGTCATACGACTGTCATGTCGGAGCAGTGTGAACCTTATGCCCTGTACACACAAGCGGAATTTCCGTCAGAAAAAAGTTGGATGTTTTTTCCGACAGAATTCCGCTCAAGCTTGGCTTGCATACACACGGTCACACAAAAGTTCTCTAAACTTTCGAGCGTTAAGAACGCGGTGACGTACAACACTACGACGAGGCGAGAAAAATAAGTTCAATGCTTCCGAGTATGCGTCAAATTGTTTCCGAGCATGCATGGTGTTTTTTCCGTCGGAATCCCATAGAGGCGAATGGATTTTCTGAGGAATTTTTTACGTCGGAAAAATTGAGAACCTACTTTCAAAACTTTTGCTGGCGAAAATTCCGACAGCAAGAGTCTGATGGAGCACACACACGGTTGGAGTTTCCGATAAAAGCGCACATCAGACTCTTTGCTGGTGGAAATTCCGATCGTGTGTATGGGGCATTAGGCGTAATACCTCACCAGTGTAAATTCCTGTGCTGATATAAACTGCAAAAAATTATTGGTACTGGAATACATGCACCAGACACAAAAGCTCCAAAAAGACCAATCTGAAAAGCAATTTTTTACCTATATTAAAGTACTCTTTAACTACTTGCCGACCAGCCGCCGCAGTTCTACGGCGGCAGGTCGGTTCCCCTGCGTGAGAGCCCGTAGCTCTATGTCGCCTCGCAAAGTGGCCCCGCTCGTCCCTGATCCCGACACACGTGCCCGGTGGGTGCGATTACCACCGGGCACCCGCGATCGCTCGTTACAGAGCAAGAACCCGGGAGCTGTGTGTGTAAACACACAGCTCCCGGTCCTGTCAGGGGGAGAAATGCATGACTGTCTGTTCTTACAATGTATGAACAGTGATCAGTCATTTCCCCTAGTGAGTCCACCGACCCCCTACAGTTAGAACAGACCCAGGGAACATACTTAACCCCTTCCCCGCCCCCTAGTGTTAACCCCTTTCCTGCCAGTGGCATTTTTATAGTAATCAATGCATTTTTATAGCACTGATCGCTATAAAAATGCCAATGTTCCCAAAAATGTGTCAAAAGTGTCCGAAGTGTCCGCCATAATGTCGCTGATTGCCGCCATTGCTAGTAAAAAAAAAATATTAATAAAAATGCCATAAAACTACCCCCTATTTTGTAAACGCTATAACTTTTGCACAAAGCAATCAATAAACGCTTATTGCGATTTTTTTTATGAAAAAAAGGTAGAAGAATATGTATCAGCCTAAACTGAGAAAAAAAATGTTTTTTTTATATATTTGGGGGATATTTATTATGGTAAAAAGTAAAAAATATTCATTTTTTTCAAAATTGTCGCTCTATTTTTGTTTATAGCGCAAAAACCGCAGAGGTGATCAAATACCACCAAAAGAAAGCTCTATTTGTGGGGAAAAAAGGACGCCAATTTTGTTTGGGAGCCACGTCGCACGACCGTGCAATTGTCAGTTAAAGCGACGCAGTGCCGAATCGCAAAAAGGGGCCCGGTCATTGAGCAGCAATATGGTCCGGGGCTTAAGTGGTTAAATTGTATTTCTTGGCAGAAAAAAATCACCATTTTTACATAAAAACACAGCATGCATTTGGCTGCCCTTGATAAGCTCCAACTGCAAAAACAGAATTCAGAGAAAGTTTTTGGGACTGTTTATCGTACATGCTGTAGGAGAGGCTGTGCTCAACCCTCCGAGCCTGCTGGAGTTTTGATAAGCAAATATTGTCATTGCTCAGAGCTTCCTTATTGGCTGTGACTCCACCAGATTTTGACACAAGTAATCAGATTGAAAAATCAGGGCGGGGTGAGAAGAACGGGCCAGATAGAAGAGTGTGAGGACAGTTTGGTTACACTTTAGTTTGTATGCATCACGAGCAAGTAGAGACTGGGATCCTTTAATTATCCTTGTGCCAGAAGGAGTGGACAGGTACTCTTTAGTGTATATTACTATAAAATATTCAGTTCTGTGCTGATTCTAAAATATTTTCAAGCACTGTTATTTTTTTTCTTCAATGCATTTTCTTGTTAAATCCATCTTTCCGTGGAATGAATTTTTTATTATATATATATATATATATATATATATATATATATATATATATATATATATATATATATATATATATATACCTCTAAGATATACTAAAGCATTTGTAGAGAGTGTACTGTGCCTTTTTTAAATGATCTTTTTAACATCATATTTTTCTACTAGAGTTAAGCATGTGAAATTGTATTTTTATTTTGTATTCCTCTATTTTTGAATGAACTATAAAAATGTATATAACAGCTACACACTCCACTTTCTTTACAAAGAGCAACTACAAAAACAGACATGTACAGATAAAAAAAAAATGTAAAAGAAAAGGGTCTAAAATACGGGATTGTTTTATCTTTACTGTGAAGCATTACATTTAAAATATGTTAACTTACGTTAAAAAAATTCATAAGTTCCATTAATCTTTTTTAAATTATTTAGCACAATGGTTCTAGGAGAAAATGTATGCTGTTTTTTTTTATCTGTATGACCTGCAAAAAAAAGCTTTTGCAATTTTTTTTTTTAATTCTGCACTTCAAAATGTTCTGAATATTTTTTTTTAATAATTATTTTATTATTACTATTTTAATAATATTAATAATTATCATTTTATTTTTTTACTATAATTGCTGTAGTTCTAATGTTATGTTATAGCTAACCTATGTAAAACAGCCTTTCTCAACCTCTTTACCCTAGAGGAAGCCGTTGAAATAATTACAGGTACTTAGAAAACACCTGCTAAAAACATTATACCTACAGCTTGTGGTACATTAGTATAATTGGTACGTTGTAGAAAGTTTTATATACAAGAATAAAAAATATGGTATACATGCAGTATTTGACACCCTGGGTAGATTGGTGTTTTTTTTAACACTTACCTGCAATATACAGAAACAATTGTTCAGTACTTTAGGAAAGGATGATCTAGATTTTTTTTTAAATGTTTGCCTATTGGTCAAACCTTAAGTTTTTTATTTTGTTTTTTGTTTTTTAATGTCTGAGTATGATATTCTACATCTTTAATTGAATATGGTCATATATAACACAGGACATGCAGTAATCACTTATTGAAAAATGTTGGTATTCAAAGAATCGGTGTAGAAGTGACCCATTATATTGGTGGTCAATAAAAAATTGCCCCACTTGGCATTTGTGGTCAGTGTAGGCAGGAGAACATTTTACCACTGCTCACTGCCCAAGGAACCCCCGGCAATTCCAGTGGGAACCCTACTTGAGAAAGAAAGATCTAGAATATTTTCATTTTTTTTGTTTGTCAAGCGTTATCTTTTATTTCGTTCATTTTTTACGTCTGATTATGATATTCCATGAAAAATAAAAAGCCGAGCGGCTTTTTATTTTTCATTGTCTATTGTGTGTATCGCACGTTAGCTGCTGCCTTTAGTCCATTTGTGTAGTAGCGCGGTTTTTCCTTTTTTCGTATGATATTCCATGCCTGTAGTTCAATTTTAGCATATATGACACGGGACATTCAGTAATAATTTTTAGACAAATGTGGATATCCCAAAAAGTACATTTCAATTATTCACATCAATATGTTATGTAAATTAAAAAAAAATATTTTTAATTGACAATATAATATAAATAAAAGAAAATCGGTCACATATGAAGCATAATCACTCTAGAGAAGACTAAAAGGTTTTTTAGAAATTCCTTTCGCTTATGCTTTAAAAATGAGTGGAAATGTCTAACGTCATAAGCGATTGGTAGTGAAAAAGAGAGTATACTCGGGCGGGTTTATAAAGTTCTCCTTTGAAATCAGTGGAGCAACAATGCACCTTTTAAGCAAAAAAATATATTTTTTAGAAAAAAAAAATTTTGAAAACATTTTTTTTTTTTTTTTTTTTTAGAATTTTTTTTTTTTTAGAAAAAAAAAGTATTGTTTAAAAAAAAGTATGTTAGATTTTTTTTTGTAAACATGTTTTATTGTTTGTATGTATACTGGGGGAGTGCTAATGTTATATCTGATTACTTACATGGTATATTATTTGTTAAATATGGTAAACGGAATAAGAAGGGTTTTTCTCCAAAGACATTTAAAGTGTATGTAAAGCCACTCTCATCCTTTCTAAACTACTGCCATAGTGCTGATCTATAAGGATATACATGCCTCCTGCATGTATCCTCACCTGTCAAATGTCTCCCCTCTGTCTGTTATAAGAACTGAAAAACTGCAGATTCTGTGGGTGGATCTGTTGTCTGGAGCTCGGTGGGTGGAGTCGTGATGTCAGCAGACTCCCCGCCCACCTCTACACTCCCCTTACACTAAATTCTGCTATGATCACTATCATCCAGTCAAAACCCAGAAAAGTAACCACATGACTTCAGAAAAGGAGTGGGGGTGGGAATTAAAAAATAATGCCTGTCTCCAGGCTAGTGCATGAGATATGTAAATAACCTGTCATTCACAGCAAGGGGGCGGAACGGACAAAAGATTTCTCCTGTTTGTCCGTTTATCTCACTGAAAAAAGAAAAGATGATTGCTCAGAGCTGGATTAACTCTGTGTGGCAAGACTGGGCACAGATGATAGGAAATCTTATACTCTACATTGTGACAGCAAAAAAAAAAAATCGGGTTTACATCCACTTTAAGACCTTTTTACTATTTTTAGAAACCCTCATGCTGGCATAATTAATTTTTTTCGCTTGGTTTAAAGAACGGTGCCAGGCAACAAGTAAAGAAGTAAAGCTATTGCTGTCCAGAAAACTCTGCAACTGTGCTGTGATCAGAAAGTCCACTGTACTTACCATAATTTGAGTCCTATAGTCCCTGACAGACACATTTCACACAGCTTTTCACATGGACCTAGGGTGGGTGGGTTTTCCGCCTGAAGCCCCTGCTGTTTGAGATTTTCTCAATTTGCTATGGTCAATAAAAATTGAGCTTACCAAGAACACCAGTGTAAGAAACAGTTTCATTCTGACACATTAGAACGTTTGTATGTGAGAAAAAGAGTCTGCAGTGGGTGTGCTTGGGAATGCTTCACCTGCATCAGAGACAGGTAAAGAAAAAGGGTTCCCAGAATAGGGAATTAAATGGTCTGGTGCATTACAGCGATTCCTGTATTAAAGACTGACACAGAATAAGAAATCTTGTGATCTAGACTTTATTTTAACTTTTCTTTTTCTTTATTATTTATCTATTATATATTTCCTCTTTGCTTTATTTTTCCATATCCTATTGCATCACATGCTTTAAATATTTGTATTTTTTTTTCTTTTCACAATTTGTTCTTTATATATATATTTTTTGTAATGTTTTATTTTTTTGTATAGTTCATTAAAATTATTAAAAAAATGTATTTAAAAACAAAAAAACTGACACCTAGGCATGTAGATGTGTCACCTTTCGTTCTGCATTAGTGTACTATTAATTGGTCACCCATAGTAAACTATTGTGCTGTGTTTGGCCCTATGGACACCAGTACACGGGGATGTATAACCAATCAAATATTATTTTTCTACAAATCATTGTAAATACAGTTCACCCTTAGGCTCCATGAACACTGAAGCTGATAAACTGTAGTTTATTGGCGTTTTGGCTTTTTTTTTTAAAGCCCATAAACTGAACTCTATGTTAGCCTATGTGCCCATGCACACCTGGGCGTTTTTTAGTGTTAATGAGCTTTGGAGTTTATTGGCTTTTTTCTGAACGCCCAAAATTTGTGTTCAAAGTGTCCTTTTTTTTGGCGGGAAAAAACGCAAAAAAAAGCAAAACGCTGAAAAACGCAGAAAAACGCTAAAAAACACCAGTGCCAGCGTTTTTTAGCGTTTTTTAATCCATTGAAAAAAAAAAAGCTACACTGAAAAGCGCTGATTAAAGCTATTGCAAAAACGCTAAAAAACGTTGAAAGGCTCCCTGCAAAGCTACTGGCGTTTTTTTATAGCTTTTATCAGCTGCGACAGCAAAAACCTTGATTAAAGTAAATGTAAATCCTAACTGAATGACATGCAGTTTGCTAAGGTACTGTGTATTCTAAAATATTTTATTAAGAAAAATACTTTACACTTTTTTTTTTTTTTTATAATTTGTTGCATATCAGTGATACTGCTCTGCTGCAGCCTCTTTACATCCACTTCCTGACCACTTGTCCTCCAGCGATGGCTGCATGGCATTTCTCAGGGAAGGTTCCCCGATGGTGACAACAGTAATTCATACCTGTGCACTGGGTTGAAATGGCCACTTGTAATCTCTGTTTAAAGCAGAGTTCCGGCCACAATTTCACTTTTTAAATATAAATACCCCTGTAATACACAAGCTTAATGTATTCTAGTAAAGTTAGTCTGTAAACTAAGGTCCGTTTTGTTAGGTTGTTACAGCATTTAGACACTTTATAAAATAGAAATTGACTGGGGCCATCTTAAGTGTGGGCATCATGAAGCCAGACTGTATGACTTCCTGGATTTCAGCCTTGCAAATCTCGCACATGCTCAGTGCTGCACAAGCAGTGTCAGATCAGGTTTCAGCACCTGTGCTGTCCAAGTCACATGATTCTTTGAGACTGGGGAATGCAAAGACTCCTGTAAAGTTACACCCACTACATTCCCAGGAGTCTGTGCGGTGTAGGTTAGGAAGCATTAAGCACCTAGGTGCAGGAAGTGGGAAGAATAACTATTCTGCCTAGCAACAACACTTTGAAGGCATCTAAAAAAAAAAAATGTTTTCGTAAAGGACTAATGACATTCTTTTAAAACTACTGATGTAATGTTATATTTATGGGTGGAACTCCACTTTAAATTCCATGTGAAAGGGTGACAAAGCAAGAGTACTATTAAGAAACATAGACAGAAGGTTGTCACCTTTTTAACAGGAAGTGACTAAACAAAGACCTTTAGAGGCGGTTCACACTGGGGCGACTCGTCAGGCGGCTTGCATTTGAAAGACCGCTGCGCAAATACCGTGTGACATAAAATATTACAACAACCACCATTTTATTCTCTAGGGTCTCTGCTAATATATATATAAAATGTTTGGGGGTTCTAAGTAATTTTATAGCAAAAAATACAGATTTTAACTTGTAAGCAACAAATGTCAGAAATAGGCTTAGGCATGAAAGGGTTAAGAAGATGCAATAGGCAGCAGACAGGAGTGTTTACATGGTGCGGTCATGATGCTTTTCCGCGCATTGGGAAAGTTTACCTGACATGTAGCGATCGGCAGGCTGGAAGCTACATATTCAAGCAAATGGGGAAGTGCGGCAAATGCTTGCAGTGCGTTTGTCTGCACAGATATGGTTAAAAAAGGGCGGTGAAGATGTGTCGCATCACTTCCTCACCCCCTGTCAGTAGCCTCTGAAGCGCAAACCAAATTTAGATCAGGCTTCAGAGGAAAGGAAAATTTAGATGTACAATCCACCCGAGGGAATTTGCAATAAGAAAATGTTAGAATCCTTTACTGCAGAAAAGACACAGTGGGCCAGATAACTAATGCCGGCCATACACGGTTCGAATTTTGAAAGAATTTTAGTACGAAAAATCGTATTTAAGAATTTTCGTAGGAATTTTGCACCATTAGTGGGTTGCAGCAACAGCCGATTTTCGGAGTCGGCCAATTTTTTTAAAAACTAACGATTTTCTGATCAATGATGGGAGAATCGTGCGAGAAATGTAATAGGAATAAAATGTGCATGTGCAAGAAAAGAAAATTCCCGGAGAGAAAAGAAGATTCCCGACCACGAAAATTATTTTCTTTAGCAACATGAGGTGAAATTGAAGGTTTGTTAGGCCGAATTTCGAAAACCAATGGTGGCATTATCGGATCACAAAAAAAACAACTTTCTGATTTTGAAAAGAAAATTAGTTCGAAATTCGACCGTGTATGGCCTGCTTAAGACTGTTGAGGAATGTGGATTGTCACATGTAACATCTGAGTTTGGCGCATTGCATGTCCAATAAACTATTAGGTTGCAGCACATATCATTTATTTCGCACATTGCAGAATGTGTTACTGTAATGCGCTATCACCTCTTGACCCACCCCTCTATAACGGCAAGTAATGAAAAACAAATTTTCTGCCGCATATTTATTTGACGCAGATTGTAAGACTTTTTTTGACCACTTGCCATCCAGTCGCCGTCATTATACTGCGGCAGGTCGGCTCGTTCCCACGGACCGTCGTAGCTGTACGTCGGTCCATTTAAGCAGGATAGCGGGCACGCGCCCGCCGCCGGAGGCGCGTGCGCCCGCTGCACAGCAGGAGGTGCTGATGCTCGTGACCGGCGGTCACGTTGACTGCCGGCCACGAGCGTTCGTGGGCACGAGAGGAAGAACAGGGACATGTGTGTGTAAACACGTCCCTGTTCTAAGAGGAGAGGAGATGCAGATCACGAGTTCCTACAAGCTGGGAACAACGATCTGTCATCTCCTATAGTGAGTCCCCTCCCCCTACAGTTAGAACACACATTAGGGAACACAGTTCACCCCTTGATCGCCCCCTAGTGTTAACCCCCTTCCCTGCCAGTGATATTTACACATTAATCAGTGCATTTTTATAGCTCTGATCGCTGTATAAATGCCAGTGGTCCCAAAAAAGGGGCAGAAGCATCCGATATGTCCGCCATAATGTCACAGTCCCAATAAAAATAGCAGATCACCGCCATTACTAGTAAAAAAAAAATCCATAAATCTATTCCCTATTTTGTAGACGCTATAACTTTTCCGCAAACCAATCAATATAGGCTTTTTGCAATTTTTATTACAAAAATATGTAGAAGAATACGTATCGGCCTAAACTGAGGCTAAAATTACCTTCTTTTTAAAAAAATTGGGGCTATTTATTACAGCAAAAATTATTAAATATTGTGTTTTTTTTTCAAAATTGACACTTTTTTTTTGTTTATAGCGCAAAAAATTTAAACTGCAGAGGTGATCAAATACCACCAAAAGAAAAGACGTGTGGGGGAAAATAAAGTTTCTGTGGGCCAGATACGTGGAGCACCGGCATTTGTTTATCTGGCCCAAATGTTGTATTTAGACTAAAGTTCTGCTTTAAATAGAACCTTAGGCAAGCCATAGATGATTTGATATTCTTTCCTACAACCATGGGAAAATCATTTTATCCCCCTCCCCCCATCAACACTGAATCCCTTCCCCAGCGCTATTGTGTTTTGCCAGAAAGGAGCCTTCTCTGTCGGCAGAACACAATGATCACTGCTGATGGTGATAGCATGCACAATTGATCGACTGCATCACAACCAGCAAGCCCATAGACAGATCGAATGTCGGCCAGGTCTTGCTGAACTAAACACAATTAGATACATCTATGGCCAGCTTAAGTGTGTATGATCCAGTGACTGCTGGTGGTTTTTTGTTTGGGCGGCAGCAAAAAACCACCCCGCGCCACCTCAAAAACCCCCACCCCTCCTATTTGCTGTCTGCCGGTCCTCCGGCACTTACTCGATCTAGGCGGCGGCGGGCAGCAGCGGGGACCAGGGCATCGGCGGACATCAGGCTGCGGCAGGCAACAGGGAGCAGCTCCTGTGTCTTCTTCTCCTCGCTTCTACCATGCGTCTCCTCCCCTCCTCCTAGGTGTCCAATAGGATCGCCTGTCCTTTCAGCCAATCAGGTGATGGGTATCAGACTCACTTCCCGAATGGCCGGAAAGGAGGATCAGTGTTGCAACAGCAAATATTCATTCACTGTTACAACACAACTGGGTGGGCTCCAGACGCAATGCTCTGCGCCCCAAGCCCATACTATTTTGAGCCTCTGGCTCTAATCAGGTGCTTAAAAAAATACACCCCCGCCATAGGAATTCATGCGCCCGGTGCCCTGAAAGGGGCTGGGCACATGGATAGGGAGGGCGGTGGCAGTGGATAGGGGAGGCGGCGCCTGGTATGATCCTCCTGTAATACCCTATATATTAACACTAGGGGAGGATGGGGCATCTTTGTAAGCCAATCATTGCACAGTTCTCTGAACCTAAGTTGCAAGCACAGAGATGACCCCATCAGTAAGCAGCTGCTCCTTCACTATCCAATGTCAGCCTTGATCAGGCTTTTACATTTTCTGGAGCTGGCTATGTTGTCTGGATTAGAAACGTAGCTAAAAATTGTAGTTTTCTTCTGGTAGATAAGATAGGTCACACATCTGAATTTAAACTCTATATTTAGCTGTTTCCATACAGTCACACTTTAAAGAGGAACTACACAGTTCCGCCATTCAAGGATAGCTTTTTAATGATAAAAGGTGGAGCTTTTATAAAAAAAAATTATACTGTACATTGTGACATGTCAGGAATATAAATAAATTACTTAAATGACCATTTTAACTGGGAGCTACAGGTGTAATTTTTCTGTCTGTACAGAATTACAAATCATTCAACAGGTAAAGCACTAAAGCAACACTATATTACCAAAAGTATTGGGACGCCTGCCGTTACAAACACATGAACTTTAATGGCACCCCAGTCTTAGTCCATAGGGTTCAATATTGAGTTGGCCCACCCTTTGCAGCTATAACAGCTTCAACTCTTCTGGAAAGGCTGTCCACAAGGTTTAGAAGTGTGCCTATGGGAATGTTTGACCATTCTTCCAGAAGCGCATTTGTGAGGTCAGGAACTGATGTTGGACGAGAAGACCTGGATTGCAGTCTCCGCTCTAATTCATCCCAAAGGTGTTCCATTGGGTTGAGGTCAGGACTCTGTGCAGGCAAGTCAAGTTCCTTCACCCCAAACTCGCTCATCCATGTCTTTATGGACCTTGCTTTGTGCACTGGTGCGCAGTCATGTTGGAACAGGAAGAGGCCATCCCCAAACTGTTCCCACAAAGTTGGGAGCCTGAAATTGTCCAAAATGTCTTGGTATGGTGACGCCTTAAGAGTTCACTTCACTGGAACTAAGGGGCCAAGCCCAACCCCTGAAAAACAACCCAACACCATAATCCCCCCTCCACCAAATGATTTGGACCAGTGCACAAAGCAAGGTCCAAAAAGATATGGATGAGTGATTTTGGGGTGGAGGAACTTGACTGGCCTGCTACCCAATAATGGACCCTCTGCCGGGCCCATTGCCTGACTGCGCGAAAGATATTGCTGTGGTTGAGGAATTCCGTTACTTAGGCATACAGGTGACCCCGGACCCTACTCAATACCTTGATCGGAACATGACTCCGTTACTTCAGAAATTTATGGGCACGGTGGTAACAATTGATGGGCACAGTGGTGACAATTGATGGGCACGGTGGTGACAATTGATGGCACAGTGGTAACAATTGATGGCACAGTGGCTGCGTTTGGCATGGCACAGTGGCGACAATTGATGGGCACAGTGGCGACAATTGATGGCACAGTGGCTGCGTTTGATGGCATGGCACAGTGGTGACAATTGATGGCACAGTGGCTGCGTTTGATGACATGGCACAGTGGTAACAATTGATGGCACAGTGGCTGCATTTGGCATGGCACAGTGGTGACAATTGATGGGCACAGTGGCGACAATTGATGGCACAGTGGCTGCGTTTGATGGCATGGCACAGTGGTGACAATTGATGGGCACAGTGGCAATAAATGATGGCACAGTGGCTGTGTTTGATGGCATGGCACAGTGGCTGCATTTGATGGCATGGCACAGTGGCAACAATTGATGGCACAGTGGCGACAATTGATGGCACAGTGGTAACAATTGATGGCACAGTGGTGACAATTGATGATATGGCACATTGGTGACAATTGATGGGCACAGTGACTGCATTTGATGGGCACAGTGGCTGCGTTTGATGGGCACAGTGGCTGCGTTTGATGGGCACAGTAGTTGCGTTTGATTGGCACAGTAGCTGCGTTTGATGGGCACAGTAGCTGCGTTCGATGGGCACAGTGAGGCTGCAATTGTTTTTTGTTTTTTTTCGTTTGTTTGCGCCTCCCCAAAAATGTTGAGTACCAGCCTCCACTGTTCCTGACAATAATGCCGCCAAACCTAGACGATCCAATAAGAAATTTGCATTATTATAGAAGCATGGTACTGGGAACCCGCTGTAGCCCACATCCCTACCCAGTGTCTGTTTTATTACCGATGGCTTCTATTCATAAATCATGCAGTATACAAGTTGGATCTATTGATTTACTGTTTAATTTTCAGTACTTTTGGCACAATTTATGACAGTGTCAGAGGTCAGGAGGTGGCTTCCTACAATAGTTGTCTGATTGGTGGATTGTACTTTAAATCTTCTTGCACTACTGTATGCACTTATCACATGCCTGACGAAGAGGTCCTACGTGACCCCAAAACTTTGGACTTTTTTTCTGTGATGTGATCACTTTGAATAAAAACCTGTGGATGTTACTTGAAGATCCCTGGTGTGCTGGCAATATGTATGTTAGCCTAGCCCATCTTTGTAGCGTACAAGAGAGGGTGGTTATGTTTCTACATACAGTGGGACCATGGAGAACCAGTATGGCCACTCTCCAACAGAAAGTCAGATCACAGCATCACAAAAAAAAAAAAAAATGGGGGCAGATTGGAGGAGGCTGAGAGCAATAGAATGGAGTTTTTTTGAGTTAGGGAATACATATTTGAATAGAATATATTTTTTTAAAGCAGAGTTTAGTGTCACTTTAAGGTCAATGGAGGAGTTAACCTGGCCATATGTAGATTGTTTTTTTTGATCAGCCAAGCATGAATAATTTTCCAACAGATTTCCCATCCAAACATTCAAGGGGGATGAAGGAACCCTGTCTGCTGATCGAAGTCCAATTTTCCAACAGATTTGCTATCCACATATTCAAGGTGGATGGAGAAACCCTGTGCACTGATCGTAGGACAATTTTCCAACAGATTTCCCATCCACACATTCAAGGTAGATGGAGGAACCCTGTCCGCTGATGGAAGTCCAATTTTCCAATAGATTTCCCATCCACACATTCAAGGTGGATGGAGAATCCCTCTCTACTGATCGAAGTACAAATTTCCAACAGATTCCCATCCACACATTCAAGGTGGATGGAGGACCCCTGCCCGCTGATCGAAGTCCAATTTTCCAACAGATTCCCATCCACACATTCAAGGTGGATGGAGAATCCCACTCTACTGATCGAAGTACAATTTTCCAACAGATTCCTATCCACACTTTCAAGGTGGATGGAGGAACCCTCTCTACTGATTGAAGTCCAATTTTCCAACAGATTCACATCCACACATTCAAGGTGGATGGAGAATCCCTCTTTACTGATTGAAGTACAATTTTCCAACAGATTTCCATCCACACATTCAAGGTGGATGGAGGAACCCTGTCCACTGATCGTAGGACAATTTTCCAACAGATTTCCCATCCACACATTCAAGGTGGATGGAGAATCCCTCTCTACTGATTGAAGTACAATTTTCCAACAGATTCCTATCCACACATTCAAGGTGGATAGAGGAACCCTCTCTACTGATCGAAGTCCAATTTTCCAACAGATTCCCATCCACACATTCAAGGTGGATAGAGAATCCCTCTCTACTGATCGTAGGACAATTTTCCAACAGATTCCCATACACACATTCAAGGTGGATGGAGGAACCCTGTCTGCTGATCAAAGTCCAATTTTCCAACAGATTCCCATCCACACATTCAAGGTGGATGGAGGAACCCTGCCCGCTGATCGAAGTCCAATTTTCCAACAGATTCCCATCCACACATTCAAGGTGGATGGAGAATCCCTCTCTACTGATCGAAGTACAATTTTCCAACAGATTCCCATCCACACATTCAAGGTGGATAGAGAATTCCTCTCTACTGATTGTAGGACAATTTTCCAATAGATTTCCCATCTACACATTCAAGGTGGATGGAGAACCTCTGATCAAAGACAATTTGAGAAATGTTTGAGAAAAGCCCATCATAAAATGGCCATAGATGGATTGAAATTCGGCCAGTCCTTTCGATTTTCTATCCATCTATTGCCAACTTTGGGTGAAGAAAGTCCAGGTCCCAGGGAAGTCTTTAGTGATCATCAAAGTTCTCCAACCTGCTGAGAACACTCTTTTAGGACCCTGAGGCCCCGTACACACGACAGAGGAACTCGACGTGCCAAACACATCGACTTCCTCGTCGAGTTTAGTGTGGAAGCCGCCAAGGAACTCGGCGGGCCGACTTTTGCCATTGAACAACGAGGAAATAGAGAACATGTTCTCTATTTCCTCGCCGAGGTCCTCGTCGGCTTCCTCGGCCGAAAGTGTACACACGGCCGGGTTTCTCGGCAGAATTCAGCTCTGAACCGAGTTTCTGGCTGAATTCTGCCGAGAAACTCGGTCGTGTGTACGGGGCCATAGACTTTTCATCCTCATTCAAACAGGTAGAGTACCTGGCCTCCACAAAATATCCAATAATGTTGTCAGTGACAGATGCCCTTAACCCTGAATCTACCACTACCCCATGGCTCTATTTATAGACATTCTTCGGTATTTGTTTCCTAAAATAAGCAGAAGTTTGTCTACGGGCCCCCAGCCAGCTCCATAGATCAATGCTGTAGTGTGCACGATTAGCACAACGCTAAATCCTTGCAGGACAAATGCAAATGTCAAACAAATGAGTTCTCGCTAAAATCAAGTCTGGTGCCAACAAAAGATCATTTTTCTCAGACCTGTTTCAAGATTATGCAGATTTTGAGATAACAGCTACGTGATAACACACAGCAAACACTGAGCCACACACAAGCTGCCAGAAGGACAATGATGAGGGGACATTATTATCATACACCTGGGTTCTATGCACATATAAGGCGGCTGGTCTAAATACACTTAATGCTAAACTCTAGGCTAACAGCTAATTACACACAAAAATTGTCCTGGCTATCAAAATATTAATAATTCTGTCTTGTGATCCAGGCACTCCTGCAAACAGTATAGCTTGGTTGGTGGCCTCACTTCTCTTTACTGTCCTGGTCACTGAACCACCCCTGCCAGCTGATTGGACTGTAAAGGAAGATTACAATGCTAAGGAGTTCCTCTGCTTACTCTATTCCCTGTTAATTCCAGCAAGCTGCCAGTGTTACATTGACGCACTTTGAAATGTAGAGAGACTATTTAGCTTACATTGTTGACCCTTTCATTTCTGCCTGTGTCCTGCTGTTTAGCTGATTATTGGAAGCTAATACAAAAATGGCTTGAATTACTTATACATGCTGCATTAAAGTAATATTTTGAATATACATAACTGATTTAAATTGCAGTTATTATTATTTTCCTGAAGCTCATGAAATGTACAGTGTATTTTTCAGTGTATACATATTTGCTTCCCTTAAAGCATCTTATGACTTCACTGATGCCTGTAGGGTAAACCGTTTCCAATAATTGAAAGGTGTAATATTAGTAACATATTACAATATCATGTACCTTATCTTCACTTTGTATGCATACAGGGCCTTCTTTAATGTTGATTGGACCCTGGATAAAAAAATTCTCCCCCCCCCCCATGCACTTAAAATCAGTTTACTGTATCAGATCAGGCAGTGATTGTGATTGGTTGCCCGAGGTTAAAGCATATCATTACCACTTACTGACTGGTTGCTAGAGGTTACACCACATGATTTATTTTTGTTAATTGGTTGCTAGAGATCACTGTACAGTAATACTGCTCACTGATTGGTTGCTAGAGGGTACAGCACATCATCTCTTCACTGCAGAGGGGCATGATATACATATGAATGCCACCTTTATTTACATATGAATGCCGCCAGCCTCAGTATTTACATATGAATGCACTTGTTATTTACATATGAATGCACTCGTTATTTACATATGAATGATGGTTATCTACATGTAAACACAGGGTCTGCAGGTGAGTCATCTGTACACAACAATAGGGCAGAACTGCAATGCTGTATCCTGCACTTTGCAGGGGGGCAGCACCGAAAGAGTCCCCGCCGGCTTGCGCTACACTGTGAGTGTAGCGCCAGTCTCATGGGGCGGACTGGGCTGACGGGCAAATTTGTCTAGCGCCCCCATAAAGCAGCTGCACTGCTTCCGGTATGCGGGTGGCCGGCATTCTGCAACTAAGGTGGGGGGGGCTGCTTCTAATTTTGACTGTCCTATCATCCTGGACCACAAACCTTCCTCACTGTGCTATATGTTTTCTGCTGTACCATTGGCATGGTTATATCTTCTTAGTCCTCTCCATAAAATTATCAGAAATTTGTGCTTAAAGTAGAACTATAGGCAACCCATTTTTTCCCCATTTCGGATAGAGTAAGGGAGGGTTATAGCCCCCGTCAGTTTATTTTTTACCATCCCTGTCCCATTGCAGAGATTTCCCTTCACTTACTGCTCCATAGCCAAACAGGAAGTGAGAGGAAATCTATGAAAATTAAGGGAATTCATTGCCCCCTCCCCTCCCAGTGTCCACACTCGAAAATTTCAGGGCGGGTCTTAACAAGGAGTGTGGCATTGACAGAAAGGGATGGGTCATATTAAAATTAGGGGGGTACACAAGTTTAGTCAGGCCTAGGGCAGCACAAAACCTAAATACATCACTGCAGAGCTGGGCACCATTAGTAGCAGCACTTCCGATTTTTTTTTCTGTCGTACGAGAATTTTCGTGACTTTAGTAACCTATTCAATTTCGACTTGCGACTAGTAAACAAAAAAGTCGGACGATCTGTTGTCCGATTTTCGGATCGTGTGTACGGGGCATAACAGACAGCTAAAAAAGACCAGTGATGTCATGCCACTGGCTCTGCCAAGTGGGTTTGGGCCCAAAAGTATAGAGGCACCCTCAGATAGGCGGTCAATTAGCCACAGATGAAGGAACCCCTAGCAACCTCTGGAGGAACCCTGGGGTGTTATGGAACCCTGGCTGAGACTGGCAGGTAATATTATGATGTGGGGTATTTAAAGGGTATCCTGTTAAAAAAACATTGGCTCCTAGAGAAGGTCCATAGTCGTGCCCAAGTTGATAAAAACAACGTAAAATTTAAATTATAAAGAAAAAGCAACACTTTTTTGTCTCACTATTTGTGTCTCCATCAAGGCCAGATTTATACTTCTTGATCTCCTAGGCCAGCTTTTTGTTTAATCTACTTTATTGAATGACTAGCCTTAATATCACACCATTAAAAGAGATTTAACAAAAAAAAAAAAAACGATCATACTCACCGAAGTGGATGCAGTATTGATCCGATGCTGCATTTCTCCCCTGCCCGCTCTGCACTGAGAACTAAGCAATTAAACACAGCTGATCACTCAGTTTTCCCCTTCGCTCCCCTCATTGGAGCGCTGGGCTGGAGAGGAAGTGGGAGGGGCTGGCTCAGGGGAGGGGGAGGGCTGGCAGGGGGGGCAGGGTGTAAATCTCCCCCCCCCCCCCCCCCGGGCTGGTGACACTATGCACAGCCACCGGCCGCCACTAAATGCTGTTTTTGCAGTTTGCCTGCTGGAGCTCTGTTAACACAGGTCACGGCCGCTGCTCCCCTCCCACTGTGCAGCCGTGCCTGTGTCAGCTCCGAGGAAGATGGCTGCAGAGCTGAGCTATGTCTTATCTCACAAATAGCTCAGCCTCAGCGCACACCAGCGCTGAGATCCCCTTCTCTCTCTGCACAGACACAAGGAGAGATAGAGCTCATCTGCTCCTCCTCCTTCTGAGTCTGCCCTGCCCACACTCCCCGGGCATGTGTGGGCACTGGACAGGAAGTTTGAACCCAAAAAAGCATCAGACAGCCTGCCTGCGTCTCAGCCTCCATCCTGGTAAGCTCACCCTCTCTAGTCTCCCCTGCCTCCTAGTGTATACAAAGGGGTGCTCTGTGGACTTTGTTAAAGGGGAGGGGGGCAGGCTTTGGTGAGCAGAGACCCTCTTTACACAATAGTCCACAGCATGCACCCTTAAATCAAGTTTCACAGAACACCCCTTACATCAGATCTGATGTATATGGGGTCTGTGCGGACTCTCATGTATATGGGGTCTGTGCAGACTCTGATGTAAGGGGAGGCTCTGTGCGGACTCTGATGTAAGGGGAGGCTCTGTGCGGTCTCTGATGTAAGGGGAGGCTCTGTGCGGACTCTAATGTAAGGGGAGGCTCTGTGCTGACTCTAATGTAAGGGGAGGCTCTGTGCAGACTCTGATGTAAGGGGAGGCTCTGTGCGGACTCTGATGTAAGGGGAGGCTCTGTGCACACTCTAATGTAAGAGGGGGCTCTGTGATTACTCTGATGTTAGGGGGGCCTCTGTGCGGACTCTGATGTAAGGGGGGCGCCTCTGTGCAGACTCTGATGTAAGGGGGGGCCTCTGTGCGGATTCTGATGTAAGGGGAGGCTCTGTGCGGACTCTTGTGATCATGAAAAATCTTAAGCTGTTTTCCTCGATCCATCCCTTTTCCACGCTCTATGGGCCACTTGAATGGACTTGCCCCCCAGGCCTAAGGCTGCCAGCCCTCCCCTGCTCAGGCTGTCAGCAGATCTCTGAAAGGCTGAGCCAGCTTCTGGGTGGACCTTGAGCATTTGGGCTTTGTAATGTCAACCAACGACGGATTTCAGCCCGTTGTTGGCTGAAAACAGATCACAGGAGTGCAAACTGCACTCCTGTGATCCATAGGAGAAGTATGGCCAAACAAGCTTTGCCCATACTTTTCCTTTAAGATCAATATCATACCTAAAGACATACAGAGCATGGGATAGAGGGGCCAGCTTACCCACTGAGTCAGTACAGTGGAGACAATGAATAGATATATTGCATTCCATAGATAATTCAGGAGCCTAGGAAAGTGTGAGAAATCAAAAATGAACAAATAGAAACAAAATGAATAATATGTACAGTAAATATTGTTTTGGTTTATATTAGATTTGTCATAAAGGTGGAATTTGTAAAGTAAAGAAGGAAAATGCATTGTTGCCAAGGAAAGAGAAGAGGTTACAGGAAATAATGTACCAGGGAAATGAAATGTGTATTACATGGAAAACTATGTAAATGGTGTTACACAGAACAGAGTGTGGTGTAGAGCTTAAAGTTGAGCTCCATGCTTTTTTTAAGCAATTGTAGCAACAGTTTATTTTGTTTTTTTTTGTAGAGGGTGAGGGATAAAGGTTTTACATACTGTAAATTGATAAAAGATGACCGTTGTAAACACCCCTGTCAGTGGTAAATAGTACGTTTAAAAATAACAGACTTAGGCCTCGTACACACGATAGGTTAACCAAAGGACAATGGTCTGAAGGACCGTTGTCATAGGTTAACCGATGAAGCTGAGTGATGGTCCGTCGCGCCTACACACCATCAGTTAAAAAAACGATTGTATCAGAACGCGGTAACGTAAAACACAACGACGTGCTGAAAAAAACGAAGTTCAATGCTTCAAAGCATGCGTCGACTTGATTCTGAGCATGCGTGGATTTTTAACCGATGGTTGTGCGTACTAACGATCGGTTTTGACCTATCGGTTAGCAATCCATCGGTTAGATTTTTAAGCAAGTTGGCTTTTTTTTAACCGAAGGTTAAATAACCTATGTGGCCCACACACGATCGGTTTGGACCGAGGAAAACGGACCATCAGACCAGTATCCTCTGGTTAACCGATCGTGTGTACGAGGCCTTACTGGCAGGATCACCAGGTGAAAATAAAGAAAAAATACCTAAAAAGAAAACAAATGCAGCCATCACACCTAATGGGCCGTACACACGACCGAACATGTCTGCTGAAACAGCAGACATGTTCGGTCCTGTGTAGGCCCGAGCGGACAGGATTCCAGCATACATTTGCCCGCCGGGCCTTTTTCCAGCGGGCAAATATTTCTGGACTTGTTTTAAAACAGCCCGCTGGAATCCTGTCCGCTCGGACATGTTCGGTCGTCTGTACAGACCTATAATACTTGTCCGAGCGCCCGCCATCCCTCGCATGCGTCGAATGACTTTGACGCATGCGTGGAAGCATTGAACTGGCAGGGCCGCCCACGTCGCCGCGTCATCGTCGCCTTTTACCCCAACTAAACTGCAATAACCACTATGACACCATTTGGAGTAAAATTGACCAAAGCGGACATTTATTAACAAATCACCAAATATAACAAACATTCCTTAAAACAGGAACAAAATTAATAAAACAATAAACATAAGGTTCCTGAACTTAGGAGGCACAAGGTATCAAGTATCCACTTTGTATCTGCATAATAACTACTTACACGGTCCCCAGTCACACCACACCGGCTCAGGGACAACTCCAACTTGCTGAAGATACCTCCCAGTTTAACTTACCAGTTAACCCACCATTAACTAGTATTCCACAGGGGACTCCATGCCTTAGACCAGTGGTTCTCAACCTTTCTAGTGTCGTGACCCCCTGATAAAATTTGCCAAGTTGTGGGACCCTTAACAGTAAAATTATTTTCGTAGCGAGGGTTGTCAGCACCCAAGGCAAGGCAAGTAATTTGCACCCCTAACCCACAGGCATTTAGCGCTCCCTGAGTCCCTTCCACTCCACATTTTAGGATGTACCACTCTTTCTTTGTTCTCCTTTCTTTCCCTTTTATCTCTCTATCCTAATTTCTTGTTCTTTTCCCCCTCTCTCTCCCTTTTTTTTGTTCCTCCCCCTCTATCCTCTCCCTTCCATGTATTCTCTATTTTTATTCCTTCCCTTACTCCTTGTTGAGGGGGTGGGGGGAATGGGAAGAGTAGCAGTGCTGAGGAAGTTCTGATCATCCCATTTAGGTGTTCTTGATCAAATCTGCTGATCTGAGAACTGTAGTGAGGACTTTTAATGGCACCTATAATCACAGGTAGTGTTACTCACTGTGTCTCTGGCTTTGTGGTGTCTCGCAGCAGTGACCCCTATGCTGAAATCAGGAGATAGGGTCTCCTCCAGCCCCTCCCACTTCACATTCTTCACCAGTCAGCTGACCTCTAGTCTCCGCCCCCATCCATGCCATATACTGGGCATCTGCGAATAGGCTGAGTGGGCGGCCGTGAAAAGGCTGGGAGAGTGGTGCACGCTTCAGGAACAACAGGGTTTGGTGACCCCTGGCAAATCGTAATTCAACCCCCAGGTTGAGAACCACTGCCTTAGATGGATCCCTAATATGATAAGTATAGCCGATAAAATGCCTCCAAAGACCCCAACCGCCAGGCCACTATGACCACCTAAAGATGAACTGATCCAGTGCAGGAGCGGGAACGTTCTTCATCCACGTTCCTTCACCAGATGCTGGGAACTTTCCTCATCCGCCTGGAAGACCCCCTGCAGCCCCTCCTCGCCACTGTGAAACCAATCACAATAAGCAAGCTCATTTCTTTCTTAACTTTAAAGGGATTGTAAAGGTCTGTTTTTTATTTTCTAAATAGGTTCCTTTAAGTTAGTGCATTGTTGGTTCACTTACCTTTTCCTTCGATTTGCCTTCCAAATGTTTTTTTTTTTGTCTGAATTTCTCACTTCCTGTTTCTCCTCAGTAAGCTTGCCCCCATCATCCGACTGGGGGTTAGTCAGCCAGAACAGCTTACTGAGGAGGAACAGGAAGTGAGAAATTCAGACAAAGAAAACAAAGAAAAAAAATTTTTTTGAAGGGAAATGGAAGGAAAAGGTAAGTGAACCAACAATGCACTAGCCTAAAGGAACCTATTTAGAAAATAAAAAACAAACATTTACAACCCCTTTAAAATGAACCCTCTCTCTCCCTGATTCCCCTAGTCTCCCAGTCATGCTAGCCCTACGCTATTTATTTATTTTTTAGCTTGGGACTATTCTTTCTGCATGTAAAAGCTTGTGAGTAGCCTGTAGTGGGTATTTTGGGAAAACGATGTCCTGTATTCCTCTATTACAAACATTGGCGCAAAAGGGCATTCTGGAATCATCAGAAAATCAGCTAGACTGGTACTTCCCAAAAGTGCCTGAAAGACTGAAGCCTTGAGCTGGTAAGCTTTAATTACCATGAGTTTACCTTACATGTATTTTTATTGCAGAAAAATGCCTCGGTCCTTTCTGGTGAAGACAAAGAGAACTCACACATACCAACAGCACCGCTACTCAGATGACACGTTGATACGAGATGACCCGGTCTCAGCTTCATGTCTAGGTTAGTATATTTGTTTTCTGGAGACCTGTATTATTGTATTATCTCTACATTGCTGATAGAGCAGTTATGTGTAGACAGGTACATTAGTCACGTGACAATTTCCTCCACAATGTTAATACAGTAAAACCTTGGTTTGCGACCATAATTCGTTCCAGAAACATGTTTGTAATCCAAAGCACTTGTATATCAAAGCATTTTTTTACAGGGTATAAAAGAGAAGAAAGGCACCACTAAGTGTAGCAATAAGTTGCTAAATATTGCACCTTCATTAAATGTGAGTGAGTAACTTGTATAGCGCTACAAATGCAAACTAAATCGCCTCAACCATGTAACCATATTGCTACACTTAGAGGCTCCTCTCTTCTTTTTTATACTCAGTTGTGACATGACGCTGCTCTTATATCAAGACATCGCTTGTATATCAAGGCAAAGTTTATTAAAATATTTTGCTTGTCTTGCAAAACGCTCTCAAACCAAGTTACTCTCAAACCAAGGTTTTACTGTATATGCACTCCTTTTGAACATATGCTTTTGCAATTCTGTCTTCAAGGATAAGGTATCCTTGATCTATGGTTCTCTTTTAGAAGGTGACAATGTACAGTATGTCCTCCACCTTGTGTTTCTCAATGGGAAATAATTTGGGTGGTTCCCTTGAGCTGCACCAGTGGGCCCAGACATGATTGTGCACGGATTGCTATACTCATCATTTAATAAGGCAGACTATAAATAATTGTTTATATGATACCCTGTAGATTGGCCAAATTTATTCAGGGCCCCTTATATTTTTTATTATTATTTTTTATTTCTACTATATTAATTGTGGTTTTGTGACACCATATTTTTTGTGAACCCGTAATAGGGTAGCGCACACTTTTGATGATTTAAGTTGCACTATTTGATATATCAACACGTGCATGGTATATCGTATTTATCGGCGTATAACACGCACAGGCGTATAACACGCACCCTAACTTTAAGAGGGAAATTTCAGGGAAAAAACTTTCCACAGCCCCCTGCGTATAACACGCAGGCACAGTTTACCCTCTATTTTCAGGGTAAAAAAGTGAGTGTTATACGCCAATAAATACAGTATTTGTGTATTTTTTTATATATATATACAAAGGGCTAGATTCACAGAGAGATACGACGGTGTATCTCCGGATACGCCGTCGTATCTCTGACTTAGGCTGGTCGTATCTATGCGACTGATTCATAGAATCAGTTACGCATAGATATGCCTAAGATCCGACAGGTGTAACTGTGTTACACCGTCGGATCATTACTGCAATTTAAAAATGGCCGCGGGGGGCGTTCTTGCTGATTTACGCTGAGAAATATGTAAATCAGCGAGATACGTCAATTCACGAACGTACGCGGGCCCGACGCAGTTTGTTACGACGTTTACGTAGCGGTTTTCCCGGCGTATACTTACCCCTGCTTCTATGAGGCGTAGCCAATGTTAAGTATAGCCGTCGTTCCCGCGTCAAATTTTTTTTTTACGTTGTTTGCGCACGCCGATTCTGAAACCCGTTCGTCGCAAGTTACGCTCACGCCGAAACCACTGACGTCCTAGCGACGTCAGTGGGAGCAATGCACGCCGGGAAAATCCGCGGATGGCGCATGCTCATTTAAATCGGCGCAGGGACGCGACTGATTTAAATAGTACACTCCCCCTAGCCGCGGAATTTGAATTCCGCCGGGGGATTTACGATCCGCCGCCGCAAGTTAATAGGTAAGTGTTTTGTGAATTACCAACTCGCCTCTCAAACTTGCGGCAGAGGATCTTAAATCACATAGATCACGCGGATCTAAAGATCCGCTGATCTATGTGAATCTAGCCCAGATAGCTCTTTTTAGAAGAATATCTGAATATAGGCACTTGGTATATGAAGGGCTGATATCTATTTACACATATACTTTTGGTGGATTGTCATTTATTAGCAAATTTGTGGTGGAATAGCACAAGGTGATATTCACAGGTGCTAATTAATTGTGTTTATTGCACAAGGTTAGGTGGATCGAGGTCACCTACCAGGGTAGCGCAATCCCCATTTTATTAGCTAGATTCAGAGAGAGTTAGGCCGGCGTATCAGTAGATACGCCGACCTAACTCAGAATCTGCGCCGTCCTAAGTTTAAGTGTATTCTCAAACTGAGATACACTTAAACCTAGCTAAGATACGACAGCCTGTGCCGTCGTATCTTAGGGTGCAATATTTAGGCTGGCCGCTAGGTGGAGCTTCCGTTAAGTTTGGCGTAGAATATGTAAATGACTAGATACGCCTATTCACGAACGTACATGCGCCCGTCGCAGTAAAGATATGCCGTTTACGTAAGGCATTTTCAGGCGTAAAGTTATTCCATCAAATAGCTGGACTAGTCAATGTTAAGTATGGCCGTCGTTCCCGCGTCGAAATTTGAAAATTTTACGTCGTCCGTCGTCCGTGAATAGGGCTGGACGTAATTTACGTTCACGTCGAAACCAATACGTCCTTGCGGCGTACTTTGGCGCAATGCACACTGGGATATGTACGCGGACGACGCCCCCTCAGCCTAATTTGAATTAGGCGCGCTTACGCTGGCCCCATTTACGCTACGTCGCCGTAAGTTAGGAGGCAAGTACTTTGTGAATACAGTACTTGCCTCTCTGACCTAAGGCGGCGTAGCGGAAATACGATACGCTACGCCGCCTTAAAGTTGCGGCAAGATACCTGAATCCAGCTAAATATCAATAACTCCAAAGTTAGCTGGTAACAGGCCTCTGGTGTGGTTCGGTCTAATGTGTACTTCCCATTTATACCAGGCTGGGGACTTGCACACTCACAGCACACATGTTACCTTAATGCACTTACACCTGGATTTCCCCTATGCATACTGTGCTATAATGGATACTTCCATATGTTTGGAGTTAATTGATGGCTCTGTGTATTGTCTATAAAATATATATATATATATAATTTTTTTTTAATTAAAACTGAAGAAAGGAGATCTTGCAATGGATTTTATTAAAAATATCAGTTGTTTATTATCACAGTGCTTTGGTAAACCCAATACCATTTGTCTCATGACAGGTTTGCTTTAGAGGCGCAGAGAGCAGTCAGGTGCGGCCGTGTGAATCATTACTACACGGCCTGAGTGCCAACAGTTATTCCTGTCCCTTCAGGCTTATTCAAATGAGCTATAGTCAAATCTAGCCGTGTGGATCGGTTTTCTGTGTAATCCACAAGCATGTATAACTGTTTCCCTGGAACTGATCTTATGTTCACATCACTGTATACTCGTTAGATAAACAGGGCTGCATTCAGGTCCAATACCTCTGCGCTTATGTGTCTCAGTCCCTGGAATGAATTCTTGCATATATATAAGGCCTGAGCATCACTGCTTGTTTGCAACACCTTTTAGCACCAGAGGTTTTAAGCTGGCCATACACATTACAATCTGATTCTACAATCTCTATATATTCAACTTTAAATTTACCAGGATTGGGTATCGTGATGGCCTACCTATACAATTGTATCAAGTCCTAGCTGTTGATGAATTTACATGAACCATTTTACTTTCTGCTATAAAACATACCTAATAAAAAAAATGTAAAAAGCCAAATTTCTTCATAAATTTAGGACAAAATGTATTCTGCTACATTTTTTTTCTGAAAAAATCCCAATAAGCGTATATTGGTTATAGTGTCTACAAACTATGGGATATATAGTTATGTCATTTTTATTTATTTTTTACTAGTAAGGATCAGCAACTTACAGTTGGACTAGGATATTGCGGCGCACAAATGCACCTAATTGACACTTTTTGGGAAACCAGTGACACCAATACAATGATTAGTGCTAAAAATATGCTCTGTCACTGGCTAGGAAGGGGTTAACATCTAGGGTGATCAAAGGGTTAAATGTGTACCTAACATGTGTTACTGTGTTTACTAAGCACTATGCTGTTTTTTAATTACTGCTTTGCAGGACGAAAAAACAGTACATTGCTGCTGCCAGAAGAGAGCCCTGTGTTTGTTTATTTACACAGTATTCTCTTCGGCAATCTCCACAGCCGATTGTCGGGCGCTAGCGACCAATCAGTGGTCGACAGCTGCTAATCGGTTGGTTCTGCAGCCAATCACAGCACGTGCAGATCACGTACTAGGTATGTGATCCGGCGCAGAGTATATCTGTGGTGGGCAGTCATTGAGCAGTTAATATTGCACAATCATATTGTGGCATGTATGGTCAGCTTAACCACTTGAGCCCCAGACCATTTCGCTGGCCAAAGACCAGGCCACTCTTTGCGATTCGGCACTGCATCATTTTAACTGACAATTGCACGGTTGTGCGACGCTGCACCCAAAACAAAATTGACATCATTTTTTTCCCACAAATAGAGCTTTCTTTTGGTGGTATTTGTTCACCTCTGCGGTTTTTATTTTTTGTGCTATAAACAAAAATAGAGCGACAATTTTGAAAAAAATGTTTTTTACTTTTTGCTATAATAAATATCCCAAAAATATATAAAAGAACATTTCTTTTCCTCCATTTAGGCCGATACGTATTCTTCTACATATTTTTGGTAACAAAAATCACAATAAGCGTTTATTGATTGGTTTGCATAAAAGTTATAGTGTCTTCAAATTAAGGGATAGTTTTATGGCATTTTTTATTACTAATTTTTTTTTGTACTAGTAATGGCGGCGATCAGCGATTTTTATTATGACTGCGACATTATGGCAGACACATCGGACACTTTTTACACCATTTTGGGACCATTGTCATTTTGACAGCGATCAGTGCTATAAAAATGCACTGATTACTGTAAAAATTACAGTGAAGGGGTTACCCTGTAGGGGCACTGGAGGGGTTAAGTGTGACCTAGGGAGTGCTTCTCCTTCCCCTGTTAGGGGGCGCGGCTTGCCATGACACGTCACTGATCGCTCTTCCCGGAACAGACGATCAGTGACATGTCAGGGGAAGGACAGGGAGATCTTCCCGTTCTTCAGCTCTGTGACCCGATTGCAGGACACCAACGGACATCGAGTCCGCAGGTCCCGCGGGCACGGCCGGCGGTGCGCGACCACACGGCTCGCAAATATAAGGGGACGTATATATACGCCCATTTTCGAAGCCGTGCCATTCTGTCAACTTGTATCCTCGTGCGGCGGTCAGGAAGCGGTTATAGCAAACTTTGCAGCAAGCTGCAAGGTTCACTTAATAAATCAAGTCCCCTCAGGGGTCTCCAAACTTTTTAGTACAGTACACTGTATATTTTACAAAAATGTGCAGGTTGAGAAAAATCTATTTCAGAAAGGAATGACCCCCCCTTACATCAGGGTCTCCTTCAGAGTTCCCTTTACATTAGGCTCCCAGTCAAAGTCCACCATATACATCTGGTCCTCATCAGAGTCACTCCTTACATCAGGATCCCCATCAGATTGCCCCTTAGCCCTCATTCCCATTTTTACAGCAAGGTCAATTTTCCAGTACTTTGCTCTTACCAATGGAAAAGATAAGAGGAGGCCTTGTGTTGCCTTGTACACACGACCAAGTTTCTCGGCAAAAACCAACAAGAAACTTGCTGGGATTTTTTTTTTTTGCAGAGGAAACCGGTCGTGTGTACATCTTTCGACGAGGAAACTGTCGAGGATCCCCTCGAGCCAAAAAGAGAGCATGTCTTCTTTTTCCTCGACGGGAATGGAGAAACTTGCCTTGTCGAGTTCCTCGATAGCCTAACAAGGAACTCGTCGAGGAAAACGATGTGTTTCGCCCGTCGAGTTCCTCGGTCGTGTGTACGAGGCTCAAGAGTCACATGGTCCCCTTGGTCATGGACATCTTCTATCAGCCTACATTTTTACCCACCATCCAGACATTTTTAAGACAATACCCTTTCTAAAGCAGCTCCACCCTTAATGCTTTTTTTATGCTCAGAATTAGGTAGGGCGATGTTGTAAAACAACAAACTACTGCTCCAGTCCTGGACATTAGTGTCTGCAGCCGCGGTGTGCAAGGCCGCCGGTCATATGGAGCTTTTAGTGATGTGCATGGAAGAAACTTGCCTGAGATATTTTACTTCAGCTGTTCTGTGCATGACGAGGATTCTCAGTTATGATATGTTTTCTCAGCTCAATCAAAGCCGGATCTCCAGACATAAATAAATTGGCCAAGTGTCTATATAAACATTGTGGTTTCTCAGTCACACACACGCTGTGTCAACACATGCATTTTGTAGCACAGGTTTTAGCAAATTACACATAAATCATACACACAGTCATAGCACTGTGACTCTGCTGTTTACCAACATTTATTTCATTAAGGCAGTTTAATATTACCCAGCATGCATAGCATAAGGGAGCCACGTTGTGTTAAACACATGAGAGACATATCTAATGATATTACAGATATACTTGTCCTTACTTAGCTAATTATGGACCTTGGACATACCAGCTCCACCTTCTCCACCTTCCTTCTCTCGACCCCCCAGCTATCTTTTCTTTCTGCTGTCCAGGGAATTTGACATCATCATTTGACATTTTTTGGCTATGTAATTTTAGTGCCATTTGGGAATTTCCGGAGGCAATATCTCTACAATAAAGGTGTAACGGTCACCACCGTTTACGACCTTCCATCAACCCACGACAGCTTATCGACACTCCACAATCAGGCAAACGAACACGACCCATAAGAATTCCCCCCAGACACGAGACACACAGCTCTGTGTTCTGGTTTCAAATGCAATACAACTTTAATGGTTCACTTAGCTTTCTTATATACAGTACAGCATGTTAAAGTTAATCACAGGAACAATGAACTCCCCAACCACACATCACACCTTGGGGGGCTTCAATCACATTCTTTGAGCTAATTACTAATTGTAACAGAATGCATTATCCAGACAGCCTGGCTCCGCATATAGCTTGACAAGTCACATCTATTATCCATAGAATTCACAGTGTTAGCATCACACAATTAGTTCCCCTCAATCCACATCGTACACAGACTTTCTGTCTCCGACAAAAAGGTATTCACACCTGATCATCAATGGGCTTTAAACAGTGTTATCACACAATGGAAAGGTCTTAGGAGCAGACCTGAATTAACACCTCTACAGCCTTACACAATGGTTAATGGAATATCTTAGGAGTCTATTGACCTGGTTTGGGTCAACATTAACCAACAACTTGTAATATCTCAGATCCTGCAATATGAGCTATCAGTAATGTCCCCTATTCTGTAATTTAGGATATAATTTCTCAGTCACCCTATGGCCCTATTGGACATAAGGTGACCCTAGACATAAGACTCCTTGGTGACGCCGGTACAGGAGTACCCCTCATCCTTCCAAAGTCTCTGTTTGTCACGGATCATTCCGTTACAAAAGGCATATAGAAAGTAGGATACTATACAATGATAACAACCACACAAAACTGGTTGTTTGGATAACTTTGTCTTTCAAGCCTTGGCTTGAGTTTGAAGATGCTTAAAGGGGTTGTAAAGATTTGTTTATTATTTTCTAAATAGGTTCCTTTAAGCTAGTGCATAGTGCATTGTTGGTTCACTTACTTTTTCCTTCGATTTCCCTTCTAAATGTTTTTTTCTTTGTTTTCTTTGTCTGAATTTCTCACTTCCTGTTCCTCCTCAGTAAGCTGTTCTGGCTGACTAACCCGCCAAAACAGCTTGGATGATGGGGGCAAGCTTACTGAGGAGAAACAGGAAGTGAGAAATTCAGACAAAGAAAAAAAACATTTAGAAGGGAAATCGAATGAAAAGGTAAGTGAACCAACAATGCACTAGCTTAAAGTGGTTGTAAACCCTCGGGAACAAGTTACACCTACAGGTAAGCCTAGATTAAGGCTTACCTGTAGGTGCTTGCAATATCTCAGAGACCTACATGGTCTCTGAGATATTTGCAATTTTCCAAATGACACCTTCAACGGCGCATGTGCTGTTTTGAAAGGGCACGCTGTGCCGTTTCAAGCTGGGGTCATGCCGTTAAAGGCGGCTCCTGCGCGCATGCACGGGAGTGACGTCACGCGACTCCGGACAGTCACAGAGCCGGAGTTCGTGGCCCTGGAAGAAAAGGGGTGAAGAATGGATGCTCGTTGCCATGGAGGAAGACAGTGACATTGCGGGCTTCTGCTGCAGGTAAGTGTCACATAATGGGCTACTATGAGGTGCATAGTAGCCCATTATGCTTTACCTTTGCAGGGAGACATAGAGGTAATAAACCCCATCAGGGTTTACTTCCTCTTTAAAGGAACCTATTTAGAAAATAAAAAACAAACCTTTACAACCCCTTTAACTCAGTTTCATGTTTTATTGTATGGCTGCTCATATAATAAGAATTACTGGTAATTATTAATCCTTCTTGCTTTTGAGTAGATCAGCAATCCAAGGATCCACTAGAAGGAGATTTACTATGCAGCGACCTCAAAGAAAACAGCCCTGAAGACCAGGCCAGGAACAAGTCTCAGGAGTACCAAGGAGATGAGAAGGGGAAGTCAACATTTCTGACCAAAGGCAACTCAAGCCCTTCCACACCAGGTATGCTGCCAAACTCTTACTTCAACTCTGTTTACCCTAAATCAGGCATGTCCAAAGTCCGGCCCGGGGGCCAAATGTGGCCCCCTTGTTGATTTAATATGGCCCCCCTGGGGATTTGGATATATATATTGTTTGTGGCCCCCAGGGCCACAAAAGATATATACTGTAATTATTGGCACTGCCTTGGAGGGGACAGGGAGGGGGCAGGACAAGCGCCATCAGATTACATGAAGAGAATCTCCTATTGGAAGTCCCGTCTCCTGGGATGCCATTGGACGACTGTTATGTCTATCATAGGAGGCGGGACTTTGTATTAAAGAGGCCACAGAGTAAACAAGAGATTCTCCTGTTTATAATCTGTCGGCACTCGTCCCGCCCCCCTCGCTCTGCCCTCCGAGGCTGCAGATGGGCATCGTTCAGGCTGCATTCATGGCACATGTGAGGCTGCATTTATGGCACATGTGAGGCTGCATTCATGGCACATGTGAGGCTGCATTTATGGCACATGTGAGGCTGCATTTATGGCACATGTGAGGCTGCATTTATGGCACATGTGAGGCTGCATTGGTCGCAATGGTAAGGCTGCATTGATTGCATTGGTAAGGCTGCATTCATGGCAATGGTAAGGCTGCATTCATGGCAATGGTAAGCCTGTGCGTGTTATACGCCGATAAGTACGGTATATCCAAATAACACGCCCAAGCTCATCCTTAGTCCTAAGCAGCGCTCTGGGATTCATTGGAGCCACAAAAGAAATATATACAGTATATCCCAATAACACGCCCAAGCTCATCTCTTCACCACACACAGCCAAAAAGGCAAGATAATTCTTGTTGGGCCGTATATTAGTGCTTAGACGAACACACTTAGACCGAATTTTAATGGTTCAAAGAATGTCAGGCAAAATAGTCGGCCCTCATGCATGTTCACTTCATCAAATCTGGACCTCTTTGAAAAAAGTTTGGACACCCCTGCCCTAAATAGAGACGGGAAGAAGGCTGGCCACACACTATACAATTTTCCTTCACATTTACCAAACCCATATAATATGAGGTCAAACCTAAACACTTTCAATTTGTATGCCAAGAAGCAGACCTTTACATTACATAGGTAAAGGTAAATCTAAAGGAAGGAAATTGAATAAAAAAATTGTTTGTAGCGTGCGTAATCCTGTAGGATAAGGTGACCAGATTTTTTAAATTAAATCCAGGGACATATTTTTTCTTTACTAGTAATGGCAACAATCAGCGACTCTCTGCCCGTCGCCACCCGCCTCACAGCCTCCCAAGTCTTACTCTTCGGGCCCTGGCTACTACTGGATGGGGAGCGGAGGAAGATCACTCCGCCAGGGAAGGCAAGGAGATAGGCAGGTGGCTGGCCAAGATTTGAGCCAAGGCAGAAGAAAATGCGAGCGAAGCTGAATGGGCATGAGACCGAAACTGAAGAAATATTCCCTCTGCTCTGACCAGCACATGATCATCAGAAAGGGGCACAGATAATGGGAAAAATACAACCCCCCTATGCTAGTAGGCACGGCGGAGCAGGGGGGGTGTAATTCTATTTTTTTTTCATTTTAATTCTGCACTGACTGTCTTTGAAATTGTCCCTGCCCCCTATTAAATCCAATCTGGGGACAAAACCAGGGACAGACTTGGTCCGGGGACAGTGTCCCCAAACTGGGGATGTCTTGTCACCCTACTGTAAAAGCTTCTGGTATTTTGCCGATTTTTGCCTCATCTCAGCCCCACAGCCAGACACACGGTATTTCTCACAGACAGGTGCACAACTTCCACTCGTTACTCCAATGATCGTCTAGGGGTTTTAGTGTTGTTTTTGTTGTTTTATCTTAGCTTAGGAACTTGATCAGTAGAAGGGGTTATAGCGGTATACTCAGGACCGATCCGCCCTATAGGCTCACTATGCAAGCCGCTTAGGGCCCCACAAAGCTGCGGAGGGCCCCCCAAATTACTAGAGGCCCCCATCTGGTGAGAAGTCATTTTTAGCCCCTCACCCCGCTTCTTAACTCACTGGCTGCATGGGAGAAGAGGTAAGAAGCCACCACTCCCGCTTCTCACTTTAATGTATGATGTAATTTCTGACAGCAGAACACCCCCTCCCCCTAATTCTCAACTTTAATCTTTAATGTGACATGTCAGTCACTGTCGGCAGCGACAACCCCCCCCCCCCCCGCGCGCTTCTCAACTTTAATGTCACATGTCATTTTGCTTAGGGCCCCAGGGAGGTCAGGATCGGCACTAGGTATACTCCAGTTAAACGATTCACACTTGAGGACAGCTTTTTTCTCAATAGAACTGTGTAGCAGACTGTACAACTCCTTCCTCTGTAGAAGGAGTTGAATGGACCCTGCTCTTCAAGACACCAGCCGGAGTCCCCTTTAGCCTACACCCAGCAGCTGACAGCACCCAGAAGGGGATTCAGCAACACCAGTCTCTAGGATCCCTTTACTGGGTCTGTATTCACAAGGCCTTGGTCACAGGTCACCTTCTGCCGTGATATCAGACAGGATCCATGGGCATCCTCCCTTAGGCCTGGTTCACACCTATGCTTTTTTTGTGATTTTTGCATTTTGCAGATTTGCACTACAGAACGTGTTCCATAGGAAACCATGTTAAATGGACTGTAATGCAAATATGCAAGATGCAAAAAACACTAAAAATGCATAGGTGTGAACCAGGCCTCAGTCAGCTTTCAGGAGAACCCTGGGTTTTAGCATTCACTTTCAGGCCCTCAGGTCACCCACCTGAGGCCACACGGCAGCTTGTGCTCGGGAGAAGCGACAGGCCCCCTCCCCAATTAGACCTCTCCTCTCTGGGGGAAGACCTAGATCACTAAATATATATACCAGCACCCAGCACGCCCAGGGGCACCACTCCCTGTAATTGGCTGGGAAGGCATTCATATTCATGCTGCTGATGCATGGGTCACTCCTGCTCATCCAGAGCAGGAGTGACCTGCCCGGATCATTTGAATTAGGCGGGCTTGCGCCGGAGGGATTTACGATACGCCGCCGCAACTTTACAGGCAAGTGCTTTGTGAATCAAGCACTTGCCTGTAAAACTTGCAGCGGTGTAACGTAAATGCGATACGTTACGCCGCCGCATATGTACCTGAATCTGGCCCTAAGGATGAAGGTTTCATGATTGAGGAAGCAAAGGTGGAGCATTAGTCAAACAAAGCAGCACTATTTAAGTAAGGCTTATATATTACTATCCGGTAAGGAAACATACAGGAAACTATTGAGCGATCTCACAGTAGGGTATATAAAATACAATAAGTTATAAAAATTATCTTGCATAGAGATCATGTAGGTGGGGTTCTTACAAAAACAGAATATAGGGGTCTGTTTAAACAGTACCTGGTAACTTCATACCTTTATCATATACTGAAGGTACAAAGAAAAGAAATCTGCGAGGGCCTATCATAGCGAGGATTGATAGTTTGACCTGAAATTTGACAATAGAGCTTGATAAAAAAAAAAGACTTGGAGCATATGCTGCATAAACTGTCCTAATCCAAATGGATGAATGAGCACATTTGGGTGTCTTTAGATATATCCTTTAGAGATGTATCCTTACTGTACACTTACTGTACTGTACTCTTTTGGACTACAAGCTATCCAACAATATTTGACTCAGTCTGGGTCCTTCAATTCAAATTAAGCAAGATTAAAGCGGTTGTAAAGGAAAAACATTTTTTTCATAATAAGCATCCTTTACCTGCAGACATTCCTCTTTTCACTTCCTCATTGTTCGTTTTTGCTCAGAAGTTGCTCTATTTCTTCTCTGTTCTGTTCACTTCCTGCTTGTCTGATTTTACTGACCACCGTGACGGGAGGCTTTACTGCGGTGGTCAGTGACGTGCTCACCCCCTCCTGGGAACTATATCTGTGTGGTAGGACGCTCTCTACGTGTTAGAGACTTCAAGGAGGTGTGAATTACTGGGCGTGCCGCAATGCATACTGGGAAATGTAGTTCTTACATGAACGAGCGATGCAAACCAGGAAGTGAATGAGAGAACAGAAACTAGAATGCCGGAGGTGATATAGGTGAAGGAATTTAATAGATATTTACTCGTTTTTTAACAGAATCATTACACTATTCTGTCTGTCTACCTTGCAGACATTAATTTTAGGCAAAAAATGTTTTTCCTTTACAACTCCTTTAATTGTGGAAGGTACTGAATTCGTCCTTAGTTACACTTATTTTTCATTCTTTGACAAACTGTATACCCATAACAAGGGTAAAGCCATGGGAGCCAAATTCTCTCTAAGTTATGCCAGTTTGATCATGGGGTATTGGGAGAAATTTCACATTTGGCCATTCTGGGCAAGCCTGATTTGCTACTCTAGATACATTGATTATCAACATTTGGGTAGATAGTGAGAAACAGATGAGTGAATGTATTCCCTGTTACGACATCATCATCATTATGACATCATCCATTTGACATAGAACTCACATATGTAGTGGACAGGCAGCCTTTAGTATTTTTGATTCATGGAGAAATTATTTATTTATCTCTAAAGCACATTTTAAACCAGAGATTGGAATTCTTATTTACATGACATAAAAGGCTCTGATAAAAAGAGGTGGGAACCCAGAAACACATCATAATTGCTTTCTGTTGCCATTTGTGGACATCAGAGGCATGTAAAGATTTTTCAAACCTTTCCAGTGTTTTACAGTCTATCAGTCAGTTGAGTTGTGTATGCTTATATGCTGCTTCGTTTATATATGACTAATTTTTTTTCATATAATACATGGTAGAATGTGCTTCACAAGACCAGTGCAGTCCTTTTTTCCCCTTTTGTATGTCACCACTGGATTTCTTTGAATACTCAGGCAATGCAGGCAGTTCATGGTTGGTGGGAGGGGCCAGCACAGACAAAACGTGGCGTTTTTAACCGCGGTTTTGTATAGGTCATTGTCGGGTATGGAGAACGCCGAAGCTGCCCGATATGCCGCGAAAAAAAAGGGTCCGGGACTTGTTTGAGCTTCAGGCGTTCGGCGTTTCGGCGTTCGGCGTGGAGATGTGAACCATCTCCATAGAGAATCATGTTATTTCTCCCCTCCAGCGTATTGTAGCGTCGCGCTTCGGGCGTTTTGTCGCCTAGGTGTGAATGCAGCCTAACTCAGAACTCCTCTCAAGACCCTTCAGCCCTGAGGCAAGCAGTGGGATGGCTCTTGGTAGGAGTTATGCAAATATGTAAATGCTGTGATGGGCGAATGTCAGTCTAGAGGAGTATTCCTAGGAGGGCTGTATTTACATGCAGACTGCCCTAGGTAATGGCAACATGCAATGTTTAGCCTCCATGATTTAAAGAACTGAAATCAAACAAGGGTTGGATGCTACATGTCATCTTAAGGAAACAATGTAGGCTCTGTCTGACTTCTATCTGCGGCTTCTAATGCTCACAGTGTGCAGTGAAATCAGAGAAAGCAATTTCAGCATAGTAGAGGAGCCTGTACAATTGTGCAAGACTGACGCTTAGGCTTAGGCTGGAGTTCAGCTTTAATAATCAAGAATATTCCAGTAGACTCTATTATATGGTTTGGTGTAAAGTATTATTTTATCCTTCTTCTCATTGCATTTTCCAGGCATTTCGCTGTCCTTGCTTCCTCTAAAGGCCTACAGTTCTCCTGGATTGTCCGCCTTCTACAAGCAGAACTTTTCCTGGGACTCCCTACATTCTGCCTACAGCTTCAAGCAAATTCCATCCCATCTACACCCCTCCATGCTACAGCACTCTTTAAACCTGTACAATAGTTCTTCTACAACTAACTCAGAGTATGACCTTCCCCTTAATTACAGCATGGGGTACACTTCAGCTATGGAAACCTACCACTGTGTACAGTGCAGCAAAGTAAGTTTGTGTTCATTGGTTTGTTATTTAATGAAGGTGGTTGACCCTGCATGGGCTAAACATTGGGTCACTTTAAAGTGGTTGTAAACTTCAGAAATGAAATATGAACAAAGCATATACCTCTATAGTGTGTACTTATCTCAATTAACCACTTCATTACTGGGCACTTAAACCCCCTTCGTGCCCAGACCAATTTTCAGCTTTTAGCGCTGACGCATTTTGAATGACAATTGCGCGGTCATACAACACTGTACCCAAATTATATTTTTATCATTTTTTCCCCCACAAATAGAGCTTTCTTTTGGTGGTATTTGATTATCCCTGCGATTTTTATTTTTTGCGCTATAAACAAAATAAGACAGAAAATTTGGAAAAAAAAACACAATATTTTTTACTTTTTGTTATAATAATATCCCATTTAAAAAAAAAAAAAAATTTCCCTCGGTTTAGGCCGATACGTATTCTTCTACATATTTTTGTTAAAAAAAAATCGCAATAAGCGTATATTGATTGGTTTGCGCAAAAGTTAAAGCGCCTACAAAATAGGGGATAGATTTATGATTTTTTTTTTTTTTACTAGTAATGGCGGTGATTTGCGATTTTTTTTGTCAGGCCTGCGATATTGCGGCGGACATATCGAACACTTTTGACACAATTTTGGGACCATTCACATTTATACAGCGATCAGTGCTATAAAAATGCACTAATTACTGTATAAATGTGACTGGCAGTGAAGGGGTTAACACTAGGTGGTGAGGAAGGGGTTAAATGTATTCCCTCATTGTGTTCTTACTGTGTGGGGGGAGGGGACTGACTGGGGGAGGTGACCGATGCTGTGTCCCTATGTAAAGGGACACAGATCGGTCTCCTCTCTCCCTCACAGCACGTGGATCTCTGTGTTTACACACAGAGCTCCACGTCCTGCTGTGTCACCGACGATCGCGGGTGTCTGGCGGACATCGCGCCCGCCAGGCACTCACATCGGCTCCCGAGCGATGCGCCGGGCACGTTGTTTCCCCGCTGCGCGCCCCCAGTGGCGCGCACGGGGAACAACAACAACAGGACGTCCAGGGACGTCCACCTGGCACTTGAGAGCCGCGCTGTGGACGTCTTTTGTCCATAGCGCGGATCCCAAGTGGTTAAGAGGGCTGAGGCCCCGTACACACGACCAAGTTTCTCGGCAGAATTCAGCCAGAAACTCAATCGGAGCCGTATTCTGCCGAGAAACCCGGTCGTGTGTACACTTTTGGCTGAGGAAACAGACGAGGATCTCATCGGGCCAAATAGAGAACATGTTCTCTATTTCCTCGTTAGTCAATGAGGAAACTTGGCTCGCCGAGATCCTTGGCGGCTTCACAAGGAACTCGACGAGCAAAACGATGTGTTTTGCTCGTGGAGCTTCTCGGACGTGTGTACGGGGTCTCAGTGTGGCCCTGTGCTTATGATCAGTCTCATTAGTCAATAATTTTAAAGACTCCCATGCAAAGAGGAAGAGGAAGCAATTAACTTACAGAGAGTTAAAAAAAATCTGATGGAATATGGAGACTGCCATAGCTAAGCTTTCTGTCTACCTTGCTTCCTAGCTGTTAAACTGATCGAATGTATTTAAAGTAAAACTAAAGGCAAAACTTTGTTTCTTTTTCAATGTAGTAAGGAAGGGTTATAAACCCTGAATTTTTTTTTTTTTGTTTGCCATCTGCATCCCATTGGGGAGATTTACCTTCAATTCCTGTCCCATAGCCAAATAGGAAGTAGGAAAAAAAATAACGGAATCCCTTGGGGACCCCCAGATCACCGGAACTAGTGTCCCCATTGGAGAATTTCCCCTCTATTACTTTTCTGGGAGCAAATCAAAATTAGGGTTTTCTTTTACTTACCTAACGGGGGGCACAGACAGCAATAAAAACTTAATAGGTGTTCTAAACCATCTCCATTATATCCGAAACTAAGAAAAAAAGTTTTGCCTTTAGTTATACTTTAACACTTCCTGTGGACCAGGCTTGTAGCAAGTGCTTTTATTGCTGTCCCTGCCACCATTGCAGAGATTTACCTTCATTTTGAGACCAGTTGTCCACACAATCTCTCTAATGGGGACACTCACAACAATAAAACATAACTAGTTCTAATTTGGCTGGAATTCCATTTTTAAGGCTCTCTGTATATTTTCATGCAGGTCTTCTCTACGTCCCATGGTCTTGAGGTACATGTACGAAGATCTCACAGTGGGACCAGGCCGTATGTTTGCGAAATTTGTGGAAAGTCATTTGGTCATTCAGTGAGCCTGGACCAGCACCTGAACGTCCACTCACAGGTGAGGATCAAACTGATGAATAGTTGGAGACTACCAGGTGCGATCCCCTGAAATATGGGCACTGCTAAGTGGAGGTGGGCATGATCTTAGCAGCAAAGGGGGAACATTTACCGGTATGCTGTTCCTGTACATGATTGTGTAATCTCTGACAATTTGAGCTACTGAAGCTGAGAGGCCACAAATAAAATAAGTTAAAATATTCCTTTCCTAAAGAAAATACGAGAGCTACCCTTGCTGATTTTCTTCTAAAATACTCATTGACTACCTAATCTGACCCTTTGGATTTAATACTTTCTGGGAACCTTCCAACCTCCACCAAAAATGTACTTACCAGCTTTGGTTGAAACTTAGAAATTTTCCTTCACTGATTAATTTCTGACTTCTTTCAGGAAAGGAGCTTTGAGTGCAAGATGTGTGGAAAGACATTTAAGCGCTCCTCTACCTTGTCTACCCATCTGCTCATCCACTCTGACACACGGCCCTACCCCTGTCAGTTCTGTGGCAAGCGCTTCCATCAAAAGTCTGACATGAAAAAGCATACTTACATTCATACAGGTAAGTGATCACTGAACATGTACCAATATAATGATAGTTTTGTGCTGGAAGAACAGCCTGCCTGTCCCGGTCAGACATCAGCTGACCCCCCCCAAACCCCCCGCCACTGTACACAGTCATTCACTTGAAAGATCAGAACGCCTCCCAACTTTTGAACTTGAGAATGAGGGACATTTCAGGTTGACAGTAACCTGTGGCGCAGCAGCAACAAAAAGTGGGTGTGGAAAAACACGATAGTGGTAGGGGCTTAAAAGTGAAGTATGGGTTTCTTTTTTAGATTTATAGTTAACTAGGTGCGATGCTGCATCTGTCCCCCGGGGCCTCTGCACTGAAAACCGAGCGATCAAACTCCTCCGATCACTCGGTTTTCAGAGCTCCCTGAGCAGAGAGCTGTAGACTTTCAGTCACAGCTCTTCTCCCTCCTTGATCATTGGAGCGCTGAGCTGTGGAGGGGGCGGAGCGGCCATCTCAGGCACTCACTGAGAGGCTGAGACGGGTGTCAGTCCAGGCACCTGACGGATCTAGACTTCCATTGTCGGGATGATGCGGTGCCTAGACTGATATCCGTGATGTCAGCAGATTGTGGACTTCAGACTGCTTTCTGCTGAAAACGGGTCACGGGAGTGCAAAACGAATTGCACTCTTGTGATCCATAGGAGAAGCCCAGCCAAACAAGCTTTAAGGTAGTGGCTAAATGAAACCTGGGCTTCCTTGTACCTATAATAGGGTGAACAGACATCCCTGGTTTCCAGGGACAGTCCCCTGATTGAGCACACTGTCCCCGGACCAAGTCTGTCCCCGGTTTTATCCCTGGATTGGATTGCAACAGGGGCTGGGGCAATTTGAAAGACAGTCAGTGCAGAATGAAAATAATAAAATCTGAATTACACCCCCCCGCTCCGCCGCTCCTATTAGATTAGGGGGTGTCTTTTTTCTATTATCTGTGCCCCTTTCTGAGGATCATGTGCTGGTCTGAGTGAAGGGAATATTTCTTCAGTTTCGGGTGCCCATTCAGCTCCGCTCATATGTTCTACTGCCTTGGCTCAAGTCCCGGCCAGCCGCCTGTCTGTTTATCTCCTTGCCTTTCCTGGCAGAGTGATCTTCCTCCGCTCCCCACCCAGTAGTAGCCGAGGCCGGAGAGTAAGACTTGAGAGGCTGTGAGGCACGTGGTGGTGGCGATGGGCAGAGAGTCGCTGATTGCCGCCATTACTAGTAAAAAAAAACAATATGTCCCCGGATTTCATTTTAAAAATCTGGTCACCTTAACCTATAAAATATGCTGTGACACAAGCTATAGTCTCAGGAGTTTATATAAACCTCATGTCATGTGGTTTGGTGGCCACAAACATGCTGCCATCAACAATTAATCTCACAAGGGAAGCATGGTTGCAAGCTGTGTAGGACATGGAACGCCCCTTTCCAGCACTGTGTTCCAGTGTAAGCCAACCCTGAGGGAGAGAGATGTGAGAGAAAGAGAAAAAGAAGAATGACTATGGTATATGGAAGAAATGAAGTAGGGATCACTATGGTATATGGAAGGCAGGAAGAGAGGATCACTATGATACATGGAAAGCAGGAAGGATCACTATGGCACATGGAAGGCAGGAAGGATCACTATGGTACATAGAAGAAAGGAAGGAAGCATCACTCTGTTACATTGAAGGTAGGAAGGGAGAGAGAAGGTGAGCTCAGTCACAGGCTGGGTCCAGTCGCCCGAGGCTGCCTGGTCTCCAGAGCACTGCTTTAAAATTCTTGCCCACACAACCTCTTTACAGGCACAGCATTGGCTGCATGCCAGTGGTTGTGGGCAGATACAGAGGACATGGGAAGGAGGTGGTGCAGACCTAGCTTACCTGTTGGGTGAGTAAGTGGGCAGGTGACTGTGAGGCTGGGCTCTGAGCATTTCAGTCTTGCTAGCTGCCGGGGGGGGGGGGGGGGCGCACACCTACCAGCTGGATTAGTGGAGTCAAACGCCAAATCTTGTTCTGGCACTGGGCGCCTCTGTGGGATTCAGCAGGATTCACGGGACACCGGAATTTACCGAAAACCCCAGGATGGTCCCGGCGAATCTGGAATGGTTAGGAGGTATGAGATCAGTGTACTGTTGCTTGTCCACCCCCAGTTCTCCAAGACTCCTATGCAACTGACAACAAAGAGCAGGTAACTACAGCCATCTTTCCTATACAGTGTAGTTAGAATAGGCTTAGAATGGGGATGAGAGTATAGTTAGTATATGAATGGAACCTCTCTACCCCCTGGCCCCTGTTGAACTGATAGGCCTTGGGCCCAGTACAGAAGGGCAAGCTCTACTACCCTATTGCTGGCCCTCAGTCTATGTATCTGAAGAGCTGTTAAAATGTACAAGTTACTTTACATCAGCATGAGCAATGCAAAGGTTTACTTTAAATTAAAATTAGGCTGCAGAAATGTATAAGTTCTCCATCTTGCAGTGTGTGGGGGATTACCATAGTTCGGAAACAGATGATTAAAGGCTCCTTTTTCTTGTTTCATTTTTAGGAGAAAAGCCACACAAGTGTCAGGTCTGCGGAAAAGCATTCAGTCAGAGCTCCAACCTCATCACACACAGCCGCAAGCACACAGGATTCAAACCGTTCACCTGTGATTTGTGCGGGAAAGGCTTTCAACGCAAAGTGGACCTTCGCAGACACAAAGAGAACCAGCACGGAATAAAATGACTGTTAACAGCAGCTCCCATCTGCGTATACAAGGACCATCCATTCTCTGATTCTTCACTTTTGGGAAGACAGACGAGGAGATCTCTGCAACCAAGTTCTCAGCTTTGCCACCCACCCAGTTTATTAATAGGGGGGGTCTCACTCCCTTACTGGATTTTTCTTGTAGTTAAAATGTAACTTGCCAAAAGTTTTGTTTTTCTAGTTTTTGCAAGAGTAAGGAAGGTTGACAAGCTCTGTCAGATTTTAATTGCCTGTGTTCCAATTAAGGAGATTTCTCATCACTTCCTGTCCCAGATGTAGCGCCAACCCAAGGGCCGCTGAGTTGTGTTCCAGCCTCTTCTCCTACTAGTGCAGCAGCAGTCAGGCAAACAGCAATTATCACTCCTCTGACTCAGAAAACAGACTAGGGCTGCCTTTTTTTAAGTTTATTGCATATTAGCTTGGATGGGGCTTACGGAACTGTGGGATACTCCAGAACACTGAACAGGAATGTGAATGTAAAACTCTTTCCTTTGAAGCTACTTCCTAGCACAGTTCTTTGAGCACTGAGACACCATTAGCAATGTTCCAGGCAATGCTGTATCCTGGCCTAGGCCAACAAGGCCCAGGCCTGGGGCAGCACGGACAGTGTTGCCGCCGGCTTGTGCTACACTGTTAGGCAAAATAGTTTAGCGCCCCCATAAATCGGCCGCACTGCTTCCAAAATGTGGGCGGTTGGCATTCTGCAACTGTGGGGGGGGGGGACGTCTCTTCAATTTTTTAACCATCCCTGTCCCATTGCAGAGATTTACATTCACTTCCTGTCCCATAGCCAAACAGGAAGTGAGAGGAAATCTATGCAAATTAAGGGAATCCATTGCCCCCCTCCCCCCAGGCCATCAGAACTAGTGTCCCCACTTGAAAATTTCAGGGTGGGTCTTAAAGCGCAAAGGGTGTGGCCTTGACAGGAAGGGGTTGGTCATATTTAAATTAGGGGGTGCACGAGTTAGTCAGGCCTAGGGCAGCACAAAACCTAAATACACCCCTGGTTCCAGGCCAAGCAAGCCATTAAACTTAGTAGACCAGGGGTTTATAGCAGCAATAGTCACTAGGATCCCTCTGTTTGGTCTGTACTCACAGTGTCCCTGGTACTTGGATGTCACTCTCCTCTCAAAGAATTAGCAGTTGGATAGACCCATCAGCTATGCACAGCTGGGACCTCGATGAGAAAGGCAGGATCTTCACCCGGAACACCGGGAAGGGCTGTAGCCCTTCTGGCTGGGAACCTCTCCTCTGGGAGAAAAACACTCTCTGAGGCTCCAAACTATTTATATACTCCCAAACCCCCATCTGGGCACATTTTTCAAGGGATTGGCTAGAGCTGCATAAATATTCAGGACTCCCCCACCCACTACATATTTGGACTCCCCCACCCACTACATTATGGAAACTTCCAGAAGGCAGGAGGAAGCAATCAAACTTGCAGACTGCTAAACTCAGAGCAGCCTAAAACGACCATGTGCTGCTTTGCTGATTACAGGAGAGCCACATAACTAAATTTGGCTAACCAAAGCTAGCAGTCTATCTGGGAGGGTGCTACACAGATATGCAAAATTTTAAATAATATGGCCCGGATTCAGAAAGAATCGCGTATCTTTAGGCGGGCGTAGCATATCTCATATGCGCTACGCTGCCGTAACTTAGTCAGGCGAGTACCGTATTCAGAAAGAACTTGCGGCGGTGCAGCGTATATGGGCCGGTGTCAGCCCGCGTAATTCAAATGATCCAGGCAGTGGGCGTGTTTTATTACAATGAGCCGTGACCCCATGTAAATGAGTTGCCGATCGAACGGCTCATGCGCGCGCATGCTCAGAGTCACGTCGCAAATACTCCCCAAGATATGTCGGCTCAATGCTTTGTCGACGTGAACGTAACTTACGCCCAGCCCCATTCACGTACGACTTACGCAAACGACGTAAAATACGACGCTGTTCCGACGCTTCCGACGTCCATACCTTAACATGACTTACCCCTGCTTTATGAGGGGTAAAGTTACGCCAGACCGACGCCTTACGTAAACGGCGTAGCTAAATCCGACGGGCGCAAGTACGTTTCAGAATCGGCGTATCTACCTCATTTGAATATTCGACACGGAAATATACGGAAGCGCCCCTAGCGCACAGCGTAAATATGCACCCAAGATACGACGGCGTAAGAGACTTACGTCAGTCGTATCTTGGAGAGGATCAAACGTAAATGCCTTTCTGAATAGGTGTAAAGATGCGACGGTGCATGTTTTGGACTTACGACGGCGTATCTGGAGATACGCCGTCGTAAGTCCTTTCTGAATCTGGCCCTATCTCTTTAAAATGAGCTGAAATTCCATATTTTTCCCCTACATCTTTTCTACTGACAGCTGTCAAATTTTGATTCCTCTCGTGTCGGGAGGTTCCAGACACCAAAGCCTCACAGAGGCTGTAACTCTTCCAGACTTTACCCAAGCTTTAAAAAAGGTTTTGGCTGTAGTTCCAACCATAGGTGTGCCCAGCCTATTGCATTAGGGTGTGCACCCCAAAGCTCAAACACACTTGTGTGTGTGTGTATAAATATATAGGGCAGTAGGGCAATGGAACGTGTCGGTAGAGCACATGACGATGTCAGTAAGGCAGAGGTTGTATTGTATTGTTGTTTTATAATATGTTTATGCAATAATGTTAATTTTATTTTGTTTACATTTTTCTTAGGTGCCCCATTGGGGGGCTTTGGTGAAATATCAAGGGTCTAAACAGACCCCTGATGTCTCACTTTTGAGACAAAGAAAGGGACTGGGGACAGAGATTCCTCAGCCCCTTTCCCTGCAGCAAAGCAGCAGGGGGAATCTGCCCAGCACAGGGTGATTAGGTTGTGCCCAGGCACACCTGGCACACCCTGTGCGTACACCTATGGTTCCAACATATGATTGGAAGTGATGTAATTTGTAATTTGCGTGTGACCCCCTAAGGCACTCCCGCCTTCTATCCACTTCCTTTAGTTAGATAATAATGATTGGAGTACGGAGGATTCATTATTCGGTCGTTGTCGATATGTCAGTTTGTTTGTGCTATCCGATTGTGTTGCCGTAATGTAGATCAGCAAAGTCCCTTCATTGGCATTTTAATGCTTGGATCTAGTCAGAAACACCTTCTGACGTTGGGACTTTAATTCCTTGAATGTCTGAATGGGGGCTCAGTCCCTTCCACATGTAACCCACAGCGTCCCTAACTTTATCCACCTACACCCTGAAAAAAAAGGTCCCTCCTCTGCTCCCACCTCCTGTGTCCCTCTGTTGACGTGATGTGGCCCAGGGAAATGAAATTTAATCCCTGATAAGCAAGTAGGAGCAGGGGTGTGGATTAGTAAAACCAATTTAGGGCCAGTTCGCACTGGTCCGACATGCGCTCTGACTTCCAGAACACAAGTCGAATTACATGTCAAAATGAATAGTTTACTATGATGCCGCGTACACACCATCACTTTATGTGATGAAAAAAAACGACGTTTTTAAAAACGTCACTTTAAATGACCGTGTGTGGGGGGAAAACGTTGTTTTATGTCTTCTGAAAAACGACAAAAAAAAAATTGAAGCAGGCTTCAATTTTATGTGTCGTTTTTCAAAACTTTGTTTTTTACTTCACAGAAATTGACCGTGTGTAGCAAAAAACGTTGTTTAAAACGACGTTTTCACACCCGCGCATGCCCAGAAGCTAGTTATGAAGCGAGCTTCAATGGAAAAACGTGGTGAACGTAACCTCGCTTTGCTAGAGCATTGTGAGAAAAACGATGGTGTGTAGGCAACTTCGTCTTTGAAAATTGAACTTTCAAAAACTTCGTTTTTTACTTCACAGAAAATGTTGTTTTTTTTCATCACATAAAGTGATGGTGTGTATGCGGCATAAGAGTTGTCTTAACTGGTCTGATTTGTGTCAGTCTGACTTTGAAAATGCTCCCTGCACTACTTTGGTCCGGCTTGGGCATGATTTCAGCTCATTAATTTCAATGTAGGTCACATCCCTGGGCGGTGGTTGTGGGGGTCTTTCTTTAACAGGAGGGCCTCTAGATCCCAGCCCCCCCTTTTTTTTTTGGTGTGGGGGGTTCCCCTTAAAATCCATATCAGATCCGAAGGGTCTGGTATGGTCTTGGGGGGGACCCCACGCTGTTTTTTTTTGGGCATGGGGTTCCCGTTTAAGATTCATACTAGACTTGATGTCAGATCCCGTTCTTTGAAGTCGCATGGAAGTCGGGAAAATTCAGATCAGATGTGCAACTTCAGTGCCGGAATAGTGAGAACATAGCCTTATTAATTTAGGCAGAAATTAACAATAAAGCTTCCCCGGTTCCCCCTGTTTAGCTGATGAGGCCTGCGCCCAGTAGAACAGGACCTTTTGTACTGCCTTAACAGCCAGCGGCCCTGCCCGCAGGTACTCGTGTAATGTAACGCTTTATAGATTCCAATTAAGCAGAGCGGGAAGTTGAAAAATCTGTAGAAACAAAATGGGATAAAATAAGCAGTAAAAGTAATTTACAGAGCTGATTGATACACCTGCCCAGAGATGCCACATTTCCCAGGGATTAAAGTAAATGTTTCACAAACTTGGACAATATGAACTGAACATGTGATTAATCAATGTATAAACAATGAAAACCTCAGTGAATATATGAATATATCCAAAGATACAGGTAGATAATGGCATAAAGCTTTCCAATCACTAGTTTGGCTAATAAGAGGCTCAGGAGGCAGGACAAGTTGGGGTCAGGGTTGACTTTAAAATAACCATGTAACTTCAGCTCCCTGTATCTCCTGATTTACGAATTATTTGACTTTTTGAATTTCACTAAACAAATAATCTTTCTCTGCATTTTTTTATTATATGCTCAGATTGCATTGCCCAGGCTTGTGATGGGTCCACTTTAAGTCTTATTTACTGCCTTAATGTAAATATTTAAAGGGCTAATTTGTATAACTATATTTATGTTTATATGTAACCTTCAGTGTCATTTTTATATCACGTGTATTAATAATTTGTGTAAAATTTACATATTTTATTGTATTATAGTGTTTGAAATAAATTTACAGTATCACATAGTGCACTCTTACAATCTTTTTCTTGGAGTCTCGCCAAACAGTGACAGCAATAATAGGTCATTTTGTATCTTCTATGCGTTTTTTTTGTGCGTTTTAGAGTCTATTTAACATGGTTTCCTATGGTACACGTTCACATCTATGTGATTTTCAGCCGGTGCATTTTTGGAAAGGGTCGGGGACTTTTTTCTTGCACCAGATTGCGTTTTGCATGTAATAGACTTCAAAGGGACCCGCACTAAAAACGCAAGTGTTGCACTTATGATGTGTTTTTGCAACCAGATCATCGACCGGTACATTCTGGGCCGCCAATGTCACAGTGGGTGGTGCCGCCAGATGATGTTGCTGTGTGGCCCTGCCCCTTAACTATTTAAGAACTGTGAGCAGGGAGATGGTGGGAGCAGGGACGTAACTAGAAATCACAGGGCCCCATAGCAAAATATTGTATGGGGCCCCCCTTCAAAAGGCCCCCCTAATTGCCGCTACTGTGCCCCATTAGATGCTGCCAGTGTGCCCATCAGGTGCCGCTACTGTGCCCCATCAGATGATGCCCAGAAAATACCTGTCTTGCAGCGGGTCAGCAGCAGTCTCCTGCACGTCCTCTTCCGTCCTCTCTAAAGCGTCCAATCACAGCGACGTTTCAGCCAATCAGGTGACCGGTAACAGACCCGGCAACCTGATTGGCTGGGTCAATCTGTGTTTTATCAAAGCAAATTCCTTTTGCTTTGCTAACACACAGCTGAATGAACAGCGAACGCCCAACATGGCGCCCGCAGTTCACATTTTACTCATAATCACCGGGCCCCACTCGGCTGTGGGCCCCATAGTGCTCACGTGTGTTGCTATGGCAGTAGTTCCGCCCCTGGGTGGGAGCCTTCAACGCAAACAGAGCTTGCGTTGGGGGGCTGGAATTTGGGAGCTCCTTTTCAAAGGGGGCTTCCAGATTCTGAATAAGCCCCCTGCCTGCAAACCCCCACAACCACTGGCCAGGTTTGTGGGGAAGAGGCCCTTGTCCCCATCAACACAGGGACAAGGTGCTTTTGTTCAGGGCATGTGGCCTGGTATGGTTCGGGGGGGGCATGCTCTGATAAGGGCTTTTTATGGATCTTGGGGGGAAACCCACGCCATTTAGTATAAAAAACAACTGATGACTCATCGGTTGTTAAGGACCAGCTATACACAGTTTGTTAAAGAGAAAAAAGCAAAACGCGTGTTTAACCACTTGCCGCCCGCCAATGACATATTGACGTCGGCAAAGTGGTTGTAGAATCCTGACTGGACGTCATATGACGTCCTCAGGATTCTGAGCCGCTGCGCGCCCCCGGGGGCGCGCATCGCGGCGATCGTTGTTGCAGGGTGTCAGTCTGACACCCCGCAACACCGATCTCGGTAAAGAGTCTCTCACGGAGACTCTTTACCACGTGATCAGCCGTGATCAGCCATGTCAGTGCCCACACTGACTGGCAACATGGGTAAATCAGTGCCGCCCCACAGTGTCCATCAGTGCCACCCCACAGTGTCCATCAGTGCCACCCCACAGGGCCCATCCATGCCCAGTGCCCACCTATCAGTGCCCATCTGTGCCACCCATAAGTATGCATCAGTGCCACCCATAAGTGCCGCCCATGAGTGCCGCCTATGAGTGCCCATCAGTGCCGCCCATGAGTGCCCATCAGTGCCGCCCATGAGTGCCCATCAGTGCCGCCTATGTGTGCCCATCAGTGCCGCCTATGTGTGCCCATCAGTGCCGCCTATGTGTGCCCATCAGTGCCGCATACCAGCGCCGCCAATCAGTGCCACCTCATCTGTGCCCGTCAGTACTACCTCATCGATGTCCATCAGTGCCATCTCATCGGTGCCCATCAGTGCCGCCATATCAGTGCCCGTAATTGAAAGAGAAAACTTACTTATTTACAAAAAAATTAACAGAAAAAAATAAAAACGTAATTTTTTTAAAAAATTTTCAGTCTTTTTTTAGTTGTTGCGCAAAAAAAAATCGCAGAGGTGATCAAATACCACCAAAAGAAAGCTCTATTTGTGGGGAAAAAAGGACGCCAATTTTGTTTGGGTACAGTGTAGCATGACCGCGCAATTGCCATTCAAAGTGCGACAGTGCTGAAAGCTGAAAATTGGCTTGGGCGGGAAGGTGCGTAAGTGCCTGGTATGGAAGTGGTTAAAAACACACAGCAAAAGTTGCCTAAACATCACATCAACCGCTGCTGCATAGATGTGAATCTAGGGTACAACTGGAGAGTGCAATATCTGGTGCAACTCTGCATAGAAACCAATCAGCGTCCAGGTTTTATTAGCTAGCTGCTGCCATAACAATCTTCAAACAGCGGACGTATATCGGCGTGCGGTGGTCCAGAAGTGGTTAAATATTAACATCTCAATTCAGGGCTGGACTGGGACAAAAATTTGGCCCTGGACTTCATCCAGACTGGCCCACTTTGACAGGTCTCTCCCACAGCGGCCGGACAACTCCTGCAACCCCCCCCCCCCCCCCCCGGCCACCCAAGCCCCCTCTCCCCCTTCACTAGCCACTAGCCGTTTTACTTTATTCGAGTAGAACGGCTGGTAATGGTACTCTTATAGGCAGTACCAGTGGGGAAGCTAGACATTATTTCTCCCGGGGCAAAGAATCAGTTTGGTGCCCCCCCTCATGGGACAAGATTAGGCAGAAGTGAGAAACTCCCAGGCCGTTGTCACTGAAGCCGGCCCACTGAGCCATCGGCCCACCGGGAAACTCCCTGTAGTCCCAATGGCCAGTCCATCCCTGTCTCAATTTAATTGAGACATATTCACTATTTCTAAATCTGCAGATTTTATTTAAATAATATCCTTCAGGTATTCCTGCCATGAAAGTCCTTGTTCAGGCACTTCCTGTTAGAGGGTAACAATGCTCTCTCCTTGTCTCCCAATTGTGTTGCTGTGATGTCATCCCATCACAAGGGCTTCCAATGGAAATTACAAGTGGCTGTTGCATCAAAATGCATCAAGTAACACTAGCTTGTACAAACACAGGACATTTTAACCACTTGCTTACTGGGCACATAAACCCCCTTCGTTCCCAGACGAAATTTCAGCTTCCGGCACTGCGTCGCTTTAACTGACATTTGCGCGGTCGTGCGACGTGGCTCCCAAACAAAATTGACGTCCTTTTTTCCCCACAAATAGAGCTTTATTTTGGTGGTATTTGATCACCTCTGCGGTTTTTATTTTTTGCGCTATAAACAAAAAAAGAGCGACAATTTAACAAAAAAAAAAATTTTTTTTACTTGTTGCTATAATAAATATCCCAATTTTTTTTTTAAAAAACAATTTTTTTTCTCAGTTAAGGCCGATACGTATTTTTCGACGTATTTTTGTAAAAATTGCGCAAAAGTTATAGCGCCTACAAAATGGGGAACAGAATTATGATTTTTTTTCATTATTTTTTTTTTTACTAGTAATGGCGGCGATCTGCGATTTTTATTGGGACTGCGATATTGCGGCGGACGTATCGGACACTTTCGACACAAATTTGGGACCATTCACATTTATACAGCGATCAGTGCTATAAAAATGCACTAATTACTGTATAAATGTGACTGGCAGGGAAGGGGTTAACACTAGGGGGTGAGGAAGGGGTTAAATGTGTAGCCTGGGTGTGTTCTAACTGTGTGGGGGGAGGGGACTGACTGGGGGGAGGTGACCGATGCTGTGTCTCTATGTACAAGAGACACAGATCGGTCTCCTCTCCTCTAAAAGCATGTGGAGCTCTGTGTTTACACACAGAGCTCCACGTCCCTGCTGTTACCGGCTGTGTCACCGACGATCGCGTGTACCCGGCGGACATCGCGGCCGCCAGGTACACGCATCGGGTCCCCAGCGATGCGGCGGCACAGTGGTTACCCGCCGCACGCCCCCCAGTGGCACGCGCGGGTAATGCTTTCAAATGACGTCCTAAGACGTCCAGTTGGCACCTGAGAACCGCGCTGTTGACGTCTTTTGTCAATAGCGCGGGTCTCAAGTGGTTAATATGGTTAAATTAAATCAGGCAACTTACATTATTTTGCCAAAATGTTTTCTTTAATAAATTCTTTATTTAGAATAATGCGGTACAAAACCAACATACACAGTAAAGTGCAGCCAGTCAAAAAGTAAAAGCGCATAGAGAGGTCATTGCACTGAAAGAAATGAAGGGTCTATAATTTTTATATTTCAAATGATAGAGAAAGAATATCAACCAAAATTCCAGAAAAAAAACACATGATACAAATGTCATATATTGAGTTCAGTTCAGTTGCCTTGTTGGCAACCACAGAGGTAAAACTTTTCTTGTTGTTGGTGACCAGGTTTGCACACATCTCAGTAGGGATTTTGGTCCACTCTTTTTTACAGATCTTTTCTAAATCCTCAAGGTTTCTTGGCTGTCTCGTGGGAACTCGAAGTCTCAGCTCCCCCCATACATTTTCTATAAGATTAAGGTCTGGAGACTGGCTAGGCTACTCTATGACCTTTTTGAAGGAACTTGCTCAAATATGCAACATCACAGGGTGACACTGTAAATGCATCAATATAAGTGTGCCAACGTCCCGGTATAGTGAAAATGGAAACTAATCGAAACTAGAAAAAATTGACTTTTGGGGCACACAAGTAATAAATATAAAAATCTATAAATATTTATTGCAGAAATCTGTATATAAAGATGTTGAGCAAAGCAAGAACTAAAGCCTCGTACACACGACCGAGTTTCTCGGCAAAAAACAGCAAGAAACTTGCTGGGATTTTTTTTTGCCAGGGAAACCAGTCGTGTGTACATTTTTCAAAGAGGAAACTGTCGAGGATCCCGTCAAGCCAAAAAGAGAGCATGTCTTCTTTTTCCTCGACGGGAATGGAGAAACTTGCCTTGTCGAGTTCCTCGACAGCCTAACAAGGAACTCGACAAGGAAAATTATGTGTTTCGCCCGTCGAGTTCCTCGGTCGTGTGTACGAGGCTTCACAGCCTGCATATTAGACCCATGTTCAAGGATACACACCCTATATATATTTCTATTGTTTGATGTTTATGTATGCTCATGTTTTGAGCGTACCTGCATTATTATAACGTTTTGGAAGTGTTATTGGAATACTCCCGCCAGGGAGGTTAAGCACCTGCTTCTTATTATCTGCTGGGATCATTCCATGTGATGTGCTTATAGAGGATGCCATGTGAAATTTGTTGATTATAGACGATTTAAGAGACAAGATGAGAAGCTTGGTCTTTTTTTCCTGCTTGAAAGTCAAGTGAAGATCTTGCTCCTATTTGTCCAGGAAGAACAAGAGAGAATCTACTTGGTTTGAAGAATTCGTTTGTAACAAAGGGGAACAGTGGATATGTGGTTTGTCCGAGCACTAGTGCAATCACTAATAAAATAAGGCACCTAATCCCGTAAAGAAGTATTGAATTGGGAGCAAGAAAGGGCAAGGGGATTATTTACGGTGCATAGGGAATGGCGGTAATGATGAGAAAGAACAGTTTTTACAAAAATACTAAATATTTTTATTAAATAGGAACCAACATGAGTAGATTTAAAAATAAACGGTGGTCATTGAAAAACATATAAGTACAATTTAAACAATACATGGAAATCGCATATTCCCTACATGTTTCGCGATGCTTCGCTTTTTCAGGGTAAAATAAGATCCATGCACAAGTGTTTATAACTAAACAACAAAGGAGAAAAATATATACATAGGATTAGCCATGTATAACATATAATAAAAAAAATATAAATGATAATACAGTATATATCAGTATTAATATATACTGTATTATCATTAATATTTTTTTGATTATTTGTTATAAATGGCTAATCCTATGTATATATTTTTCTCCTTTGTTGTTTAGTTACAAAGGGGAACAGTGTTAACGGCCAACACCATGTTTAAAGCAAAAGAAGCATAAAGTAGTTGTGATAATACATGACATATTAAAGCGGAGTTCCGGCCACAATTTCACTTTTTAAATATACCGGTAAATGCCCCTGTAATACACAAGCTTAATGTATTCTAGTAAAGTTAGTCTGTAAACTAAGGTCCGTTTTGTTAGGTTGTTACAGCATTTAGACACTTTAAAAAAAGGAAATTGACTGGGGCCATCTTAAGTGTTGGCATCATGAAGCCAGACTGTATGACTTCCTGGATTTCAGCCTTGCACATGCTCAGTGCTGCACAAGCAGTGTCAGATCAGGTTTCAGCACCTGTGCTGTCCAAGTCACATGATTCTTTGAGACTGGGGAGTGCACAGACTCCTGGAAAGTTACACCCACTACATTCCCAGGAGTCTGTGCGGTGTAGGTTAGGAAGCATTAAGCACCTAGGTGCAGGAAGTGGGAAGATTAACTATTCTGCCTAGCAACAACACTTTGAAGGCATCTAGAAAAAAAAAAAAATTCGTAATGGACTAATGACATTTTTTTAAAACTACTGATGTAATGTTATATTTATGGGTGGAACTCCACTTTAAGGACAGATCCTTAGTCATAACCCTACCTGCTGGACATAACCTCCCCAACTCCCCCCAATTGCCCAATAAACCACTTGATAAAGTTGTGGAGTAAAATGGCCTTGCGGACTATTTATTTAACATTTTTTAAACTTTAAAATAAATAACAATTTTAAATAAAAAGGACAAAACTTTTTCCCATATCTTGGTGGTCTTGGAGGGCAACGACACCCAACTTGATCACTGGGACAAAACATATTTAACTTAGGCCTCAGTCGCAAGACACCGACTCGTTAACTGCAAGGTACCCGATAACCCCATACCACAGATGGGTACCACCATTGTAATATATATTCCAGCCTTTTTCTCCTCTTCCAGAGACCAAGCACTGCCACAAACAGTCCGGACAGCCCAAATGCCTCCCCCCACCTAAAACCTAGAAAGGGTGGGTGGGAAGCTTCTTCTTCTCGCTACTGACTGAACTGGCTCACGTCACTTCCTCCCTTCCACTCTTCCCCCAGGGACCACCTCCAGCCCCCAGGACACCCCCTTTTATTAAAGGGGGAACTACATGCTTTTCCCTATCCTGCACTGTCCCACCTGTCATGCCGTCCCTCCACCTATCTGTTCCTTTCTTTTGCTCCAGGACTCCCTGTATGCTCTGTTTTGCAATGTTACACCTCCACATCCATGGGAAGGTTTTCTAAGACCATGTCTAAAAGCCCTATCATATGCTATGTAAAAGTGGGGGGAAGTTCAGAACATAGGTTTGAGAGAGATCCCTGGGGAGGTTGATACCCAGATATTTAAGTGAAAAGTCCATTTAAATAGAATGTTTAAAAGGTTGTGTATAGGGAAAAATGTATGGCTTCAGATTTTTGACTGGTAATGTGGAAATTGGATAATTTCCCACACTGCATAAACTCAGAGAGACAATAAATATCAGAAGGTCGTTAGCGTATGCCATGATCTTGTGTTGGTAATGTCCAAATTGTATACCAGATACAGTATTCTAGCATTAGCCCTAATAGGGTACAACCTTGGTTCTAGCGTCAAATAAATATAAGGTGTGATAACAGGCATCCATGTATGGTTTCATTATACATGGGAAAAAGGTAACCTGTTTACCCTTTTGACGTTAGCAGAAGGTAGAATAAAGTGGCCTTAAACCTATAGATTTGAAGGTGAGACAGAAAAAAGACCAATTGACCCTGTCAAAAGCCTTCCCCGCATCTGGGGAAAGAAGAGGGAATGGAATGTCCTTCAACAGGGCTGCATGCATGAAATTCTACACCATGGTGGTCTTGTGTCTTTATAGTTTCATAGTAGGTAAGGTGACAATAGTCCATCCAGTTCAACCTGTGCAATTGTGTTTGTGTCAATGTCGGTAATTATTTCCCATATCCCTGTATGTTGTGCTCAATAAGATGCATGTCCAAGAATCTTTTACAAATATCAATACTCCCCGCTGACACAACCAATTGTGGAAGAGAGTTCCACATCATTATCACCCTAAGAGTGAAAAAAAACCTACACAGCTTAAAGTTAAACCGCTTCCCCTCCAATCTCATTGTGTGGCTCTGTGTCTTCTTAGGCCCCATACACACGAGAGGATTTATCCGCAGATACGGTCCAGCGGACCGTTTCCACGGATAAATCCTCTCGAGGATTTCAGAAGATTTCTATGCGATGGCGTGTACACACCATCGCATTAAAATCCGCGCTGAAATCCTCTGGCGATGACGTGTCGCGCCGTCGCCGCTATTATGACGCGGCGACGGGCGCGACGCTGTCATATAAGGAATTCCACGCATGCGTCATATCATTACGACGCGTGCGGGGAATCCCTTTTGGACGGATGGATCCGGTAAGTCTGTACAGACGAGCGGATCCATCCGTTGGAATGGATTCCAGCAGATGGATTTGTTGTGCATCACAGCAAATATCCGATCTGCTGGAATCCATCCCAGAGGAGATTTCCTCAGATCCGCTGGCGTGTACACACCATAGGATCTATCCGCAGAAACCCATTTGCTGGGATTTATCTGCGGATGGATTCTATCGTGTGTATGGGGCCTTACACTCCCTAAGACTGAAACGTTTTCTTCCTACGCTGGGATCACTATTGAGGTATTTGTATACCGCTATCACATCTCCTCTCAAGCGTATCATCTCCAGGGGGAATACATTTAGTGCTTGTAGTTTTTCCCTCGTAATTGAGGTCCCCCAGTCCGCTTATTAAATTAGTTGCCCTTCTCTAGACTCTCTCCAGCTCCAGCACATCCAATCCAGATACACCACATCCACAGGCCTTCCCCTATCTAGATGGCAGCTTCCTCGTAGACTGTTAACAGGTGGATAATTATTTGCAGGTGAGGTAATAGTTGCGGGTACATTATCTTATCAAATAATTTACATTACAATTTTAATGTTCACATTTAGGAGAAAGATAGGTCAATAACTGGTGCAGGCCATAGAGTCCTATCCCTTCTTTGGGCAGACTGTAATGTGGGCAGCGAGAGCGCATCCACAGAAATAAAGGGGCAGATCCACAGAGATCTGCACCCGCGCAGCGTATCAGAGATACGCTACGCCGCCGTACCTTACCTGGCTTTAGTTTGAATCCTGGAAGAATTCGCGCCGTAAGTTAAGGCGGCGTAGTCTATCTCTGGCGGCGGAATTCAAATCGGCGATTAGGGGGCGTGTTTCATTTAAATGAAGCGCGTCCCCGCGCCGAATGAACTGCGCATGCGCCGTCCCTAAATTTCCCGCCGTGCATTGCGCTAAATGACGTCGCTAGGACGTCATTTTTTTTAAAATAGACTTGAATTACGTCCATCCCGATTCACGGACGACTTACGCCCAAAAAAAAAATTCAAATTAAACGCGGGAACGACGGCCATACTTAACATGGCAAGTCTAACTATACGCCGCAAAACACCAGCTTTAACTATACGCCGGAAAAAGCCGACTAGAGACGACGTAAAAGAATGCGAGGATCTGCGGAAATAGCTAATTTGCATACCGGACGCGGAAAACAACGCGAACTCCACCCAGCGGACGCCAAAGTATTGCATCTAAGATTTGAAGGCGTACGAAGCCGTACGCCTGTCGGATCTAACCCAGATGCCGTCGTATCTTGGTTTGAGGATTCAAACTAAGATACGACGCAGGTAATTTGAAAGTACGCCGGCATATCAGTAGATACGCCGGCGTACTCTCTCTGTGGATCTTCCCCAAAGTGTCTAGCTGGCAGTAAGTTCTTGCCTAAGATAAATTGGGGGAGAGGAGAAAAAAAATTAAGACTGGAGGGTGAATCCATCACTAGATGCCGACCAGCCGGCGCAGTTCTACGGCGGCAGGTCGGCTCTCCTGCGCGAGAGCCCGTAGCTCTACGTCGGCTCTCGACTCGGCCACTATGGGCGTGCGCGCCCCCCGGTCGCTCCTGACTCCCGCGCACGTGCCCTGCGGTCACGATCACCGCCGGGCACCCGCGATTGCTCGTTACAGAGCGGGGACAGGGAGCTGTGTGTGTAAACACACAGCTCCCGCTCCTGTCAGGGGAGAAATGCCTGACCGTCTGTTCATACAATGTATGAACATCGATCAGTCATTTCCCCTAGTGAAGCCACCCCCCCCTACAATTAGAACACACCCAGGGAACATACTTAACCCCTTCCCCGCCCCCTAGTGTTAACCCCTTCACCAACAGTGGCATTTTTATAGTTATCAATGCATTTTTATAGCACTGATTGCTATAAAAATGCCAATGGTCCCAAAAATGTGTCAAAAGTGTCCGAAGTGTCCGCCATAATGTCGCAGTACCGAAAAAAAATCGCTGATCGCCACCATTACTAGTAAAAAAAAAAATATTAATAAAAAATGCCATAAAACTACCCCCTATTTTGTAAACGCTATAACTTTTGCGCAAACCAATCAATAAACGCTTATTGCGATTTTTTTTTACGAAAAATATGTAGAAGAATACGTATCCGCCTAAACTGAGGAAAACATTTTTTTTTATATATATATTTTTGGGGGATATTTATTATGGTAAAAAGTAAAAAATATACATTTTTTTCAAAATTGTCGCTCTATTTTTGTTTATAGCGCAAAAACTAAAAACCGCAGAGGTGATCAAATACCACCAAAAGAAAGCTCTATTTGTGGGGGAAAAAAGGACGCCAATTTTGTTTGGGAGCCACGTTGCACGACCACAGTTAAAGCGACGCAGTGCCGAATCGCAAAAAGTGCTCTGGTCTTTGACCGGCAATATGGTGCGGGGATGAAGTGGTTAAGGAAGTATTAAAGGTCAGCATGACAGCCAGGGATCTAGCATCTTTAGATGAACCTCCTGCATTTTTCATACGGCATGTTTAGTTTTAGGGACAAGGGTGCCTTCTATCATGGAAGGCAGATTTCAAGACTTAAAAATAAGGCACTTGCAGTGCAAGGTTAAATAATAAAAACTGATTTTGAATGTTTTATTAGTGGCTATTATCCCAACAGATGATTACCTTTCACAGGTGTCCGGGTTCAATAAAGCCCTTCATTTGTTTTTTATAATGCCCTCATGCGTTGTTTGACAGATTACTGTTTCCTGATCTCAGATTTGCATTGTTGGAAAGCATGAATGGACTCTTTCTCTCTGGCCTGTACAACCTCTTTTTCATTTGCTTTGCAGATCAGATTCTTCCTGTTAGAAGAAGAGTCATTAAATCAGTCATTCCTGTTAACACATGGGGAAGAGAGATCCCAGCCTTCATGTAAATGTGCCACCCAAAACAACCAGCAGCTCCTCCGGGGGTAGTGCTACATACTGGACCAATGTAACTAAGTATAACATAGTCATGCCTGAAATTATTCTGTAAACAGCTGAATATAAGGAAGCGTTGGGGGTTATTTACGAAAGACAAATTTTTGCTTGCGCATGATTGGATGGTAAAATCAGCAAAGCTTTGCCTAATTTCAGAGCTTCCCCTCGGATTCGCAGCGATCTACACTTACAAGTGCACTTGCAGTGCAATGTGGATTTGTCTTTCGTAAATAACCCTCATGGTGTTATAGAAACACATATGAGAAATCTGAGGGCTGGGGAGGAGCAGAGATGACTCCAGACTTTGTACAGTGATATCTTTATCTGTTCCGTCCAAATGCCAACTGTCAGCAAGTGAAATGTTGGCCTGGAAAAAAAGGGGGGGGGGGGGTTGCATATAGAACAGTAGACACCACAGCGTAATAAGAAGCTGGTTTCTGGCTATTAAGCATCACAGAGAAGCAAAGATCTCTGGTGGAGAATAACAGGTAGAGTGCAAAGGTCTTTGCAACCGCAATTATTACTGGAGGATACTAACCTACCTACCCAGTGGCGTCACTAGGGTTGGTGTCACCCGGTGTGGTAAAACATGGTGTCACCCCCCCTGTCTAGGCTGCCCAGCACCAAGCAGGCAGCGCACGGGCACGGGGCGCACCCCAAACCAGCCCCTGTAAATGATAGTATAGGGCGGTATAGTGGCAGGTTGGGGTAGTATAGAGTGGTATAGTGGCAGGTTGGTGTAGTGGGGTGGTATAGGACAGGTTAAGGTGGTATAGGGCATGTTGGGGTGATATAGGGTAGTTTGGGGTGGTATAGGGCAAGTTAGGGTGGTACAGGGCAGGTTGGGGTGGTATAATGCAAGTTAGGGTGGCATAGGGCAAGTTGGGATGGCATGGGAAAGGTTGGGGTGGTACAGGGCAAGTTAGGGTGGCATTGGGCAGGTTGGGGTGGTATAGGGCAAGTTATGGTGGCATAGGGCAGATTGGGGTGGTACAGGGCAAGTTAGGGTGGCACAGGGCAAGTTGGGGTGGCATGGAAAAGTTTGGGGTGGTACAGGGCAGGCTGGGGTGGTACAGGGCAGGCTGTGGTGGCACAGGGCAGGCTGGGTGGTACAGGGCAGGCTGGGGTGGTACAGGGCTGTTTGGGGGTACAGGGCAGGCTGGGGTGGTATAGGGCTGTTTGGGGTGGTACAGGGTAGGCTGGGGTTGGCACAGATCAGGCTGGGGTGGTGCAGGGCAGGCTGGGATTGCACAGGGCAGGCTGGGCATGTCAGCTAAAAAAAAAAAAAAAACGGGATGGTGTCACCCCTCTAGCGCGTGTCACCTGGTGCGGACCGCACCCCCCTAGCAACGCCTCTGTACCTACCCCCCCCCTCATCCCCAAGCTTGACCAATGAAGGAATGTGGTGCAGGTGTAGTAAAATGCTCATGCCCTTTACTTCACAGAAAAGGGCATAACCAGCAATCAGTTTAGTAGCTAAGTAGAATTTTATCAAAATTAATGAAAACACTTATAAGAGAAGTATGGGTTTGGGTTTTTCTTTAACATCATACCGTAATACCTTGGTTTGAGAGTAACTTGGTTTGAGAGCATTTTGCAAGACAAACCAAATTTTTTAATACATTTTGCCTTGATATACAAGCGATGTCTTGATATAAGAGCAGCGTCATGTCACAACTGAGTATAGTAAAGAAGAGAGGAGCCTCTAAGTGTAGCAATATGGTTACATTTAATGAAGGCACAACATTTAGAAACTTCTTGCTACACTTGGAGGCGCCTCTTCTCTTTTATACCCTGTAAAAAAAAAGCTTAATATACAAGTGCTTTGGATTACAAGCATGTTTCTGGAACAAATTATGCTCGCAAACCAACGTTTTCCTGTACTTACCTAGGTAGCTGCAGCATTGATGCGATGCTGCATCTGTCCTCTGTCCCCAGAAAGATCAAGTATTTTAAATGATATAAACATTTGTAATAATTGCAACCTGTTTGAATGGTAACTTGGTTAGTTAGCCCTGGTTCCCACTGATGTGATTTGACATGTCAAATCGCATGCCAAATCTGCGCTAATTGCCCGCAATGGCAGAGTTCGAATCGGTGTTCATCTGAACTCGCAGAATTTCATTCCCGCTGTCAGTGTGAACCAGGGCCAGAAGCCTGAGTGCAGCCAAAATACAAATAAATATCAGCACAAGGGACGTCACTTACAGTCAGTAGGATAGGGGTTATTTATGAAAGTCAAATCCATTTTGCACCGTCGCGATCGGTCCCCGGAGCTGAAGAACGGGGAGAGCCGTATGTAAACACGGCTTCCCCGTGCTTCACTGTGGCGGCGCATCGATCGTGTGATCCCTTTTATAGGGAGACTCGATCGATGATGTCAGTCCTACAGCCACACCCCCCTGCAGTTGTAAACACACACTAGGTGAACCCTAACCCCTACAGCGCCCCCTGTGGTTAACTCCCAAACTGCAACTGTCATTTTCACAATAAACAATGCATTTTTTGCTGTGAAAATGACAATGGTCCCAAAAATGTGTCAAAATTGTCCGAAGTGTCCGCCATAATGTCGCTGTCACGAAAAAAATCACTGATCGCCGCCATTAGTAGTAAAAAAAATAAATAATAAAACTATCCCCTATTTTGTAAACGCTATAAATTTTGCGCAAACCAATCGATAAACGCTTATTGCGATTTTTTTTTACCAAAAATAGGTAGAAGAATACGTATCGGCCTAAACCGAGGAAAAAAAATGTATATATGTTTTTGGGGGACATTTATTATAGCAAAAGGTAAAAAATATTGCATTTTTTTTTAAATTGTCGCTCTATTTTTGTTTATAGCGCAAAAAAGAAAAACCGCAGAGGTGATCAAATACCACCAAAAGAAAGCTCTATTTGTGGGGAAAAAAGGACGCCAATTGTGTTTGGGAGCCACGTCGCACAACCACGCAATTGTCTGTTAAAGCGCCCCATTGTAAAAACCCCTTGGGTCATTTTGCAGCATATTGGTCCGGTCCTTAAGTGGTTAATGAAGTGAGGGAACCCAAAATGTCTGTGTGTAAATGGGTCCTAAGTGATCCAACTATCATTGATTGGCCGCCCTGGGGTTCTGCACGCCATTATTGCGCTTTCCCTATTCTTACTCAATATACTTGCACATACGGTATATGCAGAGAACCCAGTGACAAGGTTTTGTTTTTCTGAAAATCCCTTTAGCCCAACTAAAGGAAAAGCAAAAATAACTAGTTTATCATCCCCAGCACATACGGATTTGTGGTAAGCCAGTCTTTCTGGGAAGTTATCTTCTTTCAACATCTGAGGAGGATACCAGAAGACAGAACTGAATGATGACCAGGGGGAAACAGAGCAGAGCTGGACACTTCAGATACTCACTGTTCAGACTGGAAAGATTAACAACGCCCAAAATAAAAGCCACAAAGCAACACTGCGCAGAGCAGTCAATCACTTTCTCAAGCACTGTGCCTTTAAGTAGAACTCCAGCCAAAACATTGGAGTGCTTGATGGTTATCCCATCTCAGGTTTTAATTTGCTGTGTGTGTCCTGTTGGGGAGATTTCCCTCTACTTCCTGCATCGGAGACCCAAAAAAGAATGAAAATTTCCTCTTTGGAAGATTTCCCCTGTATTCATATTCCAGCGACAAAATGGAAAATTGTATCAAAAACGTATGCCGCGTACACACGATCATTTTTCAGCATGAAAAAAACGTAGTTTTTAAAAAAACTTCATATAAAATGATCGTGTGTGGGCTGCACATCGTTTTTCAGGTTCTGAAAAACGCCCAAAAAATTTTTTTACGAACATGCTGCATTTTTTAACGTCGTTTTAAACTATGTCGTTTTTCGGGTTGTAAAAAATGATCGTGTGTGGGCTAAAACGACGTAAAAAACCTGCGCATGCTCAGAAGCAAGTTATGAGACGGGAGCGCTCGTTCTGGTAAAACTACCGTTCGTAATGGAGTAAGCAACATTCATCACGCTGTAACAGACAGAAAAGCGCAAATCGTCTTTTACTAACAAGAAATCAGCTAAAGCAGCCCCAAGGGTGGCGTCATCCGCATGGAACTTCCCCTTTATAGTGCCGTCGTACGTGTTGTACGTCACCGGCGCTTTGCTAGAGCATTTTTTAAAAATGATGGTGTGTGGGCAACGTCGTTTTAATGATGAAGTTGGAAAAACTTTGTTTTTTCTACATGCTGAAAACGTTGTTTTTTTTTTCATGCTAAAAAAATATCGTGTGTACGCGGCATTACCGTAATTTAACTTTCCTGGAGCCAATCCATGGAAGCATACATGTGGTAATGTCCCGCTATATTGGCACCAGGCAAATGGAAAATTGTATCAAAAACTTACCGTAATTTTCCTTTAGTGGAGCCAATCCATGGTAGCATACTACAACATGTATGCTGCCTAGGGTGACCACGTGTCCCGAATTGCCCGGGACAGTCCCGCATTTTGCAGTTCTGTCCCGGGCACCTTCATTCCAGGACAATACAGTGTCCCAGAATGAAACTGACACAGCCACCCCCCAAGCCTAACTAATGTCCCAGAAAAAGGCTGCCACATCACCACTTTAGGCTCCATGCACACTGAAGCTGATAAAAGCTATAAAAAAACGCCAGTAGCTTTGCAGGGAGCCTTTCAAAGTTTTTTAGCGTTTTTGCAATAGCTTTAATCAGCGTTTTTGAGTGTAGCTTTTTTCTTTTTTTACTTTTTTTTTTTCAATGGATAAAAAAAACGCCAAAAAAACCTGGCGCCAGCATTTTTGAGCGTTTTTAAGCGTTTTTGGGCGTTTTTCTGCGTTTTGCGTTTTTTCGGGCGTTCAGAAAAAAGCCAATAAACTCCAAAGCTCATTAACACTAAAAAACGCCCAGGTGTGCATGGGCACATAGGCTAACATAGAGTTCCATTTATGGGCTTTAAATAAAAAAGCCAAAACGCCAATAAACTGCAGTTTATCAGCTTCAGTGTGCATGGAGCCTTACTCACTGACAGTACCCAAAACAAACCTACCCAGCCCCCAAAACATATATTATCATATAAAATATCGCATGATAAATATATATCAATTGGCTATATACAGTGCCTTGAAAAAGTATTCACACCCCTTGAAATTTTCCATATTTTTTCATGTTACAACCAAAAATTTGAATGTTTTTTTATTGGGATTTTATGTGATAGACCAACACAAAGTGGCACATAATTGTGAAGTGGAAGGAAAATGATAAATGGTTTTCAACATTTTTTACATATACATTTCTGAAAAGTGCGGCGTGCGTTTGTATTCAGCCCCCTTTACTCTGATACGCCTAACTAAAATCTAGTGGAACCAATTGCCTTCAGAAGTCACCTAATTAGTAAATAGAGTCCACCTGTGTGGAAATTACTCTTAGTATAAATACAGCTGTTCTGTGAAGCCTTCATAGTATTGTTAAAGAACTTTAGTGAACAAACAGCATCAAGAAGGCCAAGGAACACACCAGATAGGTCAGGGATAAAGTTGTGGAGAAGTTTAAAGCAGAGTTAGGTTATAAAGAAATATCTCCAGCTTTTTTAACATCTCACGGACATGGAGCACTGTTCAATCCATCATCCAAAATTGGAAAAAGTATGGCACAACTGCAAACCTAACAGACATGGCTTTCCACCCTAACTGACAGGCCTGGCAAGGAGAGCATTCATCAGAGAAGCAGCCAAGAGGCCCATGGTATCTTTAGAGGAGCTGCAGAGATCCACAGCTCAGGTGGGAGAATCTGTCCACAGGACAACTATTAGTCGTGTACTCCACAAATCTGGCCTTTATGGAAGAGTGGCAAAAAGAAACCCATAACAAGTCCCGTTTGTGAGAAGCCATGTGGGGGACACAGTAAATGTGTAGAAGAAGGTGCCCTGGTCAAATTGAACTTTTTGGCCTAAAAGCAAAATGCAATGTGTGACGTAAAACTAACACTGCACATCACACTGAACACACCATTCCCACTGTGAAACATGGTGGTGGCAGCATCATGTTGTGGGGATGCTTTTCTTCAGCAGGGACAGGGAAGCTGGTCAGAGTTGATGGGAAGATGGATGGAGCCAAATACAGGGCAATCTTAGAAGAAAACCTGTTATGCCGCATACAGACGATCGGACATTCCGACAACAAAACCGTGGATTTTTTTCCGACGGATGTTGGCTCAAATTTGTCTTGCATACACACGGTCACACAGATGTTGTCTGAAATTCCAAACGTCAAGAACGCAGTGACGTACAAGACGTACAACAGGCTGAGAAAAATGAAATTCAATACGCAGTGTGGCTCTTCTGCTTGATTCCGAGCATGCATGGAATTTTGTGCGTCAGGATTGTACACACGATCGGAATTTCCGACAACAAAACTTGTTGTCGGAAAATTTGACACGGTCGGAACATTTGTTTTCGGAAATTCCGATCGTGTGTACGTGGGATTAGAGTCTATAAAATAATTGAGACTGGGGCAGAGGTTCACCGTCCAGCAGGGCAACGGCCCTAAACATACAGCCAGAGCTACAATGAAATGGTTTAGATCAAAGCATATAATTATGTGTTAAAATGGCCCAGTCAAAGTCCAGACCTAAATCCAATTGAGAATCTGTGGCAAGACTTGAAAATTGCTGTTCAGACGCTCCCCATCCAATCTGACAGAGCTTGAACTATTTTGCAAAGAAGAATGGGTAGAAATTTCACTATATAGATGTGCAAAGCTGGTAGAGAAATACCCCAAAAGACTTTGCAGCTGTAATTGCAGAGAAAGATGGTTCTACAAAGTATTGACTCAGGGAGACTGAATACAAATGCATGCCACACTTTTCACATATTTATTTGTAAAACGTTTTGAAAACCATTTATCTTTTTCCTTCCACTTCACAATTATGTGCCACTTAGTGTTGGTCTATCACATAAAATCCCAATAAAATACATTTAGGTTTTTTGGTTGTAATATGACAAAATTTGGAAAATTTCAAGGGGTGTGAATACTTTTTCAAGGCATTGAAAAGTCACAGGAAGTCGTGCTCAGAGCCACTCGTTGTGATTACATTTTAACAGTCTGAAGAAATTATTACAACGTATGATATGTACATCTTTTCTGTATATAGAGGAGTTTTTATAATATTTTTGCATAATTCTCTACAGGTAGTATTTTATAAGTATTATTTGCCATTTTCCTTTGTTGAAATTATTATATACTGATAGATCTGCTTCCCGTATATGGGGCCAGGGCCACCATCAGGAATTTTGGGGCCCCTTACACAGCTTCAGGCATGGGGCCCCTGGAGCAGAGAACCGGGGGGGGGGGGTGCTGCCACCTGAAATTGAGAAGCGGGGGGCCTGCCGCAAATTGAGAAGCGGGGGGCCTTTACAAAAAAAAGAAGAAATAAAAAAATATATATATATATATAAAATAAATTATAAAAAAAGGGCCCTTTAATAAAAAGAAAAAATAAACCTCTGGGCCCTTTAATAAAAAACAAATAAAAAAAAATATATACAAAATAAAAAATACATAAAAAAAGGGGGGTTGCCATCCGGGGCCCTGGGGACCTCTGGGCCTTTTAATAAAAAAATTAAAATAAAAAAAATGAACATTTATAAAAAAAAATAAAAAAAAGGGGGGTTGCCACATGGGGCCCTGGGGACCTCTGAGCCCTTTAATATATATATTAAAATATATATATATATATATATATATATATATATAAAACAAATGTATTTTTTTTAAAAAAGGGGGGGTTGCCATCCGGGGGCCCTTGGGACCTCTGGGCCCTTTAATAATTTATATATATAATATATATATATATATATATATATATATATAAAATATATATATAATTTTGTTTTTATATATATTTTTTATATTATATATATATATATATATATATATATATATATATATATATATATATATGTAAATAAATAAAAAAATATATATTTTTTTTTAATAAAAAAATAAATAAAAAGGGGGGGGGGTTGCCATCCGGGGCCCTGGGGCCTCCTGGCCCCTGGGGACCTCCCGACCCCTAAAAAAAAAAAAAGTTTTTTTTTTTTTAAAGGGGGTTGCCATCTGGGCCCCTGGGAACCTCCGGGTCCCTTACAGGTGTACTGCCTGTCCCCCCCTGATGGCGGCCCTGTATGGGGCGTCATATAAATGTTCCTTGATTGCTAGAAAAACCTGACAGGATTTCTGATCCTTTCCTACTCTGTCCAAGCCTTAAAAAAACAATCAGGACGCCATTGATGAGTTTCTGGAAATGTTATCTTCCTGGCTTTGTTTGGTTTCAACACATTCGATGAGTTGATGACCTGGAACAAGCAGGCAGCCAGTAAAGTCAGAACTTCTGATCTGCATACTTGTTCAGGGTCTATGACTCAGAAAGTATGGACATCACTTGATCAGTACAACAGCCAGGCATCTAACTGTAGCACTACCCCCGTAGGAGCTGCTGGTTTAGATTTGGGTTTTGCGCGTTACCTCCAAGTTCGTTGTCAGGGGAAGAAAGTCTATAGAAATTGCAATGTCCACGCAAGATGTAAAACCTTCAACTGTTTTATTTTTGCTGCATAAAACTTGTGAAGAAAGTGGAAGGTAGAAGGAGAGAAGAGGAAGGTTCAGGTACGCGGTACAGAATGCACAAAAAGATCCAAGTTCCAGTATTCATCACTCTCTCTTGAGTGGGTATTGCTTACCCGGATAGACCCCTCTCACATGGCCTAGCAGCCGGAATGATGCACGGACAGCATGAGAACAGTCTGTGCCAGAGACCGTTTGAAAACGAAAGATGGATAGTCAAGAATCCTCTGCCACAGGATTTAAGTCCCGAACTTCCTGCCTCACAGTAAAAGAGCCTTTAAGCCGACCCGGGGGACTGTTAGACAAATTGAGTAATGGATCCCTTTACAACGAAGTCACCAGGCCTATCCTGAGACATCAGCTTGCCTTGCTTGGTCTCCTCCAGGGCAGGTCCTCCCCGGTTTTCTTCGTTAAGCAGCTTCCCCCGCTTGGATGGACAGCTTGGGATCCCCTCTTGAATCATAGGCCTCAGCCAGCATAGCTGGGCCTACTCAATAGTGATGCAGCCTCAGACCAATGTGGTCCCGGGGCTGGAAACACACACACGTGCCTCGCGCCAGAAGGGCGAAGGAGCCTGAAAAACTGTGTCTTCCCCTTAAGTACCTCTTCCGAGCATGCACAGCGGGGCACCACTTCCACTGGGCTTCTGGGTCACTTAACACACCATGGTTCGCTTGTGTTCCAACATGGGCCTGAGGTGGCAACGCCACCTACAGGCAACAGGAGAAAATCCTATCAAGCATCACCATAGCCAGAACAGAGGCTAATTTCAAAAGAATTCAACAAAGTCTAAGCCCACTATTGGCTCAGACACCCTCTAAATTTAGAATAGCGCCCCAGTTATTGGGAGCAGGGCGCTACATAACATTTTCAGAAAAATACGTTAGCAGTGATAGCATCCAAACTCTCTTACTACAGGCTTCCCATACCTCTTAGCTAATTAATCCCCTTCCTACCCAGCCCAGGCATCCCTTGAGCTCTTAGGCCTGGGAAGTGTGAAAATCTGCCTGATCATATGACCACTGTGATTGGCTGTCACAGTGGTCACATGATTGAGTGCTGGTTCCGCCATTGTTACTAGATACCAGGAGCTGTCTTTGACCGCTTGGTCTCTGTGCTGGGTGGGTGAGAACAAGCGGTCAAAGACAACTCCTGGTATCTAGTAATGATCGCTAGCTGGCGGGACCAGCACTTAATCATGTGACCACTGTGACATCCAATCACAGCGGTCACATGATCAGGCAGACCCATAGAAACCCATAGATGCATATGTGCAGTTTGTGGGTGTTAAAGTCCACCCTCTTTGCCGCCATCCATACGTGTTCTAAGTATATTGTCAAAAGGACACACCTGTGCCACCCCCTCGGTTATGAGAACCATGTAGAATTATATAGTCCAAAATAATTATCTATATCCACAAAAGGGACAGTCCTTCCAAATAAGGGACAGTTGACAGCTAGGGGTTTCCTAGAATTCTTTTTTTTTTTATAGAATTCATCTCTAGACTGTTGTCAACTCTAATGAAGCAAGCAAATTTTGGTAAAATGGAAATATACACAATTTAATGTGGAAATCCAGTATCAACTAAAAACAACGGGCATTTGCCCGCGATAATTGCAGAGTACGTTACAAAATGTGAGATTTCTGGAATGTTGTTTTTGAACTCTGCGACCAGCCACAATATTGCTGAATCACTGAGTGAGGGTGGGGTGGTGTCTCCTCGTAGGATGCTGGAGGACGCTGATAATAGGCAACGGTGCCGCCATCTGCCACTGACTACAAATGCTTCCTTTTCACTGGCCTGACACTTCACAGCATCTCACAAATAGATTCTGTCTCCAATGGCGGGAAAAACGTCCTCGCAGTCACTGTAATTCCAATCCTGCATGCTGATTGGTGCAGCGAGGACTGCTGCCATTGGTGTCCGTGACAATAACGCTGGACCTCTACACTACAAGTGCTGGAGAAAACGAGACAACCACCAGAATGTTATGTTTATCTTAGTAAAGGACACATAATTGGGTTAATAGTGGTAGTCCTACTGTCCTCTTTTTTCTGTTTTGGTCTTTTGGGGTCCCTTAAGTCCTACTTCTATTCAACTATTGCAAGTTATCCAGACTTAAAGTGATTGTAAACTCTCACCATGTAAAACACAACCCATTCAATTTAAAATAAAAATGAAAGGCAAAACATTTGTGTATACATTTTAAAAACATTATTAATACCTTTTTTCCCCCTTTTTTATAAGTGATCACATTCCCTCTGTTCTCGGCTGCATAAGAGATGGGGGAGGAGAAACAACGGCACACTAAGGCCCAGATTCTCAAAGGACTTACGACGGCGCAGCGCCATGTACGCCGTCGTAAGTCCTAATCTGACCCATCGTATCTATGCTTCTGATTCTTAGAATCAGTTACGCATATATATCCATTAGATCCGACAGGCGTAAGTCTCTTACGCCGTCGGATCCTAACTGCATTTTTTTTTGACCGCTAGGTGGCGCTATCAGTCGAATTCCGCGTCAAGTATGCAAATTAGCTAGATACGTGAATTCCCGAACGTACGCGCGGCCGACACAGTAAAGTTACGATGTTTACGTTAGGCTTTTCCCGGCGTAAAGTTGCCCCTGCTATATGAGACGCAGCCAATGTTAAAGTGGAGGTTCACCCTTTAAAAAAAATTCTGACATCACACGGAGTCGCGCCATCCTACCGACAGAATGTCGGTGGTTTGTTATTTTTCTCAGCACATACCTCTTAATCCCAATTTTCACCTCACGGCAATCCCGCGGGAGTGGGCGTTCCCAAGCACTGCCTGTGATTGACAGGCTTCCGAACGGCGCATACTGCGCGTCACAGGTTGCCGACAGAACTCGAAGATCGGTGCGCAGGCGCCGTATAGAGCCGCACCAACGTTCGGGTTTTTTCGGCAACCTGTGACGCGCAGTATGCGCCGTTCGGAAGCCTGTCAATCACAGGCAGTGCTTGGGAACGCCCACTCCCGCGGGATTGCCGTGAGGTGAAAATCGGGATTAAGAGGTATGTGCTGAAAAAAAAAAAAAAACACCGGCATTCTGTCGGTAGGATGGCGTGACTCCGTGTGACGTCAGAAATTTTTTTGAGGGTGAACCTCCACTTTAAGTATGGCTGTCGTTCCCGCGTCGAAATTTGAAAAAGTTACGTTGTTTGCGTAAGTCGTCCGTGAATGGGGCTGGACTTCATTTACGTTCACGTCGAAACCAATGACGTCCTTGCGGCGTACTTTGGAGCAATGCACACTGGGAAATTCCACGGACGGCGCATGCGCCGTTCCGAAAAAACGTCAATCACGACGGGTCACAGTCGTTTTGCATAAAACACGCCCCCCTGATCCAAATTTGAATTAGGCGGGCTTACGCCGGCCGATTTACGCTATGCCGCCGCAACTTACGGAGCAAGTGCCTTGAGAATACAGCACTTGCCCGTGTAAGTTGCAGAGGCGTAACGTATCTGATACGTAATCAGATACGTTATGCCCGCACAATTTTACGCGGCTCTACGTGAATCTGCCCCATAGCGTCTACAAAATAGGGGATAGTTTTATGGCATTTTTATTAATATTTTTCTTTTTACTAGTAATGTTAGGGCGGACAAATCGGACACTTTTGACACTATTTTGGGGCCATTGTCATTTTTACAGTGATTAGTGCTATAAAAATGCACTGATTACTGTGAAAATGACACTGGCAGTGAAGGGGTTAACCTGTAGGGGGCGCTGAAGGGGTTAAGTGTTTCCTAGGGAGTGATTACTGCTGTGTGGGGGCGTGGCTTGGCGTGTGACATCACTGATCGTATTTCCCTATGACAGGGAACAGACGATCAGTGGCACTCACACTAGGAAGAACGGGGAAAGGTTTGTTTACACTTACCTCTCCCTGTTCTTCAGCTCTGTGACCCGATTGCGGGACACCGGCGGCGATCATGGAGCTTAAGACTAGGTCGCGAGCACGCCACCCACGAGCATGTACAGGTACGTTGCCTTTAAAAGCCCAGCCATGCCCTTCTGCTCAAGTATATCGGTGTGAAGGGGTCCTTAAGTGGTTAAAGCATATCTACACACAAAAACAAAAATGTAATACAGTATACTGCATCTTACTGATCTGGCCAGTAACACACTATGGTCCGGATTCACATACATTGGCGCATATTTATGCTGGCGTAGCGTATCTTTTTTATGTGGGCGTGAGCCATGCTAATGAAGCGTGACCCCATGCTAATGATGGGCCGAGTGACAGACAAGTCCTTAAATTAAACGGCGCATGCGCCGTCCCGTGCAGGCAACCCAGTGCGCATGCTCAGAATCACGTTGAAACTACTCCCTAAGATACGACGAATCACTGCCTACGACGTGAACGTAACCTACGCCCAGCCCTATTCACGTACTATGTAAACGATGCAAAATTCGACGGCTGTGTTCCCTGGTCCATACGTTTGCATGAGTTGCGCCTTATATATGGGGAATAACTTTACACCGGGCATACGTCTTACGTAAACCGCGTATATTATGCCAATCACCATAAATTGTATAGAATACTATATACTGCCAGCGCCGTTTCATATATGTTTTCTACCACTATTAAGGTTATAGCACCTTTGCACAGCGACTGCAGTTTTGTATTTGTATTTATTTTATTTAGTACCTTAGTGTGAGTTTTTGAAAAGTTTTATCCTTTTTTTGGCAAAAGCAAGCAATATATTTTTCTCTGTAGCCACAGTTGGGCTGAGAGAGATAAGGAAGCTGCCTTTTTGCTGACTTCTTCCAAAAATGGGAGCTGTCTGGCTTTCTCTGTTAATCCAGTACTTTCTGAGTCACTAGACCCCGACAAGCATGCCAATCTGGACTCCTATTTTAGCTGGCTGCATACTTCTTTTTTTTTTTTTTAGGGCTGCAACTCATAAAGTATTAAAGCCAGAGCTTTTTTTCTCAGAAAATAGGTGCAGGAACTCAACCACGGCCCCGTTCAGATTTCAAAAACAGTAGAAGGGTCTTAAAAGGGGCATTTAATACCAGGATTGCATTACATACAGAGTGCAGAGTTCAGGGGGGTTACACACGGAGTGCAGAGCTGTCACTTGTAAACACAGAAACCAGACTTCTGTGTTTACAAGTGATTGTGGTGAGCAGGTACCAAAGGGTCTGAGCCAGAGGTGGTGGAACCGAGTTCCCCCAAGTTCCCCCTGAAAAAAAGCCCTGATTAAAGCTTTTGGTTGGAATGATATTTTCAGAAAATGGTTAGCATTGGCAGGCTCCATATTTTTTTCAACACGTTTTCTTATGATTTAAAAAAAAAATATGAAACTGACTTTTGTCACCTGATCTCTATTTCCCTTATCAATTTAAAAAAGCTCTGATCTTCATTTCCACGTGTTTAAATGAGTATTTGTGTCCCCTGGCACTATACCAGTTGACCCCATCAGCATTGGATGTGTGTGCCCCCAGGTGGTACAATCCATTCAGGTTTGCAGCGTGGCAGTTGCTGTACCACCATCCTCCTTTGTAGAGCTGGGCACAGTGGTGTTCATAGGTGTCATTGTCCTGGTCCTTTGTACTAAATTTCATGCCGTTCAGACCGGACATCGAGTCACCTGCAAAGTAGTGCAGAGAGATATAACTGCAAGAAGCTGAATGTCAGGTCATTAACAGTGCAATAGTGAACTCTTGGGCCCCCTTCACACAATTGGACCGATCAGTATATCAGGCAGACCTGATCGGACCACCCATTGTCTGCTATGGGGTGGTGGATGTCAGTGGACATGTGTCCGCTGTTACCCGCTGGGCATCCGATTCGACAAAATTAGTTGAAAACAGACATTCGCCCATCAAATTACACACCAGATGGTACCTAATCCCATATAAATTAAACACATTTTATCCATCGGTATCTCCTACATGTTTTAGAGGATGCCCAGATCAAGGTACCATTTTACACACATTCTGAAACTGCATAATCTTGAAACCCATATGGCTACAAGCAGCTGATGGGATTAAACATATTATAGGTAAAAAAAATCCCCCTCACCCCTGAGATGTGTTTATTGTTTGCATTATACCAAATGTTCCCATACAGCATATTAGACTTATGCCCCGTACACACAGAAATTCCGACAGCAAAAGTCCGATGTGAGCTTTTGAACGGAAATTCCGACCATGTGTATGCTCCATCGGACTTTTGCTGTCGGAATTTCCGCCAACAAAAGATTGAGAGCTGGTTCTCAAATGTTTTGACGGAAAAAATTCCTATTGAAAAATCTGATCGTCTGCAGCAATTCTGACGCGCAAAATTCCGACGCATGCTGAACTTAATTTTCTCGGCTCGTTGTAGTGTTGTACGTCACCGCGTTCTTGGCGGTCGAAAGTTCAGAGAACTTTTGTGTGACCGTGTGTATGCAAGCCAAGCTTAAACGGAATTCCGTTGGAAAAACCATCGAAGGTTTTTCCGACGGAAAATCAGATCGTGTGTACGGGACAGAATACATACACTGTTTAACTCAATCCACTGGATGATAGCATTTAATTAGCACTCATCAACAGTCCCTGATGAGGTTACTTCCTCTTTGTTTCCCTGCAAAGGTAAAGCATAATGGGCTACTATGCATCGCATAGTAGCCCATTATGTGACACTTACCTGCAGGAGAAGCCCGTGATGTCCCCGTCTTCCTCGCTAGTAGCGAACGTCCATCTTCACCCCTCTTCTTCCGGGGGCCGCAAACTCCGGCTCTGTGACTGGCCCGAGTCGCGTGACGTCACTCCCGCGCATGGGAGCGGGAGCCGCCTTTAACGGCATGACCCTATTCACAAAACGGCATGGTCAGTGAGCCTGCGCCGTTGTCTACGGCGTGCGTGCGCCGTAGACATCGGTGCTGTCATTTTTGCAAATATCTCCTAAACCGTGTAGGTTTAGGAGATATTTTTTGCACCTACAGGTAAGCCAGCGGTTGTAAACCCGCATGAAAATTTATTTATTTTTTCCTCCTGTAAGGGAAAAGTCATAATGAGCTAATATGCCCTGCATATTAGCTCATTATGAAATACTTACCTCGGAACGAGGTGCGTAGCACTTACCTGGTTCAAGCCGAGCGAGATTTCATCTTGCCTCGGCGTGTCTTCCGGGTATCGCCGCTCCAGCGCTGTGATTGGCTGTAGTGGCGATGACGTCACTCCCGCGCGTGCGCGCGGGAGATTTAAAACTCGGCAAGGTCCAGCGGCTGCCGGTCCTTTCGCCGTAGATCCCCCCTGCGCATGCGCCGCCCGCATTGCGAGTGGAATATCTCCTAAACCGTGCAGGTTTAGGAGATATTTTCCTTACCTACAGGTAAGCCTTATTATAGGCTTACCTGTAGGTAAAAGTACAAAAAGTGGGTTTACAACCACTTTAATCTAGGCTTACCTGTAGGTATAAGTGGTCTGTAAAGCCCTGTACACACGATCAGTTTGTCTGATGAAAACAGACCGATGGACCGTTTTCATCGGACAAACCGATCGTGTGTGGGCCCCATCGTTTTTTTTCCATTGGCGAAAAAAAATAGAACATGTTTTAAAATTTTCCTATGGATATAAAACCGATAGAAAAAAAAAATCGTCTGTGTGGAAGTCCATCGGTCAAAAATCCATGCATGCACAGAATCAGCGCATGCTCGGAAGCATTGAACTTAATTTTTCTCAGCACATCGAAGTGTTTTACGTCACGGTCGGATTTTTGACCGATGGTGTGTAGGCAAGACAGATGAAAGTCAGCTTCATCGGATATCCGATGAAAAAATCCATCGGATTAGATTCCATCAGATATCCGATCGTGTGTACAGGGCTTAAGAGTTTACAACCACTTTAAATAGAATGGATCAAATTAAACTCTCAGAGCATATCTACCATACACTCTTCGACACCATGCACATTTTCGAATAACACATGATAAAGAAATCTGTGTTTCTATATGTTATAACCAGATAGGAAATATAACTACCTAAATCACATCTTTTTCAATCTTATATTGTATTGCTAAGTTCTTCTTATATGTACCATTCACCTCATATTAAGTACATGCTTTAATTTTTGGACGTACCTATGTTTTGGTTACACTTTTGTAATAACCTATGGCCTTTTACAACAATAAATATCGTTTGTAAACAAAAAAAGATAACGGTTTGCCATCCGTCCAGTGGATCGGATGAGAATCGGATGGAAACAGATATGCAGTCCGTTTCCATGCGACCGCCACATAGAGGAGAGCGGGCTGTGTCCGTGTCTGCTCTGCATAGCGGATCGAACAAAAACCTGTCATCCGCCTGCTCAGTGGGGATCAGCAGAGAGATGCCCCACTGAGCAGGCGAATTCCACTTGGGCATATCCGCCCCATGTGAAAGGGGCCTCAGGCTGGGTTCACACTAGTGCGACATGACACTAGTCCTACTTTGGATCCGACTTTACCCTGCAACTTGAAGCTGACATATGTCCGACTGTCAATGAACGGGGATCCGACCTGGATCCCCACCAATTCCGGGCAGTGTGTTTGGTATGAATCTTGAGGGGTAATTCCACGCTGAATTTTAAATAAAATATGCTTCCTCCAGGAGCATACCAGGCCCTTCGGTCTGGTATGGATTTTAAGGGGAACCCCTACTCCGAAAAACAGCGTGGGGTTACCCCCCCCCCGAATCCATACCAGACCCTTATCCGAGCACGCAGCCCGGCCGGTCAGGAAGGGGGGTGGGGACGAGAGAGCGCCCCCCCTCCTGAACCGTACCAGGCCTGCATGCCCTCAACATGGTGGGTGGGTGCTTCGGGGCAGGGGGGCGCCCTGCAGCCCCCCCCCACCCCAAAGCACCTTGTCCCCATGTTGATGAGGACAAGGGCCTCTTCCCGACAACCCTGGCCGTTGGTTGTCGGGGTCTGTGGGCTAACGGCTTATCGGAATCCGGGAGCCCCCTTTAATAAGGGGGCCCCCAGATCCTGGCCCCCCACCCTATGTGAATGAGTATGGGGTACATCGTACCCCTACCCATTCACCTGGGGGGAAAATGTGTCAATAAAAAAAAACACTAGACGTTTTTTAAAGTAATTTATTAGGCAGCAGGGGTCTTCCGACTTCTCCGCTCTCTTCTCCCGCTCTCCGGTGCCTTCTGCCGGGCTCCTCCGCTATCTTCTTCCAGCTTTTATACTAGCGTTGGTCCAGTCTTCTCTGTCGTCTTCTTCCCTCTTCTTTTCTTCCGATGTTGACACAACGCTCTCTCCCGCTGTAATGCCGCGTGCACCGCGCACACGGCATTACAGCGGGAGAGAGCATTGTGTCAATATCAGAAGAAAAGAAGAGGGAAGAAGTCAACGGAGAGGACCGGGCCAACGCTAGTAAAAGAGCTGGAAGAAGATAGCGGAGGAGCCCAGCAGAAGGCACCGGAGAGCGGGAGAAGAACTGGAGAGCAGGAGAAGAGAGCGGAGAGTCGGAAGAAGACCCCCGAAGTCGGAAGAAGACCCCCGAAGTCGGAAAAAGACCCCCGAAGTCAGAAGAAGACCCCCGAAGTCAGAAGAAGACCCTGGAGCTGCCTAATAAATTACTTTAAAAACCTGTCTAGTGTGTTTTTTTTATTGACACCTTTTTCCCCCAGGTGAATGGGTAGGGTACAATGTACCCCGTACTCATTCACATAGGGTGGGGGGCTGGGATCTGGAGGCCCCCTTATTTAAGGGGGCTCCCAGGTTCCGATAAGCCGTCCACCCGCAGACCCCGACAATCAATGGCCAGGGTTGTCGGGAAGAGGCCCTTGTCCTCATCAACATGGGGACAGGGTGCTTTGGGGCCCCCCTGCCCCAAAGCACCCACTCCTCCATGTTGAAGGCATACGGCCTGGTACAGTTCAGGAGGGGGGTGCTCGCTTGTCACCACCCCCCTTCTTGACCGGCCAGGCTGCGTGCTCGGATAAGGGTCTGGTATGGATTCTGGGGGGGGGGGACACCCACGCCGTTTTTTGGAGTAGGGGTTTCCCTTAAAATCAATACTAGACCAAAGGGCCTGGTATGCCCTTGCAGGGGAAACCCATGCCCCTTTTTTATTTAAAATTTGGAGTGGCGTTCCCCCTCAAGATCATCAGAGCACAAGTTGCATGCCAAAGTCGGAGCATGTAAAACGGCGGTCTGACTTTGATCCAATTTCAGTGATATTCAATGGGCTGAAGTAGGATCAAAGTTGGACCAAAGTAGTACAGGGAGCATTTTCAAATGATTGACTTTTGTCGGGCCAGTTAAGACAGCTCCCAAAGGGAAACATTGATTTTCACACGTAATGCGACATGAGCTCCCAATGTCGGAGCGTTTGTCGTACCAGTGTGAATCCGGCCTCATTCACAGCGCAAAACTGTGCAAGGGCTGTGATTTGCCTGCATGGTAAATACCTGTGTATCCCCATGCAAGCAAACACGGCCCTCGCACTGGAGTATGGATGTACGCAGGAGGCCTAACAGCCACACCCCTCGTCAAAAGTCTGCACACAAATTTGTATTGGAGTAGATGAAAAGCATCTGACTAATAAAGTTACTGAGCGCCGTCAGTGGGGGCATCCCAGTGCGCATGCTCGAAATCACTTCGCAAATAGTCAATGCTTTCGACGTGAACGTAATTTACGCAAAGCCCTATTCGCGAACGTTTTACGCAAACGACGGAAAATTCCACGCTGGCCCGACGTCCATACTTAACATTGCGTACGCCTCATAGAGCAGGATTAATGTTACGCCGAAAAAAGCCTTACGTAAACGACGTAAAAAAATGCGCCGGGCGGACGTACGTTTGAGAATCGGCGTATCTAGCTAATTTGCATACTCTACGCGGAAATCAACGGAAGCGCCACCTAGCGGCCAGCGTAAATATGCACCTAAGATCCGACGACGTACGTCAGTCGGATCGAGCCCACATTCAGTCGTATCTTGTTTTGTGGATACAAAACAAAGATACGACGGGGCATCTTAGAACTTACGCGGCGTATCAATAGATACGCCAGCGTAAGTTCTTTGTGGATCTGGGCCATAAACTTTAATGACATCCTATTCTTAGTCCGTAAGGCTCAATTTTTAATTTGGCCTACCCTTAGCAGCTATAATAGCTTCCACTCCTCTGAAAAGTTTTAGGAGTGTGCCTATGGGAATGTTTGACCATTCTTCCAGAAGCACATTTGTGAGGTCACGCACTGATGTTGAACGAGAAGGCCTGGCTCATAGTCTCCGCTCTAATTCATTCCTAAGGTGTTCTATCAGGTTAAGGTCAGGACTCTGTGCAGGCCAGTCAAGTTCCTCCACCCCAAACTTTCTCATCCATGTCTTTATGGACCTTGCTTTGTGCACTGGTGCGCAGTCATGGTTGAGCAGGAAGGGGCCATCCCCAAACTGTTCCCACAAAATTGGGAGCATGGAATTGTCCAAAATGTCTTGGTATGCTGACGCCTTTAGAGTTCTCTTCACTGGAACTAAGTGGCCCCTGAAAAACAACCCCACACTATAATCCCCCCTCCACCAAATGATTTGGACCAGTGCACAAGGCAAGGTCCATAAAGACATGGATGAGTGAGTTCTGGGCCTTCCCACAAGAGTTGAAGCTGTTATAGCTGCAAAGGGTGGGACAACCCAATATTGAACCCTACGGACTAAGACTGGGATGCCATTAAAGTTCGTGCGTGCGTGTAAAGGCAGGCGTCCCAATACTTTTGACAATATAGCCTTAAACCCACCTAGAATATTCTTTATAGTACGACTTCAGGCCTGGTGCAGTTTGCATATTCCAGGTGCATTTTCGTTTTTCATTCATTGAAATCTATGGAACCAAAGATCAGAAAAAGGTCCCTTTCCATAAAATACACAGATGTGAACGTTACCCACCTGCATCACCTTCCTTATAGGGTCCAATTAGCAATTGGTACTTTTCCATCTCATCCATAACTTTGAACTCTGCATACTTGGCAAAAAACATTTTATTTTCAAAATCCTGCAGTTCGATGCGCAGTTCCCATTTACCTTTACAGAGAAAGAGGTTTAGCCATTTACAACAGAAATAATATATTTTATAGTGTCACTCACTGTCAGGCATAGGTTTTGGCAAAGCCCCATAATCTTGGCCCAGCAATAAAACACTTTCGGTTCACACCTGAGTCTCTGGGCCAGATTCTTATAGAATCGGTGGCGGCGTAGTGTAAGCCATTTACACCACGCCACCGCAGATTACTGGAGCAAGTGCCGTATTCTCCAAGCACTTGCTCCGTAATTTGCGGCGGCGTAGTGTAAATGGCCCGGCGTATGGCCGCGTAATTCAAAGGGGGCGGCTTGTATTCAAATTAAGCGCGCCCCCGCGCCGATCGAACTGCGCATGCGCCGGGCGGAAAAATAGCCCAGTGCGCATGCTCCAGCTCACGACGGAAAACGTCAATGACGCCGACGTGAGCGTCATTGACGTAAAGTGGTATTCGCGAACGAGTTAGTAAAACAACGTAACCGACGGAAAAAGACGACGCTGACCCAACGCCATACTTAAAATGGCATACGGCGGACTGGCGTAAGGTTACCCCTCATATAGCAGGGGTAACCTTACGCTTACGGAAACAACGTAAATGACGACGACGCGGCGCAAATTCGTTCGGGAATCGGCGTATCAGGCTCATTTGCATAGTCAAATGAGAACTGAACGTAAACGCCACCTAGCGGCCAGCGTCGAATTACATATAAAAACCGACGGTGTAAGTGACTTACACCTGTCGGATCTACGTCGTATCTATGCGAAAATGATTCTAGGAATCAGACGCTTAGATACCCAGGCCAAAAATACGAGATACAACGGTGTTTCCTGAGATACACCGTCGTATCTCTTCTGAGAATCTGGCCCTCTGAGTTCAATAGGCGACATACAAATGGTCGCTGGAGAAAGAAAACCTGGCTATGATATATAAAAATATGACAGAGCAAACATGCAGATGTATAATATCTACATTTTGAATAAATAAATTCTATGCAGTATCCAATTTGATTTGTACACCTTTTGCATTTGTTACCTGTGGATGTTATCTTATGAAGATTGTCATTTCCCAGCCAAAACTCATTCAAACGGCTGCCAAACCCTTTCTTGTAGTCTGCCCAGTTCCGGAAGAAATCCACTGACCCGTCCCAACGTCGCTGAAACACCTGGCGAGAGAGCCGAAAACGCACCTGAGCGACATAAAGCTTAAAAATGTCCCTATTAATTGCGGTTAACTTTTTGTTAGAATCCTACAAGTAGTTGTAGATGCACGACTTTATTTTTCCTAAAGTCAGGATCAGCAAAACATTTTATAAAGCCAGCAGTAGCACCGCCAATATTTCTAGCCCCACTGGTTCACTTTAAAGATTTATTTGTGTCTAAGCACATTGGCGTCCGCTCCATAGGGCAAGGGGGGGCAATTGACCGCCCCCTGGAAAAATCGAGAAGGACCGGATCTCGGGCTGGATGTCACACAGGCACAGCGAGCAGAGTGAAGCCGCCTCCCCCACCTGCTGTGCCTGTGCTGCGCTGATGGCTGATCTGAGGTACTGAATGGAATAGGGGAGGGGGGTTTGTGCTGAATGGGGGGTCCATCTGTGCTGAAGGGGGGTCTGTACTGAAGGGGGTATGTGCTGAAGGGGGGGGGGTATGTGCTTAAAGGGCGTCCATCTGTGCTGAAGGGGGGGTCTGTGCTGAAAGAGGGGTCTGTGTGGAATGGTGGGGGGTCTGTGCTGAATGGAGGGGTCTGTGCAGAATAGGGGCCCCATCTATTCTGGGGGGGTCTGTACATTCTCTAGGCTATATTTATATGGGCATTGAGTGAAGCTGAATTATCTCAAGAGCTATTTCACACTGCCAGCTGGCTGCATTATCGGTAAAGTGCCGCTACCATCGTTTTAGCTGCGCTATTTGGCCGCTAGCGGGGCGCTTTTAACCCCCGCTAGCATTTAAAGAAGGGGTTGAATGCGACTGTATCGCCGCTGCCGAAGCCCCCCCCCTCCTGAAAAAATTTCAGCGGACGCCCATGTCTAAGCACCAATCTAGGTAGCCATTCAGATCACAAAGTATCTGGCTAGTACTCGGAGAGTAAACTTTCCTCCAGAATAAATAAAAAATAAAAAAAATGCAAAACAGTCACGTGATCTCCAGTGTCCTCTAATGCCGCATACACACGACCGTTTTTCTGGTTGCAAAAAACAAAGTTTTTAAGGGTATAGAAAAAACAATTTTTTTTTCAACCCGATCATTAAAACGGCCTTGCCTACACACGATCGTGAAACAAAAAATGCTCTAGCAAAGTGCGGTGACGTACAACGCGTACGACGGCACTATAAAGGGGAAGTTCCATTCGGATGACGCCACCCTTGGGGCTGCTTTAGCTGATTTCATGTTAGTAAAAGACGATTCGCGCTTTTCTGTCTGTTACAGCGTGATGAATGTGCTTACGAACAGTAGTTTTACCAGAACGAGCGCTCCCGTCTCATAACTTTGCTTCTGAGCATGCACGGATTTTTCACTTCGTTAAAGCCCACACACGACCATTTTTTTACAACCCGAAAAACGACAACGTTAAAAACGTTGTGAAAAAATAGAGCATGTTCCAATTTTTTTTGGCCGTGTTTTAGAACCCGAAAAATGCTCTGAAGCCCACACACGATCGTTTTTAATGACAATGAAAAAAAACTTAATTTTTTACAACCCGAAAAATGATCGTGTGTACGCGGCATTATTCCCATTATATGCAGCTATTGCCATTTTTCTTTATTATAGGCAAAATGCAGCTATAAATAAGGAAATAGTTCCCCCTTCTGGTCAAAAATGAGAATAACATGTTCTCCATTGCAGTTGGCTATAAAATAACTTCTAGAAAGTGACAATAATGTCTGACAAAATATATATATATATATATTCTGTACTATATATACGTTTTTTTCCAATAAAATTTTATGTGCAGCAATCCTCTCCTCGTTCAATTATATAATTTGTATATATACAGTCCATCCGGAAAGTATTCACTTTTTACACATTTTATTTTACAGTCTTATTCCAAAATGGATTCAATTCATTATTTTCCTCAGAGAAAATTGAGTACTTTCCGTGATACTTTTATTTGTACTAACATATAATTTTTCAGGAGAGTACTCAATTTTCTCTGTCACAATTGCACTAATACGGCTACAATCACGTCAAGTATTATTTTCCTCAAAACTTTACAAACAATACTCCATAATGACAATGTGAAAGAAGTTTGTTTGAAATCTTTGCAAATTTATTAAAAATAAAAAATGAAAAAAAATCCCATGTACATAAGTATTTACAGCCTTTGCCATGACATTCAAAATTGAGCTCAGGTCCACTGATCATCCATTAGATGTTTCTGCAACTTGTTTGGAGTCCATCTGTGATAAATTCAGTTGATTGGACATGATTTGGAGAGGCACACGCCTGTCTATATAAAGGTCCCACAGTTAACAGTGCATGTCAGAGCACAAACCAAGCAATGAAGTCCAAGGAGGGAAGTCCAGGGGCGTACCTAGAACATTTGGCACCCAGGGCGGACCCTATATCTGGCACCCCCCACCTTAAAATGGAAAAACACAACACTGTGCCCACTGCATCCTTCAATATCTTTTTGTCACTACTGTGTACCCCCTCTCCACAACTGCACCTCTGGACCCCTTTACATTACACAGCACCCTGCACCTCTGGAGCCTTTTACATTACACAGCCCTTGTACCTCTGGACCCCTTTACATTACACTGCACCTCTCGACCCCTTTACATTACACAGCACCCTGCACCTCTGGACCCCTTTACATTACACAGCACCCGCACCTCTGGACCCCTTTACATTACACAGCCCTTGTACCTCTGGACCCCTTTACATTACACTTCACCCTGCACCTCTGGACCCCTTTACATTACACAGCACCCTGCACCTCTGGACCCCTTTACATTACACAGCACCCTGCACTTCTGGACCCCTTTACATTACACAGCACCCTGCAGCTCTGGACCCCTTTACATTACACAGCACCCTGCACCTCTGGACCCCTTTACATTACACAGCACCCTGCACTTCTGGACCCCTTTACATTACACAGCACTCTGCAGCTCTGGACCCCTTTAGATTACACAGCACCCTGCACCTCTGGAACCCTTTACATTACACAGCACCCGCACCTCTGGACCCCTTTACATTACACAGCCCTTGTACCTCTGGACCCCTTTACATTACACAGCACCCTGCACCTCTGGACCCCTTTACATTACACAGTATCCTGCACCACTGGACCCCTTTACATTACACAGCACCCTGCACCTCTGGACCCCTTTATATTACACAGCGCCCTGCACCTCTGGATGCCTGTATGTTACACAGACACCCCCTAACAGTTCTGGACCCCCTGCATGTTACACAGACCCACTACAGTGCAGACCCACCCTACAGTGCAGACCCACCCTACAGTACAGACCCCCCCTACAGTAAAGACCCCCCTACAATGCAGACCCCCTACAGTACAGACCCCCTACAGTATAGACCCCTCCCTATAGTACAGACCCCCCTACAGTGCAGATCCCCCTACAGTACAGATCCCTCTACAGTGCACAACCCCCCCCCAACAATACAGACCCCCCTACAGTGCAGACCCCCCTCAGACCCATAATGTACCTCAGAACACACATGGACAACCCGAAGTAGTGGCTTTGCAGGGAGGGGGGTGTGAGCTGCACCCGAGCCAGGCGGCACACCTGGGACCAGCACAACGATCCCCTTCCCTCCATTGTCGCGGCTCTGATCAGTCTTGGGCAGCGGCTGTGAAGCCCTCTTCCCCTCCTCCTGCATGCACAGCTGCCAAGACTAATCCCGCAAAGCCACAACCTCTGACTCTCCATGTGTGATCAGTCACTGCGTGGTGCCGCTGCCTAAACCCGATGCACTGTCTCCTTTCAGTTGCGGAGGGGGGTGGCTGCCTGACACCCCCCCAGTGTGTGGCACCCCTCCCCCCCACTTAGTACGCCACTGAATTGACTGTAGACCTCAGAGACAGGATTGTATCGAGGCACAGATCTTGAGAAGGGTACAGAAAAATGTCTGCAGCATTGAAGGTCCCAATGAGCACAGTGGCCTCCATCATCCATACATGGAACAAGTTTGAAACCATCAGGACTCTTCCTAGAGCAGACCGCCCGGCCAAACTGAGCGATTGGGGGAGAAGGGCCTTAGTCAGGGAGGTGACCAAGAACCCGATGGTCACTCTGACAGAGCTCCAGCGTTTCTTCGTGGAGGGAGGAGAACTTTCCAGAGGAACAACCATCTCTCCACCAAACAGGCCTGTACGGTACAGTGGCCAGACGGAAGCCACTCCTCAGTAAATGGCACATGACAGGCCACCTGGAGTTTGGCAAAAGGCACCTGAAGGACTCTCAGACCATGAGAAACTTATTTCTCTGGTCTGATAAAACAAAGATTGAACTTGGTCTGAATGGCAAGTATCATGTCTAGAGGAAACCAGACAACGCTCATCACCTGGCCAATACCATCCCTAAAGTGAAGCATGGTGGTGGCAGCTTCATGCTGTGGGGATGTTTTTTAGCGGTAGTAACTGGGAAACTAGTCAGGATCGAGGGAAACATGAATGCAACAATGTACAGAGACATCCTTTATGAAAACCTGCTCCAGAGCACTATGGACCTAAGGTTGGGGCTAAGGTTCATCTTCCAACAGGACAACGACCCTAAACACACAGCCAAAATAAAAAGGAGTGAGAACGTGACACATCTGTGAATGTCCTTGAATAGCCCAACCAGAGCCCAGACTTGAACCCGATTGAACATCTCTGTAGAGATCTGAAAATGGCTGTGTACCAAAGCTCCCCAGCCAACCTGATGGAGCTTGAGATGTGCTGCAAAGAAGAATGGGAGAAACTGCCCCAAAATAGATGCCCTATAGGCTCACTATGCAAGCCGCTTAGGGCCCCGCAAAGCTGCGGAGGGCCCCCTTAAATTACTAGAGGCACCCTCTCTCTGTCTGGTGAGAAGTAATTTTCAGCCCCTCAACGCGCTGGCTGCATGGGAGAAGAGGTAAGAAGTCAGCACCCCCGTTTCTCACTCTAATGTAAGATGTCATTTCAGACAGCAGAACACCTCCTCCCCCCACTTCTCAACTTTAATCTGACATGTCACTAGGGCCCCAGGGAGGTCAGGATCGGCACTGGGTGTGCCAACCTTGTAGCATCATACTCAAAAAGACTTGAGGCTGTAATTGGTGCCAAAGGTGCTTTAACAAAGTATTGACCAAATGCTGTGAATACTTATGTACATGGGATTTTTTTAATTTGTAATAAATTAGCAAAAATTTGGGGGTATTGTCTGTAGAATTTTGAGGAACACGGTCTATTTTGGAATAAGGCTGTAACATAACTAAATGTGGAAAAAGTGAAGTGCTGGATGCACTATACTGTATATATACACACAGTATATATACCTGGGTATATATTTCCGCGTGCTTCTGCTTTGTGCTGCGAGTGTGAGGCCTCGTACACACGACCGTTTTCCTCGACAGAATCGATCAAGAAACTTGGTGGCAGAGCTTTTTTGCCGAGGAAAACGGTCGTGTGTATGTTTTTCGTCAAGAAAACTGTCGTGGAACTCGCCGAGAAAAAAAGAGAACATGCTCTCTTTTTCCTCATCGGGAGTCTCAATTTCCTCGTCGTCTTTCTCGTCGGGCTGGTTTACGACGAGAAACACGTTCGTGTGTATGCTTAGAAACCCGCGCATGCTCAGAATAAAGTATGAGATGGGAGCGTACCTTCGGTAAAAGTAGGGTTTGTAATGGAGATAGCACATTCGTCACGCTGTAGCAGACTGAAAAGCGCGAATCGTCTCTCACCAAACTTTTACTTAACACCCAGTAACGTGAGATTAGCAAAAGCAGCCCCAAGGGTGGCGCCAGTTGAATCAAACTTCCCCTTTATAGCGCCGTTGTACGGTTTGTACGTCACCGCGTTTGAGAACGACAAGATTTTGTCTTGACAGTGTGTACGCAAAGAAAGCTTGTCAAGATTCTTGACAAGCTTAACAAGGAACTCGTCGAGGAAAACAATGTTTCATTTACGTCGAGTTCCTCGGTCGTGTGTACGAGGCCTCAGAATTGATGCTGGCTTGAAGCCAAAGTGCAGTCACACTAAATATTAATTTGATGTAGACTATTCTTCTGTTCACTAATTTTGCATATACGTCGGCAGAATGGCACGGCTGGGCACAGGGATGTATATATACGTCCCCTTTAAGAGCCCAGCCGTGGGTTGCGCGCACTGCCGGCGTGCACACGCGACCCGGTCCGAAGCTCCGTGACCACGCCCGCGGGACCCGTGGACCCGATCGCGGCCGGTGTCCCACGATCAGTCACAGGAGCTGAAGAACGGAGAGAGGTGTGTGTTAACACACCTTTCCCGTTCTTCACTGTGGCAATGTCAGTGATCGTCTGTTCCCTGATATAGGGAACGGCGATCACTGACGTCACACGTCCAGCCCCGCCCCCCTACAGTTAGAAACACACATGAGGTCACACTTAACCCCAACAGCTCCCCCTAGTGGTTAACTCCTTCACTGCATTGTCATTTTCACAGCTGTGAAAATGACAATGGTCCCAAAAATGTGTCAAAATTGTCCGATGTGTCCGCCATAATGTTACAGTCACGAAAAAAATCGCTGATCGCTGCCATTAGTAGTAAAAAAAAATATTAATAAAAATGCCATAAAACTATCCCCTATTTTGTAAACGCTATAAATTTTGCGCAAACCAATCGATAAACGCGAATAGGGATTTGCGTAGAATGACGTCACCGTCGGAAGCATTGGCTTGTTCCGGGTTAATTTCGAGCATGCGCACTGGGATACCCCCACGGACAGCGCATGCGCAGTTAAAAGAAAAACGTTGTTTACGTCGGTTCACGACGTATTTACATAAAACACGCCCCCATCACAGAGATTTGAATGGCGCGCCATTAAGCCGCCAAAGATACACTACGCCGCCGTAACTTACGGAGCGAATTCTTTGAGGATTCGGAAAAAAAAAAGTTACGGCGGCGTAGTGTATCTTAGATACGCTGCGCCCGTCGTATTATTGCGCGCAGGTACGTGGATCTGCCCCATAATGTCTATTTCATTTCTATTCTACTTTCTCTATACTTTAAAGCTTACAATCCAGCCACCGTCGTCTGAGTCCATATCACACAGGACCTTCATGGGTTGGATGCCATCTGGGTATATGGTATACCAGCCACTCAAAACTTCACCCTGATTTTGAAGCTCCTTGCAGCTCCTGGCAGCTGTGGAAGAAGGGAACGTAGAAGAGATCAATCAAAAGCAAATGAATCCTCCTAAAAGGAATTTATAGTCTTGTAATATTGTATTATTGTTTTTTAAACCTTATTTCTATGTATTATATTATATATGTATTATATGTTTTATTACATATGTACACTGAGGGGCAGGCATATTTGCTGATATTCAGGCTCTGCGACCCGCTTTATAACACAACCGTTTTTGCGGCACACGGTAGAGCCAAGCATAATGCTGGTAGATCTCTGTGCCTTACTTTTATGCCCCTAAAACATGTGATAAAATAGTACATCCCCACATACCCTGACCCCCTAGGTTTATACCCCGGGCAGACCCTAAAACCTCATACACACGATCCAATTGTTGACAGGGGATTGTCTGTTGACGGACTGTTGTCCTAAAATCTGACCGTTAGTACGCTCCTTTTGACAACTGTTGTCCAACTTTCGGCCAACAAATGTTGGGTCACTAAGTTTTCGGCGGACAACGTTTTGTTGTCAGATTTGCTGATGGTCAGTACACAAATCCGTCACACAAAAGTCAAAGTACAAACACAAATGCTCGGAATTAATGCTCACCAACACAAGATTAGCAGAAGGGGCCCAAAGGGTGGCGCTCAGGAGCTAAAATTCCTTGTAGTACGTCACTACGTTCATGTTTGTTGCACGACAATTGTGTACTGTTAGTATGCAAGACAAGATCCTGGCACACGCCCTTAAGACAAAAATCAGACGCTCGCTTGGCCAACAATCGGATCGTGTGTACGAGGCTTAACACTAAACCCTTAAATTACACTGAGGCCCCATACACACGAGAGGATTTATCCGCGGATACGGTCCAGCGGACCGTATCCGCGGATAAATCCTCTCGAGGATTTGCGCGGATTTCCATGCTATGGAGTGTACTCACCATCGAATCGAAATCCGCGCCGAAATCCTCTGGCGATGACGTGTCGCGCCGTCGCCGCGATTATGACGCGGCGACGTGCGCGACGCTGTCATATAAGGAATTCCACGCATGCGTCGAATCATTACGACGCATGCGGGGGATCCCTTCGGACGGATGGATCCGGTGAGTCTGTACAGACCAGCAGATCCATCCGTTGGGATGGATTCCAGCGGATAGATTTGATAGCATGTCTTCAAATATTTATCCGCTGGAAATCCATCCCAGGGGATAAATATCCGCGGAAACAGATCCGCTGGAGTGTACACACCATAGGATCTATCCGCTGAAACCCATTCGCTGGGATTTTTCAGCGGATGGATTCTATCGTGTGTATGAGGCCTTACACAGGGCTGTTTACATGCCACTGGCACAAAGAAAAAAAATAAAATCTTACGTCTGTCATGTTTAGTCGGCAGTGTAAACTTTTAGTTGGTAATTAATTTATAGACAACTCCAAATTTAATCCCTTAAAAGTGTGTGCTTAAAATATCCTCTTTATTATGATTTTGGGATTTGGGCCAAAAGCTCATTGGACCAAGCTGGGAGCAGCTGATCAGCAGTATTGCCACGTACACACGATCTGGCTTTTGCCCGGCCAAATCACATCGGAATTTCATCGGAAAAAAATAGAACATGTTCTATATCTAAACTCCAGGTTTTGATGAAAAAACTCCTATGGGGCTATACACGATTGGAAAATCCGATGGACAAAGTCCATCAAACTTTTTCCATTGGAAATTCCGATCGTGTGTACGGGGCATAACACTTCCTTACTGCTTATCTTATGTTGAAGCAATTGTTGCCAGACTAGATCTGAAATCTGCCCAGGATAATTATGTCATCAATGGGCATCTCAGTATAGCTGTAGTCTGTCAGAGTTGAGGCGCCCATCCAAGGTTAGAGGCTATTATTGGCTGACTTCGCGTAGCAGTGCTAGTTCTTTAAAATGATGGGCAGAATGATAAGACAAAGAGTCACTGTAACTTACAGTATAATAAACCTATGCAAAGCTAGAATCAATAATGGAAAACAGGGTCAGGGTGGCAGAGGTCATCAATACACTGCAGTGTATCATAAAACATCATAAAATCTGCACAGTCTCTATAAGACTCTATAGTAGGGGTGGCCAACCAGTGGCCCGGGGGCCACATGTGGCCCGCGGAGCCCTCTGTTGTGGCCCACGACCTCCTGATCTGGAATGGCGGCAGTGTTGTGATATGAAGCTGGTGGTAGAGGAAGAAAGGGGCTGCGGAGCAGAGCCCCATAAGCCAATGCTTCCTCTACAGCGCCGTCTTTTGCCACAGGCGGAGTCTATGGCAAAGTTCAGCTAACCCCCGGGATAGACACAGCTGGGTAAACCGCAGCACGTCAGTGTGAAAGCAGTCTTAGGCCCTTTTCACACGATCAACCCCACCAAATGGGACCCTAAATTCAACTCAACATAGCGACAGATGTCCGTTTTACGCCTGCCTATGTCCAATCCAAAAAACATTTGTCCTCTTCCATCTGGCCGGATCGAAGGGCCTATAGAGTAGCCGTGACCTGTAATCCGTCCGCTCCACTCATTGTGGCCCGCGATTGGTTACCAAGTTGCTTAAGTGGCCCTCGCTCTTCAAAAGGTTGGGCACCCCTGCTCTATAGCCACAGGGAGACTAGCTGGGAATCATTGCTTAAGTAAAGCAGCTCAGAATACAAGCCTTGCAATTATCCTCATAAATAGCATCCCTTTCAGTAAAGTCAAGGGTAGTTCTGGTAACACAGGCAAACAGCTGGAGGGAACCCGAGGCCCATAGGGAAGGCACCCCAATGTGACTAGAGTACTCTCCAGCGGCCGCCGATGGTCATTTTTCACCCCCCCACCATCGGCGGTCGGTCGGGTCTGCAGCACTCACCCCATCAATGGTGAGCAGCGCTTCTTTTGGGTTTCACCCTCGGCTTCCCCTGATTAGCAGCTTACCTTCCCTTGCTCTCCACAGGCATTGCACCGCCTTTTGTTTCCTCCCTCCTCCTCAGCGCCCAATTGGGATTCTTCAGAAAACAGGTCTCAAACCCCCACTTTTGATTTGCCAGATTGAGGATCAGTGTTTCAATAGCGAATATTCCTTCGCTGTTGTAAAACCTGGGTGGGCTCTTTGCGCAATGCTCTGCCCCATGAGCTCACCCTATTTTGAAGCCTATTAGAGTCTATTAGAGCCTATTAGAGCCTCTAGTCCTAACCAGGTGCTTCAAAAAAAGACGCTGTAGTTCATGCGTCTGACATCCTGAAAGGGGCCGGACGCATGAATGGGGGTGGCAGCCGCGGACTGGATAGAGCATGGGGGGGGGGCAGCCATAGATAGAGGGCACCCCTAATGGATGGGCCATCAATGGAGTACTCAAGCCTAGAGAATCTAGATAAGCTGCCAGTTTCTAGGTTTCTAGGTCCCTGGTTGGCTGCTTGCACTCCGGTTCTGATAGTGGAGGGCCTCTACCCTGACTGGAGATAACATGCTCAGCTACTACTGCCCCATCAGGTGTGGCCTCTTTGAGTCGCTGAGAGAGAGAAGCTGAGGAATGTATACACCCTGAGAGTGCCTAGAAAATAAGGTTAATGTGGGGAATAGAGTTATACAGTAAAACCTTGGTTTGAGAGTGTTTTGCAAGACAAGCTACATTTTTTAATACATTTTGACTTGATATACAAGCAATGTCTTGATATAAGAGTAGCGTCATGTCACAACTGAGTATAAAAGAAAGAGAAGCGCCTCTAAGTGTAGCAATATGGTTACATTTAATGAAGATACAACATTTAGAAACTCACATGGTTGATGATTAAAACAGGCACATCTAGGTATGCAGGCATCCGGGGTAAAGATAAAGGAGGATAAACCATCCTCCTCACCGCCATTGACGTCATCACTTCCACGCTGCGCTCCATGAGCGGTTCAAGCCTTACTTTCAGTTCGCTCTACTGCAGGGTAGTCTTCACGATTGTATACAGCTTTACCCCGACTCCCTGCATATATAGATGTGCCTCTTTTAATCATCAACCAGTTGGTAAATGTTATACCTTCATTAGATGTAACCGTATTACTACACTTAGAGGAACCTCTCTTCTCTTTTATAATCTGTAGCTCCTGATGGATTTCTACTTCTAATCCCCTTGTGGAGGCTTCCATTTGTGGATGGACATTTTATGGTTACACAACCTGGTCACATTGCTATAATCTTTTTATATGGACTATAAACTGAAGGATTTATGAATAAATGGTTGTGGAACGAATCATTTGAGTTTCCATTATTTCTTATGGGGAAAATTTGCTTTGATACACAAGTGCTTTTGGATTATAAGAATGTTTCCGGAAAAAAATTATGCTCGCAATCCAAGATTTTACTGTATAGGATCCTGTGGTTATATAAGTAAATGGGCACTCCACTACTGGGCAGCACACGCTTCTGAAGTATCCAACACAGGGAAGGTCCTGCCCCAGAACTGCAAGGCTGAGACAAACAATAGCTGTACTAATCTCTAAGGGCCATATTCTTAAACAAGTTACGTAGGCGTATCAACAGATACGCCTACGTAAGTCCCTTTCCTATGTTTAAGTGTATTCTCAAAATGAGATACACTTAAACATGCCTAAGATACACCAGCCTGCGCCGTTGTATCTTAGACTGCAATATTTACGCTGACCGCTAGGTGTCGGTCAGCGTAGAATATGCAAATGACTACTCACGCCGATTCTCGAACGTACGCTTGCCCGCCGTAGTGTTTTAACGTCGTTTCCGTAAGCGATACGCGGCGTAAAGATAAAGATGCCCCCTAGGTGGCGTACTCAATGTTAAGTATGGCCGTCGATCCCGCGTCGAAATTTCAAAATTGAACGTCGTTTACGTAAGTCGTCCGTGAATGGCGCTGGACGCCATTTACGTTACAGTCAAAACAAATGACGTCCGTGAGACGTCATTTAGCGCGATGCAAGTCGGGTAATTTACCCGACGGAGCATGCGCATTACGATCGGCGCGGGAGCGCGCCTAATTTAAATGATCCACGCCCCCTGCCTGGATCATTTGAATTAGGATGGCTTACACGGGTGGACTTTACGCGATGCCGCCGCAAGTTCACAGGTAAGTGGTTTGGGAATCCGGCACTTGCCACTTAAACTTGCGGCGGCGTAACGTAAAGTACATACGTTCCGCCGCCTGAAATGTATGAGAATATGGCCCTAAGTAAGTAATGCAAAGCAGATCGACCTTAGTCAAAGTAGCCCAGCAACTAAAAATATTTCATCTATTGATTTGATTTTAATCAGATCTGATGGATTTCTATGAGAAAACTAAAGCTGGTCATATTTTACAATTTTCTCATTCAATTTCCTTTAGATTTACCTTCAACTGCAATTTCGAGTCAACCTACTCGAAATGTACCTCCTAATACCTCCAATATACCTAACATGTCTTCTGTCTCCTTTGCAGCATCCAGCCAATCAACGGTCTATCGGGATCTTTCACAGAACCAACTCCCTAAGAAACGTAAAAGCGACCGCAAATCCGCGTCATCGGATTCACTTTCTCGCACCGGATCCACTATTACGCGACAATTCACCACCAATTCGTCCACACTGGAGACAATATCAGGTCTTTTTCTCGACTACCACAGCCTGACACACCGCAGGTGGCTTCCACCTCGTCAGCACTCCTCACTCGGGCTTTACCTATGGCTCCACCCTTTTCTCTTTCACCCACTACCACTCCCACGAGACGGGTAAGTGAATCTAACCTTGTGTCATTGTTTCCACAGAGCACTGCAAATCTTGATCCTAAAATCGCACCGATTATTTTAGCCAAAACACTGGATCAACCCCCCACCCCTGTACCACTTATGATAGAATTGCGAAAATAGGTCCCTGCCCTGAATCGAATCTAGAAATTATTAATTTGTCATCCCTTTCCTTGAGTAAACATGAAACTGATGTCTTAAAATTGGGCTTGACCTTCTGCCCCTCTACGGGTGGAGACAAGTTCCAAATGATTAAAGATATAAATTTATTTGCACGCAAACTTTTGTTCAAGGTCATGTATGATAAACCCTTGGCCAACTCCGACTCACTGTCCTTTGAACAATTAAAATATGACGCAGACGAAATTCTAGCAATAGATAATCTGATGGAACTGTGGGAGGAAGGGCACACGGACGACGATGCCTGGGTACCCTCCTCGTCCCAAGGCATCCTTGTCCCTGAGGTCACTTTCCCCCAGCCTCAATCTTATAAACCTAAATCTTTAAGTTTTCCCTTACTGAACAAGAATGCCAGCATCTGATCTTTTGTACAACAGACCACTAGAGAGATTGAGAAACTGGATTTATCCAGTGAAAAGTCTGAAGATAATTTGTCTCATGCTCAAAGACAGGCACTGAACAATCTTAAAGCAAATCAATTGATTACAATTAAGCCATCAGACAAAGGCTGGAACGTCGTGGTAATGAACACTGCTGATTATGAAACTATGTGTCTAAGGATATTGGCCAATGTGGAATGGTATCGTCCCATTTCACAGACAAATATCTCTGTATACAACAAGGAATATTATTCCTTGATTACTAATGCCTATCATAAAGGTCTAATTAACAAAGATACCTGGAACTACCTCAACGTTCAAGAACCTCGAATCCCCACAATGTATGCCCTTCCGAAGGTGCATAAGTCAATAACTAACCCGCCTGGCAGACCGATTGTGTCTGGCTGTATGGGCCTTACTGAAAATGCAAGTGCAATGGTGGATCACTATCTTCATCCCCATGTAACATCTTTAAATTCGTACATCAAAGACACAATCGACCTGCTGCAAACCATTGAGGGGATTTCTGTTCCCCCTGGCACATGGCTAGTAGCCATAGATGTCGAAAGTCTATATAATGCTATTTCTCATGATAAAGGGATTGAAGTTATTGGCAATGTCTTGAAAGATAGGGGCACTCTGGCTCAACCATATAACTGTTTCATCTTGGATCTCCTGAAATTTATTTTGACACGTAATGTTTTTTTGTTTGGACTCTCCCACTACCTCCAGGTGCAGGGGGTTGCGATGGGGACTAAATGTGCCCCATCGTATGCCAACCTGTACCTGGGGGGGTGGGAGAAGGAACTTTTTTCCAGAGATGATCTTTCGATGTACCTGTCCCATGCCATCGCATGGTACAGGTACATCGACGACATCTTGGTATTATGGTCAGGTACTAAAGATGAACTCGAAGAATTTATGAAAGTCTTAGCAGACAACTTATATAATTTAAAATTTACAATGGAATGTAGTCAAGAAAGTATCAATTTTTTGGATCTAAAAATTTACGTTGATGCAGATGGCTGTATTTATTCTTCTCTTTATCGAAAACCCTCATCTGGCAACACCATCTTACACGCCTCAAGTGGCCATCCCCATTCCCTTATCAATAGCATACCCTACAGTCAGTACATACGACTCAAAAGGAACTGTGCACAAACAACTGATTACGAAATAGCCGCTAAAAATCTATACCATCGCCTTAGGGACAGAGGGTATAGCCGTAAAATTCTTAAGAAGGCCTATAAGAGAGCTGCTCAACATAATCGTCAGGAACTTATTTTTTCCACCAAAACAAAGGACACTATGCAACCCACTCGTGTCATTACACAGTACTCCCAACATTATTCCCAATTCAGGAGGTATCTTAGAACAATTTTGGCCACTACTCCTAGCTGATGGAACTGTAGTTAAATACATCCAAAAGAGACCAGACATTACGTATCGCCGTGCCCCCTCTCTGAGAGACCAACTGGTCCATAGTCATTACAACCTTCCTGGCAATAAAAGCAAATCTCAATTTGGAACCTTCCCTTGCAATAAATGTAACATATGTGAATTAATTTTGAGTGGCACAAGCACCCCCCTCCCTAATGGTGGGACACGCTCTATTCGTCATAGGGTTACCTGTCAAACCATCGGAGTGGTGTACTTGGCCAAGTGTTTGTGCGGTTGTTTTTATGTCGGAAAAACAAAAAGACCGTTTTACATACGTATTAAGGACCATGTTGACCCACTACGTAGGCGACTAATGACTACTGCCATAGGTCGACACGTGGGCAAAGAGCACAATTTTGCGCTCGAAATGATCAAGTTCACCGCACTTGAGCATGTCCCTGAACATGCAAGAGGCGGTGGCATTGACCGTATACTTCTACAATTGGAAACTAAGTGGATTCAATCTTTGAATGCCACCCGATACCCGGGACTCAATGAGTACATAAGTTTCAAGTAATTTCTGTGACTGATTTCCTGATATATGTTAGCAGATTTTATATTTTCTCTTTCCCCTGTTTTTCCTTCCCTTATGTTTCTTGATTTTGATGTACCAACTGGAAACTATTGCTGATGTATAGAGGTTGCCTTGTTAATGTTGGATTTTGAAGCTGACCAGTTGCGTATCATCTGTTTGCCCTATGTGTCCCTTAAAATAACTTTCCTTGCTCCCCTGTTTATTCTAATATCCCCCTTTTTTCCTTTTCCCTTTCCCCCCTTTTCTTTCCCTTTTTTCCTTTCTTTCCCCTCTGTCCTTTTATTCTATATTATTTTCTAGCTGTTCCCCTGTAGAGGTAGATTATTCTTCTGTGCCAGAATATACTAATTCTATGAGACATCTACAAATATAGATGTATAAATATTGACCAACTGTGTCTTCATATATGTTGTATAAATTTGTATATACTGTTGTTCATAAATAAAATGTTACTTTGGATGTTATTGTTGTTTTTCCTTGACAGGGGATGTTTTATTTCTGCTTGGCCATCTTGTGGCCATCTAGCAGCTGACACTTTATGACACCCAGCAGTTCATTTGGAGACTTTTTTGCTTGTCTTTTGTTCCCCTCCCCTTCCCCGTTTTTTGCCCCCATCCCCCCCCCCCCTCCATCTGGGCTGTGTGTCCCCATGATCGCTTGGTCCTGGACACCTCAGTCAGAATGTACCCAATGTTGTCTTTTGCTGCCTCTTTGAGGCGTTTTTGGCTTGGCCGTATGGACACACAAGGGCTTCTTTTGAATGCCCATTGTTTGCAGCGACGCTGTTGCTGTGTGTCATCTGCCGAACCTCTTCCCCCTGCCCTCCCCCTGTGCTTTGCACTACTCCTGGTTAACTTCACCATGGATTCGTATACCCGCCCATCTATCCTTGTCAGGGTTGATGACCAGTGGGATCATGGGAGTTGTAGGCAATGTGGAGATCCCGGCCACCCGGCGCATGCGCCGTTTGCGTTAGTTGTCCGCGCACGCCCGATGACGTCAGACGCTCGGGTTTGCGGGGGGGGTTTATAAGGAGCCAGCTCATTCCACCACTCTGCTGCTTCCCATCGCGCTTTTGATGATCTGCGACCACACACAGGTGATGACCCCCTGTCTCCAGACAGCTTGTTCAACTTGTTTGCTGCTCTGACTTTTCTTTACCTTTCTCTGTCACTGGCCAATAACCCATTGGCTATCTTAAGTACTCTCTGCATATACGTTTGCTCTGTCTCTTGTGCCTGGTTAACCAGCAACCCCTAGTGGTATTGGTGTGATATATTCTCATACCTTAAATATATATGACTTCTTAATGACAAATTAACTTTCTTTTCTTTTTCTCTTTTTTCTTATCTCTGAGGCCTCGTACACACGACAGAGAAACTCGACGTGCCAAGCCCGTCGAGTTCCTCGACGAGTTCCTTGTTGAACTTGTCGAGAAGCTCGGCAGGCTTGCTTTGCGTACACACGTAACATACCAAAATCTTGTCGTTCTCCGGCGCGATGACGCTCACGACGTATGACGCGACTATAAAGGGGAGGTTTGATTTTGTTGGCGCCACCCTTGGGGCTCCTTTTGCTGATTCCGTGTTTACGCGTGTTAGTAAAAGTTTGGTGAGTGACGATTCGTGCTTTTCAGTCTTTGTGCTTTCAGATTGATCTCTGCCGTTCAGTTTGTACTTGTGTGGGTCGTATCTAGGCAATCGAGACGTGCGGTCAGGTCGTATTGTTTTACATTGCGGTCCTGTCCCCGCGTTTTTCATTGTCAGGGTCGTTCTTCATAGGTCTTGCTGTTCTTCACTGCGGTCTGTTTAGTGCAATTCTGATTTGTCGTTCGTAACTAGCCTTGTAGCCATGTTGCAGGCACCTAGTCGTCGCCGACTTCGTGCTAAGCATCTTCTGTCTATAGGTCTGTTTGTTTATGACCTAGACAATGAGGAGTTCATGAACAGGAGGAGGACACGTTCATGGACCAAGAATTGGTTGCTCCGTAGGAACCAATTCTCTCACATGCCTTTGCTGCGGGAGCTTCAGGAAAATAATCCTGTTGATTACAGGAATTTCCTGAGGATGTCTGATCCCGTCTTTCAGCACCTGTTGGCTTTGGTGTCCCCCTATATTACCAGGCAGGACACCGTTATGCGGGAAGCCATCAGTGCTGAGCAGAGGCTAGTTGCCACCCTCCGTTATCTGGCAACTGGGAGAAGCCTTCAGGACTTAAAGTTCTCCACGGGCATCTCCCCCCAGGCTCTGGGCCTCATCATTCCTGACACCTGCTCTGCCATCATCCAGGTTCTGCAGGAGGAATATATGAGGGTAAGTTTGGTCCTTTAATATCAAATTTTATGTCTATAATGTATGCTAATGTCTTGTAGTTATCTCTTCCTTCCCTAATTACCATGTCTGGAATATGCTGTGAATGTCCCCTTTGCCCCCATGCATGATGTAAACTTTGATGCCCCTTTTTTGGCCTACATGCATATTTTCCATCACTTACCTCCCCAGCATGCTATCCTGGGCCCCAACCTACCTAGTCTAGTCACTTCCCAATGTATTGTGTTATATCCATTGTAATGTCCCCCCCCTCCCCTCCAAAATGTGTTGTAAAGTCTATGTTCACCAATATTTTTTTAATTTTTATTTAAATTTTAGGACTCCCAAACTCATCTAGCCCTCCCCTCCAAAATGTGTTGTAAAGTCTATGTTCACCAATATTTTTTTTTTTTTAATTTAAATTTTAGGACTCCCAAACTCATCTAGCCCTCCCCTCCAAAATGTGTTGTAAAGTCTATGTTCACCAATATTTTTTTTTTTTTAATTTAAATTTTAGGACTCCCAAACTCATCTAGCCCTCCCCTCCAAAATGTGTTGTAAAGTCTATGTTCACCAATATTTTTTTTTTTTTAATTTAAATTTTAGGACTCCCAAACTCATCTAGCCCTCCCCTCCAAAATGTGTTGTAAAGTCTATGTTCACCAATAATCAAAATTAATTTTTTTTAGTACTCCCAAACTCATCTAGCCCTCCCCCAAACTTGGGCATTGGCCCATCAGAGGGGGTGTTTAATGTGTTAATTGGCTAAATATATTTAGATATAATATGCTAGTTCCCAGAAATGTTATAATGCTTATAATGTCTTTGTATAATCTGCTTGCAAGGTTATGTGGCTAATTTTTTCTTTTTTTCTTCCCCAGCTTCCGTCCACACCACAGGAGTGGCAGTCTGTGGCTTTGGACTTCCAGACCCGATGGAACTTCCCCAACTGCGGGGGAGCCATCGACGGGAAGCACGTCCGCATCGTGCCTCCACCCCGTTCAGGATCCCAGTTCTTTAATTATAAGGGGTTCAACAGTATTGTGCTGATGGCGGTGGTGTCAGCACAGTATGAATTCCTTTTTGTGGATGTCGGGATGAATGGACGGGTATCGGATGGGGGAGCCTTCAGGCAGACGGAGTTCGCGCTTCGCCTTCAGGATGATGATCTGTCATTGCCACCGGATGACCAGAATGTAGAAGGCCTGCCATTTGTTTTCCTGGCTGATGAAGCGTTTGCCCTGGGACCCCATCTTATGAGGCCATACCCTCAGCGCACCCTCACCCCAGAGAGGAGTGTCTTTAATTTCCGGCTGGGCCGAGCACGTAGAGTGGTTGAGAACGCTTTCGGCATCATGGCCAGCCGGTTCCGCCTTTTCCTCACCTCTCTCCACATGGCGGAATATAAGTGGAATACTATTATTTTTGCCTGCTGCATTCTACACAATTTTTTGCGGAGACAATCTCCAAATTATATGGCCCTGGTTGGGCCCGAGGCACAACATTTGACCCCTGCAGAAACTTTGGCGGGCCTTGAAGCTGGCCACACAGGACTGCCCCCCCAGAGTGCCCGTGAAGTCCGGGACAAATACATGGACTATTTCATGGGTAGGGGGGCAATACCATCTCAATCAAATTTGCCATAATTGTAGCTTTCAAAAAAATAAATCCTAATCTTTTTTCTAAACTTGTTATGTCTTGCTTGTGTTGTTTGGAGTTCTTTACTAAGTGTAACTAAGTGTATTTTCATTATCAACTAGCAAACATTTCCCAGGTGACCCCCAAACCAAACACATATAAAATTTTACGTATTTTATGAAAAACACCACACACTTTTTTGAGGTTCAAAAGCTCTTTATTTTCTTAATTTATTTATTTTTATTTTTTCATAAATACCCTACAAAAATTTATGGTATATTTTCTCATACAATATACAATCATTTTTGTATTTTTTTTGGTGATTTTTCTCATACAATATACAATCATTTTTGTATTTTTTTTGGTCATTTTTCTCATACAATATACAATCATTTTTGTATTTTTTTTGGTCATTTTTCTCATACAATATACAATCATTTTTGTATTTTTTTTGGTGATTTTTCTCATACAATATACAATCATTTTTGTATTTTTTTTGGTCATTTTTCTCATACAATATACAATCATTTTTGTATTTTTGTGGGTGATTTTTCTCATACAATATACAATCATTTTTGTATTTTTTTTGGTCATTTTTCTCATACAATATACAATCATTTTTGTATTTTTGTGGGTGATTTTTCTCATACAATATACAATCATTTTTGTATTTTTTTTGGTCATTTTTCTCATACAATATACAATCATTTTTGTATTTTTGTGGGTGATTTTTCTCATACAATATACAATCATTTTTGTAATTTTTTTTTTTTTTTTTTTATTAAATAAAGTCTAAAATCTGGTTTTATTATTTTTTTGGTTTTTTTTTTATTAAATAAAGTATTAAATCTGGTTTTATTATTTTTTTGTTTTTTTTTTTATTAAATAAAGTCTAAAATCTGGTTTTATTATTTTTTTGGTTTTTTTTTTATTAAATAAAGTCTAAAATCTTGTTTTATTATTTTTTTGGTTTTTTTTTTATTAAATAAAGTATTAAATCTGGTTTTATTATTTTTTTGGTTTTTTTTTTATTAAATAAAGTCTAAAATCTGGTTTTATTATTTTTTTGGTTTTTTTTTTATTAAATAAAGTCTAAAATCTGGTTTTATTATTTTTTTGGTTTTTTTTTTATTAAATAAACTTCAAAATCTGCTCTTTAAATTTTTTTTTTGGTATTTTTTTAAGATTCAGACTCTCCCCAATACATCCAATAAATTTTTTAATTTAGTTTCCACCCTCCTTGCTCTTTCATTATTTTTTCTGTTGGCCAAATGTATCTCCTCCACCTCTTCTCTGCAGGCCCATATTTCCGAGATCAGCATCTGTTTTGTATGCCTGTCCAAGCCACCACCTGATCCTGAAATGTGGGACAAAACAATTTATTTAAATTAGGCAGGCCTACATCTACATTACCTGAAGCTGGGTTAGTTATATGTTACTTTACCTGATGTGGTGGCAGGCTGCGCATCATCACCATCCCTCGGGGGTGTGGCTTGCGTGCTGACTTGGTGCTCCCGTGTTGAAGCTTCATGACGCCCTACGAGAATGAAGAAAATGGAAACAGGATTTTTAGAGCTTATAGGCCTGAAAGAGGAATATGATTCACTTTATAAAATTTCTGGGACTATTGATGTTTAGAAAAACCCCTCAGGGCAAAACACAGGATTGAAGGCATTCACAAAGATCCTGACAAATCTTGTAGCTTTGGTCTACTTTTAAACATGTAAGCCAACAAAGTATACACTGGATCACCTCAGCTCTGTGTGAAGCCCAAAATGGGTTATTAAAGGGGACAACAATTATGCAAATGAGTCCACATGTGTCACCGACTGCTGAGCAGACTCTCCTTTTACTGTATATTTAATTATTAAAAAAAGATTTGTGGTTTTAATAGCACATCTACATAATTTTCACGATTGATCTCACCACAATTTTCAAAAAATGTCATAATTTGTAGGATTTAAAACACAATATTTAGTCGTTCCGAATGGACGTCCAGTTTGACGACAAATTATTGTGCCTAAAAAAATATTACAGTACAACCTGAAATAAAAAAAACATGGCGCGGAACAAATCTTACAAAATATATAACAAACTTACTTCTTCTAATCACTCTCCTGATCCTCTTCATTTGTTCCGGCTCCCGTTTTTTGAGGTCACACCACCTTTTCCGGATCTGCTCCTTGGACCTTTTCACTCCAAATTTGCGATGGAGACTCCTCCTCACCTTCTCCATTATTGCGGCCTTGACCTTGTTCGGGTACTTATATGGCCCATGCCTCCCATCGTAGTCCTCTGCTTTGAGGATGAGGACCATCTCCACCATTTCCTCAAAGGTCATGTTGGAGGCCTTACAACTGATTCGCCGTGCTGCCATATTCTCCAACATGTGCTTCCAACAAAAAAAAGATGGAAAAGGGGCGGGGAAAATACGATACCATGAACGTCAGGGGCGGGGAGACGTGCGTAAAGTCCCACATGCGCGTGTATAAAGGGCTACCACGTGAGTAAAAGGGGCGTTCACAGTTTGTGGAAGACGGCGGAGATAACGATCGGGTCAAAGACCGGTATGTAACTACATTTTACATGTTTTTCTTGATTGAATGATTTTGTGGCCTACATCTTAGGTTCAGAAATTACAACATAGCCAGTTTGAAATTTGAAGGTAATGGTCCGCTATAGTGCCGTCGTACGTAAACAACGCTTTGATTATGCATTTTGATCCAACTACTGTTGTGTGGGCAATCTCGGTTCTCATCAGGATGTCTTCTAAAAACAAGTCGGTTAAAACATGATGCAAATGGTCGCTTTTATGTCTTGACCAAACTATATCGGAGTGCTTTTATCTAACTAACGTTTCATACACAAATGAGGATGAGATCTGGCTTATTAGTTCGACACAACTGGTCATCTGGTTCCTAGGAACTGACCCAACATGATCTGCTGCCAATTCCACCTTGTCGTTTTTGCGACGGAAGATAAGGGGCGGGGGGGAAACATCAATTTTTTTTAAGCATGGGCGGATGTCGTGTGCGGAGTGTATATAAGGCTCGAACACATGTAGCGTCCATACGACCGGGTTGCGTAAGAAAGACGTTTGAACGACAAGCGTGTAGGTATGCTTCGAACTTGGGACAGCAGTGGCATATTCAGGAAAGACAGACATTTAAAGGAGCACTAAGCCAAAATTGTTTGGGGCAGAAATAACTAACTTTACATTATATCAGTCTTGATTTCATGTCCTCATTGTCCCTTTTTGCTTTTAAGCAGCTGTAATCATTTGCATAAATCATCACTTCCTGGTTCTGCTCCCTCTCAAATTTATCAGGGGAGCTTGTCACTGTGGTCTAAGCTGTGTGTCTAAAAATCAACCAAAACAATGCTACTAATTTTTGAAATTAAAATATGCCCTGCTTTTATTTTTTTTGGGTTCTGTGTGTCTCTTTACTTCACAGAAACAATAACTAAATTTAAAACCAAAAGTGAAACTAGAGGCACATTATATGTATGCACTTGTATGTCTCTAGACACTGTAAACAGTAATTTCCTAAAAAAATATAGTTATCCATTAGTGACCCTTTAAGGGCTAGCTTGTGAGAAAGAGTAATTGACTTTCTAGATTGTGTAGTGACATTATTTTTTTATCCTTGGTTTTGGACAGGAAAAGATGAATCGCTTTAACCAACCCGACTTCTTGGAGATCTTTATTGATAGGTGGCAAGAACTTCCTGTTCTGTGGGCCACCAAAGACCCCATCTCTCGAAATAGAGAATTGCGCAAAACTGCACTGGAGAGCCTGCTCCCACTTGTGCGGAGACAGGTGGGGTTTGATGTGACAACTGACCAGTTGGAGGTCAAAATTGGGACCTTGAGAGGCACCTACAGGAAGGCACGCAACAAGGTCTTGGCTTCGATGAGGTCTGGAGCTGGAGCAGGGCGGGTATTTCAACCCAAGTTGTGGTACTACAGCAAACTGAGCTTCCTGGATGAACACCTGGAGGTTAGGGAGTCACTTTCTAGCCTTCGCCCCAGAAGCCACAGAAGCTCCAGCCTTCCCTCCAGCCAACCTGCTGCTCCCTCTGCAGAAGAACCCTCTCAGCAGCCTTCCATCCTGGATGAAGATCCAGATTTGCCCAGCTGGAGCCAGGTATATAGTACTTTCAATGTGCAAATATGTGGTGTTCAAATGTTGTTAAAGAGATGTAAATTAAGATATTAAAGGTAAATAAAAATTAGATCTAAAAGTGTTATTCCTAAAATTTGTCAGTATTGGCCATGAATTTTTGTGGTGTGATTGACCATAAAACATGGGTCAGAATGATTGGCTTAGCTAAGTCGTGACCAAAAAAAATGCAACAGTCAGGAGCTTAAATAAATAAACCAAAAATGTTAAAAAATAGTAAAACTTTACTTTTTTTCCATACACAGGACGAGACCAGGCAGCAGGAGGATCAGGAAAATGCCAGGCAGGAGGAGGACAGGGTGAGTGGCTTGGAGGAGGCTGCAGGCCCAAGTATCTTGGACGTGTTGGCAGGCCCAAGTATCAGTAACGTGGTGGCAGGCCCAAGTGGAGCGGATGAGGTGGCAGGCCCAAGTGGGTTGCACGAGGTTGCTGGGCCAAGCACGAGATGCCAGGTGTCTCCTCTTCGTCTGCGTCCGAGAAGGCAGGTGAGGGATACAAGGGTGCGTGACGCCTCACTAGCCCTCATTCGGGATGCCCATGCAACCCTGCAACAGCCTCCCACTGCTCAGGAGGGATTTGTCACAGTTGTTTTGGCCAAAATGTCAGAAATGACATTAGACCAACGCCTCCTCTTTGAGGGCCTCCTCATCACCCTGGCAAATCAGGGGGTGAGGGGTCTTCTCACAGAGGACACTGTGATTTGCCGCCATCCCCATCCTCACACACCACATAACTCCCAAGCTCCCCCACCTTCTTCTTCTTCTCATGCTCCTTCTCAAGCTCCCCCACCTTCTTCTTCTTCTTCTTCTTTTTCTCATGCTCCTTCTCAAGCTCCCCCACCTTCTTCTTCTCCTGCTCCTTCTCAAGCTCCCCCACCTTCTTCTTCTTCTCATGCTCCTTCTCAAGCTCCCCCACCTTCTTCTTCTCCTGCTCCTTCTCAAGCTCCCCCACCTTCTTCTTCCTCTTCTTCTCCTGCTCCTTCTGAACATTCTTCTTCCTCTTCTTCTCCTGCTCCATCTGAACATTCTTCTTCCTCTTCTTCTCCTGCTCCATCTGAACATTCTTCTTCCTCTTCTTCTCCTGCTCCATCTGAACATTCTTCTTCCTCTTCTTCTTCTACTACTCCTCCTCCTTCTACTGCTCCTCCTCCTTCTACTGCTCCTCCTCCTTCTACTCCTCCTCCTTCTACTCCTCCTCCTTCTACTGCTCCTCCTCCTTCTACTCCTCCTCCTTCTACTGCTCCTCCTCCTTCTACTCCTCCTTCTACTGCTCCTCCTCCTTCTACTCCTCCTCCTTCTACTGCTCCTCCTCCTTCTACTCCTCCTTCTACTGCTCCTCCTCCTTCTACTCCTCCTCCTTCTACTGCTCCTCCTCCTTCTACTGCTCCTCCTCCTCCTCCACCTCCTCCTCCACCACCGTCGGCTACTCATCCTCCACCACCTTCGTCTACTCCTCCTCCTGGCATGAGTACTACCCCTGTGGCACCACCTCCAGCCAGGCATAAGAGGAAGGCTGCTGAGAAGGCTGCAGAGAAGGTGAAAGAGCAGGCTGCAGGGAAGCCACCAAGGAAGGCCTTGAAGAAATCAAGAAAGTGACTCCCTTACTTCCATGTGGTGTACCAGAGTTCAGGCTGCTGTAGTACCACAACCTGGTGACATCTGCCTGCCCTGCTCCAGTTTCTGACCTCGGGGAGTCCAAGACCTTGATGCGTGACTTCCTGAATGATCCTCTCAAGTCCCCATTTTGGCCTCCAACTGATCACGAGTCACATCAGGCCACACCTGGCTGTGCACAAATGGCAGCAAGCTCTCCAGTGCTGACTTTTGCATATCAAATTTTTTTTGATTACCAAAATAAATGGTACATTTTTTTTTTACAGTTCATACTTGTCCTTGTATTTTTTTACATTTCAATTTTGCAAGTGAGAAGGCAGGTTCTTATTTTGTAAAAATTGGATATAAGGTGTAATTTGAAAGGGACACATGAGATAAGACAAAGCAATAAGGTTTCTATGGGGGGAACTTGACATTACAAAAAATAAAAGGATTATCATTTTTTAAAAATTAAAAAATAAGGTGATTAAAATCAGGATTTAAAACACACGACCAAAATAAGGTGACAATAAAAAAAAAAAAAAATATTGAGTCCAGTAAGAAAAAGGTTCCACCTAATTTTAAGGAACTCTGTGTGAATATCGTTAAAAAAAAATTATTATATTGCTGTTTTGTGCCCTTAGGAAAAATTGTGTAAAGCGCTGCAAATAAACGATTAAATAATGTTGGAAGCGACACGAATGTGCTATCTCCAATCCAAACGCTAGTTTTACCTATGTTGGTCTCCAGTGTCTAAGTTTTTGACAAGTTTCTTAGCATACACACGACCGAGTTTCTCGTTTAAAAAACAGCCCGATGAAGAACTCGTCGAGCCAAAATCCACTGCCATCGAGAAAATAGAGAACCTGCTCTCTATTTGCTCGACGAGTTCCTCGGCGGCTCCATCGGGCCAAAAATGTACACACGACCGAGTTTCTCGACAGAATCCGGCTCTTCACCGAGATTCTCGACGAATTCTGCCGAGAAACTCTGTCGTGTGTACGAGGCCTGACATAATAACTCATTTGCCCTCTGTGTTTTTCTTAAGACTGTGGGATTGGATACATCCCCTCTTCCCTTGTACTATACAAGACGAGGCTACCTGGCAGTCCTTTGTGCTTAAAAATCTCGCTCTTTGCTAGTAAGTGTAACAGTGATTTTTCCATTTAAATATTTCTTTTTCTTTTATGATTGGAACATTATGCTCAATAGGTGTGTTGTGTTCCCCACAGTTCGGTCCCTTTCCTCCCCTATGGTCCAGCCTATGCCCCTATGCAGCACGGACACATCGGGTGAAGGCATTCCTTTTTCCCCCCTTTGGGGGCTGATCTGTTTCTGGGGTCCAGGTCATCGTGCAGATTTAGACCCCTTTCACACTGGGGCGTTTTTCGGGCGTTTTTTAGGCGCTTTGGCGTTTAAAAAAAGCCTGTAAAGCGCCTGAAAGAAGCCTCATCTGCAATCCCAATGTGAAAGCCCAAGTGCTTTCAGAGGCCTTTCACACTGCCAGCGCCCGAAAAATGCTGGTAAAGCGCTGCTAAGACCCCTTTCACACTGAGGCGCTTTTCAGGCGCTTTGGCGTTAAAAAAAGCTTCCTCAATGGGAAGGGGGCTTTAGGAGCGGTGTATTAACCGCTCCTAAAGCGCTGCAAAGAAGCTGCATGCAGGACTTTTTTTAACGCCCTGCCAGCTCAGCGCCTCAGTGTGAAAGCACTCAGGCTTTCACATTGGGATTGCAGATGCAGCTTCTTTCAGGCGCTTTTTTTAACGCTAAGACCACTTTCACACTGGGGTGTTTTTCAGGCGCTTTAGTGTGAAAGCACTCGAGCTTTCACATTGGGATTGCAGATGCAGCTTCTTTCAGGCGTTTTACAGGCGCTTTTTTTAACGCTAAAGCGCTTGAAAAATGCCCCAGTGTGAAAGGGCCCTTAGTGTCAGTTTCTACTTTTTCCAGGCTGTCAGGTTAGAGTGCATCCCCCTCAAGGAAACACAACATGTGTAATGTAAATATAATTAATGAAAATTATGATATATGAATTCCTTATATGTTGTTTTCTATTTTTCTGTTCAGAGCTGGTTTTATAAATTCTGGTCGCTTGTGGAACCCCTGAGGAAGCCGGTTACGGCGAAATATATTGGGTCCAACAACATCTCTTAATCGACCAGTAGCTCAATATTGGGGAATTCCAGCAACCCAAATCAGACACTCTGGCAATTTGTTTTTAAATGATGTATTCTGTAATGTACAAAAACCGATTTTTGAGGTTTTAAATAAATTGTTATAAAATTTAATTTTCTGACATTGTTTGTGTTTAAGCACCGTCAACATCCCATTCGCTCTATTATTCTTCTCTACTATACCAGGGATGAGGTGCGATTTTTGTATCTGTGCTTGATTGGATCATAATCTTCTTCCTTCAAAAATATATAGTGCAAGGGCTTGCCTGATTGCATATAAATTGAGTGTTTAGGTCTGACCTCATATTATATTATATGCAAATCTAAAGGAAAATTGTACCAGAAAATTGTATACTGTGTGGCCAACTTTAGCACCGCCTTGTTACTCAAACCCCTTTATGGTAGATGACAGCAACTTACCAGATGAGGTAGGAGAAAAGGTTAGATCAACCTGCATTGTGTGTAACAGCTACTATATGGTCTGGATTTATCTGCTATTGGTCAAGCTGCTGAAAAAGAAAGACTGTCTGTGTTCCTCCAAATCAAGAAATCTGATGAAAACAAACCATCCAATGGTCATTCCCAGGCACACCGACATTTGATTGGTTGTTTGATAGGACAATCAAAAAAGTGTTTTTCTCAGGATTTTTAATAAGCAGCAGTCAGAATAGAAGATAACTGTATATTGTGTACTTACCATATAACGCCTCTACGACGCCGCTCTCTCCTTTCTCTCCTATAGGTTGAAAATAAGATTCTGTAAGTCTGCTACATAGTTGGCATTTGGCAATAGTCATTATTTAACCAAAACTGCAGAATTACACTTAATATTAAAGTACCTTAACGTAACACTAAGGGACATCCTTATTCTTCAAAAATAATCCATACACATCCACTACTTAAAAGAGAAGTGCGGGATTTAAAAAAACAAACATACTGTACATACTCACCTAGATGGCTGCAGCATCTGTCCCCTGCTGGTTCTACACTGAGAACTGAGCGATCAAAGACCAGCCACTGATCCCTCAGTTCTTGGGTTTGCTCTGAGTAGAGAGCAGTGACTGTCTTCTTTGTCCATTTTATCCAAGTGCCCCACCGACCTAATGACTCCACCTTCCCACCTACATTGCCCCTCACTACCTTACATTTTACCCAAACACTGTCTCCACACATTGTCCCACTCCTGACAATATTCTATTAACCCTCTAACTGCCAAATTACCCTGCTAGCCTAGTCATGCCTGCCCTTTGCCTATTTTTTTTTTACTTTGGGCCTTTCTTTAAAATAGTACCCAGTGACCCTTAACCTCCCTGGCGGTATGATTATTTCAGAAAAAAGGTGCTGAAAGCGGTACCATTATTTGCAAGGAAATTTGGCGTTTTATACTGTAGGCCTGTAATTCTTAGGCCCCGTAATCTATAAGATTACAGTATACTGTATGTAAGGTGTTTGTTTACCTTTTTGAATTTGGCGCCGTTCTCCGCCCCCGTGTGTCGTAACGTCGCAGGGAACAGAGATCGGTGGCACACAGAGGCACTGTGTGAATCGAGCGAGGTCCCGCTCGCTCACACAGCGCGGTGGCATCGCTGGATCCAGGGACAAGGTAAGTAAACCAAGCCTGTGGATTCTGCGAGGCGAGCCTGAGTCTGATTTGGGGTTACCGATCGCAGCAGAAAAATGTAACCCCCGAGTCAGACTCGGGAATACCGCCAGGGGGGTTAATATAAAGGTTCTGACAGTTGGGTTGGGTGACAACTGCAGGCATAGCCCACTATTGTCATTCTCATTGTCCAGATCATTGATGTACAGCTGACACTGGAGTGAGTGCATGTAGGCAGGAGGAGGCTTAAAGTGGTTCCAAAGTCTTAAAAGAGAAGTATGGGATTTGGCTTTTTTTTATTTTTTATTATGCTTACCTAGTTGGATAGGTCCAATGCTGCATCTGTTGCCCGCTGGCTCTAAGACTGAGAACCGAGTGATCAAACACTTCCCATCGCTCAGTTCTCACAGCTCCATGAGCAAAGAGCTGGTGACTGTCACCCACGTCCGGTTAAAAGACTTCGCTGCCAGTCTCCCTTAGTGGAGATGGCGGCGGCAGCACACAACAGCCGATTGTTTGTGTAGATGGAGGAATCTGCAATTTTTTTTATTCAGAACAAAGAAAGAAAAACTAACAATGTATGGCCAGCTAAAGGCCCGGATTCACACTAGAACACGCAGTGGCTCACAGCAGGAGTCCGGCGTGTCTCCATTCACCGTTTCAGGTCCAATTTCAGCCCGAATTTTGGGCTGAATTCAGACCTGAAGTGGACCAGAAGACACAAAAGACTCCTATGCAATTCACAAATGCGGAGATGTGTGAACGAGCTCCATAGAGAGACAGTAAATCTCCACAATCTCCAGCCTAATGCCGTGTACACATGAACGGAAATTTAGACAAGAAAAGTCCGATGTGAGCTTTTGGTCGGAAATTCCGACCAATTATTATGTTGGCAATATGTGATTAGTTAATACAAATACTACATGTTCTGTAAAGATAAGATATTATAGCTTACTCGTTAAAAACAGACTTCTGTTCATTAAAAAAGCTTAGTAAGTGAAAAACAACAGCTGCATAATATAATTGGGAAAGGAGGAAACATTCCTAACAATGTGTAAGGAATATTTTGCATGTGAACCTTAAATTTAAAATAATAAAGTACAAGATAGGGAAAATATAGATAAAAAATATATACTACAGTTCTAGCAATTAATAAGGCATGTCTCGCATGTAATAGAATATATAAAAACAACACCTGTGAGAACAATAACAAAAAGGAAAGATACATTTCTAGCAATTAGTAAGGAATGTTTCTCATGTATAATCTTTTGTTCAGAGATAAAAACTACAATAAATTATGTATGTAAGGCCTTTTAGAATTCTACTAATAATGAGTGAAATAACACTGGCTCTGAAACTCTTAACCCCTTACAATCATATGTAACAGTTAAGGAAGAACTTTAGCTTTAGAACCTTCAGCCCTGGTTCACACTGGGTACGATTTGGAACGATTTGAGATGCGATTTGACATGTCAAATCGCATCTCAAATCGGCGGCAATTGTCGGCAATGGCACTGTCCTAATCAGTGCGACGCCGCATCTGCGATTTCAAAAAGTAGTTCCTGTACTACTTTTTGCGATTTCGGGCCGCGATTTACATTAAATTGCGGCCGAAATCGCGGCAAATCGCGGCAAAATCGCAGCCGCGAAATCGCGGTAAAATCGTGCATTTTACCGCGATTTTGAATTCGCAGCAGTGTGAACCTAGGCTAAACCCTTACAATTCCCTCCCCCTAGAATTGGTGGACTACTGTATGTTGTTCCTTACGAAGTACCGAGATAGTCCACCAATTCTAGGGGGAGGGAATACTATAGGGTCAGCATTAGCCACTCTCCCTTGTCCCTTTGCCCCCACCCTTTTTGTCTCTAAATAGTGAATTCCTCAGACACAGCAGTAGTAGCAGCACCTACCTTTCTCTCCTGGTGTCCCAATCTCTCCTTGTCGTCCAGGAGGGCCAGGGTGACCCGGACAGCCCCTGAGAATTGTCAGCTTTTCCAGCTCTCCAACACTGACAACTTTCACTTCTGCATAACACAGTGGAAAAAATATTGACATGAAAAAAAAAAAGTTCATACTAATGTCCTATAACTGTACCCAATCACTCAAATCTCTTAGAAGATTTAATATCATTTCAAAATGTGTTTATAATTCTTTTATTCTGCAGCTTCTGTTAAAAGAATATATGCAACACTTCCTGTTAAGGGGTGACAACAATCTTCTAGTTTGCTCTAGGGTTGTCACCCTGTCGCATGTACTCATGGTGGACACAACAGGTGACCAATACACAGTGGGCAGACGAAGTTCACCACTGTTATTTTGAAGAAATTGGTCCAGAGTATGAACTAAGGTTCAACTGTTTAATGATATTGTCTGAATATGACCATGTGGCCATGCAAGGTCATCAGATAATAAAGTCATCATTATCCCTGCTCCTTTGTTACCTGTGGCTGCAGGGCAGGGAATTCCCTTGGCTGCAGCTCACTGAGTCGGGGGCTCTATCATGTGCCAGCTTCCTGTGGGTTTTGCCCAAACCTAGTCACTAGTCCAGAGCAATGATGTGCAGCTGATACTGGAGGAAGCACATGTAGACATAAAGGGGCAGATTCACGTAGAGCCGCGTAAAATTGTTTGAGCGTAACGTATCTGATTTACGTTACCCCTCCGCAACTTACACGGGCAAGTGCTGTATTCTCAAAGCACTTGCTCCGTAAGTTGCGGGGGCGTAGCGTAAATCGGCCGGCGTAAGCCCGCCTAATTCAAATTTGGATCAGGGGGGCGTGTTTTATGCAAAACTACTGTGACCGGACATGATTGACATTTTTTCGGAAAGGCGCATGCGCCGTCCGTGGAATTTCCCAGTGTGCATTGCTCCCAAGTATGCCGCAAGGACGTCATTGATTTCGACGTGAACGTAAATGACGTCTAGCCCCATTCAAGGACGACTTGCGCAAACGACGTAACTTTTTCAAATTTCAACGCGGGAACGACGGCCATACTTAACATTGGGTGCGCCTCATATAGTAGGGGCAACTTTACGCCTAACGTAAACGTCGTAACTTTACTGCGTCGGCCGCGCGTACGTTCGGGAATTCGCGTATCTAGCTAATTTGCATACTCAACGTGGAATTCGACGGAAGCACCACCTAGCGGTCAAAAAAAATGCAGTTTAGATCCGACGGCGTAAGAGACTTACGCCTGTCGGATCTAATGGATATCTATGCGTAACTGATTCTAAGAATCAGATGCATAGATCCGACGGGTCAGATTAGGACTTACGATGGCGTACATGGCGCTGCGCCGTCGTAAGTCCTTTGAGAATCTGTGCCACAGTGGCTGTAAAAGGCTGGAGGAGATCAGCAGTGCTGAGATGCAAAAAAAAAACGAAAAGAGAGAAATACGTTACTTTAATAAAAAAAAAAACAAGGAAAAAACTATTGTTTAGGATGCAGGGAACCCTATGAAATGATATGTCATCTAGTTAGGGTTTAGATCTATTTTTAAGCGCTACTAAAAAATATGCGCTGTGCAATGTCTCTTCTGACATAATATAAGCCTACCTGCCAGCTCACAGTCTTCTATAAAAAGTACAAAGATTGCAGCAGTAGGTGGAAGACTCCTTGGGGGTTATTTACGAAAAGCAAATCCACTTTGCACTACAAGTGTAAACTACAAGTGCAACATGCACTTGAAATTGCACTTGGAAGTGCAGTCGCTGTAAATCTGAGGGGCAGATCTGGTATGAGGGGAAGCTCTGCTGATTTTGTTATCCAATAATGTGCAAGCTAAATGGTGTTTCTTATTTTCCTTGTATGTCCCCCTTGGATCTACAGCGACTGTGCAATTTCAAGTGTACTCTGCGCTTGTAGTTTGCACTTGTAGTGCAACGTGGATTTGCCTTTCGTATATAACCCCCCTTATCTTGTCTTAGTTTTGGCTAAAATGAGCATCAATAAGATGTCTCTAGAAAGCTCCAGATGCACATTCCCAATTCTTTTGAGATTTAATAAACTTAGACCAGTGATTAAAGGGGAGTTCCACCCACAATTTCACTTTTTAAATATAAATACCCCTGTAATACACAGGCTTAATGTAGTCTAGTAAAGTTAGTCTGTAAACTAAGGTCCGTTTTGTTAGGTTGTTACAGCATTTAGATCGTGGCCATCTTAAGTGTGGGCATCATGAAGCCAGACTGTATGACTTCCTGGATTTCAGCTTTGCATATCTCGCACATGCTCAGTGCACAAGCAATGTAATAGGTTTCAGTCAGGTTTGCAAGGACTACTGGGAAACATGATGCCTATCCCAGAAACCCTTGCAAATAGCTTAGGCAAATAAGGAGGAGGAAGTAATGAAGGACTACAAAATAAAGGTATTTACAAGCAACAAATTAAATAAAAATTGTCCATTCTGAACACTATGAGGTTAGAGCATGCAGCACAGACAAACATAAAAAAATGGGTGGAACTCCACTTTAAGCTTACCCGTATCTGCCTCAAATTAAAAAAGGTTTCGTTTAAACTTACCTGGACAGGACGGTTCTCCATTGCTGAGTGTTATCAGAGCTATAAAGAAAAATAGTGCTGAACCCATCATTGTATGTTCTGCAATTCTGGACTACTTTCAGACTGCGATATAAACTCTATTTCCAGAATTCCTGCCTTTATATCTACTCTCTCTAATGCCCTTTTATAACTCCCTTTATGATCTGCCATTGCTGTTCCCAGACCTTGTTCCCAGACCTTGTCAATGTACAGCAATAAATCAGTGACTTTCCCACAACTTTCCCAACCCATCCCACTTTTAATGAAGACTTGGAGTCATGTGGATTTTCCCAGTCAACAGAGCTTTTAATAGATGCCAAATAGTTGACAGCTTTGATGTATGATGCCCCATGGGCCACAGCTGGATGGTTTAGTGTGCAAGTTTTTACCAGTCCCCCCTATCATTTAAGAAAAGCAAATCTCTCCTATGCTCCCTTTAGCCCCCGTTCACACCTAGGCGTATATACGCCTGTAGTGCGACGCCGCAGCCGCCCCTGAGACGCTGGAGGGATGATTTCACATTGCCCTCTATGGAGATGGTTCACATCTCCACGCTGAACGCCGAACGCCGTACGCCTGCCGCCTGAAAACAAGTCCCGGACCTTTTTTTCAGGCGGCTTTCGGCGTTCGGCATAGGAGATGTGAACCATCTCCATAGAGGGGGTTAAGCTGCATTCACAATCGCCGCTTTGTCGCCGCAAATCGTGGTACAAAACGCAGCAATTTGTCGGCGCAATTCGCGGGACAAAACGCCGCGATTTTGTACGCCAAGGTGTGAATGCAGCCTTAGAGTAATGCCGCGTACACACGATCGGAAATTCCGACAAGAAAAGTCCGATGTGAGCTTTTGGTCGGAAAGTCCGATCTTGTGTATGTATTTTTGCTGTCGGAATTTCCGCCAACAAAAGATTGAGAGCAGGTTCTCTTTTTTTCCAGACGGAAAAAGATCGGAAAATCCACTCGTCTGTATGCAATGCCGATGCGCAAAAAAAAACGCATGCTAAGAATCAAGCAGAAGAGCCGAACTGCCTATTGAACTTCATTGATCTCGGTTCGTCTTACGTCTTGTACGTCACCACGTTCTTGACGCTCGGAATTTCCGAACAAGATTTGTGTGACCGTGCGTATGGAACACAAGTTTGAGCCAACATTCCGTCAGAAAAAAAACACGGTTTTACGTGTCGGAATTTCCGATCATGTGTACACGGCATTAGGCTTGAGTCAAAATTCTATTTAAAGATTTAGATGTAAGTTTATGCCGCACACACGATCGGAAATTACGACAAGAAAACCGTGGATTTTTTTCCGACTGAATTTTGTCTCAAACTTGTGTTGCATACACACGGTCACACAAAATTCCAACTGTCAAGAACGCGGTAACGTGCAACACAACGACGAGCCGAGAAAAATGACATTCAATGCTTCTGAGCATGCGTCAACTTATTCCGAGCATGCGTAGGATTTTTCTCCGTCGGAATTGAATACAGAAGATCTGAATTTCCAACAAGAACTTTTCCGGTCAGAAAATTTGAGAACCAGCTCTCAAGCTTTTCTTGTCGAATTTCCAATCGTGTGTACGCGGCATTGGAGTATGGAAAGTCAGCTCCTCTATACTGTATACTGCTGTTTATATCTCTGCTGGGGAGTTTTTACCACACTTCCTGTCCCAAAAACACAATAGGAAAGGAGACGAGTGTATCATTGAATGAGATGTCTCAGAGGACATCCCCTCTACTCCAGTGCTGGTGGCAACTGTAACATTTTACATTTCATTTAATTTCTATTCACCTTTTGTCCTTGTCTATGTAGGCTGCTAGGTAGTAGGTACATTTTGGGCTAGATTCAGCAATGAATTACGCCGGCGTATCTATAGATACGCCGCGTAAATTCAAAGATGCGCCGGCGTATCTTTTTTCTATATTCAGAAAGCAAGATACGCCGACATTAGCCTAAGATCCGACTGGCGTAAGTCTCTTACACCGTCGTATCTTAGGGTGCATATTTACGCTGGCCGCTAGGTGGCACTTCTGTCGTTTTGGGCGTAGAATATGCAAATGACCTAGATACGCCGATTCACAAATTTACGTATGCCCGGCGCTATTTTTTTACGTCGTTTACGTTAGTCTTCTTCGGCGTTAGGTTACTCCTGCTATTAGGGGGCGCACGCAATGTTAAGTATGGCCGTCGTTCCCGCGTCGAAATTTGAATTTTTTACGTCGTTTGCGAATAGGGCTGGACGTAATTTACGTTCACGTCGAAACCAATGACGTCCTTACGGCTTACTTTGGAGCAATGCACACTGGGAAATTCCACGGACGGCGCATGCGCCATTCCGAAAAAACGTCAATCACGTTGGGTCACCAAGAATTAACATAAAACACGCCCCCTCATCCACATTTCAATTACGCGCGCTTACGCCGGCCCCATTTACGCTACGCGGCCGTAACTTATAAGGCAAGTGCTTTGTGAATACAGCACTTACCTCTCTAACTTACGGCGGCGTAGCGTAAATACGATACGCTGTGCCGCCGTAACAATGCGCAGCCCCTACCTGAATCTAGCCCTTTGTTTTTGTCTTTGGTATTGCTGTAATCAGTTAATTGGCCCTCAATTGCTTTGGGCTGTTTTGGAGTTTACAGGCTGCAGATTTCATTACTCCCATCTGCTTTCTGGATGTTTCCAGAAAATAGAGTAGTGAGAGTCAAATAGGTAGCCTGAATATGTACTGGGCTTCAGCCTCCAGCCAATCCCTCAGGGAGAGGCTGATAAATACTGTGAAATCCAGCAAGGTCATTCTGTTGAAGAGATTCCATCAGTCTGGGGGGGCCTACTGCTAAAGTTGTCTGCAACTAGGGTTGTCCCGATACCGATACTAGTATTAGTATTGGGGACCAATACCGAGCATTTGAGTGAGTACTTGTACTCACACAAATGCTCCCGATCCCTAATCCGATACCTGGGAGAGGCGGCGCAACCAGAAGTCAGCGGGCGAAACAACGGAAGCGACACTTCGTGTCGATGTCAGCGGTTTGACATCCCGACTCGGCCGCACTCGGCCGCAGTAAGCCAGCAGCAGACATCTTGTTTCACCCAGCCCATATAGTTCAGGCTGGGTTTAACAAGAGGGCCGCTGCTGCTTTTATGTGGCCGAGTGCAAGGAGTACCAAGATGGGCTTTGCAGGCAACTTTTCCTCTCATGTGATTTTGTTCTGGCTGCATTTCAGTGCCCAATGCCCACATGTGCCCATAAATGCTATCTATCAGTGCCCAATGCCCAAATGTGCCACCTATCGGTGCCAGTCGTCAGTGCCAGCCCATCAGTCAGTGCCAGCCCATCAGTCAGTGCCCATCAGTGCTGAGTATCAGTGCCCATCTGTGCCACCAAATTCTATCAGTGCTCATCAGTGCTGCTTAATGAGTGCCACCTATCAGTGCTGCATATCAGTGCCACCTAATCTGTATTGTGCTTTCAAAATTGTTACATGACATTAAAAAAAAAAAGGATCAGTAATCGGTATTGGCAAGTACTTGAAAAAAAGTATTAGTTCTTGTACTCAGTCTTAAAAAAAGTTCTATCTATTCACTAAGAATATGGGCCTATATGACTATATATCCAATGGGCCCCATTTGGGGGTTCCACTACACTTGTGACAATAACCATTGTGTCAAAATGTGAGAGGAAATTCCAACAATTAGAACAAAGACATTATTCTAAAGATGATATAAAGGTGTGGGCAGGAGGTGCTAGATCCTGAGTTGGTTTTCTTTCCCAGTGGCAAGATAAATCCTTATTGCCGAGTACCATGACTCTGATGTGAAAGGGCTTCAAAGGCACCTTAGGTAAAAGGGTAAAGAGGAAAACAAGAGCACCACACCAAGGGTTTTGTCCATTGAGTAATTATTTTTTCATAGTCCAAAGGTATCAAGCCAACTTTCGTGGTGGGTGGCAAATGAAATATTTTCTATCTTCATGGTTTGGTATCAAGTCAACGTGTTTCAGTAGCTACTAAACAATGTTATCAAGGCTAAAATGTATATAAACCATAGGCGTGCACACAGGGTGTGCCAGATGGGCCTGGGCACACCCTAATCACCGCATGAGCATTAGCATTATTGCTCTATGTGCCAGTGGGAAGACAGGAAAGATCTCTCTCCTACTGACTCTGCCACAAGACCAGTGGCAGCTGGTGCTCAAAACTTTTGGGGGGGGCGCAAACAAACTAAAAAAAAACAAAAAAACTATTGCAGCCTCACTGTGCCCATCAAACACAGCTACTGTGCCCATCAAAGGCAGCCACTGTGCCCATCAAAGGCAGCCACTGTGCCCATCAAATGCACCCACTGTGCCATCAAATGCACCCACTGTGCCATTAATTGTCGCCACTGTGCCATCAATTGTAGCCACTGTGCCATCACATCAATTGTCACCACTGTGCCATCAATTGTCGCCACTGTGCCATGCCATTAAATGCAGCCACTGTGCCATGCCATCAAACGCAGCCACTGTGCCATCAATTGTCGCCACTGTGCCATCAATTGTTGCCACTGTGCCATCAATTGTCGCCACTGTGCCATGCCAAACGCAGCCACTGTGCCATGCCAAACGCAGCCACTGTGCCATGCCATCAAACGTAGCCACTGTGCCATCAATTGTTACCACTGTGCCATCAATTGTCGCCACTGTGCCATCAATTGTCACCACTGTGCCCATCAATTGTCGCCACTGTGCCATCAATTGTCGCCACTGTGCCATCAATTGTCACCACTGTGCCCATCAATTGTCGCCACTGTGCCCATCAATTGTCGCCACTGTGACCACATCAATTGTAGCCACTGTGCCCATCAATTGTCACCACTGTGCCCTGTAAAATGCTGCCAGATTGCCCCCCGCCCGGCACTTACCTTTCTGGGGTCAGCCATCCTCCTTCTACGGTCCCTCGATGTCAACTCCCGCCTTCGATGATGCTTCAGCCAATCAGGTTACCAGTAACCAGAACCGGTGAACCTGATTGGCTGAGACGCCTGTCAGTGTTAGCCAGGGAACGCCCTCCCCCCCCCCCGTGCGTCCCCTGGTTAACTATTTGGAAGCCGATTACAGCCCTCAGGCTGTAATCGGAAAGCCTATTAGAGCCGCTGGCTCTGATAGGTACTTCCAAAGCCAACCAGCTGACGAGCTGACGTTATTTAGATGGCTTATAGTGCAAAGTTGATTTGCCTTTCGTAAATAACCTCCATAGACTTGTCAAAGCAAGTGAAGAGCCACTAAGATTGTTTTACATTATTTTTTTAAACTGCCAATGATGCAACTTATGGAAGTTGAGCTGCTAAGGAGAGAGGGATTATTAAAAACATATTTTTGGTGGATATTTTGCAAAGATTACCGAGGACAGCTACCCCTGTCCTCTATTTTGTGCCTTACTGTTTTACTTTATTGAGCAATTACAGCTAGAATCTCGATAATTTTTAATGTGATCATATTCTAATATTACTAGCTATGCCCCCCCCCCCCCCGGTTCGATATGAAACACTAAGCAGCAGGGCACATCAGTATTTTTTCTCATCTCATTCACAACCCCCCCCCCCCCCACTGTAAAAAAAAAAAAAATGCTCGGCAAGTTTTAGGTGCCTGGAGGGCATTAATTAAAGTCTTGTCGGTTTCTTTTGCAGAAGGCTTTGGGGATCACCCAGAGATCACTGAACAGTCCAGCTGAAGACCCTGCCTAATCGATTTGTAACCACTCTGATGGGTGACAGGTCATGTGATCACCATGATTAATGAATTATTGTGATCAATGCAAATTTGGTGCCCAGTAACAAATTTTCCGGGTGCCAACATGGCAGCATACTACCACATAAATGCTGCCATGGATTGGCACCAGGAAAGGAAAACTATGGTAATTGATAAGATTTTCCTGTTTTTCTGCTACCGGTTACATCATAGCATCATAATATCTTATAATATATATGCTTGTTTATCAGTTATACAGCATTGCTGTATGTATGTATGTATGATGTATCAAAGCCTACACATGTAGTGCACCCCCTTAGACTGGCAATACATGGTGTGAATCTCGGCTGGTTCCTGCTGAACTGCCCAAGATTCAAACCCTTAATGGGCAGGCTGAATGTACCAAGTTGATCGATCGATGAATTTGGGTACAACCAGGCTACTGGATTCATTTCCGATTATCGCAAGCGGCTCCTATAGTCGCTAGCATCAATCACTGTCTTCTCCTGGTAGGGGTGATGGCTTTTCCCGCCCTGTTTGGGGCTCTTTCAGTGGCAGTGGGTGCAGAGGCGCCGCCTAGGGTGCCCATGTGTTTGGATTGCCTGGGATTATCCCACAATTGCCATGTATGTCCCAGGTCCCGGACAACTTCATTTTGGGACACGCAATTGCAATGTATGTCCCAGGTCCCGGGCACCTTTATTCTGGGAAAATACAGTGTCCCGGAATGAAATAGAGGACACAGCCTGTCAGCCAGTGCAGCCACTACATTTCCTGGACTGGTTGCTAGGGCTGGCCCCGCCTGGCATCTAGTAACGAGTGATGTCACAGCAGTCAGCTGTGCCTGCCTGGCTCTGTTTCCAGCTCCGGGTCTTCCCCTCTCAGTACTGCGCGCTGCTGAGCCTTTCACCTTTTCCGCCCGGGCAGTGCGGCTGCCGTTGCACACTGTGTGCGTTCCTTTCAGCTGCCGCTCGGGTGTAACAGAGGCAGAGCCGCTCGCCATGGCACCGAGCTAGTGCGGTAACGGGCGGGGGGGGGGGGACTTGCGATGGGGGTGTTCTGGAGCCCGAGGTGAGCTGTTGCTATAGGTGGGGGGTTGGCATGGTGTCCGCCACCGAATCACACTGACCTGAGCCGTCCAGAGCTGGTGTGATAATGGGGCACAGTGGCGGCATTTGATGGAGCAAAAGTGACTGCATTTGATGGGCACAGTGACTGCATTTGACGGGCACAGTGATGGCATTTGACAGGCACAGTGGCAACATTTTTCCGTTAGTATGTGTGCGTTTTCAGGGTTGGGGGACTTTCAGTTTGTTTTTTTGGCGGGGGGCAGCATTGAAGGACCCAGCCTTGGAGCGGCAAAGGAAATAAATCCGGGCCTGGTCGGTTATACCGACCAGGCCCGGATACTTTGGATACTTCGACTTCCGGGTACTTCTCCCCGTGGGCCACCAGTGCCACCTGTCAGTGCCAATCAGTACCACCTATGCCCATCACTGCTACCTAGCAATGCCCACCAGTGGTTCCAGTCAGTGCCTCAGTCAGTGCCACCTAGCAGTGCTGCCTATGAATGTCACCTACCAGTGCTGATCAGTGCCCATCATTGCCACCCATCAGTGCACATCACTGCCACCTATCAGTGCCCATCACTGTCACTTATCAGTGCCACCTATCAATGCCACCTATTAGTGCCAATTTTCAGTGCTCACCAGTACCACCTATCAATGCCCTTCAGTGCCACCCATCAGTGCCCCCTCTCAGTGTCACCTCTCAGTGCCCACCAATGCCACTTCTCAGTGCCCACCAGTGCCGCCTATCAGTGCCCCCAGTGCCGCCTATCAGTGCCCATCAGTGCAGCCTCATCAGTGTACATCAATGAAGGAGAAAAATTACCCGTTTGCAAAATTTTATAACAAAATATAAAACGGTTTTGTATTTTTTTTTTTTATTCTGTCCTCTAAAACCTTAGAGGTGATCAAATAACACCAAAAGAAAGCTCTATTTGTGGGAAAAAATAATAACATTTTAATTTGGGTACAGTGTTGTATGACAGCGCAATTGTCGTTCAAAGAGTGAGAGTGTTGAAAGCTGAAAATTTGGTCTGGGCAGGAGGGGGGTTTAAGTGTCCAGTAAGCAACTGGTTAAAGGAGACTTATACAAAAAAAAATATTAGTTACCACTACTATTCCTTTATATTGGCTTTTGACATTTACAAATGCAGCAATTTAGAATTTAAAAAACAAATACTGCATTTTATATACAATTATATAGATCGGACTAAAATGAGGGACAAATGAGGAGAAAAGGGGGACAGAGGGACATTGTTTCCAATCAAGGACATTCCCTTTAAATCAGGGACAGTTGGAAGCTATAGGTTTATGTGACGTAATCCAGAGACGGCCACAAATGTGTTAAACTTTATACATCTGACAGAATAGGCAGCAAATAAAGAGCATATTGCTGTTTTCTCAAATAAAGTTATTACAAAAAACAAAAAGGTATCATTTAAGATTCTCAAGGAGCACATTCATGGAGGAAAGAGTGTCGGGAAGATCCAGCTCCAGAAGAGGGACAGTTCCCTAGAAAATGGGGGGACAATGCTGAGAACACTGCTATGGCTGGGGGTAGGAACTTTTGTGCGGGGGAACCTTATGAAACGGGCGCGGGGAAGGAAATCTCAGCCGGACCCATGGCAGAAATGGAGGGCTCGGCTACTGTGACTCTCCCCAGGGGCAAGAAGCCCATGGTGTGTGTGGAATACCCGGGGCTGGTGCAGAATGTGGACAAGATGCTGCTCACCCTGGGCGGGGAGGAAGGCGTGTCCCGGGTGAGGGAAGTTATTTACTGCTGCACCGCGATTGTGTGCTGGATATCTGCAGAGCACATACATTATATACTGTATATCTATACTACGGGGCATGTCTGTGCAGGTTCAGCCTGAAAAACTGTATATGGTGAAGTGTCTTTTGTATAGAACATGGAAGGGTTAGATTTTTATGCTGTATATGTATCATTCAGATTTCCTTTTACTTCCTGTCTTGTCCACACAACAGGAAGTGGGGGTGAATCCCCTATTAGTTGTCACCAGCCCAGCCAGGTGTCCCCATTGGAAGATTTTCCCTCCCCTCCTGTTTTGGTGACAACTGTAATATGTTAGATCTCCCCTCCCTTTCTAATAACCCTCTCCATGTGTGATCTCCCACAGAGATTCTGATCCTTATCTACCTTGCTTGCTTATATGTCAACGGCTGTCAGGCTTCCATGGTTTCTAAATCTTTGCCCCACAGCAAGCATGCAGCCAGCAATGTCAGAATTCCTGATCTGTGGGCTCCTTTTGGGTCCTAGAAACAGAACTTATTGGTGTAGATGGGCAGAGAGAGCGTGATCCGTAACTAGTTTTGGACGGGCCGTAGTCATGCAGCAGGCAGTCAGTGCACTTATTACATTGTGCCAAGCCCCTGTCATTAGAGGAGAGCATCGGCTAAGGGTACAGAGCTGATTGGAGCGGCTCTGTGCCATATAATGGACAATCACAGCCATCACCAGTGTAGTACATTGGGGAGTCCTTCCTCTCAACATAGAGGAGGGGAGGAAGGCGGATTTATGGAACGAATCCATTCATGAAAAAGGAACTAAAGGCAGTAATACTTGCCTGTATTTCAACTGTCACCCACAAAGGGTCAGGCATCTTCCAGGTGCTGGCTTTAAACCATTTTGATTGGCCGGTGTAGGATGACATCATAGTAATGGAAAAAATATTGCGCTCGCCGCTCATTCAAAAAGGTAACCAGCAGCAACTAAACCGTGTTCTATTACACCAAAACCAGATATAGAAGCAAAACAGCTGTTGTTTTGCTTCTAGGATGACATCATGCATGCGCAGGAGTCCTGGCACAGACGCTAAGGGTTAAAGTGTTTTGTGTTACACATGACATTTAGCCATTGCACAAAATGCATTTTTTTCTTCAAAGGAGCTCTCTCCTACTAATAATGGAAGACTTTTACTTGGCTTCAAGGGGGGGGGGGGAGCATTCAGAGCCATTTTATTTTTCAACTACTAACACACCAGCATATTCATTTCCAAAAAATGGTGATTTATGGGGTATCTACTTTCTAAAAAAATTGGATATTTTTGGGGTTGTTTGTTTTGTCCTTTCATTTCATTGTCTAGAAGCCCTGTCAGGTTTTTATTACTGCTCTCACAGAAGAGATAATATCACCCTCTCTGTTTGTCCCGGAGACCATTGGCATCAGGCCAGAAAGTGAAGTAGAGGGAAAATCTTCCAGGGGGGAGGGGCAGCTTTACCAGTGACTGCTATCTAAGGGGTAGTTTACTTTGCTCTGGAGAGGTTTCCTCTCGCTTTCTCCTGCCTCCTCCCCCACCTCTCCTGGGGTTTTTGTTATTCTCTACTCCATACAACACAAATGCCGCATACACACAGTCGTTTTTTGTGATGAAAAAAAAACGTCATTTTTAAAAACGTCATTTAAAATGACCGTGTGTGGGGAAAACTTAGTTTTATGTCTTCTGAAAAACGACAACATTTTTTTTTCGAACATGCTTCAATTTTTTATGTCGTTTTTCAAAACATTATTTTTTGTGTCATAAAAAATTATCGTGTATGGGCTAAAACGACGTTTAAAACAACGTTTTTAAACCTGCGCATGCTCAGAAGCAAGTTATGACGCGAGCTTGAACGGAACAGAGTGCCGTCGTACGTGCTGAATGTAACCGCGCTTTGCTAGAGCATTTTGAAAAAACGATGGTGTGTAGGCAACGTCGTTTTTTTTTCATGCAAAAAAATGACCGTGTGTACGCGGCATCAGCCTAGTACACAAGATGAAATTGTCTGACGAACGATCGCTCGTTTCTTTTTTTTGGATGCTAGTTTCCATACCGAAAATAAATGGGTTACTAAAGACGAAAATTCTCGTACGACAGAATATAAATTTGGAAGTGATGTAATGTGTTGTATTGTAATGTATTTGTATTTTCAGATGAAAATCATGCAATCTGGTATTGTACGAGAATTTTTATTTTCGCTTTTGTCCCTTCGGAGAATTTTGGATGGCGGCAGTGTGCCAACGATCAAATTATTGTGCACTCTCTTCGAAAGCGGTATTTTTTGTACGATATTCTGATCGTGTGTATGGGGCTTTAGGGGGAGGTTTAGACCCCTTTCACACTGGGGCAGTTTTCAGGCGCTGGAAGTAGCCTCTGCAAAGCACCTGAAAACCGCCTCCCATTTATTCCATTGTGTCTTTTCACCCTGGGGCGGTGCACTTGTGGGACGTTAATAAATATCCTGCAAGCAGCATCTTTGGGGCCGGTTGGGAGCGCTGTATTTAGCGCTTCCAAAACTCCCTGCTTATTGCAATGAATGGACAGGGCTTCAAAAGCGCTGAAAAACAGGCGTTTTTACCCTTTATTTTGGGTTAAAGCCACCCCCTATCGGCCTAAAAGTGCCGCAAATGCGCTAAAGCAGCACTTTATCGCGAACGGCCGAGGCTGGCAGTGTGAAGTGTCTTACTAAGGCCTCGTTCACACGAGGCAGATCTGTTGCCACGGAGTCCACCAGCTCAGCAGGAGATCTCTCCGTTGATCGCTGAGCTGATGGCAGGTCCCTCTCTGCTCAATGAGCGGAGAGGGGCTTGTCGAGCACCGCTGCTTGCTCTGGAGAGATTGGACAAAAACGGACAGCATGTCCGTTTTTATCAGATCTCCCCCTATCTGATCCGCCAGGACGGATGGCGAACGTATCAGCATACGTCTGATTTTTGCGGATCGGACCGGATCGGATTTTAGCAGACATGGTCACACTGACATCCATCGCTCCATAGACTTGCATGGAACGCTCGTTCAGGTCCGCTGAAAAAACAGGCAGACCTGAACGTCTGCTCGTGTGTAATGGGCCTAAAGCCGGAGCACTCAGAATCTGGTGCAGCAGTGCATGGTAGTTTAATCAGATTTTGACTTCAGCTTGTTCAGTTAAAGGATAAGTTCAGCTTTCATAACATGTTAAATGTTACACCCATATTCAGGGTGGAACATGTAACGAGTTCCAGCTCCTGCCGCCTCTTCCCTCTCACCCCCTGCATTGTGACAGCAGACAGGGGATCTCCTTCCCACACCCACTGTCACAATTTAAAGGATAAGTTCACCCTTTGGAACACGTTGCATGTTCCACCCATATTTAGGATAGAACATGTAACAGGTTCCAGCAGCTGCAGCCTCTACCCCCCAATGCCATTGAGAGTGGGCAGGCAACTTTTCCAGGTGCCAACTGTCACTGTTTGAAAGAAAACCTTTGCTTTGTGGCTATCGGCTTGTAGTTTCAATAAACTGCCACAGTGCTGTTGAGCGCTCTGGTAGTTCATTGTCTCTTATGCCCTGTACACACGATCGGTCCATCCGATGAAAACGGACTGATGGATTTTTTCATCAGTTATCCGATGAAGCTGACTGATGATCAGTCATGCCTACACACCATCGGTTAAAAAAACGATTGTGTCAGAACGCGGTCACGTAAACCACGTACAACGGCACTATAAAGGGGAAGTTCAAATCCAATGGCAGCCACCCTTGGGGCTGCTTTAGCTGATTTTGTGTTAGTAAAAGATGTTTTGCGCTTTTCTGTCTGTTACAACGTGATGAATGTGCTATCTCCATAACGAACGCTAGTTTTACCAGAACGAGAGCTCCCGTCCCCTAATTTAGTCTGAGCATGCGTGGATTGTTAACCGATGGACATGCCTACAGACGATCGTTTTTTTCCTATCGGTTAGTTAACCATCAGATAATTTTAAAACAAGTTCCTAGTTTTTTAACCGATGGGGCCCACACACAATCGGTTAGTCTGATGAAAACGGTCCATCAGACTGTTTTCATCAGACAAATCGATCGTGTGTACACGGCATTACTGTCAGTGTATGTCTGCCTGTCCATATGAGGTACGAGCAGACAGATAAACTGACAAGTCTGCAGGAGTCCTGGATGGCACCCACAATCTGCTGATTGCGGGTGCAATGCTTTCCAGGCTCTGAGTTAAACAAAAATGCACGTTTTCTTACCTGCAAAAAGATGTGCATTTATTTTTTTATAAATGGTGAACCTCTTTTAAAAAAACCTTTATTGCTTCAGTGACACTAGGCTCCATTCACACCTATGCAGTTTGATTTTGAGTGTTTCTGCTGTGATTTTTGATTTTTTTTTTTTTTTTCTCCAAAAAAAATAAAAATATAAATTAATTTGTTGTTGGGCAGATTAAAAATTCACAACATGCTTTTTTGCAGCTTCTCTATGCAAGTTTGATGAACCAAAAAGCCCCGTTTTGCATTTAAAAAGAAGTCCCTGACCATTTCCAAAAATGCAGAGGCAAAAAAAATGCATTGATGTGAACGTATGCCAAAAGCATGAAAAGCACTATGATGTGAATGGAGCCTTAGGGCCAGATTCTTAAAAGGTTTACGACGGCGCAAAGCCATTTGCGCCGTCGTAAGTCCTAATCTGGCCCGGCGTATCTATGCGACTGATTCTTAGAATCAGTTACGCATAGATATCCCTTAGATCTGACAGGCGTAAGTCTCTTACGCTGTCAGATCTTAAATACAATTTTTTTTCCCGCCACTAGGTGTCGCCTCGTTGTTTTCCCCGTCGTCTATGCAAATTAGCTATTTACGCCGATTCCCGAACGTACGTGCGGACGACGCAGTGAATTTACGACGTTTCCGTAAGCGTAAACTTGCCCCTGCTATAAGAGGGGCAAGTTTACGAAGGTCCGTCGTATGCCGTGTTAAGTATGGCGTCGGGTCAGCGTCGTCTTTTTCCGTCGTTTACATCGTTTTCGTAAGTCGTTCGCGAATACGACTTTACGTCAATGACGCTCACGTCGGCGTCATTGACGTTTTCCGTCGTGAGCTGGAGCATGCGCACTGGGCTATTTTTATGCCCGGCGCATGCGCATTTAGATTGTCGCGGGGGCGCGCTTAATTTAAAAACAAGCCGCCCCCTTTGAATTACGCGGCCTTACGCCGGGCCGTTTACACTACACCGCCGCAAATTACGGAGCAAGTGCTTGGAGAATACGGCACTTGCTCCAGTAATTTGCGGCGGCGTAGTGTAAATGGCTTACACTACGCAAACGCCGATTCTATGAGAATCTGGCCCTCTGTACCTACAGTACATTTGTCCATAGGACATTCTTTGGTATTCAAAGTAAACACAGAATCGCTTTATTTGCAAAGTGAAACTAGACTGTCTACATCTTTAATGAATCCGCCTCACTCTGCTTATGTCCTTCCTTTTTTATCACCAATTGTATTTAGAATTTTAGTTTTATGGGTGTTTTCTTGCATTTCTTTCAGGTGTATGCTGATCCTGCGAAAAGGCTTGAGCTGTATTACAGGCCTAAGGACCCTTATTGTCATCCATTGTGTGCCAATCGCTTCCCCACCACCACTATGATCCTACGGGTGAAGATAAAAACTCGGAAAAAAAGGTCAGATGGAATGGAAACTCAAAGCCAAGCTTCAGAGCAAAAGGTTACTATGGAAATCATTGGTGTGGTGGGAACAGTCTATAAATTCCAAGGTACGTATTGTAATTTCTTCACTGAATGCTTTACTAGTCATTTCAATACCAGAATATTTTATACTTTTGGATAGAGTATGTTGACTGTCATGGAGATTTCTCTTTACTTCTTGTCCTGTAGACACAACAGGAATTCTGAGAAAATGTCTCCAAAGTGGGGTAAATTCCCTTCTAGGCAGTTGCCACCGGCACGGGTACCCCCATTGGAAGATTTCAATTCTGTTCCTGTTCTGGTGACAACTCAAATCATTGGATTTACCTTTTTCAGCTCTTGTGGCAATGGTTACAAGGAGAAAGAGAGAAGGTAAATCTTTTCTGTGGGACTCCCAGGCAGCGTGTAAAACCTAACATTCATCATCCTGTCCTGCACTGTCCTCAGACTCCGTATAGATGGGTATGCAGCCAATGATGGTACTTTATAAAAGCCAAAAGGGTTGCTCATTTTTCCATATTCTATCAAAAACATAACTGAAGCATTCAGGGCTTTTTATACACTTTAAAAGCAGAACTACCTGAAAAAGTGTTTCACAGTGATGGGTCTGATTTCTGACTGGATGTTTAGCCCCGTGTGGGATTCTTGTGGGGAGATTTCCTCCTACTCCTGTTTTACTGAGCCTTAGCTCTTCTACCTTAGTTATTTTATCCCAGATTAAAGTGCAGCTTTAGTCATAGTCAGAAAATGAAGTCCTGCTGGATCATGTCAAGCTGGCCACTTTTGAAACATTATGGTCTCATGCCCACGGGCGTTTTTACAGCCACTTTTATGAGTGTTTTTTTGCAGCTTAAAAACGCCTCTCCGGGCCTCATGCCCACCATGACGTTTTTGAACTGTAAATGGCATAGCCGTTTTTAAGCGGCAAAAAAAAAAACAGGACCAGCTGTAAAGACAGCAGACGCCGGCAAAAGGTGTTAAATGCCTCATACAGCGTTTCTTTCTCTATTTAAAATCAGTTGTTTCCTATGGGAGCCCATTGATTTGAATAGAGGTCGCACCAGAAGTCGGATTAAGATGATCTGACTTGCGGGACGACTCGTGTGCTGAGAATCTTGAAGGAGAACCCAGCAAAAATTGTAAAAAAAATGTTTGCGTGAGGCCCCCCCCTTAGGACAATACCAGACCCTTTGGTCTGGTATGGGTCTTAAGGGGAACCCCCCACACCAAAAAAAATTGCCGTGGGGGTTCACCCAGGATCCATACCAGACCCATATCTGAGCACGTAACCCGACAGGTCAAGAAAAGGGGGGGGGGGACGAGCATACCAAGCCACATACCCTAAACATGGGTGGGGTGGGGTTGGTGCTTTGGGGCAGGGGAGGCACTGCGCCCCCCACTTCAAAGCACCTTGTCCCCGTGTTGATGAGGACAAGGGCCTCTTCCCGAAAACCCTGGCCATTGGTTGTCGGGGTCTGTGGGCAGGGGGCTAATTGAAATCTGGGAGCCCCCTTTAATAAGGGGGGCACCAGATCCCGGCTCATCACCCTATGTGAATGAGTATGGGGTACATCGTATCCCTACCCATTTACCTGGGGGGGGGGGGAAGTGTCAATAAAAAAAAAAAACACACTAGACAGACAAAAACCTGTCTAGTGTGTTTTTTTATTGACACTTTATTCCCCCAGGTGAATGGGTAGGGGTATGTACCCCATACTCATTCACATAGGGTGGGGGCTGGGATCTGGTGGCCCCAAAGCACCAACACCCCCCCCCCCATGTTGAGGGCATGTGGCTTGGTATGGTCTAGGGGGGTTCCTCTTCAAGATTCTCAGCACACGAGTCGCCCTGCGACTGATTCGACTTCCTTAGGGAACCATTGATTTTGAATGGAGAAAGAAAAACACGGCTGAAAGCTAGCGCGGCGAAACGTGCATTGAATTCAATGCCAAAAACGCGGAAATAAACGTTGCTTTTTTCCTGGCGTCTGTACTAGCTTTACATCCCGTTTTTTTAAAACCTCCGTGGGCATGTAGTCTTATAAGTACCCGTTTAACATCCAGTAATACGGTCTCGCCCTACTCTGCACATGCTCAGTTGCTTTCCATTTTTGGCATTGTGCTGAAAATCGGGGCCACTAAAGGCCAATCTGCTTACAATTTTTAAAGGGGTTGTAAAGGTTTGTTTTTTTATTTTCTAAATAGGTTCCTTTTAAGATAGTGCATTGTGGGTTCACTAAACAATTCCTTTGATTTTCCTTCTAAATGTTTTTTTCTTTGTCCGAATTTCTCACTTCCTGTTCCTCCTCAATAAGCTGTTCTGGCTAACCACCGAAGGAAAAGGTAAGTGAACCAAAAATACACTATCTTAAAGGAATCTTTATTTTGAAAATAAAAAACAAACCTTTACAACCTCTTTAAAAAGTTACTGCTGCTCAGGGGCTCTGGGCTTTGGCAAAATGGCAGCCTCCGGCAAGAAGAAACAGGAGCAATTCTGGAGGCAATTTACAGCACACTCATTTTGGTAGCATAATTATTAAAGCGGATGTGCCACTAAAAAAAAATATTAAAAGCCAGCAGCTACAAATACTGCAGCTGCTGATTTTTAATATTAGGACACTTACCTGTCCTGGAGTCCAGCGCCGTCCGCAGCAGAGGACGAACGATCGCTCGTCTCTCTGCTGCTCCCCCCGCCATCCTCAGTGAGGCAACCAGGAAGTGAAGCGCTCCGGCTTCACTACCTGGTTCCCTATGGCGCATGCGCGAGTTGCGCTGCGCCGCTGATTGGCTCCCGCTGTGTACTGGGAGCCGAGTGTTCCCAGAGCACAACGGGAGGTGACGTCATGCCGGGAGAAAACCTGAAGCTGTGTGGCCGGAAGTGCCTGCAAATACCTGTCTTTAGACAGGTATCTGCACCCCCCTCCCCCCTGAAAGGTGTCAAATGTGACACCGGAGGGGGGGAGGGTTCCGATCAGCGTGAGTTCCACTTTAGGGTGGAGCTCCGCTTTAATGTGGAATGTATGTTCTTTGCTAAAGAACATTATTTGTTATCAAGTTTGTTATGGGTAAAGTTCTGCTTTAATTTCCATATTTTTTCCTCTTTCCAGGCATGTCGGATTTCCAGTATTTGGCATTTACCCAAAGCCCTGATGGATCCCGGTTTTCTCTGTATGATAAAGTCCTGCTGACAAAGCCTCAGAAAGAAGAATTCTTCCATCAGGACCTGCCCCTATATATCCCACCGCCTATTTTTTCTCGATTGGATAACCCGGTGGATTATTTCTACAGACCAAACATCAACCACAGGTAGGCGTCAATTTCTAGTTGGCTTCTTTGTATTTTCCATTTCTGTAACTCTGATTCAATGCTGGTATTCATGATCTGAAAGCCTGACTCCTACCAAAATATTTTCTAATGCCCCGTACACACGATCACTTTTCGGCATGAAAAAAGGTAATTTTTTATCATAAAAAAAAAATAATTTTTTCCAACTTCATCATTTAAAATGATGTTGCCCACACACCATCGTTTTTGAAAAATGATGAACAAAGCGAAGGCATTCTAAAGGGGAAGTTCTATTTGCCTTGAGGCTGCTTTTAGCTGGTTACTTGTTAGTAAAAGACGATTCGTGCTTTTTTGTCTGTTACAGCGTGATGAATGTGCTTACTCCATTATGAATGGTAGTTTTACCTCCCGTCTCATAACTTGCTTCTGGGCATGTGCGGGTTTAAAACGTTGTTTTTGCCCACACACGATCATTTTTTACAACACGAAAAATGACATTTTTCAAAAATTACATAAAAAATTTAAGCATGTTCGAATTTTTTTTTTGTCAATTTTCAGAAGACGGAAAACGATGTGAAGCCTACACACGATCATTTTAAATGACGTTTTTAAAAATGTCAATTTATTTCATGACAAAAAGTGATGGTGTGTACGGGGCATAAGTTATATGTAAAGTGGGGAAGGCTTTGTTCACCTATAATCATGCTTGTAGTAGGCCAGTCTCCAGGCTTAAGCAATGAGGGTGGCTGTCCAGGGCTATATAAATACTTACTAAAAAATTTGCTATTTGCACTGGATTTCTGATATTGACATTATTTGTGATACAAATGAATTGCTTTGTTGCATGCCGCTAGGTACAAAATTAGCATTCGGAAAAATATTTGTATGCAACACATGCCTTCTATGAAGTATCTGGAACCATGTACATAAGAAAGTGTTCTCAAAAGCAGAGAGGGAGAGATCAAAAAGTGTTCTATCATTCTATAAAACAAGGCATCTTTGGTATCCCTTTGGTAGCCTGGTTCACACCTATGTGTTTTTCAGTAACATGGTTTCCTATGGGTCACGTTCACATCTATCTGTTTTCAGCAGGTGCATTTTTTTTTGGAAAGGGTCAGGGTCTTTTAGCCCGCAGCAGGTTGCATTTTTAGTTCCATAGACTTTAATGGAAATGCTGCAGAAACTTATCAGTGTTTGCATTTTTGCGTTTGTGCTGGTTTTTCCTGCATGACAAAAGATACCTCCCAAAAGGCATTAAAAACGCATGTGCAAAAAACGCAAAGTGCACCGGGAAAACGCATCAGCTGCAGCCTGTACAGGATATGAAAAACAAACACAGATACTGACCTAGGTGGATCTAGCATTGGACCAATGCTTCATCTGTCCCCTGGTGCCTCTAAAACTGAGTGATCAAAGACCACTAATCACTCAGCTCTGGGTCTTTAGTGAGCAGTTACTATCAGTCGCCGGCTCTCTACTCTGCCTCTGGAGTGCTGGGCTGTGGGAGGGGCTGGCTCAGGCTTACGGCAGCATGCTGAGAGGCTGAGCCAACTGCTGGTCCAGGCATCTGGGTGGATCCCAACACTAAATTTGGGATCTTTTCAGAGTCTGGACTGGTTGAGTGATGTCAGCTGACCGTGGGCTTTAGACTGCTATCATCTGAATATGGGTCAGAGGAGTGCAGAACTAATTCCCCGTACACACGATCGGGATAAACTCTGACTGATTTTTTTCTGACGGAATTCCGTTCAAGCTGTCTTGCATACACACTGTCACTCCCAATTCCGACCGTCCAAAACACGGTGACGTACAACACTACGACGAGCCGAGAAAAATGAAGTTCATTGCTTCCGAGCATGCGTTGACTTGATTCTGAGCATGCGTGTTTTTTCTCCATCGGAGTTCCCCACAGACGATCGGAATTTTCTATAGAAATTTTTTTCATTAGAAAAAGATAACATGTTCTCTTTCTAAGTTGTCAGAATTTCTGATGGAAAAAATCAGATGGGGCACACACACGGTCGGCACTAATGCCTTGTACACACAATGGGAATTTCCGATGAAAAAAAAAAAGTCAGACGGAATTTTTTCATCGGAAATTCCCATTGTGTGTACAAGGCATTAGTGCACTCCTGTGATCCCCCAGCAGAAGTAGGGCCAAAAGCGGTTTGGCCCTACTTCTTTTTAATTGTCAAAGTTGCTTATTATGTGATTGTGAGCTTTTTTAGAAAGGATAATGGGATACCTAGTGGCTTCTTTACTAGAACTCTGTATGCAGAGAGTCATGTGTCAGCAAATAGGTGCATCAGGAAAGAAAAAGGAAATTTCAACTGTTGATGGTTCCAGTACATCTCTCAATGGACAACAAAAGAAAGGACAGAACTGTTTCATTATTTTTATTCCGAATTTCAATGAAAGAATGAACATATAATGTAGTGCACAAAAAACAATTTGGTTACATTGGCAATTATGTACAATAACATTGTAATGATAGAATAGGTGGACTGTAATGCCCCGTACACACGATCCGAATATCGTACGAAAAATGTCGTCCGAGGAAGAATCATACGATAATCGGATCGTTGGTACAGAGCTTTCGAGAGCCGATCATGACAGTTCATCCGATATTAGTTTATCGGACATGCACAAACATTTTTCTCGTACGGTACCAGATGGTACGATTTTTCATTTAGTCAGTACAGTTATTGTCTGAAAATACAATACAAATACATTACAACACATCACTTCCGATATTTTTTAAAAAAAATTTCTGTCCTACGAGAATTTTTGTGACTTTAATAACCTATTTAATTTCTACTTGCGACTATTGAGCAAAAAAGTCGTACGATCTGTCTTACGATATTCGGATCGTGTGTACGGGGGAATTGGTCAAAGCAACTTTAAAGTGGAGTTCCACCCAAAAGTGGAACTTCGCTCATCTGATTTCTCCCCCCTCCAGTGCCACAATTGGCGGAAAATACTCCAAAAATCGCACTCATGGCACTTTTAGAGTTCATAAAACCAAGGATTTGAGATGAAAAATATTATGTAATAAAAAGGTCCATTTATTGTAGATAAACTCCAGATATATCTATAAACAGTCCGTATGATATATAAAACAGTTTAAAATACTGGCTCCACAAACATCTATCATAAAGCTCAAGAGGTTAAAGCTCTCCCAATTCCAGAGAACAATCCCTCTGGTGGAAGTAACTGTTACAGTACCTTTACAGGCAGATGGTAAGGTAGCAGTGATGGGGAGATGGCGGTAGGCTTTGCCTAAGGATCCTATCTCCAAGCATTCCACGTGGCTGTAGAGTACCCAAGGGGAGGGAACATCAGGGGTCTTCCGAGGAATAAACCGATCGGGGCCACGACCCGGCTCGATCTGAAGAGAGGCGTGCAGCCGCTCGTTCCGTTAGTCGGGGGATGGCGTCACGCGTCACCGCTGGGTCTGGAAGGAGGCGTACAGCCGCTCGTTCCGTCCGTCGGGTGGAACGAGCAGACCAGACCCTGCGGTGACGTGTGACGCCATCCCCGATGGGCGGAACGAGCGGCTGCACGCCTCTCTTCAGATCGAGCCGGGTCGTGGCCCCGATCGGTTTATTCCTCGGAAGACCCCGATGTTCCCTCCCCTTGGGTACTCTACAGCCGCGTGGAATGCTTGGAGATAGGCTTTGCCTAAGGATCCTACCGCCATCTCCCCATCACTGCTACCTTACCATCTGCCTGTAAAGGTACTGTAACAGTTACTTCCATCAGAGGGATTGTTCTCTGGAATTGGGAGAGCTTTAACCTCTTGAGCTTTATGATAGATGTTTGTGGAGCCAGTATTTTAAACTGTTTTATATATCATACGGACTGTTTATAGATATATCTGGAGTTTATCTACAATAAATGGACCTTTTTATTACATAATATTTTTCATCTCAAATCCTTGGTTTTATGAACTCTAGAAGTGCCATGAGTGCGATTTTTGGAGTATTTTTTGTTGTATTGGTACTTCTAGGTACCATTATTTTCGCAGCTCTGGTTCATCTTTTCAACACCTAATCTATGAACTAATTAAGTAATTACTTTTACAAGGAACTTTGTTATCCCTGTTTTAGCGCCTGTGCATTTGTTGTGTTTTTATGACAATTGGTGGAAGAGGCAGGCCCAGGACAGTAAGGTTAGGAAATGAGCTGGGCTTTATTGTACTTCAGCTTCTAATGCACACTGTGAGAAACTTGTGTGTGTGCTGTGAAATCACAGCAATTGCAGTTCAGGAGAGGAGCCCGTACAACTATAAGGCCCCATACACACGACCGAGTTTCTCGGCAGAATTCAGCCAGAAACTCGGTTGGAGCTGCATTCTGCCGAGAAACTCGGTCGTGTGTACACTTTTCAGCGAGGAAGCCGACGAGGAACTCGTCGAGCCGAATAGAGAACATGTTCTCTATTTCCTCGTTGTTCAATGAGGAAAGTCGGCCCGCCGAGATCTCGGCGGCTTCAACACTGAACTCGACGAGGAACTCGATGTGTTTGGCACGTCGCGTTCCTCGGACGTGTGTACGGGGCCTGCGACTTTAGGGAAGGTTGGAGTTCAGCCTCAAACATACTTTCATTTTATAGTTTCCAGTAAAGTGGAACGCCGGGCAAAACGTTAAGTTTTGGATAGCGCAAGAAAGTGTTTGAAGTTCTTTCAGGTTTTAGTTGCTGTCTTTATCTGTACTGTGCAGATTACATCTGATTTCTGAGCAGTAAATAGGAACAAAATGTCCCCAAGTAGGAAGAATGTGACGGAGGTTCCAGTCCTTTCCACAGCTAGGAGAGGGTTTGACTGGAGTTCCTCTTCTGATCATAGGCAGTTTATATAATTTACAGACTTCATTGAACTAATATGTGATCATGGAAGGTTCAGTTGTGGGTGTTGACCCTTGCTTTCCTTTATGAATCAGTCAAGGTGAGAAGGTAGGAAAAAGTTGCGTGCCCCCTGCATTTTTTTTGGAGGGCAGCCATATTTGTTTTACTACTAATAGGATAAAACTGTCTATGCAGCTGAAGTTTTCCCACCATTACCCGCCACTGTGGCAGAAGCATTGCCCTTATCTGTTACTGTGTACCACTGCCAAGGATCGTGTCCTTGTGCGTCATTTATTGTCCTTATGGAACAAAATGGAGTTAATACATTGTGAGAATTCTACAACCAGCTTAAAGGGGTTGTAAAGGTTCATTTTTTATTTTCTAAATAGATTCCTTTAAGCTAGTGCATTGTTGGTTCACTTACCGTTTCCTTCCATTTCACTTCTAAATGTTTTTTTTTTCTTTGTTTTCTTTGACTGAATTTCTCATTTCTTGTTCCTCCTCAGTAAGCTGTTCTGGCTGACTAACCACCGCTCGGATGATGGTGGCAAGTTTACTGAGGAGAAAAAGGAAGTGAGAAATTTAGACAAAGAAAAAATTTTTTTAGAAGGGAAATCAAAGGAAAAGGTAAGTGAACCAACAATGCACAAGCTTAAAGGAACCTATTTGGAATAAAAAAAAAAACCTTTACAACCCCTTTAACAGGAAGATCATAAAGTGATCCTAGATCTGATGACATGCTTTCTTGAATAGGTAGAGACTATATGGGATTGATTTACTAAAACTGGAGAGTGCAAAATCTGGTGCAGCTCTGCATAGAAACCAATCGGCTTCCAGTTTTTTGTTGTCAAAGCTTAAAGTGGTTGTAAACCCTTTACAACCACTTTATGCTACAGGTAAGCCTATGACAAGGCTTACCTGTAGCTACCCAGGATATCTCCTAGACCTGCATGGTTTAGGAGATATCCCCTGTCGCCTGCATGTGCTGATGTCATCGGCACTGGGGCAAACTGAAGCAATGGCATGTATGTGCCATTGCTTTAGTGACTGTGCCGTTGCCGGCGGCTCCCGCCCGCATGCACGGGAGTGGCGTCATTGCGGCTCCAGCCAATCGCAGCGCTGGATCCGCGATACCTGGGAGAGATGTCTCTGCCGGAGGAGGGGATGAGGACCTCTGTGGGGGCTTCGATGTAAGGTAAGTAATTCATAATGAACTCGTATGTTATGCATGCGATCCAATTTCAGCCATACAAACACAGCAATGCGGTGCAAATCACATGTGATGTCTGGCATCACACTAGTGTGAACCGGCACTTTGCTCTGGATTGAGACAAGTACATACTATAGAGGGATATGCTTTGCTTATATTTAATGTCTGAGGTTTACAATGGAACAAGCTGCAAGCAGATTGGCTACCATGCACAGCTGCATCAGATTGTGCACTGTCCATTTTTAGTAAATCAACCCCTATTAGGGTCCGGCTTTACTTCTCAATATCAGTGTGTTCCTGCCTTGTTCCTCAAGTATCCTTAAAAATCCATGTTTTGGGAATTTCCCTTGGATTGTAAGTCACCACAAGCAGGTGGTCCCTCTTGTATTGAATTGTATTGCAACTGTACTGTGATGCGCTGCGCAAACTGATGGCTCAGTATGATAATAAAATAGCCTTCATGAATACCAAGCCATGAACATTGATTAAAAACAAGGTTGTGCAAGGTTAAAGGGGTTGTAAAGGTTCGTTTTTTATTTTCTAAATAGGTTCCTTTAACCACTTCCATACCAGGTACTTACGCAGCTTCCCGCCCAAGCCAATTTTCAGCTTTCAGCACTGTCGCACTTTGAATGGCAATTGCGCGGTCATGCTACACTGTACCCAAACAAAATTGGCGTCCTTTTTTCCCCACAAATAGAGCTTTCTTTTGGTGGTATTTGATCACCTCTGCGATTTTTTTTTTTGCGCAACAACTAAAAAAAAGGCTGTAAATTTGGAAAAAAAATTACGTTTTTATTTTTTTCTGTTAATTTTTTTGTAAATACGTTTTCTCTTTCAATTACGGGCACTGATATGGCGGCACTAATGGGCACCGATGAGATGGCACTGATGGACATCGATGAGGTAGTACTGACGGGCACAGATGAGGTGGCACTGATTGGCGGCGCTGGTATGCGGCACTGATGGGCACACATAGGCGGCACTGATGGGCACACATAGGCGGCACTGATGGGCACACATAGGCGGCACTGATGGGCACGCATAGGCGGCACTGATGGGCACTCATGGGCGGCACTGGGCACTCATAGGCGGCACAGATGGGCACTCATGGGCGGCACTGATGGATACTTATGGGTGGCACAGATGGGCACTGATAGGTGGGCACTGGGCATGGATGGGCACTGTGGGGTGGCACTGATGGACACTGGGGTGGCACTGATGGACACTGGGGTGGCGCTGATGGACACTGGGGTGGCAGCACTGATTTTTGCCAGGTTGCCAGTCAGTGCCCATTTGTGGGCACTGACTGGCATCTTTTTTCTTTATGCTTTTTTTTTTATTTATTTTTTAGACTTTTTTTTTTTTTTTTTTTTTTTTTTTTTTGGCTTTTTTTTTTTTTTTTTTCCACCCTGGTGCTCCAGGGTGGGCATCCCTGGTGGTCCAGTGTGGCGATCCGAGGGGGGGCTGCGCTGATAAACAGCGTGAACCCCCCCTGTCAGGAGAGCCGCCGATCGGCTCTCCTCTTCTCGCGTCTGTCAGACGCGAGTGAGGAAGAGCCATCAACGGCTCTTCCTGTTTACATCGTGATCAGCCGTGGTTGGACACGGCTGATCACGTGGTAAAGAGTCTCCGCCGGAGGCTCTTTACCGAGATCGGAGATGCAGGGTGTCAGACTGACACCCCGCATCACCGATCGCCGCGATGCGCGCCACAACGGGCGCGCGGCATGAAATCCTGCAGGACGTTCTAGAACGTCCTGTCAGGATTTCATAACCACTTCCCGGACGTAAATCGGCCATAGGCCGGGCGGGAAGTGGTTAAGCTAGTGCATTGTTGGTTCACTTACCTTTTCCTTCAATTCCCCTTCTAAATGTTTTTCTTCTTTGTCTGAATTTCTCACTTCCTGTTCCTCCTCAGTAAGTTTGCCCCCATCATCCGAGCCGTTCTGGCTGGGGGTTATTCAGGGTGCTCACCCACTCCCTTGGGACTACATCCCTGCAGGGAGATTCTGATACAAAATCTAAATGTAATTGTGAATCTGTTTTCATTAATTCCAGTCAGGATTGTCCCAGTAAGTGCACCCACAGCTGACGCTCCATTGCCATGTTACAATCTGATGGCATGTGCCAATTTTAGCGCAGTTGTAGTTTGTTGAAACTACAAGTCCATCTGCCCCACTTGACGTAAAAAAAAAAAAAAGTGGGAGCGGGGAGAGGATCCCCTAGCAGCTGTCGCAGGGGGATGAGGGCGCCTCATAGTAACATGTTATTAAAGTTGAACATATCCTTTAATTCCCCCAAGTGTCTCTCTTGCCCTGTCCATGTGTCAGAATGACTCCCAGCAGCTGATTGGGGTACAGCAGATCGCAGGGAAACCTTATATATGTTGTCAGAAATTTGGCAGTAAATATTCACTTGTGTCTGAGCTGATGACTGTTACTATTTCTAAATGCCTAAAACGTATTTGATGTTATGTAATAATGATATGAAAACTACTCATGGTGGAGTTCATATGTAAGTAATTCAATAGGCTTGCCTGTTTCCTGTATCCCTGCACTTGCCATTATTTGTCTTTACTTGCATTCACAGGGATGGATATCAGCCCCCAAGTTTATCCAGCGAAAATCTCATCGGCCTTAGTAGGGCTCGCAGGCCTCACAATGCCATATTTGTGAATTTTGAAGATCCAGAAGTTCCTGCAGAGCCACATCCAGCCGCTTTGAAAAACTGGAAGAAGCTATGTACTAACCCCATAGACAGCCATGTGGAGCAGGCAATGATGAGGGTACGGTCAGTGTTCCTTACAAACAACTTGACTGTTCAGAAATCCATCTTTGAATACTGGTCACATTCACTTGTTATTACCTATGAGCATAGGTGTGCGCAGCCTATTACACTAGGGTGTGCACCCCAAAGCTCAAAACACACATGTGATATATCTATCTACAGTATATCTATCTATATAGATAGGTATATAGATATAGGGCAGTAAGGCAATGGACAGTTTATTTTTTTTATTATTACTTTTTACAATTTTTATTTCTTTATTCTTTTTTGCAATATTTTTTTACAATAATTTTTTTATTTTCTTTTACAATTTTTTAGGAGCACCATTGGGGGGCTTTGGTGAGATATCAGGCGCCTAAACAGACCCCTGATATCTCACTTTTCAGACAGAGAAAGGGGCTGAGGACAGAGATTCCCAAGTCCCTTTATCTGCAGCCAAGCAGCAGAAGGAATCTGTGCAACACAGGGTGATTGGGGTGTGCCTGGGCACACCTGGCACACCCTGTGCGCACGCCTATGCCTATGAGTGTATCTATCCAAAATGGGTATAAAGGCACTCACGGGTCTTGCAGCTGAGGTGAATCAAAATGGCGTTTCGTTGATACTCGGTCCATTTTTCTCAGGATGTTTGCATTTTTTTTGTGTGTGTGTATATATACTGTATAGTGAATTAGTAAACTATTCAGTTTTTCTTTATCGTACATCACGGGACACAGAGCAGCATAGCCATTACATATGGGTTATATAGTGTACCTTCAGGTGATGGACACTGGCACTCTCCGACAGGAAGTTCCCTCCCTATATAACCCCCACCCATAGTGGGAGTACCTCAGTTTTTTCGCCAGTGTCTTAGGTGTTGGTGCACGTTGAAGGTTGTGCCTGCAGTTTGTCCTTGGGACCAGGGCCAGCCGACCGGATCCGTCCAAGGTGCTTCATAGCCAAAGTGGACGGTACCCGGGCCCCAATTCGTGGATGGGGTTTTGCCTATAATGCCTCTCCTTGGAGGGCTGGACTCTGGGTTCCAGGACTGGGTTTTTTAACCTATGAATACCTGCTGCCAGTAGTGCTGTATAGGTCCAGGTGTGTGGTGTTCCTGACTTGGACCCCGGTCCCTGAAGGTCTATGACCATACCCACGGTGAAGGGGGAAGATTGGGCCTCTTGCATGAGCAATACCCTGCGGCGTGGAAAGGTAAGCGGGGGGCCTACGGAACTTGGTTTGTCAGTGGGCTCCCCACAGGGGACTCTGGGGAAAAGCCTTTTTTATGCCTCTGTGCATGGGCTAAAAGAGAAACCATAAAGTCTGCATGACTGGATGGCTCAAACACCCAGGTATACTGTTCCTCTGGCTGGGCTAATAGACTGCTGCTGCTGCTACAAGGTGTTTTGCTCCATGAAATGTAAAGGGGAGCATGTCAGGTTTAAATTACTTACTTCCTGATGTCTGTGTATCTCCAGCAGCTCCCGGGCTCCTCTCCCCACATGGATTCTGCTTCCTGCTTCCTGAAAGCGGCGTCGGGAGCGCGCGCGCGCGTGCGCGCGCACTGTTATAGGCGCCGACGCTGCGTGGAGGGGCGGGGGACGCCCAGGGAGTTCCCTCCCCTCTGTACATCAGAGGGAAAAACTCTATTTAGCCTGTCAGTTTGCTGAAGGCTGTGAAGGGACACGGAGCAGCGATGCTGAGCTGAGCAGGATAGGTTTGCCTATGTTATGCTGACACAGTGACACCTAGTGGCCGTTTTTTTGTACACACCTTGCTAAAGAGCTGTTTAAGCTCATATTTTCTCTAAAAAGCCGGTGTACTAAGTAGCAGTCAGAGTACTTAGTATTTGGTACTCTCTTAGCCCAGCATTAAGGGAAGCAATATTAGGATATGATTAAGCCCTTGGGGCTCAATATTGCTATCTCTTGTTAGGTTTTGGGAAGTTTAGTTTCTGTCTAACATTACCCTAGCCTAAATTTTTTTCCTCATTTATTTAAATGTGTGTTTTTCTCCAGCTATTACAGTTAGTTGTATATTAGCGGAGTATCTCAGATTTGTTATTATGGCTCCTAAGGGTGCAGGGAACGCTAAAAATGCTAAAGGTGTTAAAAAGCCGAAGGGTTCCCCATCGGGCTCGGAGGATATTTCCCAGAATCCACCTGCCCCTACCTCCCCGGAGGATCCGGAGGTTGCTGCCCTGGGTGAGCCATCGGGGTTGCTAGGTGCTATGGCGGGCCCTATTCAACCAACTCCTTCCTATGTCACGGAAGAGATGTTAGCCTCCACCTTGGGTGGATTTGAAAAGAGGATGGCCGCTCTTATTACGGCCTCTTTATCCGGGAAGAAGCGGGCTAGGTCCCCGTCTCCCAGGTTTGAATCTCCTGAGGAAGATGTCCTTTCCACTGAGGAATTGGAAGATACAGGAGACCAGGCTGAGGATCATTTGGACCATTTGGGTTCTGAAGATTCTACTATAGAAGAACCTTTTTCAGCTTCTCACGCAGAAAAATTGTGGGTTCAGTCCTTAACGGATATGGTGCGGTCAGCTTTTAAAATGCCTTTGCCTCAGCCTCTGGCCTCCGCTGTGTCCTCATTGGGCTCCCTAAAAGCGCCCCAAGCCAACCTGGTGTTCCCGGTCCATCCTTTGTTAAAGGACCTGATATTTCAGGACTGGGTTAAGCCAGACAGGATTTTTCTGCCTCCTAAAAGGTTCGCAGTTATGTACCCTTTAGAGGAGGAGTTTTCAAAAAAATGGGCTGTCCCCACTGTTGACGCAGCCATATCATGTGTCAATAAAGCTTTAACATGTCCAGTGGACAATATTCACATGTTCAAAGATCCTGTGGATAAAAGGCTTGAGACCTTACTAAAGGCATCCTTTTCCACAGCGGGGGCAGTGGTCCAGCCAGCTGTAGCTGCCATTGGCGTCTGCCAGGCTTTAAAAGACCAGGCCAAGCAGGCCCTAAAGGACCTCCCGGCTCAACAGGCTCAGGACTTAGCCGATCTACCTAGAGCCTTATGTTTCGCGGTAGACGCTATCAAGGATTCAATCCAACAGGCGTCCCGCCTATCCCTGTATTTGGTCCACATGAGAAGATTACTTTGGTTAAAGAACTGGTCTGCAGAAACCCCCTGCAAAAAACTCCTTACAGGATTCTCCTTTCAAGGAGAGAGATTGTTTGGAGAAGATCTTGACAAATATATTCAAAAGATCTCTAGTGGTAAGAGCACCCTTTTACCGGTTAAGAAAAGGTTCCGAGGTCCCTCTTTTAAGCGCCCAACCTCTCCAGTTCCAGGGCCCTCATTCTCTAGGCAGTATCGACGGCCTCCTGGACGCGCAGCTGCAAACAGGCCCCAGGGGCAAGCTGCAGGGAACAAGAGACCGTGGAACCGTAAGCCGGTTAAGGCTGCCCCTAAGGCAGCCTTGTGAAGGGGCGCCCCCACTCTCTCGAGTGGGGGGAAGACTCCGGTTGTTCTCGGAGTTGTGGGGGGCCCAAGTTACCGACCAATGGGTTCTGTCCTCAGTAACTCAGGGGTACAAGCTGGAGTTTCGGGAGTTCCCCCCTCCTCACTTTCAAATGTCAAGACTTCCAGGCGACCCTCAGAGACAGGCATCGCTTCTGTCCGCCCTAGAGCGACTCCTATCTCAAGGAGTGATTATGGAAGTACCAGCAGGGGAGCAAGGACAAGGGTTTTACTCAAACCTCTTCGTTGTCCCGAAGCCAAACGGCGACGTCAGGCCTATTCTGGACCTAAAGTTATTAAACCGCTTTTTAAGAGTCCGGTCTTTTCGAATGGAGTCCATTCGTTCGGTGGTGGCCGCCCTCCAAGGAAAGGAGTTCTTGGCCTCCATCGATATAAAGGACGCATACCTGCACGTTCCGATTTTCCCAGGCCATTACAGGTATCTGCGTTTTGCCCTAAACTATCGGCATTATCAGTTCGTGGCTCTTCCGTTCGGACTAGCCACGGCCCCTCGGGTTTTTACGAAGATCCTGGCCCCCGTATTAGCCATCCTAAGGGAACAGGGCATTCTGATCATGGCTTACCTAGACGATCTTCTGGTAGTCGACCACTCAGCGGCCGGTCTAAATCGGGCAGTGTTGCTAGCAGTAAACTGCCTAGAGTCCCTGGGTTGGGTTCTAAACCGGGACAAATCGGCTTTACAGCCCACAAGAAGGTTGGAGTATCTAGGTCTGATTTTAGATACAAGACAACAACGGATCTTCCTGCCCCAGTCCAGAGTGGACTCGATAAGGGAGTTAATCCACATAGTCCTAAGCAGCACAAGGCCATCTATACGCCTCTGCATGCGCCTGTTGGGAAAGCTAGTGGCCACCTTCGAGGCAGTGCCCTATGCCCAGATCCATTCTCGGAGACTACAGAGAGCAATTCTCGCGGCCTGGGACAAAAGACTCCAGGCCTTGGATCTTCCCATTTCCCTTCCCTATGCGGTAAGGCAGAGCCTGTGTTGGTGGCTAGTCACAAAAAATCTTCTGAAAGGAAGATCGTTCAATCCCCCCTCATGGAGGATAGTAACCACGGACGCCAGCCTATCAGGTTGGGGTGCAGTCCTAGACGATTTAACCCTACAGGGGAAATGGTCAAGGGCAGAATCAGCCCTACCCATAAATGTCTTAGAGATCCGAGCAGCTCGGTTGGCTCTTTTGGGCTGGACGGAGGTTCTGCAGGGCTCCCCAGTAAGGGTACAATCCGACAATGCCACTGCCGTAGCATATATAAACCACCAGGGTGGCACCAGGAGTCAGGCAGCCCAAAGGGAGGTAGATCGGATCTTTTCATGGGCAGAAGCCCATGTCCCCTGCATCTCAGCTATCTTTATCCCCGGGGTGGACAATTGGCAAGCGGACTTCCTCAGCCGCCAACAGATGTCCCCAGGGGAGTGGTCCCTCCATCCCGAAGTGTTCCAGGTCATTTGCCGGAAGTGGGGTACTCCGGAGGTGGACATTATGGCGTCCAGATTCAATGCCAAAGTAGCAAACTTTGTCTCTCGAACGAGGGATCCATTGGCCTGCGGGACAGATGCCTTGGTGTGTCCTTGGCATCAGTTTGCGCTAATCTATGCCTTCCCTCCAATACGGATGCTACCCCGTCTTCTTCACAGAATTCAAAGGGAACGCAAGCCAGCGATTCTAGTGGCCCCAGCGTGGCCCCGAAGACCTTGGTACTCCTTGATAAAAAGGATGACCGTAGAGGAGCCTTGGGTCCTCCCTCTACGTCCGGACCTCCTCTCACAAGGGCCATTCTACCACCCTGCCTTACAGGCCCTAAATTTAACGGCCTGGCGGCTGAGTCCCTGATTCTCAGAAACAGAGGCCTTTCAGGGCAGGTCGTTTCTACCCTTATAAACGCAAGAAAACCAGTTTCCAGGTTAATATACCATAGGGTGTGGAAGGCCTATATTACCTGGTGTGAAACCAGGAAATGGGATCCCCGCAAATATACTATTGGGAGAATCCTGGAGTTTTTACAGTTGGGAGTGGAAAAAGGTTTGGCGGTCGGCACAATCAAGGGGCAGGTGTCTGCCTTGTCGGTCTTCTTCCAGAGATCGTTGGCTGCCCATTCCTTAATGAAATCCTTTTTACAAGGTGTTATTCGGGTGAATCCCCCGATTAAAGCTCCCCTGTATCCTTGGGATCTAAATTTGGTTCTATCGGCCTTGCAAAGGCAGCCCTTTGAGCCCTTGTCCGTGATTCCTTTGGTCCTTTTGACTAGGAAACTAGTGTTTCTGGTGGCCATGGCATCCGCCAGAAGGGTGTCGGAGTTGGCAGCCTTGTCATGTAAGGCACCTTATTTATTATTGCATAAGGACAGGGTCGTTTTGCGGCCGCTTCCGTCCTTCCTGCCTAAGGTGGTATCAAATTTTCACCTTAATCAAGATGTGATTCTTCCATCATTTTTTCCAAAGCCTTCTTCTAAGGAAGAGAGGTTACTACATTCCTTGGATGTAGTTAGAGCTGTAAAGATTTACTTGGAAGCTACAGCCCAGATTCGTAAGACGGACGTCTTATTCATTCTGCCGGAAGGGCCCAAGAAGGGCCAGGCAGCGTCTAAGGCCACTATTGCTAAGTGGATTAGACAGATGATTATTCAGGCCTATGGCCTGAAGGGGAAGAGTCCACCCTTATCGGTTAAGGCTCATTCCACTAGAGCTATAAGTGCCTCTTGGGCAGCGTATCACCAGGTCCCTATGGCTCAGGTCTGCAGGGCAGCAGCCTGGTCATCTGTCCACACATTTGCAAAATTTTATCAAATGGACGTTAGGAGGAACGCTGATTCAGCCTTTGGGCAGGCGGTACTGCGGGCCGCAGTTTAATCTCCTCTTGTCCGGTGGCACCTCTTGTTTGGTTTTTTCTGGTTGTCTCCCTCCCCTCATGGAGCATTGCTTGGGGACATCCCATATGTAATGGCTATGCTGCTCTGTGTCCCGTGATGTACGATAAAGAAAAAGGGATTTTTATTAACAGCTTACCTGTAAAATCCTTTTCTTGTAGTACATCACGGGACACAGAGCTCCCACCCCTCTTATGGGGAATTTTGGGATGCATATTGCTTGCTACAAAACTGAGGTACTCCCACTATGGGTGGGGGTTATATAGGGAGGGAACTTCCTGTCGGAGAGTGCCAGTGTCCATCACCTGAAGGTACACTATATAACCCATATGTAATGGCTATGCTGCTCTGTGTCCCGTGATGTACTACAAGAAAAGGATTTTACAGGTAAGCTGTTAATAAAAATCCCTTTTTTTCAATTTTGCTATGTTGCAGCTCAATACAGTTGTATTAATCCATTATTTTCTCATTCATTTACACTCCATACTCCATAATGACAAAGTGAAAACAGAATTTTAGAAATGTTTGAAAATGGAAACACTGAAATTAGCATAAGGCCCCTTTCACACTGGGGCAGGAGGCGCGGGGGCGGTATAGGGCCGCTAAAAATAGCGGCGCTATACCATCGGATTTGCCGCGGGATTCAGCCGATAGCAGTGCGGTATTAACCCCCGCTAAGGGCCGATAAAGGGTTAATACCGCCCGCAATGTGCCTCTGCAGAGGTGCATTGCAGGCGGTATCCCATTGTTTTAAATGGGAAGGAGCGGTTTACATAAAAAAAAAAAATTCTCTCCCGCCAGCACATCGCCACAGTGTGAAAGCCCTCCGGCTTTCACATTGAGGTTGCTGGGCAGGAGTTTTTCAGGCGGTATAGCAGCGCTATTTTTAGCGCTGTACCGCCTGAAAAACTCCTCAGTGTGAAAGGGGTCGAAGTATTTAAACCTTTTGCAACAACACTTGAAATTTTAGCTCAGGTTCCTCCAATTTCTTTTGATTGTTGTTGAGATCTTTCTACGCCTTGATTGGAACCATCCATGGTAAACGAAATGGACATGATTTGGAAAGGCACACACCTCTCTATAAAAGGCCTTACAGCTGGCAATGTGTGCTGTATCGGAGCAGAAGCCAATCCGGTCAAAGGAACTGCTTTCTCGGAGACTGGTTTCTTGCAAGGCTTGGCGCTGAGGAAGGCTACATACAAAACAAATTCTGCTGCACTTGGGAACCTTCAGAGCATAGTGGCTTCTATTTTTCTCAGATGAATAGAAGGTTGGCACAACCAGGGCTCTTTCAAGAGCTGGTTGCCCAGCCAAACTGAGCAATCATGGCAGAAGGGCCTTGTTAAGAGAGGTGAACAAGATCCTGATGACTAAGCTCCAGAGATACTGTCAGAGATGGGACAATGTTCCAGAAGGAAAACTATCACAGCCCTCCACTGAACTGGGCAGAATGGCTAGACAAAAGCCTCTCCTCCACGCAAAACACATAAAAAGCTGCTTGGAGTTTGCAAAAAAAGCACTCAAAGGACGCTGACTTTGAGGAACAAGATTCTCTGGTCAAGACAAGACTGAACAGTTTGGCCTAAACGTTGTGTGTGTGTGGAGGAAACCAGGCACTGCTCATCACCTGCCCAATACCATCCCAACAACAAAAGCATGGTGGTGGCAGCATAATGCTGTGGGAGTGTTTTTCAGCTGCAGGGACTGGGAGACTGTTCACAGTTGAGGGAAATCTGAATTGAGCAAAGTACAGAGAGATCTTCAATGGAAACCTGTTCTTCAGCGCTCACGACCTCAGACTTGGGACCTTCCAACATAGGCACACAGCCAGGACAAAATAGGAGTGGTTTAAAGACAACTCTGTAAATGTCCTAGAGTGGCCCAGCCAGAGCCCTGACTTGAACCCTATTGAACATATCTGGAGAGACCTGAAAATGGCTGTCCACTGATTGTCCCCATCCAACCTGACTGAGCTTGAGCAAATTTGCAAAGAAGAATCCCCCAATCCAGGTGTGCAAAGCTTGTCACTTCATACCCAAAACGGCTTGAGGCTGTAATTGCTGCCAGAGTACTGAGTAAAGGGTCTGAAGTACATATGAGATATTTTTTTTTTTTTTTTTTTTCTTTTTAATACATTTATTTTTTCACTTTGTCATTATGGAGTGTAGATTAATGAGAAAAATGAATTTAAACAACTGTAGTATCGGGCTGCCACATAAAATTCAAAATAAGAAGGGGTCTGAATACTTTATGACCCTATTGTGGTCATGACCTTATCGTGGTTGTTTTCATGCCACCTCCTCCATAGTTGTATAAATTGCCATAGACCGTTATTCTTCAACAGTGTGCTGCCATTTCATGCACAGCATAGAGATAGTTGGTCAATCTGTTAATCACAACCTACATGTAAGACACCTCTTCCCTTCTGTGGCAGGCATGTGTGACTGCTCTCTGTATATATCAGACAGGGGAAGTGATTCACTGGCCATACAGGGGGGGGGGGGGGGTTTATGCTGGCCAAACATGGCTACAATATTAGCTAATTTCACCTGAATTAGCCATAGGTAGCCTTTTCACCACTTGACACAAGTTGATTTCACAAGTGAAGAAGGTGGGATGAAAATTGTTGGCTGAAAAGCAACTGCATCATGATCTATGACAGGGATATGCAATTAGCGGACCTCCAGCCATTGCAGAACTACAAGTCCCATGAGGCATAGCAAGACTCTGACAGCCACAAGCATGACATCCAGAGGCAGAGGCATGATGGGACTTGTAGTTTTGCAACAGCTGGAGGTCCGCTAATTGCATATCCCTGATCTATGAGATGCAATCACTGGGTTTTCAGACAGCCGTCGGCAGTGAAGATTCTTCTATTCAGGCTGTTTAGCTTGAATTTGGGATTTTAGCTGAATGAGAGAAGTCTAATGCCTCGTAAACACGATCGCGATTCCCAAAGAGAAAAGTGCGATGTGAGCTTTTTGTCGCAAATTCTGACCGTGTGTATGCTCCATCGCACTTTTTCTGTGATAATTCCGACCAAGAAAAGATTGAGAGCAGGATCTCAATTTTAGTGACAGGAAAAATTCCTATCGGCAATCGCAATCATCTTTATGCAATTACAACGTGGAAAAAAACGTGCATGCTCAGAATCGTGCAGAAGAGCCGAACTGCCTATTGAACTTCACCTTCATTGATCTCGGCTCGTCATACGTATAGTACGTCACCGCGTTCTTGACGGTCGAAATTTCGTCCAAGAATTGTGTGACGGTGTGTATGCAAGACAAATTTCAGCCATTTTTCTGCTGGGGGGAAAAAAAAACAACTTGTTTTTCTTGTCGGAAATCGCGATCGTGTGTACGAGGCATGCGGGTTTTGGGGACAAAGAGCGTGTTTGAAACGGGTGATGAGTAGGATATGAAGGTACTGCTATGCTTATACATTTTTAAATGTTTTTCAGCTTTTCAGCATCCGTCCAATATGGTCCCGAAACGCAATAAAGGCCAATGTCAGCGTTCACCCCGACAAGCTGAAGTTGCTTCTACCATATATGGCATATTATATGGTGAGTACCAGGATGTATACATTTTCTGTTCATGGCACTTATTTAGTTAGCTCTTGCCGGTCTTGGGGCTACAAATATCACCTGGGACTCTATCTCTATGTGGAGATTGCATGTTCTCCCTGTGTGCCTGTGGATTTCCTCCAAGTGCTTCTGTTTCCTTCTACATTCCATTGCCTAGGTTTTACATACCCTGAGTCACTAAATAAATATGAACTGAATTGAGTAATAAAGGTGAGCAAAAAATATAAAAAAATCACTGTGGTATCGTTTACCTATTGTTTGTTAATTTTGGTTATAATAAATACACAAAGGGGTGAGAGCCAGTTCACACAGGGGTGGCACGACTTCGGGGGCGACTCAGCCAGGCGATATGAAGACGACATCTAAGGCGACTTGCAAAATGACTTCTGTATAGAAGTCAATGCAGGTTGCCCCGAGTCGCCCCCGAAGTAGTACAAGAACCTTTTTCTAAGTCGGAGCGACTTGCGTCGCTCCTATTAAGAACGGTTCTATTCACTAGAATGGGACGTGACTTGTCAGGCGCCTGCGTCGCCTGACGAGTCGCCCCAGTGTGAACCGGGTCTAAAAGTGATGACCTAAATGGATGGCTAAAACAATCTTCTTTTTGTTTTAGCAGCGTTAAAGCTAGGCATGGATGGATCGGATGCCAGACGGGTCCAGCTGAGATTCGATCCATCTTATGGGTAGGCTGGTTGTACCTGAAATCGATTGACTTCAGTACAACCAGGTTGTCAGATTTTTTTTTTTGCATGTGATCACTGCCAGCAGCGATCATTGTATTCTGCCAGCATAACCCAATAGCTCCATTTGAGGGATTCCCTTATCAATATTGACTGTGTTGATGAGGGGAACCAAGCAATTTTCTTTGCTTCCACCCCTGATGGAAGAAAATTGTATCATCTATAAGCTTGCCTTGGGTCCCTTTTCCAGACATAACCTAATTAATCTGTCCTGAAGGAAATGTGTTGGATGCCATTAGTGACCCCCTTCTAAATGCACTAGTAACCTGGCTGGCTCTGGATTCAATACTTGTGCCGGGTCAGAAAATATTTAAAAGAATATCGGAGTATAAGTATGTTCTTTCCAGGAAAAAAAGAAACTGTATGCCAATAAAATTCAAAAAAAGATAGTTAAAGGGTAAAATCATAGAAGATAATAAATGTTAGCAGTGTGGTGTAAACAATACAGAACACGGATCCTCTGTAAACGTGGCCATACATGCCCTTGTCTTTACAGGTAATGCACCCTAATATGTCATTTTCAAGAAAAGGGTAAAAAGTGTCTCTGGCTTAAAACAGAAGCTTAATGCATTTAGAACACCGATCATTATTTGAGCAAATGGAATGGGTGTTTTCACTGCACATGTTCTGCATTTTCTGCCAAAGCAAAGAGAAGTTCACAGCAGGTCTTGGAGGCAATGTGATCCAAGAAGGTTTGTGGTTTCTCTGCTAGTGTGTGAAACCTCAACACCTGTGTGGCTACCCTTAGTTTTGTATTTCGTCATAACCTTTGATCCCCAGTCTAACTCTTGTTTTATTGGCATATTTTACACCAGTGATTGTAACATTCACATGGCCTTCACCATTCATCATTTCCTGTAATTTCGAAAAACCTACACGAGGAAGGTTCACCTGCAATGAATGTCGCATTCACAGTTATGTCCCCTTTTGGGAGTTTCTCCTATGATATTGTATTTCCTAAAACGTCTGACGTTTGCTTTCTGTATAGGTGCATTCATGTGTTCCATGCTCGATCAGAGTTGATAGTTCCGTCCTGCTGATGTATCACAGCGATTGTCATTTACTGTAAATGGTATTGATTGATTTTGGTGCATTTTGCTGCCTTGGTACACTGCTTCTCTGTCTGCCATCCAGCAGCACATCCTTTGTGTCTGAACGGGAGCTACACCCTCAGTACAAGTAAAAATTAGGTGATGTAGCATTCTCATGTTTAGGTTTTGCTGATGAAAAGCGCCACCGTTTCCAGCTAAGGCGCGCTTTTTTTTTTTTTTTTTTTTTGCCAAATTACTATGCCAATTTAGTAAGCAGTGTGTGCACTAAGGAGACATCTTCTTGTTTGTATGTGTATGGTGCTTAGTATTTTTGTGTTTTGCAGTACTGCTGCGGCACAAGTTAATCATTTTTCAGTCCTTTCTGTTTGCTTACGTTCTGACTTTTGATCTCAGTTGACAGGCCCTTGGAGAAGTCTGTGGGTGCGCTTTGGCTATGACCCCCGGAAAAACCCAGAAGCTAAAATCTACCAAGTACTTGATTTCCGGATACGTTGTGGGATGAAATATGGTAATTGTACCTGATAAGTGGGCAGGCGTGGCCTTGTAATCAAAATGTTTTTCACCTAAATGGTGGTTGTTTGTACAAGTGAAGTCTTCCAGCAGTGCTATGTTCACAGGGAGAATAGATAATTTACATTTAAAGCTGGGGCCGAAACCAAGAATCGATTAATCGATTATGAAATTAATCGATTTACTATTTTTAAAATCGATTTAATCGGGCGATAACATAATGGGGTAAAAATACTAAAATTGCCCCTTTACAGTACAAAAAGATAAGTTGCGCTTGTTATATACTCTATAAAAAATGACATCAAAGTAATAAAAAAAACTTAAAGTGGAGGTTCACCCCTACAATATACTTTTTCCCCTTAGATGGATGCTCGTTTTGTCTAGGGGAATCGGCTAGTTGTTTTAAAATATGAGCTGTACTTACGGTTTACGAGATGCATCCTCTCCGTCGCTTCCGGGTATGGGCTGTGGGACTGGGCGCTCCTATTTTGCTTGACAGTCTTCCGAGAGGCTTCCGACGGTCGCATCCATCGCGTCACGATTTTCCGAAAGAAGCCGAACGTCGGTGCGCAGGCACAGTATAGAGCCGCACCGACGTTCGCCTTCTTTCGGCTACTAGTGACGCGATGGATGCGACCGTCGGAAGCCTCTCGGAAGACTGTCAATCAAGAAGGAACGCCCGCTCCCGAAGACCCATACCCGGAAGCGACGGAGAAGATGCATCTCGAAAACGGTAAGTACAGCTCATATTTTAAAACAACTAGCCGATTCCCCTAGACAAAACGAGCATTAATCTAAGGGGATTGTTTGAAAAAATAGATTAATGGGTGAACTCCTGCTTTAATTGGTGAAAAAAAAAATGCATTGTAAATTGAGAAAAGCCACTGATGGAAAGAAACAAGTCCAATGAAAAGACCGGATCCAGGGTTCATCCACCTTCACCAAGGAAGGAAAGAAGGGGGAGGAGGAGACGTGATAGAGTCCTCGATTGATGATCAATCCCACTCTTTAAGTGAGTGCCCTCACCAGAAACGGTGGACCCCCTGAACAGCAAGGTCTTAAGCGCAAGCGGATTCGGCCCTCTGCGGGGACAAATGGATTTCCTAAGTCACCGCAATCTCTGTGTTGTTCAGGTCTCCGTGATACTCAGTAGTAGAGAAGCTGAAACTCTAATCTGGGGGTGTCACTCTTTGACCGAAAAGGTCATGAGTGTGAAAAATCAAGAAACTCCAGTAGTGTAATAGAGTAAGTAAAAAGCCTTTATTGCTTTAAAAGTTTAACAAGCGGGAACAACCGCATACATTAAAAAGCAGCCGGCAAGCTTAAAAAAACAAAAAACAAAAAAAACATCTGTGTACCAGGGTGATGTGGGGCGTAATGGCCTCAGCCCGTCGTAGCACCACCCTACATGTTTCGTAATACATGACGTCTTCCTGGGGCACTTGTTCACGTATGATGAAACATGTAGGGCGGTGCTACTACGTGCTGATGCCATTACGCACCATGTGACTCCGGTACGTTTGTTTTTTTGATTTTTTAAGCTTGCTGGCTATTTTTTAATGTATGCGGGTATTCCTGCTTTACACAGCTCTGCCTGCTAGGGCAGCCAGGTGAATGACACCGGTTGCTCTGTTGCAGTTATAGGTTGTAAAAGGGATACAATGGTGTCCTGTCTCCACCCTCAATCAGCTGACTGTAGAGTGAAAATGCAGCGCAATTAGGTCATCTCCCTGCTCTCCCCTTCTCTTAGGATGTTCCTTGTCGGCATATCTGCATGCAACACACCTGATTGGCTTCTGGTCCTTTCCACACCGCTCCCAGCCTCAATACTGCTGTAAAGGGGATGGTAAAAGGCTGATTCCTGGTCAAATCCAGGTACCCTTGTTAGTTGCATTGAAAATTTATATAAATCTGGGCCTTTTATATCTGCCAGGAGCTCAGCTTCAATTGAGCCAATAGGAATCATGAACATACAGTATGAGAGAAAAATGCAGGAATACGAATATAAATTTCCTGAGGTTGAAAATAAAGAACATTGCACAGGAACCTAGAGAGAAAAGCTAAGCATGCCTCCTCTGAATACAGTACAAGAGGTTACGTGACCACATATCTTTGTGTCTTGTGCAGGGTACGCCCCGAATGAGATGCCTGTAAAAGCCAAGCGTAGCACATACAATTACAGCCTGCCTATCACTTTGAAGAAACCAGGTGAGCCTTCTTATTATATTCTCTGGCGAATCTACATTGACCTGACTTCAGGTTCGAAATGGGCTGAAATCGGACCGGTTATGGTAAATGAAGACGTATTTAGTGTAAACCCAGCCTAATGGGCAGTATAGCCAGCTACAAATAGCCACAGAAAATAAGCAGATAAGTTTGTAACTGCTACAGATCTTTTTTTCATGGTTATTGGTGCATGCCAGCTGTTTTGAGACTGTCTATCTTTTGATAAAATTTTGAGTCTTCCATTGACCACAAATGATTGCTATAGAGAGGGCTGGAGATGGAAAGGGGGGAGGTTTACTAAAAACTGGTGCACACAGAATCTGGTGCTGCTGTGCATGGTAACCAGTCGACTTCCAGGTTTTATTGTCATAATTGCACAAGCTGAAGTTAGAAGCTGATTGGTTACTATGTACTGCTGCACCAGATTCTGTGTGCACCAATCGACTTCAAGGTTTTATTGTCATAGCCCAGGGGTCGACAAATCCCGGTCGCCATGGCGACTAGAAATAGTGTCCTGGCGACTTGGCTTGGAAGGTGGTAAGCCGTTGGTATTACAAGTTATTACCACCAGATGTGTAAGCTGGCACCATCTGGTGGTGGCCGTTGGTATTACAAGTTAAGCATTACAAGTTAAACAGCAATTCTAATGTCATTTTTCACTATTTTTACTGCCATCTTCTTCCCTCTAATTAGAACCCCCAAACATTATATATATTTTTTATCCTAACACCCTATAGAATAAAATGGCGATCGTTGCAATACTTTCTGTCACGCCGTATTTGTGCAGCGGTCTTACAAGCGCACTTTTTTGGGAAAAAATTACACTTTTTTAAATAAAAAAAAATAAGACAACAGTAAAGTTATCCCCATTTTTTTTTATATTATGAAAGATAATGTTACGCCGAGTAAATTCACACCCAACATGTCACGCTTCAAAATTGCGTCCGCTCGTGGAATGCCGACAAACTTTTACTCTTTAAAATCTTCATAGGCGACGTTTAAAAAAATTCTACAGGTTGCATGTTTTGAGTTAGAGGAGGACTAGGGCTAGAATTATTGCTCTCGCTCTACCAATCGCGGCGATACCTTACATGTGTGATTTGAACACCGTTTACATATGCGGGCGCTACTCACGTATTTGTTCGCTTCTGCGCGCAAGCTCGTCGGGACGGGGTGCGTTTTCTGGCTCCTAACTTTTTTAGCTGGCTCCTAGATTCCAAGCAAATTTGTCAAACCCTGTCATAGCTTAATTGCACAAGCTGA